>NC_067398.1:715727431-716327431 GCF_016432865.1 Antechinus flavipes | reverse complement strand
AGACGTGAGAAGGGGTCCTCCGAGCCATGATATTCCTCATTCAATATTTCCAAGATCCCTCCCAGCCCTGACATCCCCTGTTCTAAGCTCCCTCCCAGCCCTGCCATCCCCTGGTCTAAGCTCCCTCCCAGACCTGCCATCCCCTGTTCTAAGATCCCTCCCAGCCCTGATATCCCCTGTTCTAAGCTCCCTCCCAGCCCTGCCATCCCCTGTTCTAAGCTCCCTCCCAGACCTGTCATCCCCTGTTCTAAGCTCCCTCCCAGACCTGCCATCCCCTGTTCTAAGCTCCCTCCCAGCCCTAACATTTCCTGTTCTAAGCCCCTTCCCAGCCTTGACATTCCCTGTTCTAAGGACCTTCCCACATTGACATTCTAAGTTCTAAGCCCCGCCCCCCCCCCCCCCCCCCCCCACTGCTTGACTCGTTCTCCATGGGACAGGTTCAGGGTACCCTGCCACTCGTGTCATGTCTCACACCCTTTTCCCGCTGCTCTCACGGGGGCCCAGGCGGCGTCTCACCCGATAGAGGCCAATCCAGTCCCAGGAGCTCCGGGGGAAGACGCTCTCCATGCGGTAGCGCACCACGGCCTGGTCGGGCCTCAGCCACTCATCCGCCACCTCGATCTTCACCAGGGGCACGTCGTCTCTGTAGGCAAACTGTCCCCGAGGATGGGGAGCAGTGTTGGAGGAGGAGAGCGTGAGAATGGGGGGCTGGTGCCCCCTCCTCGCCCTCACCCGGGGAGGCTGCGTCTGTCTCAGCCAGTCACCCGAGATTCCCCCCGGGGAACGTAGAAGACTATTTCCCTTCTGAGATTCTGGGCAAATGATGCCTCAGTTTTCTAGCCTTGAAAATGGGGACGCGATCCCCCGCCCTGCCTCACTTGTGCTTGTTGCCGTGCAGCTCAAATGAAATAATAAAAATGTTTTGTATCCATGAAGCACGACAGCAGTAATAACTATAATTATGATTTGTATTATACGAATATGTTATTATTGTCACTCGAGGAGAAGACTAAGATCCAGAGGAGACTCTACGCGCCGTCTGGCCCTGTGTTTCATAAACCAAATTAGCCTCCGACAACTCGGGGACCCGAAACGCACATTTAATGGAGCCCATGCTTGCTGCTCCAAGGCAGGACGGGGCCGAGAGAAGGGACTTCTGGGACAGAGAGTTGAGAAGGGAGCCGGGAGGTGAAGTCATTTTGGAATAAAAAAGAAGAAACTACTTTGCCTGGTGCTGAGGCTCAGGGTTTTAGTGCCAAGGGCCACAGAGGCCACGTCTGGCCTCATTCTGTATATTCTGAACCCAAGGCTCAGAACCTGCCCGAGAGCACTCTGGTCATAAGAGAGAAAAGGAGAATTTCTCTGACTCCAAATCCGACCCCGTGCGGCCTCTTAGCCGCCCACGGCATTATTCTCACTCCTGCCAGCTGGGTTTTGTACCAGGCCTGTGATTTCATTGGTTCAGGAACTCTGGGTGAGACGACCCTTTCTATCCAAGCAGGTCATACTCCTCTGCGATTTCGAGTCCCTGGAAGGATTTGAACGCCGCCGATCCGGCCCGATTCCCCGCCCCCGAGGTGACGAGCGTGAGGTCAGCCGGGAGTCGGTGGCAGGGACGAGAGGGAACGCGGGGACTCCGGGATCTTAGTCCTAGATGCTTTTCCTTGTTGGAGGGACTCGCTCCACCAAGGAAGATGGACAAAGGCTTGAAATGCCTCGGGTCCTCGCTTTGGGGAGTGGGGGGCGAGGGACAGGGAGGAGGCACCTGGGATCCCTGGGAGAGAAGAGCTGGGAACCAATGGGATGAGGTAAGGGAAGCGGGAGCAACAAGGGGTCCAGGAGAGGCCCAGAGAGGGCGGGGCCAGCCCTCACCTGCAGGACAAAGAGGGCAGCCACGGGCTTGTGATCGCTGACGGTGTATTCCATGTGGCTGCGGTAGCTGTGCTGGGTCACCTGCACCCGGTGGCTCTCTCGGCCAGAGGGGCTCCGCCCCCCGCTGGGGGCCTTGATCTTCCAGAGGATCCGGTCTGTCCAAGCGGGCTTTCGCTTCTTGGCACTGTTTCCGGGGGAAGGGAGGTCGGGAAGGGGGCCCAGAAAGCCGAGCGGGTCCGGGATGCCTTTCCCCTCCCTCCCTTTGGCTCTCCCCCCCCCACGCCCTCCCTCCTCACGGGCTCTCACCTAGTGTCATAATAGTTGGTGCCCACATCAAACTTGAAGGTGGGGGCGAAGGTGAGGGGCCCCTCCTGGAAGCCCCTGAGGACTGGCCAGGAGCCTTTGGCCATGTTCAGCTGGGAAGGGAAGGGACAAGAGCAGAGTCAGGAGCCTGAGTGGGAGAGTCCCCGGGTCACTAGGGAGGTCCCAGAACCAGCATTCGAGCTGGGAGGGAGCGCAACGTCAGATAGTGGAACCCAAGGGTCCTTCCCAGTGCTGACAGTCTCTTTTCTGACATTTTAGGCTCTAAAATTCCTTCCAGCATTCATTTTCTAGGTCCTAAGAGTCCTTCTCCTCTCTGACATTCTCCTTTCCAAGGGCCCTCCAAGTTCTGACATTCTAGGCTCTAAGTTTCCTCCCAGCATTTGTTTTCTAGGTTCTTAGGGACCTTAGAATTTAGAATGTTAGAACAGGAAAAGAATAGACCTAGAAATTAATGCTGGGAAGAACCTTAGAATCTAGAATGTCAGAGCTGAGAAAACCCCTTAGAACCTAGGAAACTAATTCTGGGAGGGACTTAGAGCTTAGAATATCAGAGCTAGGAGGGCCCTTGGAAAAGAGAATATCAGAACTTGAAAGAACCCTTAAAACCTAGAAAACTAATGCTGGGAGGAACCTTAGAACCCAGAATGTCAGAGCTGGGAACAATCCTTAGGATCTAGGATGCTAACTCAGCTAATGCTGTGCCCATGGCAAAGAGAATGTCAGCATTAGGAAGGACTCCTAGAATCTAGAAAACAAATGCTGGGAGGAACCTTGGAGCCCAGCATGTCGAAACTTGGAGGGTCTTTGGAAAAAAGAGAATGTCAGAGCTTGAAAGGACCCTTAGGACCTAGAAAATTAAGGCTGGGAAGAAAACTAAAGCTTGTAGCCTAGAATGTCAGAAGAAGAAGGGCCCATAGAAAATTTAGAGAATATCAGAGCTGGGAACAATCCTTAGGATCTAGAATGCTAATTCTGGGAAGGAGCTTAGCATCTAGAATGTCAGAGCTAGGAAGGTCCTTGGAAAAGAAGAATGTCAGATCTGGGAAGGACCCTTAGAACCCAGAAAACTAAAGCTGGGAGGACTTTAGACTCTAGAATTTCAGAGGTAGGAGAACTCTTGGGAAAGAGAATGTCAGAGCTGGGAAGGATCCTTAGAATCTAGAAAGCGAATGCTGGGAGGACCCTTAGAACACAGAATATCAGAGCTGGGAACAATCCTTAGGACCTAGAATGCTAATTCTGGGAAGGACCTTAGGATCTAGAATGTCAGAGCTAGGAAGGTCTTTGGAAAAGAGAATGTCAGATCTGGGAAGGACCCTTAGAACCCAGAAAACTAAAGCTGGGAGGACTTTAGACCCTAGAATTTCAGAGGTAGGAGAACCCTTGGAAAAGAGAATGTCAGAGCTGGGAAGGATCCTTAGAACCTAGAAAGCGAATGCTAGGAGGAACCTTAGAACTAGAATATCAGAGATGGGAAAGCCTCTTAGGACCTAGAACGCGAATGCTAGGAGGACTCTTAGATCCTAGAATGTCAAAGCTGGGAGATAGAGATTTGGGACGCAGAAGATCCTGTGACTCCGCAGTTAGATTTAAAAGCAAAGGACCCGGGTTTGAATGCCTCATGTGCTACTTACAACTACGTGACTTTGGCTAAGTCCCCTCACCCTTCTGGCTCCAGGTCCTCGTCTGCCAAATGGGAGGTTTGGACTTCATGAGCCCCTGGGGTCTCTCCCAGCTCTGAATCTACATTCGATGTCAGCCCGAGGAGGAGCTCTGAGAGAGCAGATCCAGCCTCTGTACTCTTTGGGCCTGCCCTGGATCGGCTCTCTAGCACGGGACGGAGGGCAGCCTCCTACCTCCCAGATCTTCTCGCCCAGTTCCTGGGCCGGGCCCAGGAAGCTCCCCTGGCCCGGGTTCACCTAAGGCCCCACAGCCTGACCAGAAGCCGAGCTAAGGAGGGGGAGCCCGGTGAGAAGAGGTTGTCTGGACTCTACGGCTCCATCCTTCTGAATAATTAACAGTGGAAACGGCCGCCTGTGTACCAGTGCCCCTCTCCCACTGGCCTCGGGCCCGGAGCCAACTTCTTGATGTGACTCCCAGCAGGAAAAGGGGTGACGGGGTGGGGGAGGGAAGGCCTCGGCCCCTCGGAGGCAGACCAAGGCCAGGCCGGGGGTGACGGGGTGGGGGAGGGAAGGCCTCGGCCCTCCTGCCGAGCCTCGGAGGCAGACCGGAGCCAGGCCAGGGGTGACGGGGTGGAGGAGGAAAGGCCTCGGCCCCTCGGAGGCAGACCGGGGCCAGGCCGGGGGTGACGGGGTGGGGGAGGGAAGGCCTCGGCCCTCCTGCTGAGCCTCGGAGGCAGACCGGGGCCAGGCTCTCAGAGAACGGGAGAAGTGGACGGCGCCCCCTGGGCCCCGGGGGTGTGTCCGGCTGGGACGGCCTGGGTGGGCTCCTTGGCCCGGCCCTCACCTGGTCCTTCTCCCAGAGCTTCTGAAGTTGGTTGTTATCGATGGCAAACTTGACAAAGTGCAGGTCGTAGCTCTCGATGCGGAAGTTGAGGTCCCCAAACCAGAAGACGATGCTGGGGACACGCGGAAGACGCGTGGTGAGGATCTGGGTTCAGCCAGGTCTGGTGGGAGGGGGTAGAGGTGGGGGAACTCCCTCCCAGTCACTGGGTCTGCGGTTTGGGGGAGGGGCCGATCCCAAATGGGATCTGCAAGAGGCTTGCAGCAGCTGTTGGGGGGTCCTTTCCAGATCCCGGGCCTGGCTCCCCCTCATCTCTTCCTGATCCCTTTGCTCAAAAAGTCAAAACTGATTTTTTATGGGAGTTTAGGTCTCTGTCACAGGGAAGGGAAGCGGAATGGTCACGCTTCCACATCTCTGGAGCATCCCACAGGCCTTTTCTTCGGCACTGCGGGAACTAGGGGCAGTTAGATGAATGCTTCCCAACCGTGTGACCCTGGGCAAGTCACTTAACCCCAATTGCCTCAGCAAAAAAACCCAACAAAACTGCAGGAACTGGAAATCAGAAGTAAATCCTTCATCCTCATTTTCCAAAGGGACAAAGGACCAGAGTCACGAGCAAACGTGGCTCGGCCGAGGCCCACGGCCAGCCCCGGGAGATCCCAGTCCCTCCTTGGATCGACGGGAACACCGAGTCAGTCCTTTCCCTTCCCACGGGGCCCGCTCCCCGCCCCCCACAGCCCAGCGTACTCATGGTCCAGGATGCCGTGGGCCATGGGCCCCTCGAACTGCTGCATGTTGAGGATGGTCATGAAGTTTTCCTTGCGCTGTTCGGCCTTGTCCATGTGGGCAGGCAGGTGACAGTTGAGGAAACAGACCATGTGGCCGAAGACCGAGAGGCGGATGCTCACCCCGCCCTTGTTGCCCTGAAATCGTCATAACCGTCACAGGCCAGTCCCGGTACTTCCCTTGTGGCCCCCCCATCCACAGATACAAATGGCGACTCGTTTGCAACTCAGTCTCAGAGAGCCGCCTTAGGGCGCCATAAGTGGGGTCGCACTGGAGGCGGGTCCTCCGTCCGTTCCCCCATCCTTGTTCTCAGACGCCCATGGCTGTGAGACCCCGAGGGCTCTAGAGCCGAAGGCGCAAACTCACAGCCCTCCTCCGCGTCAGGGGATAAACCAGGGGGAAATATAATTGGGAAACCATAACAAACAAACAAACAAATAAATATAACGAAATAAATAATATAACAAAGAAATATGTAATATAAAAATAATAAATAAAAATGCAACACAACATAGATAATGTTAATCTGTGCTTTTTCTATGTGTCCCACAGGGAACAGTTTCTATTGTAGTCTGACAAGGATGCTCCAGACAATTCTCTCTGAGACGAGAAGTTGCAGAAGGTGGCCACCTGCATCCTTGGAGGGAGTTTTCCCATCTGGGAGTCCCCCCTAATGATGAAATGGCTGTTGCAACCTCTAGTTTTATGATCCTATGAAGAAAGTGCTGTGATCATCCCCATTTTCCAGATGAGAAGGTTGAGGTCCAAAGAGGTCATCATGTCAGCCTCCCAAGGTCAGTGATTTAGTCTCGGGTCTAGCATTCCAACCTTGCAGACCAGCTCTGCCACATGCGGCTGGCTCAGCCCTCCCCGTCCCTCTTCAATGCCCACCGGGCACTCACCCAGTAGCCGCCCAGCCCGGTCCGGGTGCAGTCCGTCTGGATGTCCCGGAGGAAGGGCAGGTGATAATACTTGGCGAAGACCAGAAGAATCACTCCCTGCATCCTCACGGTGCTCACCTGGGCAGAGGCAGACCGTGGGCTGGGGAGGGGGGAGGGGGGAACAAGCAACCCGATTCCCAGGAGGCCATGGGGGCTACGGGGGAAATGATGGAAACGGGCACAGACACCTAGAGTCGGAGATCTGAGGAGAGGAAGGAGTTTGCTAGGGAGGTCACGGGATCCCGGGGCTAGGAAGGGACTTCCGAAACCCCCTAATTCCATTTTACAGGAGGGGAAACTGAGGTCCCGCAGGTCAGCCAGGACTCGACTCTGAGGAGGGGAGCAGCCTCACACTCCACTCCCAGCTACAGGAAGTTCCCAACCCTCCGGGGTCCGGGAGGAGAGGGAGCCTCTGCTGGGCAGGGTCACTACCATGACGAAGTTGAAGGGCCCCAATGCATCCATGAAGAGCTCACTCCACTGGTCAGTGAAGAGCGCGTCCTTGAGCCGCTGATTGATCATGGAGTTCACCTCCTGCAGCCTGCGGAGGGAAGGGCGCGTTGGGGCTCCGGGACCTCCCAGCGGAGGAGCGCCCGGCCGTGATCCCTAAAGGAGTGCTCCCCCCAGCTCCCCCCACTCCCTAAGCAGGGGGCGGCTTCCCGCCCTTCTCTTCTCGCCCCCATTTCCATTCCCCTTCCCCTCCGTCGGAGGTGGGGGAACAGGGGGCCGGAGGCGTTGGAAGCATCCATTGGACCCCCCAGGCGAAGGTAAGCTCTTAGAGGACACCCAGTGTGCTTTAGGGCCCGGAGCTCCCAGCTGCCCCGTCCTTCTCAACAGATATTGCTGAGGCTGGGGGGGTGGGGGGGGGGGCGGGACTATCTGATCCGTGGGCGTCAGGAGGGAACATGAGGCTCTAAAAGGGGTCGGGGCAGACCCTGCGGTCACAGGTCACAAATCTAGCTCTAGGAGACTCTGAGGCGCTAATTTTCAGGAAAGCAGAAAATGAGAGGAGCCATGGTGTGCCCGAGGTCACACAGGTGTCACCAGAGTGCCTGCTCCAGTTCTCACTCCAAATCCAAGATCTTTCCCACTGCAGCCATCATTTAGACAACAAGCACTTATTAAGCACCTGCCATGCAGTCAACTAGCACTTATTAAGCACCTGTGATGCAGTCAACCAGCATTTATTATGCAGTCAACTAGCATTTATTAAGCATTTATGATGCAGTCAACCAGCATTTATTAAGCAGTCAACTAGCCTTTATTAAGCACTTATGATGCAGTCAACCAGCACTTATTAAGCACCTATGATGCAGTCAACCAGCACTTATTAAGCACCTATGATGCAGTCAACCAGCACTTATTAAGCAATTATGATGCAGTCAAACAGCATTTATTAAGCATCTATGATGCAGTCAACCAGCATTTATTAAGCAGTCAACTAGCCTTTATTAAGCATTTATGATGCAGTCAACCTGCACTTATTAAGCACCTATGATGCAGTCAACCAGCACTTATTAAGCACCTATGATGCAGTCAACCAGCCTTTATTAAGCATCTATGATGCAGTCAACCAGCATTTATTAAGCACCTATGATGCAGTCAACCAGCATTTATTAAGCACCTATGATGCAGTCAACCAGCATTTATTAAGCACTTATGATGCAGTCAACCAGCATTTATTAAGCACCTATGATGCAGTCAACCAGCATTTATTAAACAGTCAGCTAGCCTTTATTAAGCACTTATGATGCAGTCAACCAGCACTTATTAAGCACCTATGATGCAGTCAACCAGCACTTATTAAGCACCTATGATGCAATCAACCAGCACTTATTAAGCAATTATGATACAGTCAAACAGCCTTTATTAAGCATCTATGATGCAGTTAACCAGCATTTATTAAGCATCTATGATGCAGTCAACCAGCATTTATTAAACAGTCAGCTAGCCTTTATTAAGCACTTATGATGCAGTCAACCAGCACTTATTAAGCACCTATGATGCAGTCAACTAGCCTTTATTAAGCATCTATGATGCAGTTAACCAGCATTTATCAAGCATTTATGATGCAGTCAATTAGCATTTATCAAGCATTTATGTTGCAGTCCACCAGCCTTTATTAAGCACCTATGATGCAATCAACCAGCATTTATTAAGCACCTATGATGCACTCAATCAGCCTTTATTAAGCATCTATGATGCAGTCAACCAGCCTTTATTAAGCACCTATGATGCACTCAACCAGCATTTATTAAGCACTTATGATGCAATCAACTAGCCTTTATTAAGCACTTATGATGCAGTTAACCAGCATTTATTAAGCACTTATGATGCAGTCAATTAGCATTTATGATGCAGTCAACTAGCATTTATTAAGCATCTATAATCCAGTCAACTAGCATTTATTAAGCACCTACTATGCGCAAGGCTCTGTGCTGAGTGTCATACATACAAAGGTAGGCCAGGCTCTTGGCTTCTTGAGAAATTGCTGTGTTGAATTTCAGCAATGTCTGTGTTTGGGGGGGCAGGGGGTGTGTAAAGGGAGGGTACCACGGCCCCACGGCCCTCACCCGATGGCTATCATGTCTGAATCTCCGCTGTCATCCCCGTTCTGATGCAGGAGGGAGGTGACATCGTCAGGGGGCATGGCGGTCCCCACGTTCCACGTCACTATGGTGATCCTGCCGGACGAGCCAAACCGGGCATGGGAGTGGCAGTAACCCCCGGGCCCCTTCCCAAGTCAGAGCCATCCACAAGGGGCTCTTCCCTCCTGGTCGGGCACAGGGCCCCCGCTAGCCCCTTCCGTCGCGGCCCGGGGGGGGATGGAAATGAGTTGCAGGGGCCGGGGAGAAGTGGGGGCGGGGAGGAAGGTGCCACTGGCATCCCGTGGGCCGGTACCCAGGCTAACTGCCGTCTTCTGGAGGCCTCCCTCTCCCCACTTGCCATCCCCGGGCCCAGCAGCTCCAGGAACTCCCCCTTCTCACCGGAAGCCAGGGTCTCCTTTGCAGGTAGACTGTGCTGACCAAGCAGATCCCGAGAGGGAAGAAGGGAGAGGGGCCTGGAGGCTCTGCATGGGGGGGGCCGGGCTCCTGTGCCCACTCGGGCTGGTGCCGGTCGGACTAGGCTTAGAGGGGGACGTTTCGGGGGGCTTGGGGGCCGGGGGCCCCAGGTGCGCGGCCACGCCGATATGGCTAGTGCTCGGGGAGCGGTTCGGGGAGCGGTTCGGGGAGGGGGGTGGTTTGGGGAGGGCCACGGGACCTCCCGTAGAGGAGGAGAACGCCGGCTTCAGGGACCCCGGAGACAGCAGCACTGGAGAGCGGGCTCCTGCCTCCGGCTGGCCCTGGCTCGCGTCCAGTGGCGGGGCCTGGGGCGGCCAGGGCAAGAGGGAGTCGTCTGGGCTGGGGTTGCGGGGGGCTTCGGGCCGAGGCCGGAAGGAGAGGGACAGCGAGGGCCCGGGCGAAGTCTGGCCCGGAGGGTGGGCGGCCCCGGCCGGCAAGGAGGCGCCCGCTCTGCCCCTGCCCTGGGACGGGGCTCCGGGATGTCTCTGGGAAGAGGGCGCCGGCCTGGGCTCGGTGCGCACCCAGTCCCTGGAAAACGGGCCCGAGGCCGGCTCTTGGGACGCCCACGATGGCTCTCCGGAGGGCGACAGAGGTCTCTGCTCGAGGGGCGACGAGGCCGGGCACAGCAAGGGGCAGGACAGGGCAGGGTTATGGCTGGTGGAGGCCGGAGCCGGCCTCTGCCCCGGGGGGGACGGGGAGGACGGCTTCTGCTCTGCCGCCGGGGGTCCCGGACTTAACCCCGAGGGCCGAGGGCCCGGCCTCTGCCCCGAGGAGGAGGAGGACGACAAAGGCTGGCGCTGCTCCACGGGGGGTGCTGGGAAGGGCCTGCTCCCTGGAGAGGAGGGGGCGTGGGGCGCGGGCGCCGCCGGCCACGGAGCCAGGCCGGGTCCCGGGGCCCCCCGGGGAGGCTTGGGCCCCGTGGAGGCGGGCGGCTGGCCCTGCTCCGCGGCCGGTGACGTCAGGCCGGGTCCCAGGGGCGGCACGGCGGGCCGGGGCCCTGCCAGGGCTGCAGCTGAGCCGGGGATGGGGGCTGCCCTCTGCTCCGGGGACGAAGACAAAGCCGACCTCTGCTCCTTGGCCGCTGGGTTCGGGCTCAGTCTCGTGGGCGCTGGGCCGGGTCTCTGTCCCGGGGGCCGGGGGGCTGCCAGCTCCTGTGGGTGATTAGAGAGCTGGGCTCTGCCACTGGGGGAGGGGTATCCCCCACACGGGGCCCAGCCCCCCGCTGCCAGACGGACGTCCCATGCGGGGGCAGCTCCGGCCACTAAGAACCCGAGAGGACGCGGCTTTGAGAACCCCTCCCAGGGGTGACCTTGGGCAAGTCACGGGACGGACTTCCTTTCCTTTTCTCTAAAGTGAGGGGCCCCTGAGCTGCCCCCTTTCCAGCTCCCTCCGTGAGCTCCCCGGACGCTATTTCCCAGCCTCCCACAGAGACCTGCGGCCGCGTGAGGCCCCCGTTCGCCCCGAGTCAGCAGTGCCCCCCTGCAGGAGCTTCTCCAAAGGTGGGGGTCCGTGGGCCGGAGAGCAGGAAGGGTCTTGGGGACCCCCCGCCCACCTCCCTCGCTGCAAGGCCAGCCCAGGGTGGGAATGGGGGACCGCGAGAGTCCATTTTGCTTTCCACCCCACCCCCACCCCAGGAGGGGGACCCTCAGACCCAACGGTCCCAGTACAGCCCTCCAGAGGTTCTCCCTGCAGCGCGTGACCTTGAACTTAAGCCCCTGACGCCTCACTCTGTTCTTGTGCCCCTTCCAGCCCCCACCCGGCCATCCCCCCCCAGCCCCCGCCCCCGCCCGGCCGCCCCCCAGCCCCTGTGCCCATTCCCAAGCCCGGCGGGAGCCCGAGAAGGGGGGAGTGGGGGCCGGTTCCCAGCCTCCCTCCTGCCCTGCTCTCCGGGAGGCTGCTGGTGGGCGGCCTTTCTAACTTACTGGGGAAGGGCGGGTGGGAGGCTCAGGCTGGGGGGAGGGAGCTTCCCCCCCAGCCCTCGTGCCCTGCAGCAGAGGGGCACCTCAGGGCGCCGGGCTCCCGAGCCGCGGCTGCCGCCCCATCCCCTCTCCTTGGGGCAGGGCCCAGCGGGAGGGCGGCTGACGGGGGCCCACCCCATCCTGGGGCCCCTGCGGGGCTCAGTGCGCGCCTGGCTCAGCCCCCCTCTTCCCTACCGCCCGGCCCCCATGGAAGCCCAGGGGTCCCTGGAGCGCCCGGGCCTTTGGGGGCCTTGGAGCTCCTGGAACCCGGCGCTTTGTTGCTCTCAGAACGCTGGGGCCGTGGGGTTCTGCTGCGGAGGAGAATTTAACCAGTCCAGGAGAAAGCGAGGCGGGGCCCGAACGGGGCCCGGGGGCCCGGGGGTCCCACCGGCCGCGCTCTGGCCACTGGCCCCCCCAGCCGCCCCTTCCCCTCGGACCAGGAGAAAGCTCCCTGGTTGGGGAGGGGAAAGTGGGAATCGGCTCCTGCGGTCCCGTCGTCCCTCGGGGGCCGCCCCCCCTCATGCCCCCCTTTCCTCTTCTACTGACCCGGGCTGGGACAAGGCGACTCCCCCGAGCCTCTCTGAGGCTGAAGAGGGAAGAACACCGGCTGGGGAGTCTGGGGACCTGAGTTCGAATTCAGCCTTCTTCCTCCTCAGGGGCTCGAGGCAAGGCCTTCCCTTTCCCTGCCCTGAGTTCCCTCCCCGGGCTAGACAATAAAGACGGGAGCAGCTCTTCAGCTCCTCCCTGCCCTGATGCCAGGAGGCTGCCAAGGGCCCTCCCAGCTCTGCCAGCCCGGGAGCCAGATTCTTATCTCTTCCTAGAGGCCGATCTCCTCAGCTTTCCGTGACCCTCGCCCCGCCCTGGCCCTGAGCCTTCCTCCTGCCCCAGTGCCCCCTCCTGCCCCAGTGCCCCCACCTGTCCCAGTGCTCCTTCTGTCCCAGTGTCCCCTCCTGCCCCAGTGCCCCCTCCTGCCCCGTGCTCCCTCCTGCACCTGAGCCTCCCTCCTGCCCCTGAGCCTCCCTCCTGCCCCAGTGCTCCCTCCTGCCTCAGTTTTCCCTCCTGCCCCAGTGCTCCCTCCTGTCCCAGTGCTCCCTCCTGCCCCAGTGCTCCCTCCTGTCCCAGTGCCCCCTCCTGCCCCAGTGCTCCCTCCTGCCTCAGTTCTCTCTCCTGCCCTTGAGCCTCCCTCCTGCCCCAGTGCTCCCTCCTGCCTCAGTTTTCCCTCCTGCCCCAGTGCTCCCTCCTGTCCCAGTGCCCCCTCCTGCCCCAGTGCCCCCTCCTGCCCCAGTGTCCCCTCCTGTCCCAGTGCTCCCTCCTGCCCCAGTGCTCCCTCCTGCCCCAGTGCTCCCTCCTGCCCCAGTGCTCCCTCCTGTCCCAGTGCCCCCTCCTGCCCCAATGCTCCCTCCTGCCTCAGTTCTCCCTCCTGCCCCTGAGCCTCCCTCCTGCCCTTGTCCCCCCTGCCTGTGTCCCCCCTGCCCCAGTGCTCCCTCCTGCCTGTGTCCCCCCTGCCCCAGTGCTCCCTCCTGCCTGTGTCCCCCCTGCCCCAGTGCTCCCTCCTGCCCCAGTGCTCCCTCCTGCCCCTGAGCCTCCCTCCTGTCCCAGTGCTCCCTCCTGCCCCAGTGCTCCCTCCTGTCCCAGTGCTCCCTCCTGCCCCAGTGCTCCCTCCTGCCCCAGTGCCCCCTCCTGCCCCAGTGCTCCCTCCTGCCCCTGAGCCTCCCTCCTGCCTCAGTGCTCCCTCCTGCCCCAGTGCTCCCTCCTGCCCCAGTGTCCCCTCCTGCCCCAGTGCCCCCTCCTGTCCCAGTGCTCCCTCCTGCCCCAGTGCTCCCTCCTGCCCCAGTGCTCCCTCCTGCCCCAGTGCCCCCTCCTGCCCCAGTGCTCCCTCCTGCCCCAGTGCTCCCTCCTGCCCGTGTCCCCCCTGCCCTTCATTTCCTCGGCTTTGCTCCATTCCTCCCTCGGTGCCCCTTGGACGGCAGCCAGCAGGACCAGAGTCTCCCGGCTTCCTAGGCCCCAGGTCTTCGGTCTGACAGCCCCTCTCTGGGCCAGTGCGCCCCAGCTGTCCCTCCCCTCCCCGAGCCCCCGCCTGTCCCTCCCGTTGCCGGAAGCCGGGGAGAAGCCGTCCTTGGCTATAATGGGCCGCGTAGCCCCGACTCCCCGAGGCGCCTGCCTCCTCCCCCTGCCCGCGTCCCTCTCAGCCATATGACTTGACGGCTGGCCCGGCAGCCTGGCACCCGACGGAGGCTCGCCCATCTGGCTCCCTCCCCCCTCCCCTCTGGCAAGCCCAGGGACCATCCCCCCTTGGGGTCTGCCGGGGTCCCGCCTCCGAGGCAGCGGCCCCCGCGGGCACAGCGCCCCCCTGCGGGCGGGCTCCCCGGAGTCCGGGCCCTCGGGGCCCAAGCCCCGGCCTCTCGCGCCCGGTGCCCGAGACAGGCTCGGCCCTTTGGGCAGCCTCCCCCCGAGGCGCCATCCCCTGTGGGGGAAGGGCTGCAGGACTCGGGAGACACCCCCACCCAAGGGGGAGAGAGGGGGAGATGTCCCGCTTGGGTCGGGGGGACGTGGGGAGGAAACAGAGACCCCGACCTTCAGGCGGAAAGAAGCGCCCCCGGCTGCCCGCTCCAAAGAACCCTTGGGGGGAGGGAGCAGGACCTGGGGGGGCCATTACTGCGGCGAGGACCCCCAGCCTCTGCGGGGGGACATGGCCGAGTTGTGTCTATGGCGGGGGCCCCCAGCCCGGGGCCGCCCCCTGGCAGCCCCCCGCAGCTCCCCGCAGCCCCCCGCAGCCCTGGCGCGCCGGCTCGGTTCCCGGCCCGGGGGCAGGTGCGGGCGGCTGGCGGCGGGCGCCCCGGGCGGGGGAGGGGCTGTCTGGGAGAGGGAGGGGAGGGCTGGGGCCGCGGGGGCTCACCTTGGCCAGGCCGCCGGGCTCCGGGGCGGCCCGGGGAGGGGCCGGATGGCCGGGCCTCCGGGGGCCCCCGCCGCTCCCCCGCGGCTGCTCCATGGGTGCCCGCGATCGGCTCCGGCTCCAGCTCCCGGCTCCAGCTCCCGGCTCCGGCTCGGGCTCGGGCTCCGGTTCTGCTGGGCTCGGGCTCCGCTGGCTCCTGCGGCTCGGCCGGCCCCGGCTCCCCGGCTCCCCGGGAGGCTTCCAGTGATGTCACTCACCGCCCTAACCTGCTGAGGATTTAAAGGCGCAGGGCCCCTGTGCCCGAGCCGTGCGCCCGTCTGGGCCACGGCCGGGGGGGAGGGGCGGGGTGCCGGCAGGTGCGGGAGCGGGGCGGGGGCGGGGCCCGGAGGAGCCCTGCACGCGGCCCAGAGGCTCGAGGGGCCCCTGGGGCCGGGCCTGCCGGGGCATCGGGGGCGCGCGGGCTGGCCGGGGTCCGAGAAGGAAACGGGGGAGCCTGCCCCCCATGGGAGCCAGCCCGCAGGCCTGATTGGCACAAGGTGGGCGGGGATCTGGGGCCCGCTGAACCATCAACCCCCCCCTTCTCCCGCAGGGGCCTTTGAGGGGAGGGGGCCGTGAAGCCGGAGGGGCCTTTGGTGGGAAGGGGCGGCGAAGCCGGAGAGGGGGAGGGGAGGAGAGAAGCCGGACTCCCAAGTGGGAGGGGCCGCAGTTTAGTCCCCAGCCCTGCCGGGGCGCCAACCGGACAGCTCCTCTGACCTCCCTGGGACTTGGTTTTCTCATCCGGGAAATGGAGCCGTGGAGTACCGGGACTGGCAGATGTGCGCTGAGCTCTGGGCTGCTCTAAGGCCCCTCCGCTCTGCGCCCCACTCCGACCTCGCTTCTGCCGGCCGCTGCTCTCTCAGACCCCGGGCGGGCCAGCTCCCCTCTCTGTCACAGTTTCCCCATCTGTAAAATGGGGGCTTTGCGCTAACTGGTCTGCAAGGTCTCCCCAGCTCCAGATCAGCAAACTGGGTCCTTGGGGAAACCCCTTCCCTTCCGGGCAGGGTCTGAGAGCCTGACCCTCTGTCTCTAAGGTGGTCCCTGCCATCTTTTCTCCACGACTTCCAGAAAGGTCCCTTGTCCCGAAGCATCATTTTCTCGGAGCGGCTGAAAGTCCCGGGGCACCTCCAGCTCCCTCCTCTCCCTCCCAGACTCCTTGTCCTGACTTTCTCCAAGGCCGGCTCTGCTCCTCCCACGCACCCCCCCTCGCCCCATTTTCAGCCTGTCACCAGATCCTGGGACTTTGTCCTCCCTCCCAAGCCTCCGCTCTGCCTCTCCATCCCCAGGACGCACCGGACTAAGCCTGTTCTAGTCAGCTTCCCCAGGCCCCTCCTCTTGTCCCTCTCCGGTCCCCACGAACCCAGTCATTCCTCCCCTTCTCCCCTTCAGCAGAGAACTCAGGCCATGCTGTCATCCCTCTCCCTCCCTCCCTCTCCTTCCCTCTCTTTCTCCCTCCCTCCCTCCTCCTTCCTCTTTTCTTCTCCTTTCTCTCTCTCCTCTCTCTGTCTCTGTCTCCCTCCTTCCCTCCTCCCTCTCTTTTTCCTTCTCTCCCTCTCTTTCTCTCTCCCTCCTCCTTTCTTCTTTTTTCTCTTCTCTCTCTCCTCCCTGTCTTCCCTCCCTCCTTGGGTCGGGGGGACGTGGGGAGGAAACAGAGACCCCGACCTTCAGGCGGAAAGAAGCGCCCCCGGCTGCCCGCTCCAAAGAACCCTTGGGGGGAGGGAGCAGGACCTGGGGGGGCCATTACTGCGGCCGAGGACCCCCAGCCTCTGCGGGGGGGGCATGGCCGAGTTGTGTCTATGGCGGGCCCCCAGCCCGGGGCCGCCCCCCGCAGCCCCCCGCAGCCCTGGCGCGCCGGCTCGGTTCCCGGCCCGGGGGCAGGTGCGGGCGGCTGGCGGCGGGCGCCCCGGGCGGGGGAGGGGCTGTCTGGGAGAGGGAGGGGAGGGCTGGGGCCGCGGGGGCTCACCTTGGCCAGGCCGCCGGGCTCCGGGGCGGCCCGGGGAGGGGCCGGATGGCCGGGCCTCCGGGGGCCCCCGCCGCTCCCCCGCGGCTGCTCCATGGGTGCCCGCGATCGGCTCCGGCTCCAGCTCCCGGCTCCGGCTCGGGCTCGGGCTCGGGCTCCGCTGGCTCCTGCGGCTCGGCCGGCCCCGGCTCCCCGGCTCCCCGGGAGGCTTCCAGTGATGTCACTCACCGCCCTAACCTGCTGAGGATTTAAAGGCGCAGGGCCCCTGTGCCCGAGCCGTGCGCCCGTCTGGGCCACGGCCGGGGGGGAGGGGCGGGGTGCCGGCAGGTGCGGGAGCGGGGCGGGGGCGGGGCCCGGAGGAGCCCTGCACGCGGCCCAGAGGCTCGAGGGGCCCCGGGCCGGGCCTGCCGGGGCATCGGGGGCGCGCGGGCTGGCCAGGGTCCGAGAAGGAAACGGGGGAGCCTGCCCCCCATGGGAGCCAGCCCGCAGGCCTGATTGGCACAAGGTGGGCGGGGATCTGGGGCCTGCTGAACCTTCAATCCCCCCCTTCTCCCGCAGGGGCCTTTGAGGGGAGGGGGCCGTGAAGCCGGAGGGGCCTTTGGTGGGAAGGGGCGTCGAAGCCGGAGAGGGGGAGGGGAGGAGCGAAGCCGGACTCCCAAGTGGGAGGGGCCGCAGTTTAGTCCCCAGCCCTGCCGGGGCGCCAACCGGACAGCTCCTCTGACCTCCCTGGGACTTGGTTTTCTCATCCGGGAAATGGAGCCGTGGAGTACCGGGACTGGCAGATGTGCGCTGAGCTCTGGGCTGCTCTAAGGCCCCTCCGCTCTGCGCCCCACTCCGACCTCGCTTCTGCCGGCTGCTGCTCTCTCAGACCCCGGGCGGGCCAGCTCCCCTCTGTCACAGTTTCCCCATCTGTAAAATGGGGGCTTTGCGCTAACTGGTCTGCAAGGTCTCCCCAGCTCCAGATCAGCAAACTGGGTCCTTGGGGAAACCCCTTCCCTTCCCGGCAGGGTCTGAGAGCCTGACCCTCTGTCTCTAAGGTGGTCCCTGCCATCTGTTCTCCACGACTTCCAGAAAGGTCCCTTGTCCCAAAGCATCATTTTCTCGGAGCGGCTGAAAGTCCCGGGGCACCTCCAGCTCCCTCCTCTCCCTCCCAGACTCCTTGTCCTGACTTTCTCCAAGGCCGGCTCTGCTCCTCCCACGCACCCCCCCTCGCCCCATTTTCAGCCTGTCACCAGATCCTGGGACTTTGTCCTCCCTCCCAAGCCTCCGCTCTGCCTCTCCATCCCCAGGACGCACCGGACTAAGCCTGTTCTAGTCAGCTTCCCCAGGCCCCTCCTCTTGTCCCTCTCCGGTCCCCACGAACCCAGTCATTCCTCCCCTTCTCCCCTTCAGCAGAGAACTCAGGCCATGCTGTCATCCCTCTCCCTCCCTCCCTCTCCTTCCCTCTCTTTCTCCCTCCCTCCCTCCTCCTTCCTCTTTTCTTCTCCTTTCTCTCTCTCCTCTCTCTGTCTCTGTCTCCCTCCTTCCCTCCTCCCTCTCTTTTTCCTTCTCTCCCTCTCTTTCTCTCTCCCTCCTCCTTTCTTCTTTTTTCTCTTCTCTCTCTCCTCCCTGTCTTCCCTCCCTCCTCCCTCTCTCTTCCTCCCTCTCTCCTTCCCTCCTTCTCACTCTCTTCCTCTCTCCCTCCCTCCTCCCTCTCTCTCCCTCCTTCTCTCTCTTCCTCCCTCCCTCCTCCTTTTTCTTTTTTCCTTTTCTTTCTCTGCCTCCCTCCTCCTTCCCTTCTCCCTCTCTTCTTCCTTCCCTTCTCCTTCTTTCTCCCTCCTTCTTTCTCTCTCTTCCTCTCTCCCTCCCTCCTCCCTCCTTCTTTTCCTTCTCTCTCTCTGTCTGTCTCTCTGTGTCCCTATCTCTCTCTCTCTCCCTCCCTCCCTCCCTCTCTTCTCGGAGCTCTCTTCCCTGGGGAACACAGATCCGGGGAGACCAGTGTGGCTGCGAACGTTGGGATGGAAGGGCCCTCCCTGGGAGATGGGAGGCCAGGCCCTCTCGTTTTACGGAAGCGGGAGCCGGCCCAGAGGGGGAGGGGGAGGAGCAGCTCAAGGTCAGGAGTCCTCAGGCATCTTCAGGAGCCTGTTCTGGCGGCTGAGGCCGGGACCAGGAGCCGGCGCTGTGTCCCGGAGAATCCTGGGGAGCCGGCAGCTCTCTGGCTCTGGGCCCGAGCCCGAATCAGAGGCAGAGCAGAGGCGCCTCCAGGGAGAATCCACTGAGGGGAGATGGTCCGGGATCTTTATTCCAAAGGGAGCTGGGGTTGAGGAGGAGCGAGGCAACCTGAGAAAGGGGATGCCGGGAGTAGAGAGCCAGGCTTTCTCGCTGGGGCCAAGGCCTGGAGGTCAGAGGTTGCAGGACGGGCTGTTTGCCTCAAGCCAGGACCCCTTCCAGACTCATCCCCAGCCGGTGCTCCTCCCACCTCCCCTAAGTCTTCAAAGGGAAAAGCTCCCAGTTGGTCCTCCTCAGGAACAGTTCAGACAGAGAGCTCCCACTCTCCAGAGGCTCAGACTGGAGAAAACCTCAGAAGTCTGGGCATCAGGCCATTCTCCCTGGTGCCCTCCACCGCTGCCCCACTACGCACATGCTGCCCCACTACGCACATGCTGCCCCACTACGCACATGCTGCCCCACTACGCAATGCTGCCCCATTATGCATGTTGTCCCACTACGCACACTACCCCACTATGCACATGCTGCCCCACTACGCACGCTGCCCCACTACGCACATGCTGCCCCACTACGCACATGCTGCCCCACTACGCACGCTGCCCCACTACGCACATGCTGCCCCACTACACACATGCTGCCCCACTACGCACATGCTGCCCCACTACGCACGCTGCCCCATTACGCACATTGTCCCATTACACATGCTGCCCCACTACGCAATGCTGCCCCACTATGCATGTTGCCCTACTACGCACATGCTGCCCCATTATGCACATTGTCCCATTACACATGCTGCCCCACTACACACACTGCCCCACTACGCACATGCTGCCCCACTATGCAAACCCATTTCATTTTACAGATGAAGCAGAGTCCCAGAGGAGCCACCTGCCTGAAGGTGCCCTGAAAATAAGGCGGGGATTCAGGCCTGGCTCTTCTGGCTCCAGATCCAGAGTGGGCACTTTCCGGTGCTCAATAATCCTCCCGTCCCAAAGTTCTCCCCATCGCACCATTCCCCTCCCCCAGCCCCCAAATAAATGGACATCCCTGCTCTCCGGAGCACAGAGAGGCCGTGAGAGGCCCAGTGTCGTGTACGCGTGCTCGCCGCGGGGGCTGCTTTGGATCGTGGCTTCTGGGAGGAGGGACGGAGATGTCAGGATTCTCTCTGTACGGAGGATCATGGGCCATCATGGCCTTCGGGTTCCATAGACGGAGATGGAGGGGAGGGTGAAGGTGATGGGGATGGAGATGGAGGGGAGGGTGATGAGGGAGAGGGAGGGGAGGAGGATGAGGGAGAGGGAGGGGAGGAGGATGAGGGAGAGGGAGGGGAGGAGGATGAGGAGAGGGAGGGGAGGAGGATGAGGGAGAGGGAGGGGAGGAGGATGAGGAGAGGGAGGGGAGGAGGATGAGGGAGAGGGAGGGGAGGAGGATGAGGGAGAGGGAGGGGAGGAGGATGAGGGAGAGGGAGGGGAGGAGGATGAGGGAGAGGGAGGGGAGGAGGATGAGGGAGAGGGAGGGGAGGAGGATGAGGGAGAGGGAGGGGAGGAGGATGAGGGAGAGGGAGGGGAGGAGGATGAGGGAGAGGGAGGGGAGGAGGATGAGGGAGAGGAAGATGAGCATGCTGGGGGAGGAGTGAAAATGACGACAGTGCTTGTGGTGCTGATTGTAGTGGGGATGATGATGATCCAGCTGCACCATCTCCTTGTTCCTCCACATGGTGACTCAGTTCCCTCTCCAGGCTCATGCCCCGCGCTCCCTGATGCTGGAAGGGCTCCCTCCTCAGCTTCCCCTCTTCGGTTCCCTGGTTTCCTCTAAGACTCACCTTGAAGGCCACTTGTTGGGGCGCCGCCTCGTGTGTGCTTGGTCCGTCCGCGTACATATGTGCCCCGTTGCTCCTTGTAGAACGGGCTTCTGCCAGGACAGGGACTATTTCCTTTTGGCCTTTGGCCCACATCCACCCCAGAGGGACGAGATAGGTGCTCAATAAATGCTCATTGTTTGCTTGAAAGATGGTGAGGCTGCCAGGGCCTAGAGGAGCAGGAAGCAGGAAGGAGGCATGGCTGTGATTTGGCCGGAGCCGGGACGGGCAGGGAGTAGGCTGGGAGAAGGTCCCTCGTTCCCCCTTAGCCCCAAGGCTGCCTCAGTTTCTTCATCTGTAGAATGGGTTATTATAAAGCCTCTGCGGTGCTGGGGGTACCCATAGGATCGGAGCGAGGACCACCTCACAGTGGCTCTGCCCCTCGCCTTTGCGGGGACCCGTCTGGGGCTGGAGAAGCAGGCCAAGGTGCCCAAGGGTTAACGCGGGGAGAGGCGGCTGAGCCCGCCTGCTCCCAGGGAGCCGCTCTCAGCGTCCCCGGAGTCCCTGAGTAGGAGCTGAGTTGCAGGAGGCGGGGAGGGGGGAGGGTGCAGCTGGCTGGGAGCAAGCAAGAAAGGGGGTGGAATGCCAGGAGGCAGAGCCAGCCCAGGCCCCAGTGGGAGCTCAGGGAAGTGGGCGAGCCCACTGTGCCCTCGGGTCCTCAGTGTCCTTCCAGTCACCCCCGGCCCAGCAGATCAAGCAGCCCGGATCTCCCGGGTTCCCCACTTCTAGACATCCCCGGCCCAGCAAGCCAAGCAGCCTGGATCTCCCGGGCTCCCCACTTCTAGACATCCCTGGCCCAGCAAGCCAAGCAGCCCGGATCTCCCGGGTTCCCCACTTCTAGACCCGCCTCGGTCCCACAGGCTAAGCAGCCCGGATCTCCCGGCTCCCCCCTTCTAGACCCGCCTCGGCCCCACAGGCTAAGCAGCCCGGATCTCCCAGGTTCCCCACTTCTAGACATCCCCAGCCCAGCAAGCCAAGCAGCCTGGACCTCCCAGATTCCTCCCCTTCTAGACCCCCAAGCCAGCAGACCAAGCAGCCCGGATCTCCCGGGTTCCCCACTTCTAGACCCACCTCGGCCCCACAGGCTAAGCAGCCCGGATCTCCCGGGCTCCCCACTTCTAGACATCCCTGGCCCAGCAAGCCAAGCAGCCCGGATCTCCCGGGTTCCCCACTTCTAGACCCACCTCGGCCCCACAGGCTAAGCAGCCCGGATCTCCGGGTTCCCCACTTCTAGACATCCCTGGCCCAGCAAGCCAAGCAGCCCGGATCTCCCGGGTTCCCCACTTCTAGACCCACCTCGGCCCCACAGGCTAAGCAGCCCGGATCTCCGGGTTCCCCACTTCTAGACATCCCTGGCCCAGCAAGCCAAGCAGCCCGGATCTCCGGGTTCCCCACTTCTAGACCCACCTCGGCCCCACAGGCTAAGCAGCCCGGATCTCCCGGGCTCCCCACTTCTAGACATCCCTGGCCCAGCAAGCCAAGCAGCCCGGATCTCCCAGCTCCCCTCTTCTAGACCCCCAAGCCAGCAGACCAAACAGCCCGGACCTCCCGGGTTCCCCCCCATTCTTGCAGAGTTCACGGGGGACGATCTTCCCTCAGAGAACCGTGGCAGCTTTGGACAGTCTCAGACGACTTCTCCCGCCTCCCCCGGCCCAGCCAACAGTGGTCAGGAGATAAGGCCCAGGCCAGGACAAGGTTGTTGCAAGCGAGCTGGGTTCCAATTGTGGCTCAGCTTCTCATTTCCCATGGGCCTTTTCTCTCTGTCTCAGTTTCTTCATCTGTAGAATGGGTTATTTATAAAGCCTCTGCCATCCTCCTGGGTCCCCAGTCAGCAGAGTTCTTCCTCAGGCTGCTCGTCCTCCCCCTTGGCGCACCTCCAGGTACCCAGTCCTCCCCCCCCCCCATCCTTAGCCCTCTTTGACTGGGCCAGCTCCCCCCCAAGGCCAGAGAATCGTCTATGACTTCGGACTCTTTCCCACCCGTTCCAGCCTCAGTTTTCCTTCCCCTTAATAAGAAATGGGTCGGATTTGCCATAACAAGAGGCCTTAAGGCCCCCTTAAGCAGGCCTGGTGGATCCTGGGAGGCAGGAAGGGCCAGCTCTCGGGCGAGCGGACCTCCAGGGGACCAGTCCGGAATCAGTGCGTGCCGATTGCTTTTCCCATAAGGTCTCTAGGTCAGCGCCCAGCCGGTTGTGACCGCCTAGGACTGAGAGCTTTGTCCTTGGGCTGCCTGAGGTGCCGCGCCCAGGACAGGGTGAAATCAAATTCCTGATGGGAGCTAGGAGTGGTTGGGGTGGAGCAGGGGGCAGGCCCCCCCACTCCCCCCCTGGCAAAAGCCCCCAACTTTGATCCATCCCATTGGCTGGGCCGGGCCGGGTCGGTGGGGGGCTGGGCACACACCTGTTCATCTGCCCTTCCGGCTTCCCAAGGCAAATGGCTTGCAAATGAGGGTCTGCCTTCCTCCTGTGAAGCCTCTGGGGCGAGGGCCTGCCCCGTTCTCCATGGATGGTCCTGGCCTGTTAGGGCGACGCTGAAGGTCACGGGACCATCAGTCACACAGCCGGGGGCTGGAGGCCCTACTGATCATTCTATCCACATACTCCATTTTACAGATGGAGAAACTAAGGCGGAGGGATGGGCTCCCCGGCCCCAGGTCACACAGGTGGCACGTGGCAGAGCCAGGGTCTGACACTGGTCCTTGGCCTTGTACCACGGTGTGTATCTTCCCTCCAGACTCAGAGCGTCAGAGCTGGGAGAACCTTAGAACACAATAGACGGGAGATCTGAACAGAAGGTATGTGAAAAGCCAGAGCCTGGAGCTTAGAACAGAGAATGTCAGACTGGGAGAACCTTAGAACACAATAGATGGGAGAGCTGAACAGAAGGTATGTGAAAAGCCAGAGCCTGGAGCTTAGAACAGAGAATGTCAGACTGGGAGAACCTTAGAACACAATAGACGGGAGAGCTGAACAGAAGGTATGTGAAAAGCCAGAGCCTGGAACTTAGAACAGAGAATGTCAGACTGGGAGAACCTTAGAACACAATAGACGGGAGAGCTGAACAGAAGGTATGTGAAAAGCCAGAGCCTGGAACTTAGAACAGAGAATGTCAGACTGGGAGAACCTTAGAACACAATAGACGGGAGAGCTGAACAGAAGGTATGTGAAAAGCCAGAGCCTGGAGCTTAGAACAGAGAATGTCAGACTGGGAGAACCTTAGAACACCTCGGATGGGAGAGCTGAACAGAAGGTATGTGGAAAGCCAGAGCCTGGAGCTTAGAACAGAGAATGTCAGACTGGGAGAACCTTAGAACACAATAGACAGGAGAGCTGAACAGAAGGTATGTGAAAAGCCAGAGCCTGGAGCTTAGAACAGGGAATGTCAGAACTGAGAGGGAGCTTAGAACAGGGAAGGTCAGAGCTTCAGTGAGGATGGTGAGAGAGAAGGGGACAGATACGAGGGGAACTTGGCCCCTGCTAAAGGCAGCAAGAAGCGACAGGGCGGGGCCGGCTCTCTCCCGCAGCCAGACATTTCCATCTGTCAAGTGGAAGCAATGGCACTGGCTGAGTCCCAGCCTTCCAGTCCTGAGCTGTGGTAAGAGTGAGATAAGGATGTGGGGGAACTTTTTTCTTCTTTTTTTTAAAATAAAGCTTGGCTTTCTGGGAAAATTGGGGAGGGGAACTGTGGGAAACGTGAAGGATGTAAAGACAAAAAGTAAAAATAAAAATGTATTTTTTAAAAAGAGAGATCAAGCTACCACCTTGAGTCCTCAGTGGCTGACTCTTGCCTCAAGGACACCATGCAGACTGCTTTGGAGGCTCTTAGAACCTGCTAAAATCGGCCCGTCTCCCTTGTCAGAAGGTGTGTTGGCATTTGAGCCAGCTCTGTTTCGTGCCCACTCTGACTTGAGCGTGGTTTCCTGAACTCAGGGCTTCATCTCCTGTCTCCATTTCTTTGCCCAGGCTGTGCTGCAAGCCAGTTGTGCTTTCCCTCCTCACGTCCACCTCTTAGAATCCCAAGCCTCTGGAGGCTCAGCCCTGCATTCCTGGTCCCCCGGGGACCCTGGGAATCCCTGTTGGGAAGCCTGGTGAGACACTTGGGGAAGGGAGGGGATGTCATCATGTGGAACAGTAGACTAAAGATCACAGGACCGGTGCCTCAACCTCGTTGGATAACTTTTGTCTGGCATTCAAGGCTTTCCAAGACCTAGCAGCAGCCAGTCTTGTTTTCATTATTCCCTGTTCATTCCATTATTTCTGCTCTTATTTCCCATTATTCCCTGTTCATTCCATTTTTCTGGTCTTATTTCCCATTATTCCCTGTTCATTCCATTATTTCCGCTCTTATTTCCCATTATTCCCTGTTCATTCCATTTTTCTGGTCTTATTTCCATTATTCCCTGTTCATTCCATTATTTCCGCTCTTATTTCCCATTATTCCCTGTTCATTCCATTTTTCTGCTCTTATTTCCCATTATTCCCTGTTCATTCCATTATTTCCGCTCTTATTTCCCATTATTCCCTGTTCATTCCATTTTTCTGCTCTTATTTCCCATTATTCCCTGTTCATTCCATTATTTCCGCTCTTATTTCCCATTATTCCCTTGTCCTCTGAACAGATTAGAAAGTTCTTGCTCAGGCAGGTTCCCACCCTAGGAGTGCCATCTTTGCCCCCTGGATACCCACCCCTCCTTTAAACCCCAAAGCCAACATCATCGCTGCCTCCTCCAGGAAGCCCCCGGCCCCTCTAGTTGGTAACAACCTCCCTCCCTTGGACCTCACCTCGTCCCTGGAGGGCTCCATCTCCCCTACATATTACTTTATGTTTATGTACCTAGGAGTGTGCTGATAATATATATATATATTTTTTTTTTTTGCTGAGGCAATAGGGGTTAAGTGACTTGCCCAGGGTCATATATCTAGGAAATGTTAAGTGTCTGAGATCAGATTTGAACTCAGATCTCTCTCTCTCTCTCTCTCTCTCTCTCTCTCTCTCTCTCTCTCTCTGTATATACATATATGTTTATTAAAGCTTTTTATTTTTTAAAACATATGCATGGGCAATTCTTCAGCATTGACCTTGCAAAACCTTGTGTTCCAACTTCCCCTCTCCTTCCCCCATCCCCTCCCCTAGATGGAAAGTAGTCCAATATATGTTAAATTTGGTAGAAATTTATGTTAAATCAAATATATGCATACATATTTATACAATTATCATGCAGCACAAGAAAAAAGAGATGCAAAATAAAATGCAAACAACAAAAAGAGTGAGAATGCTATGTTGTGAACCACACTCAGCTTCCATGGTTCTCTCTCTGGATGTAGATGGCTCTCTTCATCACTAAACAATTGGAAATGGTTTGAATCATCTCATTGTTGAAGAGAGCCACATCCATCAGAGTTGATCATCATATAATCTTGTTCTTTCAGTGTGCAATGATCTCCTGGTCCTGCTCACTTCCCTCAGCATCAGTTCCTGTAAGTCTCTCCAGGTCTTTCTGAAACCATCCTGTTGGTCGTTTCTTACAGAACAATAATATTCCATCACATTCATATCCCATAATTTGGAATATTATTGTTCTTTAAGAAGTAAGCAAAAAAAAAAAAGAAATGATGAGCAGACTGCTTTCAAAAAAACCTAGAAAGCTTTACATGAACTGTTGCTGAGTGGGCAGAACCAGGGATCATTGTCCATGGCAACAACAAGATTGTGTGATGATCAACTCTAATGGACTTGGTCCTTCTCAGCGATTCAGTGATCCAAGCCAGTTCCAATAAACTTTGGATGGAAAACACTATCCGCATCCTGAGAGAGAACTCCGGAGAGTGAATGCAGATCGAAGCATATAATTTCCACCTTTTTTCCCCCCTCTTGTGTTTTTTTTTTCCTTTTTTTCTCTTCGAACATGACTCATATGGAAATATGTAAAAAATAAATGTGTATGTATAACCTAAAAATTAAATTAGACAAATAATAGGTTCCTTCCCTGCATAAACTGTTGTTTGTTGTTGTTATTGTAAATCCTTTGTTTAGTGGAGTGCCAAGCACACAGCAATAAATGCTTCTTGATGGGTGAGGGGAAAAGACTGATACAAACCACAATAGTAAGGTAAATGAAAGTCACAATAATCTCAAAGTTTCACCTCACCCAGCAAGTTGTCAAAAATGATCAAAAGAGGGAATGTTAAGTCGGGAGGACCTGAGTTCAAACCCGACCTCAGACACTTAACACTTCCTAGCAGTGTGACCCCGGGTAAGTCACTTAACCCCAATTGCCTCAGCAAAAAAAAAAAAAAAAAAAGAGAGAGAGAGAAAGACAGAGAGAGGGAATATTAGCCTGTGGAAAGGCAGGCTAAAGCATTGCTGGTGTGGCTATCAATTAGTCCAGAAATTCTGGAAAAATTGAGATTTTACACCAAGAAAGTGACTAAAATGTCCAGACTTTTTTCATTCCTACTTCCCACCAGGAGGCATGTACTCCAAGGTCAGTGACCAAAATACCCCCAATATTTCTTTCATTCATCTCTTATTTGTGGTAGCAGAGAGCTAGAAACAAAATAGTTGTCCAATGATTAGGGAACAGTTAGAGAAATAGGGATCCGTGAATGTAACGGAATATTACTATACATAATCAATATGGAGAATTCAGAGAAACTTAAGAAAACTTCTGTGAACTAGTGCCAAGGGAAATAAGCAGAACCTAGAGAACAGCATATATAACAATCACAGCAACATAAAAAGGAGAGAACAACAACCAAAAAAGGAAATCAAAACTGAAATCTGTGTATTTTGTTGACCAAACTTGATGTGAAGAAGAGGTATGAGAATGTACCCCTCTGCCTTATTTGAGGAGATGTAGGATTATGGGTAGGGAATGCTGCAGATGATATCAGATTTGATTTAATGGTCTTTCATTTTGCTAAACTTTCTTTTTCTTTGTCAAAGGGACGGCTCTTCGGGTGGGAGAGGAGGAGGGACATCTTGGGAAACGAAAACGATGGAAAACCAAAAGCTATCAATACAAAAGGAAAAAAAATATTAAAAAAAATAAAGAAATACCCTCCGCACCACCTGCACTTTGTGAACATCCAATTCTAACTCCCATTAAACGAGCTATTTTTGTGTCTGTTTGTTTTATTGCGAGCGCCCTATTATAAGTTTTTGTTGTCGTTATTTTTAGATAGTCCACCGAAAATATTCTCCAAAGAATAATGGCACGAGAACTTATGATCTCCCTAGTCACAATAGTCCCCCGGGAAATTATATTTTGTATGTGGTTTGTATTTATTATGTAATGTTCTCTTGATCCCCCCAGCCTTATAGAGTAAGTTCAATGAGGGCAAAGGCTGCTTATTTTTTTTTTTCTCTTTTTCTCCTCGGCACTTCACACAGTACCTAGCACATGGCTGGTGTTGGTCAGTTGCGTTCAACTCTTCCCGAACCCATTTGGGATTTTCCTGGCAAAGATACTGTGCCAAGGTTCGCCGTTTCCTTCTCCGGTTCGTTTTACAGTTGAGAACGCTGACTTCCTCAGGGTCACGTAGCTAGGAAATGTCTCCTCCAGAAGAGGAGACTTCATGACTCCTGATAAAGTCTGACGCTTTATCCACTGTACCGACTAGCCCCACCTACCCGGCGCATAGTAGGCCCTTATTTAAGTTGGGGAAATAATTGTAACTCTGAACTCAAAGCCCCTACTGGTTTTGGCTAGCCCCCTGGAATGGGACTAGACAGGTGGGAGATCAATGAATAACCTTGTCCCTGGGCAGAGTTCTGCCTTCCTCCTCTCATCTGTACTAGAGAGTAGAATTTACAGTTGAAAAATCGGGGCAGGGGCCCGAAGCCCCAGAAATGTTTGGTAGTTTTTTTGGGGGGGCAATAACCTTAATGTATCTAATGCCCAAATAGGATCTGGGCTTCAATGGCAAAAACCCGGCAGCCAGAACGGTGTCTCCTCCAAGGAGATCCAGCGTCCCAGGCCCGGATGTCTGCGTCCAAAGAAAAGATGAACATCTGCGACACTAGCTCACGGGCAGGAGAACCTCCTCTATGTCCTGTACCTGAGGGCAGAGTGTCTGGTGGGATGGTCGGATTTTTCCTTGCCGAGACTGGAGAGGAATAGACAGGCTCTTTCAAAAAGAAAAAAAAAACACAAAACGACTAAAAAAAGAGATGGGTTTTCTTTTTTTGTGTTGCTGTCACGTGGCTAAGGCAAGGGCAGGTGCTTTCCAAAAACAGCTAATGGAACATTCCAGCCTTTAGGCAAAGTGTCCAGCAGAGACCACGTGCGGGGAGGGGGAGGGAGAGGAAGGGGGGGGGCGTTGGTGAGTAATCCTGGTAGATGCAGAGAGGCGACATCACTAAAAGGCACCGGCAGCCCCCCTCCCCCCTGCTGTAGGCCCAAGTTGGCCATCCACATCCCTATCCGGTCCCTTGTTTCTTTGTTAACAGCCTGGCACACAGTTGGTGCTTAATAACTGCTTATTAACTGCCTGATCTACTGACAGGAGCTTGTGTCCCATGTTAATGGGGCAGAGGCTCTATTGCAATAATTTTCAATCAGTCCGATGGCTGTGACTAATTGTATCCTCTGGCTCTTAAAGGTAAGGGAGCACACTGATGGGGGCTTGTGACCCCGGAACCCACAGAGCGCTTTCTACTTCAGCAAACTTTTCTCGCCTCGGAGACCTCCTGTAAGTGGGGAGAGCCTCCCTATGCTCACAGTGATGGAGTACAAAGGCTGCTGCATTTGGAATCAGAAGCCCTGGGTTCAAATTCTGACTTCCACTTATTCCTTCTGGAGCTTTGGGTGAGTCAGTGGTCCTCTCTGTGCCTCAGTCTCTTCCTCTGTAAGATGAGGGGACAAGCTGGCCTCCGAGTTCCCTCTCACCTCTAAATCTTTGCTTCTGTGATCCTCTGGCTCAAGGGGTCCATGAGGAGGGGGACTGGATCCTCTATGACACTCCCATTTACCCCCAAAACTGCCCTTCGGGGGCATTCGTAGATCGTCAGTTAGACTAGTGAAGGAATGAATGCAAGCCGGACTTGCAGCCTGAGGAGCCGAGTTCGAGTCTTGCCCCGTGGCTGGCCGCTGTGAGACCTTCAACATTCGGAGTTTCAGTCTCATCCATGAAGTGAGGGGATGGACTCGCTGACCCCCAGGTCCCTTCCAGCTCCGGGGTGCTGCCCTGGAGTCGTGCTCCCTCTGGGCCTCAGTCTCTCCCCCTGTAAAATGGGGTAATTATAGGCATCCTAGTTACACAGCAGCTGCAGCTGCCGGGGAAAAGTGCTTCCTCCCGGCTCGAAATGGAAGCGGACTGATGCGATCTTTGTGTCTGGGAGTGTGGGAGGAGGGGGCCTGGAGGGGCCCTGGCCCTGGGGGTGGGGAGGGGGGGCGGAGGCTGGGGGAGGGGACGAGCTCACAGGATCTATATTTGGGCAGCTGGAGTGATGACTAAGGGCCGTGATAACAGGCTCCGGCTCGGGGTGCTGGCACCGGGGGGGGGGGAGGGGGTGGGGCAGGGAGGGGCCGGCTGCCAGAAGGAGACATCGGGGGAAGGGACCTGCCCCACTGCGGGCCTGGAGGAAGGAGCTGAGGGGGCAGAGACGGGGGAAGGAGAGGGGGCAGAGAAGAGCCGGGCAGGGACGTTCTTCTGCCAAACGGCCGAGTGACCCAGGCCCCGCAGCTCCAAGGTGACCCGTCTCCGAGATTTCTCCAGCCCTGACCCCTCAGAAGGGCTTCGGGGAAGCCTCGGGGCCACTGGGGACTCCTAGGAAGGGCTTCCTGAGGGCACGGCTGGGGCGGGCACCGAGGAGGGTCATGGGAGGGCCCGGCTGGCGCTTGACTCTTGTGGTCTCTGAACCTCAGGGCAGAAGGGTGAGAACTGGACCAGAGGCCCAGCATGGGAGGCGCCTTGCCAGCCTTTCAGGCCGGCTCCCCCACTTTACAGATCAGGAAACTGAGGCCCAACAGGGCTTGCCCAAGGTCATTGAACTCCAAGTGTGGGAAGCAGGATGTGACCGTGACTTTCTGACTCCAGTTCTGGCGCTGGGGCCTTCACACCCTCGTCGGGCCCTTACTGAGAGGGCTGCGTGGGGACGGGGCAGCTGGCAGTGCCCAGGGGCAGAAAGGGCTGGCAGGAGGGTACGGGCACCGCACAGACAGATTTTCCTAGCCCGGGGAGATGGGAGACAAGGCACCAAGCGGGCAAAGGGGGGCAATCCTCCCATTAGGCAGCACTTAGGGAACACTCAGAGTCTGCCCAGCAGTTGTGAGTGGGGGGACCATCTTGGAGATGCTGTCCCCATTTTGCAGATGAAGAAATTAAGACAGAGAAAAGTCTTACACAGCTGGGATGTGTCTGAGACTGGATTTGAACTCAGTTCTTCCAAGGGCAGGGCTCTGGCCTCTGTAAAATAAGAAATTTGGATTTGACATCTTGGGCCCCTCCCAGCCCTGACATCCGCTGTTCTAGGCCCCTTCCCACCTCTCACCCCCCCTGTTCTCAGGCCCCTCCCACCTTGCCCACCCCCTGTTCTCAGGCCCCTCCCACCTCTGACACCCCCTGTTCTCAGGCCCCTCCCACCTCTGACACCCCCTGTTCTCAGGCCCCTCCCACCTCTCACACCCCCTGTTCTCAGGCCCCTCCCACCTCGCCCACCCCCTGTTCTCAGGCCCCTCCCACCTCTGACACCCCCTGTTCTCAGGCCCCTCCCACCTCTCACCCCCTGTTCTCAGGCCCCTCCCACCTCGCCCATCCCCTGTTCTCAGCCCCTCCCACCCCTATTTTCCCACGGATGCTCAGCAGCCAGGCCCAGTGAGCTCATAGTGTCTAAGTGGATGCTTCTGCTCCCCTGAGGATCCTGCTCTTCCATCTTTTAATTATGGGGGCTCAGTGTGTCTAAATGAAAGCTTCTAAGTGGCCTTGGGAACACAAGCGTCTGAGGAAGGCGGAGGCCGTTCCGCGCTCAGACTCCACAAACACCATTTCCCCAAAAAGTGGTCCCAAGGGCCCAGTGGGACGCTACAGGTTCAAATTCCGGCTCTGTGGCTTACTGCTGCCCAACCAGGGGTCTGGGCGAGCCTCCCTGGGCCTCAGTTTCCTTCTCTGCAAAAGGTTTGGACCGGATAATCAGGAAGGGCCCTTTTTCGGTCTCCTCCCCACCCCCCCCACCTGTCCCAGAGCCCTGCCCGCTCCTGATTGGTCAGTGCCCTCCACGATGAAACTGACCCAAATCCTTCACTCTCTGATCCTCCAGTCAAGCCGCCCCATTTTCCTCCTCTAGTTCTGGGAACCGTGAACTCGGCAACGCCGGCCGTTCCTGAGGACTAGGAGTCAATCGCTTGCCCTAGACTTCAGTCACTCACCATCCCGGGACGTCCCTGACCAAATCACCCGCCTCTGGATCCTTGCTTCGGCTTCTTTTGGATTCCTCCCGATACTTCCTGAGGAGCCCGGGGGTGGACGGGCACCCCCACATCCTTCCATCCTTCCATTCACATACCCATCTGCCCGCCCATCTAGCTAGCTATCCATCCGTCCATTCATCTTTTCACCCTCCTACCCATCCATCCATCCTTCTACTCGCCCTTCATTCATTCATCCACCCACCCATCTCTCTATCCATTCACCCACCCATCCTTCCTTCCATCCAAACATCTATTCATATATATATATATATATTCATCATTTCACCCACCTACCCATCTATCCATCCTTCTACCAATGCTTCATTCATCCATCCTTCTACTCACCCTCCATTCATCCATCCACTCACCCATTTATCAATTCACCCACCCATTCTTCCTTCCATCCATCCATCCTTTATCCATCCATTCATCAATTCACATATCCATCTGCCCACCCATCCATCTATCCATCTATTCATCCATCTGCCCACCCAGTTATCCATCCATCCATCCATATTTAGAGCCATTCCTCCAACCTTCATACATCTATCCATTAATTTATGCATTTGTCCTTTCACCCACCTACCATCCATTCATCCTTCAACCCATGCTTCATTCATCCATCCATCCACCCATCTATCTCTCCATTCACCCACCCATCCTTCCTTCCATCCATCCATCTATTCATATATATATATATTCATCATTTCACCCACCTACCCATCCATCCATCCTTCTTCATTCATCCATCCTTCTACTCACCCTGCATTCATCCATCCACTCACCCATTTATTTATCCATTCACCCACCCATCCTTCCTTCTATCCATCTATCCTTTATCCATCCACTCATCAACTCACATATCCATCCTTCCCTCCATCCATCTATTCATCTATTCATCCATCCATGTTTAGAGCCATTCCTCCAACCTTCATACATCTATCCATTAATTTATGCATTCGTCCTTTCACCCTCCTACCCATCCATCCATCCTTCTCCCCATGCTTCCTTCATCCATCCATCCACCCTTCCCTCTACCCATTCATTCACTCACCTATTCATCTATCACCCATCAATCCATCCATACCTCCATCTACCCGCCATTTTCCATCCCTCCATCTATCCTTCCTTCCATTGATTCTCCTTCCTTCCCATTCATCCATCAAAGAGCCGCCCATGTATCGATTCCCTACTGCACGTGCTCACTTATTCTCTCTTCTCCCTGAGCACGTTAAGCGAGTCGGAGACCGCGACCGGCCCTAAAAAAGCCAAAGACAGACGGGCTGGCTCTTCCTCCTTCTCTGCTGGGGAGATCCCGAGTGCATCGGCCCAGATTCCATGCCAAGGTTCTTCCAGACTGAGTGATGGAGACCGTTAACAAATGGGGGGCGGGTGCTGTTCCAGGGGGTGGGGCGCAGCAGGCCTGCAGCCCGATCCCGACTGGCCCAGATTTGTCCCCGATATTTGTGCACTTCTCCCCTTTTGAGTGGGAGCTCTTGGAGAGTTGGGACTGGCGTTTGCGTGTCTGGGTGTCCAGCACGGCGCCTGCTACATCTCATTCAGTCATTTCAGCTTTGTCTGACTCTATGGCCCCATGTAGGGTTTTCCTGGAAAAGAAACGGGAGCAGGGGGAAAGGGGGAGCATTGCTTTTTCCGGCTCATTTTACAGATGAGAAAACCGAGGCACACAGGGTAAGTGACTTGTCCAGGACCATGCAGCCAGTAGGGATTGGAGGCGTTCCCGTGTCCATTGCCTTGCCATTTTCCCCACCATGTTCTCTAGTCCGGACAGTCAGTGAAACAGCGCCTCGAGCTTGACTCTCCAAGGAGCAGATACTCCTGCTGAGAATCGCAGCACCAGCTTTGGGGCCAAGTGTGACCTGCAGGGGCTGAGGCTAGCCCCCAAGTCCTTGAGACCTGCTGGGGCCGAGGCTAGCCCCCGAGTCCTCGGGACCCGCTGGGGCCAAGTGTGACCTGCTGGGGCCGAGGCTAGCCCCCAAGTCCTTGAGACCCGCTGGGGCCAAGTGTGACCTGCTGGGGCCGAGGCTAGCCCCCGAGTCCTTGAGACCCACTGGGGTCAAGTGAGACCCGCTGGGGCCAAGTGTGACCTACTGGGGCCGAGGCTAGCCCCCGAGTCCTTGAGACCCACTGGGGCCAAGTGAGACCCGCTGGGGCCAAGTGTGACCTGCTGGGGCCGAGGCTAGCCCCCCAAATCCTCGAGACCCGCTGGGGCCGAGGCTAGCCCCCGAGTCCTCGGGACCCCTTGAATCAGTCTGTCCACGGCCTTGGCTCCTGAGGAGACACTGCCGCTAATTGCCCCCATTCTGAAGATCCTGCCAGGACATTGGCAAAAGGGCCCAGACCCCGTGGCTCTTGGAAGCTCACGGTGTCCTCCTGGCTCAGAAGGGGAGGCCGAGGCTGCCACGGGCGGAGGCTTTTCTCCTTTGCCCTCCCCGCAGCCTCCTTCATAGGGCCCTGGTGGGGCAGCCTCAGCTCTAGGCTGCTGGGTACCCACATGCACACAGAATCGATGGCTGGATGCAGATTTCATGGGCACGGCCGCGTTCTCAAGCAATCCCGGCGGCTTCCTGCAAATGTTGCCTTTTCCCGCAGGGGTTCCATTGGACTCCTCAGTTAACAAGGTCTCCTTTCTCTAGCCTTTAACGGACTCGTCAGAAGTGTGTGAATCTTGTTGTTTCCTACAACTCTCTGTCCTGTGATGGGGCACGTGGGACGGGTGATCGATTCCATGGGCCCAAACGCTCCAGGTTCTCGCAGGGCCGACAGCTGGCCCCTTCCCTGGTCCTGCTCACACGTCCATGATGTCCTAAGGCGGCACTGGCTCTCTTGGCTGCCGGATCAGACGTTGACTGTGGAACTTGCAATCCACTGAGATCCTCAGATCTTTTTCATCTGAACTTTTGTCTAGCCTTGCCCTCCTCCTCCTCCTTGAAGTGATGGGGGTCCTCCTCGGCTTTCAACTCTGTTTTTTAAGTTATTTGTGACGGAGGTGACGCAGGGAGCTGACCATGAGATCGGGGCCAGGGAGGCTGGGGGGCAAATATGTGACAGAGAGTGTCCCTGGCTTTATCTCAGCCCCCGTGATTTGGGGGTTGGACTATGTGCAGACTGCGGTCCAAGGGGACTCGCCTGTTACAAATTGATTAACTAAAAAAAGAAAAAAAAAAAAAAGACTAAAAAAGGGGCAGCTAGGTGGCGCAGGGGATAGAACATTGTCCCTGAAGTCAGGACAATCTGAGTTCAAATCCCATCCCAGACACTTAACACTTCCCAGCTGGGTGACCTTGGGCAAATCACTTAACCCCGTTTTTCCCTCTGCAAAAACCAAAAAACTACATACTTATTAACTTCTATGTGTAGTGTCCCATTTGGCTTTAGCTTCAGGATCCAGTTCAGCCTGAGAAAGATTTCCTGAGCACCTACTATGTGCCAAGTATTGTGCTGGGCCCTCTGAGGATATAAGCAAGGATAAGCACTTATTAACCCCCTACTGTTTGCTAGGCTTTCTGGGAGCTCACGTTCTGGCCCTCAGGAAGCTTGCGTTCTTCTGGGAGTCGGGAGGCATTTGGGGTTAGGGTCACAGGGATACAAAAGCTCAGTATAGACCAGTGGCCGTGGTCTCCCTGTGTTGGGGCTCCCTCTAGTGGAGCCCTAGCCCTTCCATGCACCTTCTTAAACCAGTCCGGCCTGGGAGTCCCCTAGTCAATGCCCTCATTTTACCCAAAAGGAAACCGTGGAAAGCTCCAAAGGGAGCGAGCAGCAGGGCAGGGTCATGACCCCGGGTCACATCCTTCCAGATCCTTCCAGAAACAGGTCAGAAGCACCTATCATGTGCTAAAGCTGGGGAGGCCCAAAAGGGGAAACACAGACCCTGCCCTCGGGAAGCTTGCGTTCTACTGGGGGAGACAACGCGCCCACAAATACCTGCAATTGTGTCTAACATATGTTAGTAAGAGGGAATGATAACCCCCTGTTGTTAATTATTAATATAGTATATTAATTAAGCATATATTACATAATAATAATTCATTTATAATATGTAATGTTCTTATTGAAGCTTTTTGTTTTTAAAACATAGGCAGGGATAATTTTTCACCCTTGACCCTCGCATAACCTCGGGTTCCAATTTCCCCTTCCCCGCACCCCTCCTAGATGGCCTCCAATATGGGCTAAACATGGTAGAAATATAACATTAGAACACGAATGTGATGCAGGGAAACCGAGGCAAGGCGGGCGTGGTTTTTTACCGGGGAGAGTTTCAGGCCGAGGGAGCGGAACTCCCGTCCAAGAACCGCTGGGCCCGAGGAACTGAGGCAGGGAACGCATCTGGCCCGCGAGGGGATATGGAACCTGAGCGCGGGGTCTTAGGGGGGACCAGGGGCGGAGAAGGGGGCGAGGACTCGGGGCGGGCCTAGTTCCAGGAAAGGATCGGGACTGAATCCTGACAGGAGGGGTCAGGATGAAAGGGCAGGGCAGGGCCGACATCCCAGGGAGGGGAACCATCCCAGCAAGGACTTGGGGGCATTTCCAGGGTTTTCCTGGCTCAATCCTCCCAGTCCTGAGGGCCGGGAGCGGGAGCCAGAATCATCTACTCCGGGCACCCTAGTGATGGATCACGTTATCTATTTAAATGTATGTTATAGAAGAGAATAGTGATAATTATCCATCCCTGACTATTATTATTAACTATTAATAATCATAACTAACTGAGGGAAGACGGAATTCAGGGAGGGGAAAGACTCCTCCGGAAGGGGCCCGAGGTGGGAGAGCGCTCCAGGCCCGGGGGCCACCAGAGGGAATCCCCAGAGCTGAGATGGAGGGTCTGTTCTGGAGCAGCCGGGAGGGCGGAGCCCGGAGGCCGATCAAAGAGACGGCCCCAGGGGAAGTGGGCGGGGACACGAAGGCCTCTCCGAGCTTTGTGTTGGCTCCTGGGGGCCGCAGGTACCACTGGCGTTGGGGGGAGGGGTCAAAATGAGACCTCTCTTTTTCCTTTCGGCCCCTGAGGAGACACTGGGATGGCCCATCGGCAAGTCCGGGCTTATTCCGCAGGGTTCAGCGGAGCTTCTGTTCCACTAAAGTCTTTCCTTCTTTTTTGCTGAGACAGTCGGGGTCCCACGGGAGGAAGCGTTAAGTGTCTGAGGGTGGATTCGAACTCAGCTCCTCCTGACTTCAGGGCTGGCGCGCCCTCCACAGCGCCCCCCAGCGGCCCCCACTAAAGTTTTTTAAAGCCCATCCTGACTCTAATGTTCCCTGCCCGGCCCAACAAGCGTCACCGCCGCCGCCTCGCGTTCAGTCTCTGCCCCCCGGGCGGGCTTCACCGGGAGCCCGGTCAGTGGGAGCCGGCCCTGGGGGAAGCCCCCGGGGGTCGGGCGGGATCCTGCAGGCGCCTCGGGACTGGCCGCAGGATCTCCCGCGGGATCTCCCAGAGATCCCAGGGAGCCGCTGGGGGCCTCGGGGGGAGCAGATGGCCGCGCTGTCCCAGGGCCCCCCGGGCGCTCCTCCCTCCGGTGCGGGAGGGGCCGGGAGAGGGCCGGGGGCTCGGGGCTGGGGTCCAGGAGGGCCTGAGTTCGTTACCCCAAATATGGAGGCGGGGCCGCGAGTCCCGGCGCTTCTGCTCTTGACGTCTTGGGGAAGCGCCTTCGGGGGAGCCACGATCCGTGGCGTGAAGCTGAGCACGTGCTCTTGGCCCCGGGGCTGCTCCGGAAGGGCTGATGGCCCGCAAGCACTGGAGACAGCGCCAGAGGGGCCTAGAAAGGGGCCTCAGCCCCTCAGAGGCTCCCCAAGAACCCCAAGGGGAGACAGGACCTCAATTTGGGGGCGGAGCTATCAGTTCCATCTAGAGCTGGGATAAGGCCTCCAAAGGGGGTACAGTCTGTCTGTCTATCACCCACCTCCCTACTTTATCTATCTGGTACCTACCGACCTACCTACTCTATCTATCCATCCATCTTCTGGCCTCTCTTCCTCCTTTCCTTCCTTTCCTCCCTCTCTCCTTCCTTCCTTCCTTTTCCCTTCCTTCCTTCCTTCCTTCCTTCCTTCCTTCCTTCCTTCCTTCCTTCCTTCCTTCCTTCCTTCCTTCCTTCCTTCCTTCCTTCCTTCCTTCCTTCCTTCCTTCTTCCTTCCTTCCTTCCTTCCTTCTTCCTTCCTTCCTTCCTTCCTTCCTTCCTTCCTTCCTTCCTTCCTTCCTTCCTTCCTTCCTTCCTTCCTTCCTTCCTTCTTCCTTCCTTCCTTCCTTCCTTCTTCCTTCCTTCCTTCTTCCTTCCTTCCTTCCTTCCTTCCTTCCTTCCTTCCTTCCTTCCTTCCTTCCTTCCTCCTTCCTTCCCTCCCTCCCTCCTTCCCTCCCTTCCTTCCTTCCCATTATCTATATCTATTTATGTTTGTTCTATGTATCCATCTACTGAAATGGAATAATGACCTTGCCAATCCTAGCTTGCCGGAGCTCCCTTATTATCCAGAAGAAGGCAGACTGGGAATCAGAACCAGTGAAGCAAGAGAGAAAACCAAACGTTCCTCAAAGCTGGGCATATGGGAAGTTTGTGCAGTGTGGGCCAAAAACCCAGAACTTTCGCTGCCGCCAGATAATCCACAATTATAGCAGTTCTGTTATTAGAAAAGTAGCTTCTCCTAATCTAGCTGTTGTCACATTGAGAATAGCACTATTAAGAAAAAGTGAATGGGAAAAACGGCCGGGTCATATCCCAAAACATGTCATTAAGAACTTCTAAACTTCCAAGTTTTGTCTCGATTTAAGAGGAAGTTTCACCTAAAATTATATGACGGTCACTTAAGAAAATCAATATATTATTAGCTAAGCTGTTTGGAGTTTTTTTTTTTTTAATATCTACTTTTTTATTTTAAAGAAAAAACTTGGTAATTGCACAAAGAAAAGCCACTGTAAGATCTCCTTTGCAAACCCACAAGGATTCCTAGAACCATCTAATCATAAATTCTTACCAATCCTACAGGGGAGTTCTCTTTGTTGTGGACTTCCTGATGAGAAAATGGGCTACAAAATGGGAATCCTGATCCAGAAAGGGAGGGAAATTCTCAAGTCTACTTACCATGTAGAGTGGGTTTTATTTAAGGTGATTTCTCTATCACTTGCGGAGGTTTTATATATATAAGTAACTTAGTCTTTATATGTTTTAAAAGTTTTTCCCTCATTTTAGTATTTTTCCTCATTTCCTCATTCTAGTATTTTATTTTTCCAAATACACAAAAAGATAACGTTCACCATTTATTTTGTAAGACGTTGTCCTTGAAAATTTTCTCCCACCCTCCCTTAATCCCCCCCTAAAATAGATAACAAGCAATCTGATATAGGTTAAATATGTACAATTCTTTTAAACAGATTTCCATATTATGTGGTGGCAAGAAAAATCAAAACAAACAAAAAGGAAAAAAAAAAACCCACGAGAAAGAAAGAAAGAAACAAATAAACAAACAAACAACATTCAGTCTCCACATTTCCCTCTCTGGATACAGATGGCTCTTTCCATCTCAAGTGTAGTGGAATTGCCTTGAATCACCTCATTGGTGAGAAGAGCCAAGTGCACCAGAATTGATCATTGTATAATCTTGTGTTGCTGTTGTACAAGTATTCTTGGTTCTGCTCGTTTCCCTCAGCATCAGTTCCTGTCAGTCTCTCCAGGTCTCTCTGAAGTCCTCGTGCTGGTCATTTCTTACCAAACAATAATATTCCATCACATTCATATCCCATAATTCATTCAGCCATTCCCCACTGCTGGGCATCCAATCAGTTTCCAGTTCCTTGCCACTACAAAGAGGGCTGCTGCAAACATTTTTGCACTTGTGGGTCCCTTTCCTTTTTTTAATGATCTTTTTGGGATACAGACCCAGGAGAGACACTGCTGGATCACAGGGGATCAAACGCATATCCGAATATCTCATACTTTCTGAATGACGTTGAGTATAATTAGGCAAATTTGTGCAACAAAGATGTAACTATTAAGTTGGAAGGTGAAAGTTTGGAAGTTTTTTGTTTTTATTGTAAGGAATAGGATTTAATGAGATCTTAATTTAGATATAGTGACACTCTAAGCAAATTAGAAGAACATAAGAGTAGAAGCTATTCTCCAACTGATAAATGGTCAAAGGAGATGAACAAACAATTTTCAGGTGCAGAAATCGAAACTATTTTGAGTCAAATGGAGAAATGCTCTAAATCACTATTGATCAGAGAAATGCAAATTAAGACAACTCTGAGGCACCACTTCACAACTCTCAGATTGCCTAAGATGAAGAATGTTGGAGGGGATGTGGGAAAACTGGGACACTATTGTTGGTGGAACTGTGAACAGAGCCATCTATTCTGGAGAGCAATTTGGAACTCTGCTCAAAAAGTTGTCAAACTGTGCATCCCCTTTGATCCAGCAGTGTCTTTACTGGGCTCATATCCCAAAGAGATCTTAAAGGAGGGAAAGGGACCAACATGTGCAGAAATGTTTGTGGCCGCCCTGTTGTTAGTGGCCCAAAACTGGAAACTGAGGGGATGCCCAACAGTTGGGGAATGGCTGAATGAATTATGGGATATGAATGTGATGGAATATTATTGTTCTGTAAGAAACGACCAGCACGATGATTTCAGAAAGGCTGGGGAGACTTACAGGAACTGATGCTGAGTGAAATGAGCTGAACCAGGAGATCATTGTACACGGCAACAACAAGACTATACAATGATCAATTCTGATGGACGTGGCTCTCTTCAACAATGAGATGATTCAGGCCAGTTCCAATGATCTTGTGATGGAGAGAGCCATCTGCACCCAGAGAGGACTGTGGGGACTGAGTGTGGTTCCCAACATAGCATTTTCACTCTTTTTGTTGTTTGTTGGCATTTTGTTTTCTTTCACATTTTTTTCCTTCTTGATCCGATTTTTCCTGGGCACCATGATAATTGTGAAGATCTATATAGAAAAATTGCACATGTTTAACATAGATTGGATCACTTGCCTCCTAGGGGAAGGGGTGGGAGGAAAAGAGGGAGAAAAGTGTTTGGAACGCAAAGTTTTGCAAGGGCTAATGTTGAAAACTATCTATTTGTGTGTTTAAACTACAAAGCTTTATGTAAAAAAGAGTAAGACTTCAATATAGACATTTATGTTGGTAAAGAGTAATGATTTAAGAGCTATCTTGTGTCATCCTGCTGGGAAATCAGATTTTATTTACGTTTGTTATTTGATCTGGAATACAAATATAGGTAGATATATCACCTTAAAAAAAGTTCTCCTTGTTTAAAGGGATTCTGGGAACAGTAGTCTATGTTTATGTCCCCTTGAACAGGGTTAATAACCGGACATGTTTTACCACAGATAACATTTCTTCAAATCCGTTCTCTACATACCATCTAGAATTTTGATATTACACATCCCAGGTGGTTGGATGTTATTAGGCATCTTGAGGCAAAATCATTTGTATAATGTTGAGCTTAAAACCATCTGCTTAGCATGAGTCCTACTTATATCAAGAGAACTTGTGAATGTCTCACTCTTAGCAAAGAACGAGTATAGCCAGTACTTATTATTTCGGCTATGTGATCCTTGAGAGCCGAACCCACCCGGAGTTCTGATTACTGGAACTTGCTATTTAAGACCTTATGGGACTGTTAACTGATATTATTCTGGGTCTGATTCCAGATATGATCATCAAGGAATCCTTTTAAGTCAATAATCCATAATGTATCAACCCTATCGCGTTTTACATCCATAAACTATAGGCGAAGGTCTCATGGGAAAGGCTGGGCGAACGACTTCCGGCAAATCAGATCAACATAACATAGTATTTTGACTCTTTTTGTTGCCTGCTTGCATTTTGTTTTCTTTCACATTTTTTTCCTTCTTGATCCGATTTTTCCTGGGCACCATGATAATTGTGAAGATCTATATAGAAAAATTGCACATGTTTAACATAGATTGGATTACTTGCCTCCTAGGGGAAGGGGTGGGAGGAAAAGAGGGAGAAAAGTGTTTGGAATGCAAAGTTTTGCAAGGGCTAATGTTGAAAACCATCTATTCATGTGTTTAAACTACAAAGCTTTATGTAAAAAAGAGTAAGATTTCAATATAGACATTTATGTTGGTAAAGAGTAATGATTCAAGAGCTATCATTTGTGTAATGTTGAGCTTAAAGAAGGAAGGGAGGGAGGGAAAGGAGGAAGGAAGGAAGGAAACAAGGAAGGAAAGAAGAAAGGAAGGAAGGAAGGGAAGGAAGGAAGGAAGGGAGGAACCAGACTGGTTCATGTCAACTCTAGTTCTGAAAAACAACTAGCCCAGAGATGACCTCATCCTACTGGGAAATCAGATTTTATTTACGTTTGTTATTTGATCTGGAATACAAATATATGTAGATATGTCACCTTAAAAAAAGTTCTCTTTGTTTAAAGGGATTCTGGGAACAGTAGCCTATGTTTATGTCCCCTTGAACAGGGTTAATAACCGGACATGTTTTACGACAGATAACATTTCTTCAAATCCGTTCTCTACATACCATCTAGAATTTTGATATTACACATCCCAGGTGGTTGGATGTTATTAGGCATCTTGAGGCAAAATCATTTGTATAATGTTGAGCTTAAAACCATCTGCTTAGCATGAGTCCTACTTATATCAAGAGAACTTGTGAATGTCTCACTCTTAGCAAAGAACGAGTATAGCCAGTACTTATTATTTCAGCTATGTGATCCTTGAGAGCCGAACCCACCCGGAGTTCTGATTACTGGAACTTGCTATTTAAGACCTTATGGGACTGTTAACTGATATTATTCCGGGTCTGATTCCAGATATGATCATCAAGGAATGCTTTTGAGTCAATAATCCATAATGTATCAACCCTATCGCGTTTTACATCCATAAACTATAGGCGAAGGTCTCATGGGAAAGGCTGGGCGAACGACTTCCGGCAAATCAGATCAACATAACATAGTATTTTGACTCTTTTTGTTGTTTGTTTGCATTTTGTTTTCTTTCACATTTTTTTCCTTCTTGATCCGATTTTTCCTGGGCACCATGATAATTGTGAAGATCTATATAGAAAAATTGCACATGTTTAACATAGATTGGATTACTTGCCTCCTAGGGGAAGGGGTGGGAGGAAAAGAGGGAGAAAAGTGTTTGGAATGCAAAGTTTTGCAAGGGCTAATGTTGAAAACCATCTATTCATGTGTTTAAACTACAAAGCTTTATGTAAAAAAGAGTAAGACTTCAATATAGACATTTATGTTGGTAAAGAGTAATGATTCAAGAGCTATCATTTGTGTAATGTTGAGCTTAAAACCATCTGCTTAGCATGAGTCCTACTTATATCAAGAGAACTTGTGAATGTCTCACTCTTAGCAAAGAACGAGTATAGCCAGTACTTATTATTTCGGCTATGTGATCCTTGAGAGCCGAACCCACCCGGAGTTCTGATTACTGGAACTTGCTATTTAAGACCTTATGGGACTGTTAACTGATATTATTCTGGGTCTGATTCCAGATATGATCATCAAGGAATCCTTTTAAGTCAATAATCCATAATGTATCAACCCTATCGCGTTTTACATCCATAAACTATAGGCGAAGGTCTCATGGGAAAGGCTGGGCGAACGACTTCCGGCAAATCAGATCAACATAACATAGTATTTTGACTCTTTTTGTTGTTTGTTTGCATTTTGTTTTCTTTCACATTTTTTTCCTTCTTGATCCGATTTTTCCTGGGCACCATGATAATTGTGAAGATCTATATTTCTTTTAGCTCAAAATATCACAATCTTATACTACATGATTCTTGTTGTTCAGCCATTCCCCAATTGAGGAACATCCTCTTAATTTGGTTCTGCTCACTTCCCTCAGCATCAGTTCCTGTCAGTCTCTCCAGGTCTCTTTGAAATCATTCTGTTGGTCATTTCTTGCTGAACAATAATATTCCATAATATTCATATATCATAATTTATTCAGCCATTCTCCAATGGATGGGCGTCGACTCAGTTTCCAGTTTCTGGCCACTACAAAGAGGGTTGCCACAAACATGTTTGCCCGTGTGGGTCCCTTTCCCCGCTTTAAGATCTCTTTGGGATATGAGCTCAGTAGAAACACTGCTGGATCAAAGAGGATGCACAGTTTGAGAACCCTTTGGGCAGAGTTCCAGATTGCTCTCCAGAATGGCTGGATCATTTCACAGCTCCACCAACAATGTATCAGTGGCCCCAAACTGAGCATTTTTTAAGTTGGGCGTCTCCGAAGTTCCTTGAAGAATTCACACCTTGAAAGTTCCTTGTGTTTTGGCAAACTGAGCCCAGAACTCTCCCTGCTGTGCTAGAACACCAACTCAGACTGGTTCACGTCAACTCCAGTTCTGAAAAACAACTAGCCCAGAGATGACCTCATCCTACTGGGAAATCAGATTTTATTTACGTTTGTTATTTGATCTGGAATACAAATATATGTAGATATGTCACCTTAAAAAAAGTTCTCTTTGTTTAAAGGGATTCTGGGAACAGTAGCCTATGTTTATGTCCCCTTGAACAGGGTTAATAACCGGACATGTTTTACGACAGATAACATTTCTTCAAATCCGTTCTCTACATACCATCTAGAATTTTGATATTACACATCCCAGGTGGTTGGATGTTATTAGGCATCTTGAGGCAAAATCATTTGTATAATGTTGAGCTTAAAACCATCTGCTTAGCATGAGTCCTACTTATATCAAGAGAACTTGTGAATGTCTCACTCTTAGCAAAGAACGAGTATAGCCAGTACTTATTATTTCGGCTATGTGATCCTTGAGAGCCGAACCCACCCGGAGTTCTGATTACTGGAACTTGCTATTTAAGACCTTATGGGACTGTTAACTGATATTATTCTGGGTCTGATTCCAGATATGATCATCAAGGAATCCTTTTAAGTCAATAATCCATAATGTATCAACCCTATCGCGTTTTACATCCATAAACTATAGGCGAAGGTCTCATGGGAAAGGCTGGGCGAACGACTTCCGGCAAATCAGATCAACATAACATAGTATTTTGACTCTTTTTGTTGCCTGCTTGCTTGTTTTTCTCTCATTTTTTTCCTTTTTTGATCTGATTTTTCTTGCGCAACATGATATTTGTGGAAATATGTCTAGAAGAATTGCACGTGTTTAACATAGATTGGATTACTGGCTGTCTAGGGGAGGGATGGGGGAAGGAAGGGAGAAAAATATGGAACACAAGGTTTTGCAAGGGTGAATGGTGGAAATTATCTATGCCTATGTTTTGAAACTAAAAAGCTTTAAAAAGAATAATAAAAAAGAAAGATCAGATTAAAAGGGGAAAAAAACACAAGAAAAAAACACCAACCAACAATAACAACAATAAAAAGAAGTGATAATACTCTGCTTTGATCCAGTCCCCACAGTCTCTCTCTGGGTGCAGAAGTCTCTCTCCATCCCGAGTCTATAGGAACTAGCCTTGAATCACCTCATTGTTAAAAAGATCCCCGTTATTGTTCTCTTGTTTCTACTCACTTCCCTCAGCTTCAGTTCATGTAAGTCTTTCCACGTTCTTCTGAAAACAGCGTGATCTATATTTCTTATAGCTCAAAATATCACAATCCTATACTACATGATTCTTGTTGTTCAGCCATTCCCCAATTGAGGAACATCCTCTTAATTTGGTTCTGCTCACTTCCCTCAGCATCAGTTCCTGTCAGTCTCTCCAGGTCTCTCTGAAATCATTCTGTTGGTCATTTCTTGCTGAACAATAATATTCCATAATATTCATATATCATAATTTATTCAGCCATTCTCCAATGGATGGGCGTCGACTCAGTTTCCAGTTTCTGGCCACTACAAAGAGGGTTGCCACAAACATGTTTGCCCGTGTGGGTCCCTTTCCCCGCTTTAAGATCTCTTTGGGATATGAGCTCAGTAGAAACACTGCTGGATCAAAGAGGATGCACAGTTTGAGAACCCTTTGGGCAGAGTTCCAGATTGCTCTCCAGAATGGCTGGATCATTTCACAGCTCCACCAACAATGTATCAGTGGCCCCAAACTGAGCATTTTTTAAGTTGGGCGTCTCCGAAGTTCCTTGAAGAATTCACACCTTGAAAGTTCCTTGTGTTTTGGCAAACTGAGCCCAGAACTCTCCCTGCTGTGCTAGAACACCAACTCAGACTGGTTCACGTCAACTCCAGTTCTGAAAAACAACTCGGCCAGAGATGACCACTGTGCAATTTTCCCCACTCCCCCTTGGGATTTTTGTCTTCCTTACCCCTGCTGCCTATGCCCGCTCCGAGCTCAGTTCTAACTGGGCTCCCGTGAATACTTGTCCACCTACTCAGGAGAATTAAACCTGTGTCCTCTCCACAAATCCTACCAAGTACCCAAAGTGATCCAGGCACTGTGCTAAGTACGGGGGTACAAAAAAGGGCAAAAAACACTTCTTACCCTGGAGAGCTTATAGTCTAATGGTGGAGACGACATACAATAATTAACAAGGGGTAAATTGGAGCCAATCTCAGTAGCCTTAAGGGAAAGCAGAAAAAGTTTCTTGCTGAAGGTGTAATTTTAGTGATGATTTAAAGGTAGCCAGAAGGGAGAGTTAATGAAGGAGTTTCAGATATAGGGGACAGCCCTTGAGCATGCCAACTAGGGAGACAGAGCGTCTATAATTAGAGAAATGCAAAATAAAGCATCTCTTTGGTTCTACAGTCACGTTGGCAAAGATGACTAAAACAGAAAATGACAGGGATTGGAGGGGCTGGGGGGAAATTGGTACAGCAAGACATTGTTGATGGAGTTGTGGAACGGTTTGGCTCTTATGAAAATAATTTGCCATAAGCCGCAGTTCAGTTAGGCTTAGGTGGCTAGAAGCCATAAGAGATCAGAAAAAGAGTCCTGGCGTTGTTCAGTTGTGTCCAACTCTTCGTGACTCCATTTGGGGTTTTCTGGGCCTGGAGGGGTTTGCCATTTTCCTCTTCAGCTCATGTTACAAATGAGGAAATAGAGTCAAATAGGATTAAGGGATTTGAGCTCTTAAGTGTCTGAGGCCATTTTTTTTTTAATTAAAAAAATTTCAATAGTGTTTTTATTTTCCAAACACATACAAAAGTAGTTTTCAGCATTCATTTCGGAAAGTCTTTGTGTTCCAGATTTTTCTCCTTCCTTTCCCCCCCTGATATGGGTTTAATATATATGATTCTTTTAAATAAATTTCCATATTTGTCATGTTGTGCAAGAAAAATCACATCAAAAGAGAAAAAATCATGAGAAAGAATAAGCAAGCAAACAAACAACAAAGTGAGAATACTATTCCATCCCCATTTAGTCTCCATCGCTCTCTCTCTGGATGTGGACGGCATTTCCCCTCCCAAGCCTGTTGCAACTATCTGAGGCCATTATCGAGCTCTAGGAGCATCTTTCCGATTCCAGGCCCAGGGCTCTAGGGCTCCACTGCGCCATCGAAGGGCTAATCCTTCTGCCAGGAGCCACCCAAGAGGTGCCCAGGTATGGGGGATGGATAAACAAACTGTGAGATGAGACATAAGGACGACCACTGGGCCACGAGGAGTTACAACCCGGTCGGTCTTAGCAGTAACCGAGAAGAGGGACCGTCGTCGCACTCCCGGACTCTGATCACGCCATAGGAAATAAGGGGCCCAGAAAAGTGAACATGGAGCTCATTACTTCCCTCCTCCCAGACCAGTCATGGTCTTAAAGATGAAGTGAAACTCCCATTTTCTGACACTACTAACGTGGAGATTTGTTTTTGCTAGACTCTGTAATTGTTAGGAAGGTTTTGTTTTTATTGTTCAACTGTGGAAACAGATAAAATTAACTTCAAATTAATTTTAGAAAACAAGTGAAAAAAATAAACAAAATAAATGTGTAGTTCACTAAAAGAGGTAAGTAGGGAGAGAAGGTATTGGGGGATCAAGAAAAGCTTCATGATGGTTTTGGGGACACAGCCCACACTCCCAGAGCACCTTTGGGTTAACAAATTATTTCCTCACACTCACTTTGAGATGCCGTTAGTGTAAATATTATCAGTCCATTTTACGAGTGAGGAAATTCAGAGGGGTGACTCGCTGCCATCCCCTGTTCCAGGACCCCTCCCGGCCCTGCCATCCCCTGTTCCAGGGCCCCTCCCGGCCCTGCCATCCCCTGTTCTCGGGCTCCTACCGGCCCTGACAGTCTCAGCCGGGCAGTGCAGCTGGGACTCTGCAGGGGACTTCCCCGCTCTGCTGACTAAAGCTGGCACTGAAACCTGACCCTTCTGGCTCTACTCCCCCTTCTCCCCATCAGAGAGGTGCTCTGGTGCCGGGCCGGGCGGGCTCCGGGGGAGCTGGAGGGGCTCAGAGAATTGGTCTCCCAGGGATGTAGCCGGTGCCTGAGGCTACGCCCGCGGGGGGGATGGGGGGCACGGGACGCTAGCTTTGGGCTGGGGGGGCCGAGGCTTGGGAAGTTTGGAACCGGCCGGTTGGGCAGGACGTGGGACGGACACGGGGGCCAAGAGGGAGGGGAGGAAGCTGAGGTGGAAATGGGTGCTTGGAGGAGGGAGGCTGGGGGCTGGGACTGGGCAGGATTGAGGGGCTGTCTGAAGCCCCGGGAGGAGGGGTGGGGGAGGGAGAGAACTGGGACGCTGGGAGAGGGGAGATGGAGATCTAGGAAAGCGGGAGGAGGCAGCAGGCCGGCGAGGTTAGGTTGAGGGGCGAGGCTGGGGGCGTAGTTTGGGAGTCCGGTGGCGGGGATAAGCTGAGGAGGCCGGGCTGGGGGCGTAGTTGGGGGGCTGGGCTGAGGGGGTTAGGTCAGGGATCAGATTGAGGGCCCCTGGGGCGGGGTTAGGTTGAGGAGCTATTTTCGGGGCTGGGCTGAGAGAGTAGGATGGGGTAGCCCCCATTGGGGGCTAGGCTGAGGGGTTAGTTTGAAGGGTTAGGCTGAGAGACGAGGCTGGGGGCTAGTTTGGGAGACAGTTGAGGGGCCGGGCTGACTGGCTTGGCCGAGGGCATTCATTTGAGGGGGCTTGGGGAGAGGGAGCAGAACTGAGAGGCGGAGACGGGGGTCGGGCTGGGGGGCCCAGCAGGGAGGAGACGAGGGCGAGGATGCTCCGGTACGGGAGCGACAACCGGGCCGGGCGCGTCCGGGACCGAGGGGCTCGGGGAGACGCCCCCGAGGCGCCCCCTCCCAGCCCGCGCTCTCTCCCAGCCGCCTGTGGGCGGGCGCCGTCTCTCCGGCCCTGCCCCGGCCCCGCCCCCTCCCGGAACTATGACGTGGCGCTTCCCCCCCTCCCCGCCAAGCCCCCTCCCCGCTCCTCCAGCCTCTCTTCATCTGCGTCCGAACCGGCCGGTCGCGCCAAGCCGAGCTCCTGCCCGGACCCCCACCCCAGCCCCTGCCCCTTCCCCGACCCAGCCCCCCGGCCCAGGTCCCTCCCCGCCGGCCCCATGCGTCGCCTGCTGCCGCTCCTTCTCCTCCCCGGACTCTTCGCCGCCTTCCAGCCCGACTGGAACCAGATCCGGGGCCTGGCCCGGGGCAGAGTGGAGGTAAGGGGGCTCAGCCCTCCGGCTCCGCGGGACCTGCTGACCCAGGGAGGGGCCCAGCCTTCCCCGGGCGCCGTTAAACTCCGGCCCCTCCAAAATGCCCCCCGGGGCCTCCCCCTGCTCCCCCATCCCTCCGGAGCCCCTGCCCCCTCCCTGTACTCCTCCCCGGGCCTCCCAGTCCCCCCCAGCCCGGGCCCCCTCCTCTCCGCCGGCCCCGCGGCGCGCCCCACCCTTCCCGGAGGCCAGCTGGACTTCATTCCCGCCCTCCTTCTCCCCCACCAGGGATTGAAGAGCCTCCTGACAGCCTTCTCCCCTCCCCCCCTCGCAGACCCCGCTCCCACTACCCCGGCCCTCTCCTTTCCCGCCCGGTTCTCGGGGTACCCCCCTCCCCAAGCCGCAGCAGCGCGCCCCCCGAGGCCCTTCCTGCCCTCCTGGGCTCTGATTGTCCCCTAGCCCGCCCCCCTCCGTTCCTTCCCAAGATCTCCGGGCCTCCCTCCCCGTTTCTCTCTTTGGCCGCGAGCTCCCCCTCCTCCCTCCCCAGAAGCCCTTCCTCGGGGGCTCCCACCCGCTCCGCCCCCTCCCCAGAAGCCCCTCAGGATGGGCTTGGGGCTCCGGGACCCCCGGGACCCCCTTCTCCTGGCCCTTCTAGACCGGTGGATCTTCCTCTGCCTCTGAGCGGCTCCGAGGTCTCCCCGTAGGACCCCCTGGCCCCCCCCCCCGCCTCCCCCGCACCCCTTGACTTAGGGACCCCAGCTTTGGGGCGGGGCCTGGGAGGGAAGCCTCGGGGCCGGCGGGAGGTTGGAGGAAGCCAAGCTGAGCTGGACAGTTCCCAGCTCCCGGGACCAGTGCCCAGCGTCCTTCCCTGCAAGTTTGGGAGCCCGGCCGTTCCCCGACCCCCGCCCGGGACAGGCCCGCCCCTGGAAGGCCTTTCCGGGGCCTCGGGAGGCTTGGGGGAGGGGAGGAGGAGTTCAGGGCCTGTGAGGGGGTCTCCCGCCCCTGTGCTGGCTGAGGGGTCTGGGGGCGTCTCCCGGTGCGGGGGGCGGAGCTTGGGCCTCGGCAGGTGTGACTCTGGGGAGCGGGAAGTGCCGCCCGCGTGTTCTTGTTTTTCTAGTACTTTTTGAGTCCTGGGAAAGGCCTGGGGGAGGAGGAAGTGCCAGGGCCCTCTGGGGGATTGGGGGACAAGCAGCTGCACCTCTTTTACCCCGACCCCCTGCTCTGGGGAGATGAGAGCATCTGAACACAGGCCCCAGGGGAGAGACTGGTCTCTGAGGCAGGTGGCAGGACCTTATGGCATCTCCCGGGGGTCCCCCACCCCCTCTGCACCTGTGGCTCGGACCCCAAAGCTGGGCCCCCGACATCCCCGCCCAGGGCGCCCTGACCCAGCATCCGGGGGCCCAGTTCTGCCCTTCTCTCGGTCTCTGCGACCTTGACCTTCCTCAGTTTCCCCTTCGGTAAATGGGGGGTTGGACTCCAGTGGATTTGGTGCCGGGTTTAAACCCCCTCTCCCCCCATGCACTGACGCCAGCTGCCAGGCCCCCGGCGAGCCTCGGGGACCTCGCTTTCCTGCTGGAGTCAGTGATACAGGAGGGTGTGACCTCCGACCTCAGGCAGATGACTCCCCGCCTTTGCCCTTCCCGGCCCCCAGACGCCCCCTGCCCCCGATCTCTGATCCGCTCTCAGGCGTCCGGTCCTGGCTCCAAGACAAGTCCGCCCCCTCCCCCCCCCCCCCATGGGGGCTGTTTCCTCCCCCAGACCCCGGCCCACAGAGCCCCGGGCGCTGCCCCTTCCCCAAGTTTCCCTGGAAACCAGCCATGGCCCGCCGGGTCGGCGTGGCAACCAGACAGTTAAATGGCGGCGCCCTTGGCGTGGGGCGGGCCTGCAGGGTCTGCTGCAGGTGGTGGTGGTGGTGGTGGTGGCTGTGCAAGGGGAGGACCGGGCCCGGCCCGACTCACATGTGGCTTTGTTCCTTGGCAGACCTGTGGAGGATGACAGCTGAACCGGCTGAAGGAGGTAGTGTCCCTGCCGGGGGAGGGGCTGGGGGGGCAGGGGAGGGGCTGGGGGCTGCCAACAATCACATGTCCTCCTTCTCCTTCCTCCAGGTGAAACTTTTCGTCACCCAGGATGTTCCATACTAGTATCTTTTCTCAGCAGGCGCTGGGGGGGGGGGGGAGATGCTGGGGGGAGGGGAGACACGGGGGGGGGGGGCACTTCCCGGCCCCTCTGCAGGTTCTCTGGGCAGCTCCCCACTGTCTCCCTCAGGGACACCCCCACTGCGGCTCCACGAGGGGTCCCCAGGAGCCTCTGAGGGCCATGGTTGTCTCTTAAAGGCAGGACTCTGACGAGGGCAAAGGGCTCTTCGCAGGGTCCCCTGGGAATCAGCCCCCGGCCCCCAGCTGGGGCGAGAGTAGCTAGGAGCCCGCTCCTATGGCTGCTGCTCTGCCTCCATCCGGCCTGAGACAATATTGCGGAGTCCCCTGGGAATCAGCCCCCGGCCCCCACTTGAGCCCCGTCCCTCCCACCTGAGCGGGGGCGCTGAGCTCTGCCCCGGACTGGCCTGAGCGTCACCGACCCCCCCAGTTCCAGGCCCCCGGGACTGCCCCCTCCCCGAGCCCCCCTCCTGCCGCATCTGCCCCTTCCTTAACTGCCGCCAGTCACAACCTGATGCTGAAATATTTCCCTGGAGCCGACCCTGAGCTGGTCCTGCTGGGATACCAGTATGAGGAGCTAGAGGTGAGTCCCCGGCCGGTGGGGCGGGAGGGGGCAGGGCCTCCCGGGGGGCGTCGGGCCCTGCGCTCACTCCGACCTTTCGCCCCTTCAGAGAATCCCCCTCCGTGACATGACCCGGGAGGAGATCAATCAGCTGCTGAAGGACCTGGGCTTCTACCGGAAATCCAGCCCGGAAGCCCCCGTCCCTCCCGAGTTCCAGTACGCCCCCGCCCGGGTCTTGGGAGAGAAGGCACCCACCCCAGCGCCCCACGGGGATTCAATCCCCGCGCGCCTGGAACTCTAGGTCTAGAACCACGGCCCCCACCCTAGCCGGCAGCTGCGGTGGAACGGCGTCGCCTGCCACGCTCCCTAACTGGAACCGAGGTGCCAGGGCCGTGCCCGCACCGCAGGGAAGGGCTAGCGCACTGCTGGGTGGGGCCACCCACACACCTCAACTTGCCTAACACCCTAGGGGGCTGGCAGCGCCCCTTAGGCGGGAGGTGGGAGCGGGCATCTGCTTTGGGTCCAGAAGCGGCAAGTTGGTCTGCCTGGGTGGTCCGGGGACCCTTTCCGCAGCGCCGCGCCCCGAAGTCCGGCCGTCAGGGACAGGATGAAGCTCTCAGCGCAAAGGGTTCCTCTTGCTGAGGGTGGATGGATGCGTCCTTGGGGCCGGGCCGGGGGTGTGGAGGCTGGGGCTGGGGTTTCCCCCTCTCCCTTACGCAGTAAAAGCCCCCCCATTCCAACCCGCTATCCCCGTGTCGTTGTCCTTCTTGTCGCCGCTCCCCCGACCTTGGACAGACTGCCCGAGGGGAGGGCGGGCTCCCCCCAGTCTGGGACGATGGTCCCGGGGTCCCCGAGCAGGGCCCACTTGGCCCTTATCCTGTTCTCTGCAGGCGCTGGCAGAAGGCAGCCTGGGTAACAGGCATCTGGGGGGGGGGGGTGGACACAACCCACTCTGGGGGTCCAACGGCGTGGGGTTTGGCCGGCTCCCCTGGTGCAGGGTAAGGGAATGGTGCCGGCAAAGAACGGGTGTCCGAGCTCGGGGATCCTGGGTTCTCATGGCTCTAATTCTTCACGGGGGACCCCGGGTCACTGCCCACCCCTGCCTGCCCTCCCAGCTGAGTGGCGGCCGGCACTAAGACTCCGGCTTGCAAGTTTGGGGCCTGTGGGTTTTGGGGTTCCCCATGAGGAACTCAGCCCCCCCTCCTTTGTGTCAGGAAGCTGGGGGGGAACCAATGAAAGGGAGGCCAGTTGAGAACAAATAATTTATAAAAACTCCGTGAATCGCTGTGAGTAACTGGGGGAGCTGGGGCGGTGGGGCAGGCGTGGGTGCCGGGGCCGGGGCAGGAAACGTGGCGAGGGAGCTCTTCTGGATGCACACACTGGGGGGGAGGGGCGGGGGGAGTGCCGCCTCGGCTGGGGGGGGGGCGGTGACCCCTAGAGCTCTTTCTGCCGCAATCGAAGCTCGTGGCGTCTCAGGTGGTTGTAGAGCGACTGCACGTAGGTGAAGACGCACTTGGGGTCCGGCTTCTTGCCCATGATCATCATGTCTTCCACGTCCACCAGGGGCACGCAGTCCACCAGCACCCTGCGGGGGAAGGGGGCGGGGGACGGGGTGAGCACGAGCCGCCCTGCTCTCCCACCGGCCTCAGCTCCCACCCCGGTCACCCGGGCGACATTCAAGGCCCTGGAAGCCAGCTGGAAAACCCTGGAGGGCCGGACCCTGGGAGGGGGCAAGGGGGGCACTACCCAAAGGCCCTGCTCCCGGAACCCCTCCCGAGGCTGCAGATCTGTCCTCGACCCCTCTGCTCTCTGAGCTGTGGGACAGGGACAGGCCGGGAGACAGGCCTGGGGACAACCACGGCCTCTGGGACAGGCCAGGCTAGGGGACAGCCATGGCCTCTGGGACAGGCCAGGCCAGGCCAGGGTATGCTGGGACAGGCCAGGCTAGGGGCAGGCTGGACAAACCAGGCCAGGAGGCAGCCACAGCCTTTGGGACAGGACAAGCCAGGCCAGGCAGGGGCAGCCCCGACCTCCAAAAGGAGCCCAATCTGAGGTGCGGAGGGCGCCCTGTTAGTCCTAGGAGCAAGAACACGCTCCGATATTCCCAGTCCGGTCTGGAGGCTGGAAAGGGCCCCCTCAGCTCCACCGGAGACTTGGCGGCTGGGCAGGGGCAGCCTGGCAGGGGGCTCCAGCCCTCCCCAACCTGGGGGATGCTGCCGGGGCCCTGAAGCTGGGCCGGGAAGGGGGGAAGGCACCTTAGAATTCTTGGGGAACCAGCTGGGTGGCTCAGGGGTTAGTGTCGCCCCCGAGTTCCGAGGCTGCTTGCTGGCTAAGCCGCTTGAACCTCTGCCTGTTTCCCATGTGAAAAGGGGGGGGCAGTTGGCCCCCAGGGCTCAGAGTGGCGGTGGAGCGGGCACCAGGTGGGCACCAGCTATAAGCCCAGGTCTGTGCCCTGTTCTGACCTGCTGCTGGGGCTGGCCCTTCCGGGGGCAGCCCTCCCACCCCGTTGGAAGCTTTCCCCCGGCTCCGTCTGCCACCCGGCACTTGCAGCTTTGCCCTCGGAGGCCTGGCACAACTAAGCCGAGCCCTCCTTGAAGGCAGCTGCCACGTTCCCCTCGCACCTTCCTGCTAGACCCTCCCCAGCTTTTTCTTAAATCGGGCGTTCAAGGGCGACTTTTCCCCGACTCAGGCTGGGCTCGTGGGGCAAGGGCAGTTTTCTCCCCTCTGGTACCCCTCATCCTGTACCCACAAAGGGGGGGTGCTTTTTACAATGAGTCCATTCCTGTTGGCTTTCCTCTGCCCAGCATTCTAAGGGGGTGGGGAAGAAGCCCCCTGGGGGAGTCACAAAGTCCCCTCTCCTGGCCTCAGTTTACTCATCTGCAAAATAAGGGGCTGGGACTCGAGGGTCCCCCTAGGTCTAAAATCATGTCCCCACTGTCTGCCATTGCATCACCGCTCTTGGGCTAAGCTGCCCCTGCAGCCCTCCCACCGAAGCTGCTGGGGACTGGGTCATCTCCCCGGGGGCCTGCTAGTCCCAAAGGAGCCGACGCCGGCCACGGGGCTCACCACGCTGCCCAGCCAGGAGCAGGCCGCCTGCCCGCGGTCACCACCTCCCTGCCCACACTCACGGACCCTGCACCTTCACCCCCGGCTTAGAGACCCTGGCTCCTTTTTGAAAACGGGGCCTTCGGCCTCATCCCCGCAGTGGGGGCGGCTTTGCTCCCAGAGCCGGCTCGGGGGACCTTCCTTCCAGTAAGGGCGGAGCGGGGGAGGGTAGCGAGCCCCTGCACGGGACGGGACCAGGGGGACGGGGAAGACTAATGGCCCAGATCTCCTGGCCTGGGACGCTCATGGCCTTCTTTGGGAACGGCCCCGGCCCTGGCGCGGGCTCTGCTGAATCAATCAAGCGTGCGAGGACCTGTGTTTATCTCTGTTTGGGGACTCATCTCATCTGTTGCTGAGCAACCGAGCTCAGCTGGAAGAGCCCGAGCCAGCAGCACCTGGGGCCCCATCTGCGCCTCAGTTTCCCCTCCCGGTATGAAGGTCTCTGGCCCGCGTCAGCCCAGGAGGCCCCGGCCGTCTCCCAGCTCGTACCCACGGCTGCCTGCGGGCACTGCCCCGGACCCTGCCGGCCTTTCCGGCCGCCCGACTCTTGGCCAGCCCAGAGCTCTGCCCTCGGAGCCCGGTTCTATCTACTCTGTTTCTCTGAAAGCTCGTGCCCAGGCAAGGGGGCCTGGGGTGGCAGGGTGGGGGGCACAAGCTGACCTGCTGCAAGGAAGGGAGGGGCCCGAACTGCAAAGCCGGCCCGCGCGCTTCTCCCTTGCCGTGGACAGTGCACAAGCCGCCTCACTGGGTGCCTCAGTTTCTCTCAGAAACAAAGCAGCTTCGGAAGCTAACGTCCATCCCAAGATGTACGGCCCCTCCCAACTGGGACATTCTAGGCTCTCGGGCCCCTCCTAGTCCTGACGTTCTGGGCTCTGATCTTCACTGTTCTAAGACTCCCTCTTCCAACAGACAATCTAGGGATCCTCAAACTTTTTAAATGGGGACAGTTCACTCTCCCTCAGACTGTTGTTGGGCCGGACTAGAGTAAAAATAAAACCTTTGTTTTGGTGGCCTTTAAATAAAGAAACTTCATAGCCCTGGGGGAGGGGGATAAACGTCCTCAGCTGCCGCATCTGGCCGCGGGTGTAGTTTGAGGACCCCTGATTCCTCTCTAAGACCCAGGAGAGGTGAAACATTCTAGGCTCCCGGGCCCCTCCCAGTCCTGACGTTCTGGGCTCTTGGGCCCCTCCTAGTCCTGACGTTCTGGGCTCTGACCTTCGCTGTTCTAAGACCCCCTTCCAGCAGAGACGATCTAGACTCTCGGGCCCCTCCTAGTCCTGACCTTCTGGGTTCCCGGGCCCCTCCTAGTCCTGATGTTCTGGGCTCTCGGGCCCCTCCTAGTCCTGACCTTCTGGGTTCCCGGGCCCCTCCTAGTCCTGATGTTCTGGGCTCTCGGGCCCCTCCTAGTCCTGACCTTCTGGGCTCCCGGGCCCCTCTCGCCGCTGCCATCCCCTGATGGGAGCCTCCTGGTCCCCCCGGGCTGGAGCCCTCCCGGGCAGGCTATCTTCCTCCCCCGCCAGCTCTGCCCCGAGCCCTCCCAGCTCCAGAGCTCCGGCGCAGAGGCTCTTCGGTGCCAGCTGGCGCTGGGCGGGAGCCTGCCCCCTCCTTTCCCAAGGTCTGCGGGCCGGTCTGTCCCGGGAGTCTCCCCGGCCCCCGGCTGCAGCCTTATAAAGCCATCGTCGATGCCGGGAGGGCGCGGGATGCCCCGGGTGGGGGGGCCGAGCGGCCACAGACGTCAGGCGCTGAGTCACACTTTCCAGGCCGACGGCTCCCCGGGGGCCCGCTGCCCTGCCCATATATGACAGGGAGCACGGCTGGGCCAGCCTCCGCAGTGGGCGGCCCTGGACACCGGCCCGGGGAGCCTGCGGGCAGGTGAGCCCCTCGTCCCGGCCTGACGGCCACGGGAGCGCCCGCCAAGGGCCCTGGGCCTGGGCCTGGGGGGGGGGGGGGCCTCTGGGCCCGAGGAGCCTTCCAGACTGAGGTCTGTTCCTCATGGGAAAATCGGGGGAGGGGCCGGGCACGGGCCTTACTCTCCCTTAGTCCCCAGAAAGGGGCAGCCCAGCCCCATCTGCAACTCGGAGACACTGTAGCTGGGGAGAGCGGGCAAGCCGTCGCCCCATGGGGGAAAGGACCCAGAAAGGGACAAGGACGGGGGGACCAGCTCCAAGGCCCTCCCGGGCTAAGCCCCCTCCCGGCTCTGACGCTCCCTGGTTCTAAGCCCCCTCCCAGGCCGCCGGTGAGCGAGGCCGGCCTCAGCGCCCCCCGCGCCCGCCCCGGCGCCCGCCGCCCCCTTTCTCACCGTGGCGCTCCCGGCGGGGGGTTAGGGTTTTTTGGTTTTTACCAGCCCCTTCTGAACCAGGCAGCGGTAAAACTCCTGGAGGTACGTGTACACGCACTTCCAGTCTGGCTCGCGCATCCTCACCATGTCCTCCGTGTCCAGCAACTGGGGGCAGTCAGCGTGGGTCCTGGGGGGGCACGGCCAGCCCCGACCGGGGGTGGGAGAGGGGAGGGGGAGGGGGCAGGAGGAAGAGAGAGAGACGGAGAGAGACAGAGAGAGAGAGAGATCCGTAAATCCGGTGACATTCTCCACGCTGCCGGGGTCGGCCCGCCGCCACCCCCCGCATGCGCTCCGGCCCGTGGGTGCTACCGAACTCTACTGGTGTGCGCACAGACAGGGCCGGTGGGGGAGGGGGCGCAGGCCGCGGCAGACCAGTCACAGGTGCGGGGTGGGGAGGACCGAGGGGCGGCGCCCCCCAGCCGGGCGGGCGTGGGGGCGGTGAGGCTGGCGCGGAGGCGTGAGGGGTGGCGGGAGAGGAGGAGGGGCGCGAGGGCCGGAGGAAGCGGGGGCTCATGGGCGGGGGTGATCCGAGCGGGCCAGGGGCCGTGAGCTTCAACAGCAGCCGATTCCAAACCAGAGCGGTCTCGCTCTCTGCTATATATCCGGCGTATATAGGCCCGGGGGAGGGGAGGGCGGGGGGGCCGGCGCGGCCCCCCTCCCAGCCCGTCGGCTCCATTTGGAATCGTGGGCCGGCACACTGAGTGGACACGGGGGTGCAGAAAGCTTCGGGGGCAGAAGGAAGGGCAGAGAGCAGAGAGAGACAGGGGAAGACAGAGGGGGAAGGGCAGGGGGGGGGCCACCTGGCTTGCGGGCCACGGATGGGGCCGGTCGGACGGTCGAGGCCCGGGCCCATGGCTCCCACAGTCCGGCTGGAAGCCCCCTGTACAGACTGGAGAAAATGCTGGCCCCACCGGGGTGGGGGACGGAGGCCTGGGCACGGGAGGGAGGGCAGCCTGGGCGGGGGAGCGGGGGGCAGGGACCCTCTGTCCCTTCTCCGCACTCAGGGGGGCCGGGGGGGTCTCGGCCCGCCCCGTCCTGTCCTGGGGGCCGGGGAGAGCAGCAGAAAGCAGGATGGGGGGGCCCGGGGCTCCGGGCCCAGCAGAAGGATGGAGAAGGCGGGGAAGCCGCGGGGGGTCTGTCCTGGCCGCCGAGGGGCCCGTCTCCGGCCGGGGGCCACGGGCGGCCTCTCCCCGGCCACCCCCCGCCTCGGCCTCTGGGGCGCCGGCCGCGACGGGGGCGGGGCTACGTACTCTGCTGACGAAAAGGCCACCTCGAAGTTGTGGCGCCGGTTCTGGGGGCTCAGCTGGCCGTAGTCGAAGGCCTCGGGGAAGAAGTTGTGCACCAGCGCGCAGAAGGCCATGCCGTCGCTCCAGCTGGACGAGAAGTTCTGGATGTCGACGTGCTGGGGGGAAGGGGGCGCCCGTCAGAGAAGGGGGCAAAGGGGGTGCCCACCAGAGAAGGGAGTGCCCACCAGAGAAGGGGGCAAAGGGAGTGCCCATCAGAGAAAGGGGGACAAGGTGAGGGGCTGTCAGAATGGGGGGACGAGCCTTCCACCAGACAGCCCCTCCCAACTAGCCTCCCCAAGCTCCTCTGATGGGAGCACAGGCTCTGGCCCCTTCACCCCGTGGCCATCCCTTGACGGACCTCCGGTCTCCGAGCCAGGACTGGTCCCCATACTCCAGATAAAGTCTGACAAGACCCAAGTTGAGGAATTCTCGGTTGCGATCGACCTGCTCTATCACCCCACTGTCTCTGACGGGGGTCCATTAAGACCCCCAGGGTTTTCCCGAATAATGCCGGCTAGCCGGGCCCCCCGTCTTGGACCCCGGGGCGAGGCCGTGTATGTGAGTGAGTCTCATTGTGCCGTTAGAGCCGCTCTCCTCTCGACAGCCTTTTGAATCTTGGCGATCACTCGGGCAGTTGGCGAGCAATGGCTAAGCACCTACTGTGTGCCAGGCAGGCCCTGGGAGGACAGACGGGGAAGCAGGCCCCGGGCACCTACATGGAGTCCGGGCTTCCAGAAGGGCGCTTCGGGACCCTCGGATCTCAGCCTCGGGCCCCTCCAAAGCCGGCCTGGGTGACCCGGGGAGGCGGCCCCGGGCGAGAGGCCCTGGGCCCGGTCACCGCCCTGCGGGACCGCGGTCAGTCCGTCAGCGGGCGCCCAGCATCCGCCCAGGAACGCGCGGGAGCCCGGCCCGGCCTCCGGAGCTGCCCCCGTGGGAGGCCCCAGTGCACGGCAGGGCTTCAGGAGACACGGCTAATCAGACTTTAATGGGATGAACACAAAGTATTTTTATGACTGCAAGAAGATTACAGCAGGCCCCAAAGCTTCCAGGCCCCGGGGGCCCCCGCTAATGGGATTTGGCCCGAGACCCAGCTCAGCACCCCGGGCCCCGGGGGACTGAATGTTCTTGGCTGTGGGAGGAGGCTCGAGCTTCCAGCTGGCTCCAGACCCGAGGGCCTCCTCGAGCATGAGAGAGACCCCCCCGGAGAATGTCGGGACAGGGGGGCCTGAGAGCAGGGGAGCCAGAGAGGAGAACGGGGGAGTCGGAGAGGAAATGAGCTTAGAGCAGGGGAAGTAAGAGAGGAAAGGGCTTAGAACAGGGGAAGTCAGAGAGAAGAGGGGCTTAGAACAGGGGAAGTAAGAGAGAAGAGGGGCTTAGAACAGGGGAAGTAAGAGAGAAGAGGGGCTTAGAACAGGGGAAGTAAGAGAGAAGAGGGGCTTAGAACAGGGGAAGTAAGAGAGAAAGGGGCTTAGAACAGGGGAGTCAGAGAGGAAAGGGGCTTAGAACAGGGGAGTCAGAGAGGAAAGGGCTTAGAACAGGGGAGTCAGAGAGAAAGGGGCTTAGAACAGGGGAAGTAAGAGAGAAGAGGGGCTTAGAACAGGGGAGTCAGAGAGGAAAGGGCTTAGAACAGGGGAAGTAAGAGAGAAGAGGGGCTTAGAACAGGGGAAGTAAGAGAGGAAAGGGGCTTAGAACAGGGGAGTCAGAGAGGAAAGGGCTTAGAACAGGGGAAGTAAGAGAGGAAAGGGGCTTAGAACAGGGGAAGTAAGAGAGAAGAGGGGCTTAGAACAGGGGAAGTAAGAGAGAAGAGGGGCTTAGAACAGGGGAAGTAAGAGAGAAGAGGGGCTTAGAACAGGGGAAGTAAGAGAGAAGAGGGGCTTAGAACAGGGGAAGTAAGAGAGAAGAGGGGCTTAGAACAGGGGAAGTAAGAGAGGAAAGGGGCTTAGAACAGGGGAGTCAGAGAGGAAAGGGCTTAGAACAGGGGAAGTAAGAGAGAAGAGGGGCTTAGAACAGGGGAAGTAAGAGAGAAGAGGGGCTTAGAACAGGGGAAGTAAGAGAGAAGAGGGGCTTAGAACAGGGGAAGTAAGAGAGGAAAGGGCTTAGAACAGGGGAGTCAGAGAGGAAAGGGGCTTAAACAGGGGAGTCAGAGAGGAAAGGGGCTTAGAACAGGGGAGTCAGAGAGGAAAGGGGCTTAAACAGGGGAGTCAGAGAGGAAAGGGGCTTAGAACAGGGGAAGTAAGAGAGGAAAGGGGCTTAGAACAGGGGAGTCAGAGAGGAAAGGGCTTAGAACAGGGGAGTCAGAGAGGAAAGGGGCTTAGAACAGGGGAAGTAAGAGAGGAAAGGGGCTTAGAACAGGGGAAGTAAGAGAGGAAAGGGGTTAGAACAGGGGAGTCAGAGAGGAAAGGGGCTTAGAACAGGGGAGTCAGAGAGGAAAGGGGCTTAGAACAGGGGAGTCAGAGAGGAAAGGGCTTAGAACAGGGGAGTCAGGGCTGGGAGGGGCCTCTATCTCTAACTTTGGGAGTCTGGAGGCCCGGCCTCTGACACTTGGTAGCCGTGCACTTGGGCATCAGTCTCTTTGCCTGTGTGGCGTGTGGCGAGTCGGCCCCCGAGGAGCAGCGAGGGGCTCCGGGGCCTGGGTCTCAGTGGGCTTGAAGTCAGGCCTTACTGAGCACATGACTTGACCTCCCCGGGCCTCAGTTTCCCCACCAGGAACACCAGGGGCCAGACTCCCAGGGGGCCCCGCTGCCCCCCGCCTCCAAAGGCCAAGAGGGACTGGGGCTGGTGGGTGGGGGCCGGGCCCTGCTCACCTCATAGCCGCGGGTCTTGGCTCTGCACCAGTCTAGTAACATTTGCTTGATGCTGTTGGCGTTGGGGACCCCGAAGCTGGACGAGCGCTGTACGGCCCCCCGCGGGGTGGCGGGGCTGCTGCGGGAAGAGGAGCCGCGGCTCAGGAGACGCCCCCGTGTTGGTGCCCAGGCGCCCCCCCCCCGCCTCCCCCGGCCCTCTCCCTGGCCTCTCCCTGTTGCCCCCCACCCCCCGCTCACCCGCCGCCGCCGCCCTCCTTCTCCAGCTTCTCGATCATGGCCTTGCGGGCCTGAGAGGCCGAGGTCTTGGGCAGGCTCTGGGCCTTCATCAGCTCCTTCTTCTTCTCGGCCTGGCGCCGCTCCAGGGCCGCCAGGCTCCCGGCCCGCGACGGGGTCTCGTCCTCCCGGTCGAAGATGCTTCCAGGGAGGAGACAGGTTGGGGGCGGTGCCGGGGAGCTATCCCCGCCCCATTTTACATGACGGCCCCGGCCCGGGGGGAAGGGGCTGGACCGGCACGCACACACTCGGCCCGCTTTGCCCTTCAGAACCCTTGTGGGCTCCAGAGGTCCCAGAGAGACTTGGGCTTGGCCGGAGTCACAAAGCCGTGTCGGGCAGGATCGGGGCCCAGAACCCTCCCCGGCCCAGCCCCAGCCCCCCGCGCCCCGCGCCCTCTCCTCACCTGCCCATCTTCTTGGAGGAAGAGGAGAACGACTTGGTCTGGACCACGGTTCTGCTGCCACCGTCTGGGAGGAGGGGAGAGGGTGGTGAGGGTCTGGGGGCCGCGGGGTCGGGCAGCCTTCCAGGGAGTGTCTGGGGGGTGGAGGAGGCGGAGGGCGGTGGGAGCGGGACGGTGTCCGGACAGACGGACAGACAGGGGCGAAGCGCGCAGTCCGGAGGCGGAGAGGCGGGGGGAGGCGGGCCGCCCTTACTCTCAGAGCGCTTCACAAAGCTCGACTCCACCGTGGTGGTCCGGGAGGTCCGGCTGCCATCGCCTGCGGGGACAGACACTCGGGCTCAGGGGGCGCTCCGGGGGGCGCCCGGGCCCCAGAGCTCAGAGACTGCCCGTCTGCGCCCCCTCCCGGCCGGGTTCGGTGTCCCCTCCGGCCCCGACGCCCAGAGACCAAAGACACAGGTGCGGGAACCGTTACGTGGGGTCACGCTTTTGGGAGGAGGGGAGCTGCACCCCCCCACGCCATGACCTCAGGGCACATCACCAAGCGCTCCCAGGTCCGGGCCTGAGGCCTTCCCCTGTCCCGGGCTCCCAGCCCCTGCCGTGGCACGCCCGCGCCGGCCCTTACTGGACTGGACGAGCCGCTCGGTCTTGGTGACGGTCCTCACGGCCGACCCGTCGGCCGACTTCTGGCTCTGCTGAGTGGTGGTCTCGGAGGCGGTGGCCCCCCGGCCCTCCCCGGGCCGGGCCCGGGCTTCCTGCAGCCGCCGCTCTCTTTCTCGGTCCCGCTGGTCTGCAGGGGGCCGCGGGGTCGGGCAGCCCCAGCCGGAGGCTCAGGGCCTCCAGCTGGAGGCTGAGGTACTCGAGCTGCCCTCGGAGGGCGGCTGTTTCTCTCTGCAGCTCCTGGGCCGCCCGGGCCACGGGCTCCACGGCCGCCATGGCGTCCTCGGCGGCCTGGGCCGCGGCCCGCTGCCCACCTTCCACCTCCAGACGCAGCTGCTGGAGAGCCCGGGTCAGCCGCTCCTCCAGCTCCGAGGCCCCGGCCGCCCCCGGCCCCGCCCCAGCCCCGGCCCCGGCCCAGGAAGGATGCCGGGTGCCGGGGAAAGGGAAGCAGGGACGGACCAGATGGCGACAGCCGTCAGGATCCTGCCAGAGAGGGCCCGGCTGCAGGGGCAGGGCACGGGATGGGGGGGCTCTCTCCCCTGGACCCTTCGGGCCAGCCTCCCTCCCAGCCCCGGCCTCCTGCAGTGAGAGGCCCCGGAGCCGCTGTCCCAGGGAAGCCCCCCTCCTTGTGCTCCTCCTCACCCAGCCTGGGGCCTCCCAGCTGGCGCCTGCCCCCCAAAGCCCTCTCAGCTCGGCCATCTGTCCTCCAATGGCCGCCTCCTGAACGGGGGCTCCGGCTGCTCCCCGGCCCCGAGGCCCCCTGACTAGGCCCAGGGCCTGCGAGGAGGCTCCCCACGGCGGGGTCCGGCCTTCGCTGTCCACCCCTTGCCCTCCCCGGAGCCCACCGTCCCCCTCCCTCCTCCCTGCCTCGCTCCCACTCACAAGGCTGTTGCCGCGGGACAGAGGCGCGGAAGACAGCCGCCGGCTGCTGAAGGTGGGGGGGTGGGCCACGGGGGGCGCCTCCGGCCCCTCCTCATCCTCCAGCCCCTGGAAGAGGGCCTCGGGGTCCTGGGCGGCCAGGAGGAGGGCCCGGCTGCCCCGGCCCAGCCCCGGCCCCAGCCCCGGCCCAGCTCTAGCCCCGGCCCAGCTCTAGCCCCGGCTTTAGCCCCGGCCCAGCCCAGCCCAGCTCCAGCCCCGGCCCAGCCCCGGCCCCAGCCCAGGCCCAGCCCCAGCCCCAGCCCCAGCCCCAGCCCCGGCCCCAGCCCCAGCCCCAGCCCCGGCCCAGCCCCGGCCCAGCCCAGGCCCAGCCCCAGCCCCGGCCCAGCCCTCATACCATCTTGTCCAGGACGTCCTCGTCTTCTATGGCCGCCAAGTCCTCCGGGCGCACCTTGCCCTGAGCTTGGGGCCCGGGCTCCTTCGCCGGCCGGCCCTTCTCCCCACCATTGGCCACGTCCACTTCCAGCTGCCCCCCCGCGGGGGGCTCCGCCGCCGCCTCTGCCTCCATCTGGGATGGGGAGAGACCGGGAGGGGGAGATTAACAAGCGGTGAGAGCGAGGGCGCAGTAGAAACGAGACCACGTGCCCTCGGGGGCCCAGCCATGGGACCCCCCCCAAGGCGCGTGGAGCCGGGGCCCGTGGGAGATGGGGGAGCAGGGGCAGAGCGCGCCAGCTGGGCCCGGACGCAGGAAACGCGCAGGAAGGGGAGGTCACGCCTGCAAGCGGGCCATGAGAGGAGGTGCAGGGCAGGCCGGGGCCGGACCCCCGGGGTCTCGGCCCCCCGGCCCACCCGGCGAGCAGCAGAGGCCGGGCTCCCCGAGGGCATTACCTGACGGAGCGGCCAGACGCCGGTTCCCTGCCCGCGTCCCGATGGGAGCTCTGGGGGGGCTGACCGCCGGCTCGTGAATAATGAAGGGGCCCCGGAGGATCCGGTTCCCGCGGCACCTGCTGCTCGAGGCCCCTTGTGCCAGCCCCTACCCCCGGGCCTCCTCCCCCAGCCTCCCCGGCTCCGGAGTCCCGCTTGGCTGCTCTGGCCCAGCCCGGCCCGGGGAGCTCATCCCCTAATCCTAATCTGATCCCAAGGGCCCAAGGTGGGGCATTAGCCAGATGAAGCTGCTTCCCTCCCAGGGGTGGGGGGGGCAGGCCCCATCAGAGGCCCAGGCCCGGCCAGGGGAGGGCAGGAGGGCCAGGGGGCTGAGCCCATTTTACAGAGGAGGACCTGGGCCGAGAGAGGGAAACGCTGGGGACACGGTCCCACACGGCCTAAGAGGGCAGAGTGCTTTGGAGGGGCTGTGGGGGCCCAGACAAGAACTCCTGGGCCTGCAACACACCTGACAAGCGGGCGGCCTCTGCTGGAGGATCCCCAGGGCTGAGGAGCTCCCCACCTCCAGTCACAGGGAGCTCCCCAACTCCAGAATCCTCCAAGAACAGGAGCTCCCCAACTCCAGAATCCTCCAGTCACAGGGAGCTCCCCAACTCCAGAATCCTCCACTTACAGGAGCTCCCCGACTCCCCAGAATCCTCCAAGAACAGGAGCTCCCCAACTCCCCAGAATCCTCCAAGAACAGGAGCTCCCCGACTCCCCAGAATCCTCCAGTCACAGGGAGCTCCCCGACTCCCCAGAATCCTCCAGTCACAGGGAGCTCCCCGACTCTAGAATCCTCCAAGAACAGGAGCTCCCCAACTCCAGAATCCTCCAGTCACAGGGAGCTCCCCGACTCTAGAATCCTCCAAGAACAGGAGCTCCCCGACTCCCCAGAACCCTCCACTTACAGGAGCTCCCCGACTCTAGAATCCTCCAAGAACAGGAGCTCCCCGACTCTAGAATCCTCCAAGAACAGGAGCTCCCCGACTCCCCAGAACCCTCCACTTACAGGAGCTCCCCAACTCCAGAATCCTCCAGTCACAGGGAGCTCCCCAACTCCAGAATCCTCCAGTCACAGGGAGCTCCCCGACTCTAGAATCCTCCAAGAACAGGAGCTCCCCAACTCCAGAATCCTCCAGTCACAGGGAGCTCCCCGACTCTAGAATCCTCCAAGAACAGGAGCTCCCCGACTCTAGAATCCTCCAAGAACAGGAGCTCCCCGACTCCCCAGAATCCTCCAGTCACAGGGAGCTCCCCGACTCCCCAGAATCCTCCAGTCACAGGGAGCTCCCCGACTCTAGAATCCTCCAAGAACAGGAGCTCCCCGACTCCCCAGAATCCTCCAGTCACAGGGAGCTCCCCGACTCTAGAATCCTCCAAGAACAGGAGCTCCCCGACTCCCCAGAACCCTCCACTTACAGGAGCTCCCCAACTCCAGAATCCTCCAAGAACAGGAGCTCCCCGACTCCCCAGAATCCTCCAGTCACAGGGAGCTCCCCGACTCCCCAGAATCCTCCAGTCACAGGGAGCTCCCCAACTCCAGAATCCTCCACTTACAGGAGCTCCCCAACTCCCCAGAATCCTCCAGTCACAGGGAGCTCCCCAACTCCCCAGAATCCTCCAAGAACAGGAGCTCCCCGACTCTCCAGAATCCTCCAAGAACAGGAGCTCCCCAACTCCAGAATCTTCCAAGAACAGGAGCTCCCCGACTCCCCAGAATCCTCCAAGAACAGGAGCTCCCCGACTCCCCAGAATCCTCCAAGAACAGGAGCTCCCCGACTCCCCAGAATCCTCCAAGAACAGGAGCTCCCCAACTCCAGAATCCTCCACTTACAGGAGCTCCCCGACTCCCCAGAACCCTCCACTTACAGGAGCTCCCCGACTCCCCAGAATCCTCCACTTACAGGAGCTCCCCGACTCCCCAGAATCCTCCAGTCACAGGGAGCTCCCCGACTCTCCTGTCACAGGGATCTCCCCAACTCCCCAGAATCCTCCAAGAACAGGAGCTCCCCAACTCCCAGAATCCTCCAAGAACAGGAGCTCCCTGACTCCCCAGAATCCTCCAGTCACAGGAGCTCCCCAACTCTCCAGAATCCTCCAAGAACAGGAGCTCCCCGACTCCCCAGAATCCTCCAAGAACAGGAGCTCCCTGACTCCCCAGAATCCTCCAAGAACAGGAGCTCCCTGACTCCCCAGAATCCTCCAAGAACAGGAGCTCCCCAACTCCCGAGAATCCTCCACTTACAGGAGCTCCCCGACTCCCCAGAACCCTCCACTTACAGGAGCTCCCCGACTCCCCAGAATCCTCCAGTCACAGGGAGCTCCCTGACTCCCCAGAATCCTCCAGTCACAGGGAGCTCCCCGACTCTAGAATCCTCCAAGAACAGGAGCTCCCCGACTCTCCAGAATCCCCCAGTCACAGGGAGCTCCCCGACTCTCCAGAATCCCCCAGTCACAGGGAGCTCCCCGACTCCCCAGAATCCTCCAAGAACAGGATCTCCCCAACTCTCCAGAATCCTCCAAGAACAGGAGCTCCCCAACACCTCAGAATCCTCCAAGAACAGGAGCTCCCCGACTCTCCAGAATCCCCCAGTCACAGGAGCTCCCCACCTCCAGTCACAGGAGCTCCCCGACTCTCCAGAATCCCCCAGTCACAGGGAGCTCCCCGACTCTCCAGAATCCTCCAGTCACAGGAGCTCCCCAACTCCCGAGAATCCTCCACTTACAGGAGCTCCCCGACTCTCCAGAATCCTCCAGTCACAGGGAGCTCCCCGACTCCCCAGAACCCTCCACTTACAGGAGCTCCCCAACTCTCCAGAATCCCCCAGTCACAGGAGCTCCCCAACTCCAGAATCCTCCAGTCACAGGAGCTCCCCGACTCTCCAGAATCCCCCAGTCACAGGAGCTCCCCGACTCCCCAGAATCCTCCAGTCACAGGGAGCTCCCCGACTCTCCAGAATCCTCCAGTCACAGGGAGCTCCCCGACTCTAGAATCCTCCAAGAACAGGAGCTCCCCGACTCCCCAGAACCCTCCACTTACAGGAGCTCCCCGACTCTAGAATCCTCCAAGAACAGGAGCTCCCCGACTCTCCAGAATCTTCCAAGAACAGGAGCTCCCCGACTCTCCAGAATCCTCCAGTCACAGGGAGCTCCCCGACTCTCCAGAATCCTCCAGTCACAGGGAGCTCCCCGACTCTAGAATCCTCCAAGAACAGGAGCTTCCCGACACCCCAGAATCCTCCAGTCACAGGAGCTCCCCAACTCCCCAGAATCTTCCAAGAACAGGATCTCCCCAACTCTCCAGAATCCTCCAAGAACAGGAGCTTCCCGACACCCCAGAATCCTCCAAGAACAGGAGCTCCCTGACTCCCCAGAATCCTCCAAGAACAGGAGCTCCCCGACTCTAGAATCCTCCAAGAACAGGAGCTCCCCGACTCTAGAATCCTCCAAGAACAGGAGCTCCCCAACACCTCAGAATCCTCCAAGAACAGGAGCTCCCTGACTCCCCAGAATCCTCCAGTCACAGGAGCTCCCCGACTCTCCAGAATCCCCCAGTCACAGGGAGCTCCCCGACTCCCCAGAATCATCCACTTACAGGAGCTCCCCGACTCTCCAGAATCCCCCAGTCACAGGGAGCTCCCTGACTCCCCAGAATCCTCCAGTCATAGGGAGCTCCCCAACTCCAGAATCCTCCAAGAACAGGAGCTCCCCGACTCTAGAATCCTCCAAGAACAGGAGCTCCCCGACTCTAGAATCCTCCAAGAACAGGAGTTCCCCAACACCTCAGAATCCTCCAAGAACAGGATCTCCCCAACTCTCCTGTCACAGGGATCTCCCCAACTCCCGAGAATCCTCCACTTACAGGAGCTCCCCGACTCCCCAGAATCCTCCACTTACAGGAGCTCCCCGACTCTCCAGAATCCCCCAGTCACAGGGAGCTCCCCAACTCCCCAGAATCCTCCAAGAACAGGAGCTCCCTGACTCCCCAGAATCCTCCAAGAACAGGAGCTCCCCAACTCCAGAATCCTCCAGTCATAGGGAGCTCCCCAACTCCCAGAATCCTCCAGTCATAGGGAGCTCCCCAACTCTCCAGAATCCCCCAGTCACAGGAGCTCCCCAACTCCCACCTCCAGACGCAGCTGCTGGAGAGCCCGGGTCAGCCGCTCCTCCAGCTCCGAGGCCCCGGCCGCCCCCGGCCCCGCCACCCCCGGCATCCTGCCTCTCGGGCCCAGCTGCGCGCTCTGCGGGCGGCCGGCGGAGGGCGAGGGCAAGGGCAGGAGGCCCGCCCCGCCCCCGGCCCGGACTGACTCCAGAGCCGGGGGGGCTTTTGTTTCCAGAGAGAAGCCTATTCTGGTCCCTGTGGGGGAGGGGGTGGGCAGCCGGCCAGGGCGGAGGGCAGTGGGCGGGCCGGCACATGCCAGCCTCCGGCCCCCTCCCCTGGCTCTTGGCAGGACCCCAAAGGCTTCCCCTGCAGGAGCATTCGGCGGGCAGCTGGGAGGGAGAGGACAGGTGGCTCCGGCCCCCAACCAGAGCACGAGGGAGGAGGCTGGCCGGGGCGGGCGGCCGGGCTTAGTCGGCGACCGAAACCCTCAGATCGAGCCGGCCCTGCCCGGACCCCCGGGGTCTCGGCCCCCCGGCCCACCCGGCGAGCAGCAGAGGCCGGGCTCCCCGAGGGCATTACCTGACGGAGCGGCCAGACGCCGGTTCCCTGCCCGCGTCCCGATGGGAGCTCTGGGGGGGCTGACCGCCGGCTCGTGAATAATGAAGGGGCCCCGGAGGATCCGGTTCCCGCGGCACCTGCTGCTCGAGGCCCCTTGTGCCAGCCCCTACCCCCGGGCCTCCTCCCCCAGCCTCCCCGGCTCCGGAGTCCCGCTTGGCTGCTCTGGCCCAGCCCGGCCCGGGGAGCTCATCCCCTAATCCTAATCTGATCCCAAGGGCCCAAGGTGGGGCATTAGCCAGATGAAGCTGCTTCCCTCCCAGGGGTGGGGGGGGGGCAGGCCCCATCAGAGGCCCAGGCCCGGCCAGGGGAGGGCAGGAGGCTGAGCCCATTTTACAGAGGAGGACCTGGGCCGAGAGAGGGAAACGCTGGGGACACGGTCCCACACGGCCTAAGAGGGCAGAGTGCTTTGGAGGGGCTGTGGGGGCCCAGACAAGAACTCCTGAGCCTGCAACACACCTGACAAGCGGGCGGCCTCTGCTGGAGGATCCCCAGGGCTGAGGAGCTCCCCACCTCCAGTCACAGGGAGCTCCCCGACTCCCCAGAATCCTCCACTTACAGGAGCTCCCCAACTCCAGAATCCTCCAAGAACAGGGAGCTCCCCAACTCCAGAATCCTCCAAGAACAGGAGCTCCCCGACTCTAGAATCCTCCAAGAACAGGAGCTCCCCAACTCCAGAATCCTCCAAGAACAGGAGCTCCCCGACTCCCCAGAACCCTCCACTTACAGGAGCTCCCCAACTCCCCAGAATCCTCCAAGAACAGGGAGCTCCCCAACTCCAGAATCCTCCAAGAACAGGAGCTCCCCGACTCCCCAGAACCCTCCACTTACAGGAGCTCCCCAACTCCCCAGAATCCTCCACTTACAGGAGCTCCCCAACTCCCCAGAATCCTCCACTTACAGGAGCTCCCCAACTCCCCAGAATCCTCCAGTCACAGGGAGCTCCCCGACTCCCCAGAATCCTCCAGTCACAGGGAGCTCCCCAACTCCAGAATCCTCCAAGAACAGGAGCTCCCCGACTCCCCAGAATCATCCACTTACAGGAGCTCCCCAACTCCCGAGAATCCTCCACTTACAGGAGCTCCCCAACTCCCCAGAATCCTCCAAGAACAGGAGCTCCCCAACTCTCCTGTCACAGGGATCTCCCCAACTCCCCAGAATCCTCCAGTCATAGGGAGCTCCCCAACTCCAGAATCCTCCAAGAACAGGAGCTCCCCAACACCTCAGAATCCTCCAAGAACAGGAGCTCCCCGACTCTCCAGAATCCTCCAAGAACAGGAGTTCCCCAACACCTCAGAATCCTCCAAGAACAGGAGCTCCCCAACACCTCAGAATCCTCCAAGAACAGGAGCTTCCCGACACCCCAGAATCCTCCAGTCACAGGGAGCTCCCTGACTCCCCAGAATCCTCCAAGAACAGGATCTCCCCAACTCTCCAGAATCCCCCAGTCACAGGGAGCTCCCCAACTCCCCAGAATCCTCCAAGAACAGGATCTCCCCAACTCTCCAGAATCCCCCAGTCACAGGGAGCTCCCCAACTCCCCAGAATCTTCCAAGAACAGGAGCTCCCCAACTCCCCAGAATCCTCCAAGAACAGGAGCTCCCCGACTCTCCAGAATCTTCCAAGAACAGGAGCTCCCCGACTCCCCAGAATCCTCCAAGAACAGGATCTCCCCAACTCTCCAGAATCCCCCAGTCACAGGGAGCTCCCCAACTCCCCAGAATCCTCCAAGAACAGGAGCTCCCCGACTCTCCAGAATCTTCCAAGAACAGGAGCTCCCCGACTCCCCAGAATCCTCCAAGAACAGGAGCTCCCCAACTCCCCAGAATCCTCCAGTCATAGGGAGCTCCCCAACTCCAGAATCTTCCAAGAACAGGAGCTCCCCAACTCTCCAGAATCCTCCAAGAACAGGAGCTCCCCAACTCTCCAGAATCCTCCAAGAACAGGAGCTCCCCGACTCCCCAGAATCCTCCAAGAACAGGAGCTCCCCGACTCCCCAGAATCCTCCAAGAACAGGAGCTCCCCAATTCCCCAGAATCCTCCAAGAACAGGAGCTCCCCAACTCTCCAGAATCCTCCAAGAACAGGAGCTCCCCGACTCCCCAGAATCCTCCAAGAACAGGAGCTCCCCAACTCCCCAGAATCCTCCAAGAACAGGAGCTCCCCAACTCCCCAGAATCCTCCAAGAACAGGAGCTCCCCGACTCCCCAGGCAGCCCAGACCAATCGTCCTTTGTGGTTGATCTCACCCAGGACGGAGCACTTGATGTCACCATTCCCAGGGTCCGAGCGGGCCTTCGGACATCCCGGGACTGCCCCCCAGTGTCACCAGCCTGACCCCAGACTCGGCGCTCTCCCAGCTTAGCTCTGCCTTCCCAGGAGCAGGGGCGGCGGCCCTGGGACCTCGGTGCCCTGCCAGCAGGACCGGCTTGACCCCCTTGCAGGTGAGAGCCCTCCCGCCCGGGCCGAGCGGCCCCCGATTCTCCAGGGAGGGGCGCAGACCGGGGGCCTCACCTTGCCGAAGCGCCCCACGCTGGTGACGTGGGGGGTGCTGCCCACTCGCGTGGCCGTCCCGGGGGCACCAACGTGGCCGACGGTCCCAGGGGTGCCGAAGTGATTGATGGTCCTGGGGGTGCTGGCGGTCCCGGGGGTGCCCACATGGCTGATTGTTCTGGGGGTGCCCACGTGGCCGATGATCCTGGGGGTGTCCACGTGGCTGACGGTTCTGGGGGTGCTGACGTGGCTGATGATCCTGGGGGTGCTGACGTGGCTGATGGTGCCCCCGCCAGTGCTGTTGCCACCAAAGTGGACGGGGGTGCCCGGGAGCCCCAGCGTCAGCTCTGTGCGGGTGGCAGCTACAATCAGGAGGGAGGGTGGCGTCCCCCGCCCCAACCCCCCGAGGGGCCCGCTCCTGGGACCTTCAGGTGGAGGAGACAGAACCCGTGCCCGGAGAAGAGACACCCCCCACCCGGGGCCCCCGATTTTCCTGGCTGAGCGTGAGTTCAGAAAAGCCGAACCCGGACCCCTCCCGCTGGAGCTTGTGCCCAGTCGGTGCCAGTTGGCTGCTGCCCAGGCAGAGATGCCAGGGGAAGGACCCACGGAGGAGGAGGGCAGAGAAGGCACCCCCCCGCCCCCGGCCCCAGCCCCCTCACCCACCTGCCCTCTGGCTGCCCACGGGGCCCAGCACCCGGCTGCTGACGGGCTGGCCCCGGCCATCCTTGATCTCGATGGTGAAGGTGGTCTTCATGCTGGCGTCCCCGGCCACGCGCGCGTGCGGAGCCTGCCTGGCGCTGCCGGGCTCCTCTGAGTCCGCCGGGGGGCCCCTCTCTCCGTTTTGAAGGGGCCTCCCCTGTGACGTGGCTGGGCTCCGCCCCCCCGGGCCCTCCTCTTTAGGGCGATCCCCGGCCCCCACTCGGACAATCAGGGGCTCTCCGTGCCAGGAGGAGATGCGGGCGCCGCTGCCGGCGATCCTGCCCGGGACCGGGGAGGCGGAGGAGGAGGAAGGGCCCGGCTCCCCGCTCCCACCGCCCGCCAGCCCGGCCCGCAGGGGTCCCAGAGCCGTCCGGTCCCCGGGGCCGAGCCGCCGCGGCTGCTGCTGGGGGGTCTGGGCCCCCGGGGGGGTGGGAGCCTCGGACGACGTGAACTTGCGCACCCGGTCGCGGACGGAGCTGGTCCTCTGCAAAGGGGAGGGGCCGGCGGGCCCGGCCTTCGGGGAGTCTGGCAGGGAGAGCAAGAGGAGCCTGGTGAGGGGCAGGGCCGGCGGCGCTGGGCCCCGAGACCCCCAACGGGGAAGCCGGGACTCGCCCCCTCCCACCCGATGCGGGGGCCGCTACCTGGAGCCCGGGCCCTGCGGGGGGTGAGCAGCGACAGGGAGCGTTGGCAGGAGCGGGGGCTGGGCTTCTGGAGAGAGGGCACTGCCAGGGCCGCGGGGGAGCCAGCGGGGGTGGTGCCACGTGCGTGCCGGGAAGAGAGGGGAAAGCCACGGGGCAGCGTGAGCTGGAGAGCCTGCAAGCGGGCAGTGCGGTGCCCCCCACCCCCTCCCTTACACACTCACTCCCCCTCCCTTCTCCTTACACACTCATCCTCCTCCCTTCCCCTTACACACTCACACCCCCTTCCTTACACACTCACTCCCCCCTCCCCCTCACACACTCACACCCCTCCCTTCCCCTCACACACTCACTCACACCCCTCCCTTACACACTCATCCTCCTCCCTTCTCCTTACACACTCACACCCCCTTCCTTACACACTCACTTCCCCTTACACACTCATCCTCCTCCCTTCCCCTTACACTCACGCCCCCTCCCTTACACACTCACTCACCCCAACACTCTCACCCCTTCTCCCTTCCTCTTGTACACTGCCGTGCTCCCAAACCTCCTTCTCCCACCTGCTCCTCATCCTAAGCTGAGACCTTCCCAGGCCCCGTCCCCTCCTGGAGCTCGGGAAGGGGGGGGGTCATGGAAAGTGCTCTGGCTCTGGAGCCAGGAGACCCCCACTCAGTTGCCCTGTGCCTCAGTTTCCCTCTCTAGAGGAGCTGGCCTGAGGAAGGATGGGAAGGGCAGGGCCCCAGTGCCCCGGGGTGGACGCTTTCCCCCCCACGATACCCCTGGCACCCTCCCTGGGGGCCCTCCCTGGGCTCTCCCTGAACCCTCAAAGTGCCTCGAGACGCCGCGGTGAGTAAAGCCTCAAGGTGACAAGGGCGTCACTCCAGATCTGGAAGGGAGGCCGGGGTGGGGGCGGGGAGCCTGGGGCCCCGTGCCCAGGAGGGCGTCGGGGGCGGGGAGCTGGCGCGGCCCTTATTGGGGAGAAGAATGCAGGCGCCCGCAGTTTCCCTTTCAAGGCTCGGCCGGGCTGTGGGATAAACAGACCCCCCCCTGGCCGGGGCCCAAGTGCGTCCCCGTGCCGCAGCCTCCCTCCTGAGCGGACCCCGCGCGGGCCATCCCCGCCCCGGAATGAGAATTCTCCCTCGAGACCTCCGGTGATGAGGAGCCTCCCCCCACCCCCCCGCCAAGGTCGACCCCTCCAGGAAGGCTTCCCCGACACGGGGCCTGAACTCAGGCTGGAGCTTCCCTGGGCCAAGCAGGACCGGGCCAGCCCCGAGACGAGAGCGAGCCCTGAGGGAACGACCGGGCCCCACAGCCGAGGCCGTGGGACTTCCTAAAGGCCTTTCTCGGGCACCGGCTGAGGCCCAAGTCCTTACCGGCCTTCTTCCTGTCGGGGGTCCCGGCCGCCGTCTCTGCCGCCTGCTCCCTTCGGTCCGGGCCCGCCTGAGGAGAAACGCAGCCTCGATGGTCCCGTTTGTTAGGCTCCCGCCCGGCCTTCCCCGCTGACCTACCACAGGGCCGGGGCCGGGCTGCCCGCCCACACCAGCGGCGGAGGGAGACTCCCGGCGGGCGGCCACCACGGGGACAGACTCGATCGCCTCCTTCCTCCACCCCCCCAGCCCCTTCCTCGGCCCAGGTCACCTACCTCGCCACTCTGGCCGTGGCTGCCCAGGAGCTGGACCGACACGTGCTCCCGAGGCTGGGCGGGGCAGGGCCCGGGGCTCGGCGGGGCCGGCAGAGGTTGGGGCTCCTCGGGGCTGCCGGCCCTGGGGGGGCTCCCAGGATCTGGCTCCTCCTCCGGAGAGGATCTAGGGGGCCTCTCCCCGGCCTCCTCGCCACCCACCTCCGCGGGGCACCGGGCCGGCTCCGAGGAAGAAGGGGCGGAGGGCGGGCTGGGCGGCGTCGGGCCCGGGGCGTCCAGCAGCAAGAGGGGCCCAGCGGCCATGTCTGTGGAAGACGAGGAGTGAGGAGGCCCCAGGGTGGGCGGGGGCCTCCTTCCCGGCCCTCCCGCCGGGCTCCCCAAGCCCCAGGGCCCCAGAGCAGCCTTACCGTCCAGCTCCGGGCGGGGGGCTGCCGCCTGCCACTGACCAGTCTGGGCCTGGGTCTGCGCTTGCTCGGCCTGCTGTTCTCGCTCCCTGGCCTGAGGGGGCAGAGACAGAGACAGATAGAGGTCAGAGAGAGAGAGAGAGAGAGACAGAGACAGAAACAGAGACAGAGAGAGAGAGGGAGAGAGAGACAGAGAGAGACAGCAGAGACAGAGAGAGAGAGGGAGGAGAGGGGTCGGGGTCAGAGGCAGAGACAGAGGTCAGAGAGGACCAAAGAGAGGCTGTAGCACTCAGCCTGAGGCGCCCACTCTGCTTCCTGGCCACCAGGGCGGGCCGGCTGCCACCCATGCAAAGTAGCTGGGAAGCAAAGCCAGGGTGGGGCCCAGGTAGCCAGCCCTGCCTGGGCCAGAACCACCCTGCCCCACCCCCGCCGGGGCACACGGGACACCCATACGCACAGAGGTCCGGGGACTCAGGGGACGGGGAGGGAGCCAACCTCATTTCACAGACAGGGAGACTGAGGCACAGCGTCAGGGCAGAGCCAGGGAGAGAAACCAAAGGAGAGTGCGCTGATGGGGGTGGAGTGGGTCAGGGCTGGGGCAGCGGGAGTGGGGGGAGCTCTGGATCTGGGCCCAGGGTGCTCGGCCTTATGGGCAGCGGCCTCCAGTGGCAGCTCTCAGCATGGCGCTCCCCAGGCTCCTCCCCCTTGGCCCCCATCAGCCCCCTCCCTTTCTTGGGACACCAGAGGTGCAGCTTCTCGGAGGAATTAGGAAACCCCTGGCTGCCAGGCCAAGTCCTACAGAGGCCCCAGAGCTACAGAGGCCCCGAGTCCTACGGAGGCCCCAGAGCTACAAAGGCCCCGAGTCCTACGGAGGCCCCGAGTCCTACGGAGGCCCCAGAGCTACAGAGGCCCCGAGTCCTACGGAGGCCCCAGAGCTACAGAGGCCCCGAGTCCTACGGAGGCCCCGAATCCTACGGAGGCCCCAGAGCTACAGAGGCCCCGAGTCCTACGGAGGCCCCAGAGCTACAGAGGCCCCGAGTCCTACGGAGGCCCCGAGTCCTACGGAGGCCCCAGAGCTACAGAGGCCCCGAGTCCTACGGAGGCCCCAGAGCTACAGAGGCCCCGAGTCCTACGGAGGCCCCGAGTCCTACAGAGGCCCCAGAGCTACAGAGGCCCCGAGTCCTACAGAGGCCCCGAGTCCTACGGAAGCCCCGAGTCCTACAGAGGCCCCAGAGCTACAGAGGCCCCGAGTCCTACGGAGGCCCCGAGTCCTACGGAGGCCCCGAGTCCTACAGAGGCCCCAGAGCTACAGAGGCCCCGAGTCCTACGGAGGCCCCGAGTCCTACGGAGGCCCCGAGTCCTACAGAGGCCCCAGAGCTACAGAGGCCCTGAGTCCTACAGAGGCCCCAGAGCTACAGAGGCCCCAAGTCCTACAGAGGCCCCGAGAGCTAAGGAGGCCTCAAGAGTCCCAGAGACCCTAAGAGCTCTGTAAGCCCTGAGAGCCTCCATGAGCTATGGAGGCCCCGAGTCCTATGGAGGCCCCAGAGCTACAGAGGCCCCGAGAGCTAAGGAGGCCCCGAGTCCTACAGAGGCCCCGAGAGCTAAGGAGGCCCTGAGAGCTAAGGAAGCCTCAAGAGTCCCAGAGACCCTAAGAGCTCTGTAAGCCCTGAGAGCCTCCATGAGCTACGGAGGCCCCAGGACCATCTGGTCTAAAGCCTGCAGTTGACTGTGGGGGAAGCTGAGGCTCAGGATGGGGGGAAGGTGTAGCGAGGCCCCATGGCCCGACCTCCTCACCCCACAGAGGAGCACGGTGACGAGACTCCAGCCTGGGGTGGGAAGCGCCGAGCGGCTCAGCCTGCAGCTCACTTTAACATCTGAGCAAACTGAGGCCGGGACTGCCCCGAATCACCCAAGGTCACACGTGCAGGAAGGAAGCTGGGTGGCCCAGGGGTCGGGGACGCCGCGCAGGGACGGGTGGGAGGAGCCGGCCTCCAGCCCTGGGATTCCACTGCTCTCATGTCAGAGCCGGAGGCGCTGGCGAATCGCTTCTGACCTTCCTGACTTAGAACCAAAGGCCCGGGGCCCGCCGGCACCCCCCGCACCCCGTGCAGCGGTTGGCTGGGTGACAGCCCTGGCCTTTCGCCCACTCTCTGGGAGGGGCCGACAGGAGGTGGGTGTGCTCGGGGCACCCAGGGGCTTCTGGGACCCCTCCCTCTGCTCCTGGGAGCTCTTGGGTAGGGAGGGAGGCCATGATCCCAGTAGGGACCCTGTCCTGGAACACAAGCGTTTCCTTTGTGCGGCCTCTTTGGGCACCTATGTGGCAGAAGCGTGGGCGCAGGGCCGCCCCGGGAGCCCCCGGCTCGTCCCGTCTGTGGGCGAGTCCTCTCTCAGTCACCCCAAGCGGCCGTGACCTGGAGTGACCGTGACGCCCTCACTGTCCCCAAAGCTCCCTCCCCTCTCTCTTGGAAAGCCTCCTCCCGTGGGGGGGGAAGCAGGGACCCGGATCCGCCAGGGGCGCGTGTGCCAGGGCAGCCGCAGGTCCCGCTCCCTCCCGCCTCCTCGCTCCCGCTCACCTCCTGGCGTGCCCGCCTCCTGGCTGCCCGCCCCTCGTCCTCGTGGGCGCTCGTCAGCCTCCCCGCCAAAGTGGCCGCTGGAAGGAGAGAAGGAGCGGTCAGGGCCGGGGCGGCGGGGAGGGCCGGCACCGGGGGGAGGGGGGGCGGGAAGGGGCCTACCCTCGATCTCCTGGGCACGCACGCGGCGGATGGCAGCACGGATCAGCTTCCGCTCCTCGTATTCACCGGCCGCCCGCAGCTGCGAGGAAGATGGATGAAAGGGGTCTCCGCCGGGCCCCTTCTGTCCCCTCCCCCCCCCCTCACCAGGCTCCGGGCCCTCACCAGGGTGGTCAGCTCCTCCACGTCACTGATGGACTCGAGCTTTCCGGACAGCAGGGCCAGGGCCACCCGCTGCTCCTCCTCCTGCTGCTGGGAGCTGTGGGGGCACGAAAACCACAAGCACTTATGGCACCTACTGTGTGCCAGGAATCAAAGCCCAAACCACTTCCTAGTGAAAGGAAGAAAGGGAGGGAGGAAGGGAGGAAAGAAAGGAAAGGAAGAAAGAAGGGAAGCAAAGGGGGGAAGGAAAGAGGGAAGTAAAAGGGCAGAGGAAGGAAAGAAGGAAAGGGAGGAAAGGAAAAATGGAGGGAAAAAAAAGGGAAGAAAGGAAGGCAGAAGGGAGAAAAACAGAAAAAGACAGAAGTAAGGGGGGGGGGAGGAGAGGAAGAAGGAAGAGAGAAACAGAAAGAGACAGAAGGAAGAGAGGGAAGAAAGGAGAGGAGGGAGGGAGGAAAAAAGGGAGAAAGGAGGGAGGGAGGAAAGGGCCCTTCCATCACTAGCCAGCTCGGGGAGTGCAGCATGACATGGCAGACAGAGCATCAACATCGGAGGGACAAAGTCCTGCCTCAGAGGCTGATACGGAGTGTCAGGGGGTGCCCGAGCCTCAGTTTCTCCATCTGTGTCGTGGGTTGGAGCTTTGGGTACCCCCAGGCCCTGTTCAGGATCCGGGATCCTTTGGCCGGCTGACCCAGCCCATTGTGCAGATGGGGAAGTTGAGCCCTGGGCGCTGCCGCCAGGGGCCGAGGGGCGGGGACTCACTGCAGCCAGTTCTCCTTGTTCTCCAGCCGCTCCGCCCGGAAGCGCTTGGACGCCAAGGCCCCCTCGTCGCGCTCGAGCTCCTGCCGCTGGAGCTCGCGGATGGCCGAGCGGATCCGCCGCCGTTCTGCCAGGTCCAGGGTGACTTCGAGCTGGGGACAGACAAAGGCGAGCCCCGGGGTGGGCTGGGGCGGCGTTTCCCAGGAAGGGAGGGGCCCTGCGGGTGCCACCCACGCCGGGCACACAATGGGCAGCCTGTGCAGCCCGCACGCTCGTGTGCAGGGGGCCGGCCCCGGGGCCGCGGGCGGGGGGCCCGTCCGGTCACAGGGAGGCGACCCCCGCAGAGCTCGGGGCCGCGGCGGGCGGGCTCCTTCCGGGCCATGGAGACCCTCGATTCCCACTTAGAGGAGGCCGGCCCACTCCCCCATCTCCCCGGGGCCCGCGACAGCCGTCGTCATGAGCCTCCTGCTCCTCAGACCTCCGGGTCTCCCGGGCTTGGCCCCCAGAAGGGGAGCAGGGTGAGCCCCTCGGGGGTCCGGCACCAGCTGCTTGCTCAGGTTGGTCCAGGGCCCCAGACAGCTTGGAGACAAGGAAGGGTTCTGGGTGCCCGGAAGCTGGGAACCACGGGAGCTTCTAGAGCAGGGGAGTGGCTGACATTGGGAAGGTTCTTAGGATGGACAAAACCAGCCGAGCAGCCCCTTCCTCTGGCCGGCTCACCCGGCACTGCCCAGAGACAAGGGGGGCACGGGGCCAGCTGGTTTTCCCTGAGGTTCCTGCCTTGGGCTATATTGGGGCTAGACGGGCCAAAGGGCTGGGGGGGGTGACCCTCAGAACAGAGAAAACCAGGAAGGGCCAAAGAATAGGGGGTGTCAGGGCCGGGACGGGGCTTAGAACAGGGGGTGTCAGGGCCGGGAGGGGGCTTAGAACAGGGGGTGTCAGGGCCGGGAAGGGGCTTAGAACAGGGGGTGTCAGGGCTGGGAGGGGGCCTAGAACAGGGACATCAGAGATGAGGAGGAGTAACACTCATTTGGTGGCTTCTGGCCTCGGCCCTCCCCCCTTCTGCCCAGTAACCCAAACCCGGAAAGGCGGGGGGCTCCCGAGATAAGGGGAAACTAAACTCCCCGTTCCTGGCCCCCAAATTCTGAGAAACAAATGGGGAGAGCCGCGGGGAGAGCCCCCCCAGTCTCTCGGCCCGCTGTGGGGAACGGGGAGAGGTACCTGATGGGAGAGGCTGGGAGCAGTGGTCGGGAGGGGCAGAGGGAGCAGGAGCCGAGGGAGCTCGGAGGGACAGCAGCGGGAGGAAGGCCGGGCAGGGGCCCCAGGATATCTCCGTCCGGCAGAGGAAGCGGCTCCCCCGGGACGGGGCAGCGCCGAGGGGCCCCCAATCACCTGGCGGCCCCTGCTGGGGGGCTCTCGGGGAAGGCAGCCAAGCCCGGGGCTCCGGCCTCGGGTCTCCTCAGGCTTCCTTCCAAGGAGCTCTGAGCGACCCTGGGTGGGAACTCGGCCCCCGGGGGCTGCCGGCCCCCAGCTTCCTGAGGGGGGAGGGGTGGCCGACAGGAAGGACTCCCGGGCCCAGGCCATTTCCTGGAGATTCTGGGCAGTGGGAAAAGGCAGGAGTCCCCCTCCGGGCCTCGGTTTCCCTTCCTGTAACTTTTTGGGGCTGGCCTGGATGGGCAGACTCGTTCTAAGCCCCCTCCTGGCCCAGCTGCACCAACGGGGGGGGGGCAGGGGCTGCAGACTCTCCGACTGTCCCCCCTCCCCGGGGACCACGCTCTGATTGCGCTCAGGCATCCCGGGTTAGACATTAACAGTGCCGGGGGAGGCCCAGGCTCCGTCCAGGTGTGTGTGTGTGTGGGGGGGGTTCGGGCTCTGCCCTCACTGACTCCTTTTCTCCCCCCCATTTCTGCGCCTGCTGTATACCGGGGAGAGGTATACCGACGGCAGTCCCGGGGCTCCCGGGGCTCATGATCTACTGGAGGGGGAGGGGGGGTCTATTTTAATCATCAGAACTAGGTGGGGAAGCCCCCTCTGGAAGAGCCTCGGAGGCTGGGGGCCAGGCCAGGTGGGTCACTCTCCTCCCTCCTCCTCCTCCCACCAGCAGGGAGACAGTTAATGAGTCAACCAGGAAAGTACAAAGGGTGATTGTCTGCAGCTGGGGGGCAGAGGGGAGGCGGGGAGGGGAGGGGCGACCTCCCAGGGCCGGAGCACCGCCCCCTGCCGGCTAGAACAATGCCCGACCCAGAGATGGGGAGAAGACAGAGGAGGGGCTCCAAGGGCCTCCCTCCCTTCTCTTAGGGACCCTCCCAACAGCCCCGCGGGCTCCAGCCGGTGGCCGCTGTTACCCCACTGGGGGAGGAAAACCGAGGGGGCTCCCAGGGCTGGAGGAAAGTGGGAGGGTCGTCCCCCCAAACAAGGAGGCGGAAACCGAGCAAATCTAGGGCGACTGGGACCCGGACGTCCCGGCTCCGACATCCCCGTTCTCAGCCCCCTCCCGGCTCCGACATCCCCGTTCTCAGCCCCCTCCCGGCTCCGACATCCCCGTTCTCAGCCCCCTCCCGGCTCCGACATCCCCGTTCTCAGCCCCTGGAGTTTGGGAGCCCAGCCCCCGGCCGCCTTCATCCTCCCTCTCCCAGCCGGGAGCGCCGCCCGTGGGCAGCGGCTGCTGGTTTAAACCAGCCAATGGCACCCGCGGGCAGCCGGCCCCGCCCCCGAGCGCCCGTCTGTGCCCTCGGCCTCTCCAGCTCCGGACTGGCTGAGCCTGGGACAGGGAGCCCGGAGTCCCAGGCCTGGGGGCTGCAGCTGGGGGGGCGGGAGCGAGGGGAAGGTACAGGCGTGGGGGCGGGGAGGGGGCTCCGAAGGAAGGCGAGAGGGGGAAGGGCTGCTTCGCCGAGTGGAAGCGGCCCGGCTCCGGAGGGGGGGGGCGCCACTCACTCTGTCCCCCGCCCCCGGCAGACGCGAGCCGAGCCCCTCCCAGCCGGGCTCCCCGCCCCCCCAGCCCCAGCTGTTGCCACGTGCAGCCCCCAGCCCGCAGGAATGTGTGGGAAGGAACAGGAAGGGGCCGAGGGCCCGAAGCTCCAGGCCGAGGCCGCGGCGGAGCCTGGGACTCTGGGGGGCCGGGAGCCCCTGGGAGCGAGGCGCCTCGGGAGCAGGCTTTTCCCTTATATGGCCCGGTGTTCTCCCAGAGCCCCTGGCCGCCAGCGGGAGCCAACAGCCCGGGGGAAGCTGGGACCGCAGGAAAGCCAGGGCCTAGAGCCCCCCCCCAGCAACTGCCCCGCGGGCCTGCCCTCTGCCCCCCCAGGAGGGAGAAAGGGAGAGAGAGGGGAAGGGGAGGGAGAAGAGGAGGAAGGGACAGAAGAATGGGGGGAAGAGAGGGAAGGAGGAAAGGAGAGAAGATGCCCCGGAGATCCTGGGGCTGCGGGCAGCAGGGCCTCCTTCCCAGGCTCCCCTCCTCGCCTGTCCCCCACTGACTCCCTGCCCTCCCAGGATCCCCCGGGGTCACCTCCCCATCAGGCCGCGTGCTAGGGGCTCCCCTGCCCGGGCGCTCCCCCAGGGTGCCTGGGGCCGGCTCAGGAAGCACTCATTATGCCCCTACTAGATGCCGGCCGGAGACATATCCCGGGGTCCCTCCTGGAGGGGGCGACCGGGGTGAGGGGAGACACCCCAGAATGGGAGAAGGGCCGGGAAAGGCCCGATGGGGAGCCCGGGGACGGCCTGGAACAGTCGGCCCCGGGCCCTCCCTCCAGGAAGCCGAGTGCTCCGGCAGGCTCAGCCAGAGGCCCGTGCTGGGTCAGCAGCCTCCGCTCCCCTCCTTCCTTCCTCCTGTCCCCTCCTGACATCCCTCCCTTCCTTCCTGCTGCCTCCCGAGGGGGCTCGGCTCCGAGCACAGCCTCCCAGCCGACGTCCCCCACGCCGGGAGCACCCCCATCCTGCGCTCCTGTCCCACTAGCACCTGCCCAGCCTCCCTTCTGCAGCCCCCCCCCCAACAAAAGAGCTTCCAGACCCTCCCCCAGAGAAGCAGTGCCCCTCCTCCATCTAGCTCCGGCTCCCACAGCCTGGCCCCTCTCTCCTCCACATCTGTCAGGCTCAGGCCGGGAAGCCCAGGGTCCCCTTGGCGCCCGGACACAGGTGGTGCTTAATAAATGCACCCGGAACCAAGAGGTGGATAGATGGGGGAGCCCAGTCAGAGCTGCGAGACTCTTAGAATGATGGTCAGAACTGGGGGGACTGAGAATGGGGGGGTCAGGGCTGGGGGGGCTGAGAACGGGGGTCAGAACTGGGGGGGCTGAGAACGGGGGGGTCAGGGCTGGGGGAGTCAGGGCTGGGGGGCTCAGACACCATGTAGTCCATGCCCCTCATTCTACAGCTGAGGAAGGAGGTCTGGGGTCAGCCAATGGGAAGCAGCCAAGCTGGGCCGGGCCTGCTGACTCGATGCTCCCAGGCCGGGCCCAGCAGTGGTTTGCCCTGGACCTCCTGGAGCAGGGCTGAGAGAGCCAGTGAGGGCGATTACCCGGGGCCGCTCTAGGGAGGACCCTGGGTGAGCCGGGCTCTGTGAGGACCCGAGGTCGGCTTGGGGGGGGGGAGCAGAGAGCCCTGGGTGTTCCTCCTTCCCCATCCCCCCTCCCCCCGCCCCCGCCTGGGGCAGAACCCATGACTCCAAGACTGTTTAATCAGGGGGTGGGGGAGAGGCGGAGAGCAGCTGGCACCCAGGGGGTAAATTCCACAGGGACTCCAGGGCCGACCCTGGGGAACCACATTCTCGGTCGAAGGTCCCTCAGACCCCCGGAATAAGGGGGAGCTCTTCCCCGCGCCCGGCTCCGGAGGAAGAACGAGCAGTCTAGGGATTCTCTGGGAGGTGGTTCTGGGCCTCAGTCTGCTCTTCTGTAAAATGGGCCCCGACTCCGGGTTTCCTTATGAGGTTTAAGTGGAGGAGAAGGCTCCGTGTCTAAGCACAAGGAAGTCCCGGGAGCCCCGGCCTTTCACCAGCTGCGGGACCCTGCCTGAGAGCCCTCCTCGGAGCTCCTCCTGCTGCCCTGGAGCCAGGGGCCGGAGAGGAAGGGCCAGCAGCCTCTGCTTAGTCCCCGGGGACGATGGGAGGAAGCCAGCGGGGGCCTGGCAGGGGCTCCGGGCGCACTCACCAGCTTCCGCAGGGCTCCTTCGTCCAGCCCGGCCAGACCCTCATCCGCCATCTTACAGCCCTCACGCTCCCTCAGGGACGATGCGGGGGACGGCCGGCCAGCGACCTCCAGCGCTTGGGCCTCCCCGAGAGATTCTGCAACAGAGTCGGAGGGGCCGTGAGGAGGGGGAGCTGAGGGAGGCCAGAGGCACAGCCCCCCCCCCCGGCCACGCCCCCCCCAGCCATGGCCCATCCGAGCCCTGTCCAGCGCCGGACCTCGCTGCTTCTGAAGGCCAGGGGGACGGAGAGCGAGCATGACGGCCCGGGGCTGGGGGCTTCTACCTTCAGAGGGCCTGGGGGTCCCTGCACCAAAGGGCCTTGGGCGGGAACAGACGGAATGGGGCCGAAGGGGCTTCGGGGGCTCTGGGGGGCCGCTCCTGGCCCACAGTTCTCGCGCTCCATCCCTCCCAAGGCCGCCACCTTGGGGACCGAGTTCCCTGAACGTGTGAAGGAACTGTGTCCCAACCGGAGCCAGAGAGCACTAGGCGTTAGCTGGGAGGGGGCCCAGACCAGGGGCGGCGGATGCCAGGCAGTTTGGGACAAGGGCTTGGTACCGTGGGCAGGGCCCGCGCCCCGCTCCATGAGCTGCCTCTTGCTCGACGTGACTGGGGCCGGGCCCTCTGTGAAACCCCCATTTCCTCAAAGTTACAAAGGATTATTGGGGGAGGGGCTTCCAGGGCCCCTTCACAAGGACCTCAGCTGTCGGCGAGCTGCGCCCCCAGGCCCCCGAGACAGAGCAGGCTCCAGAGCCAGCAGTGCCGGAGGCAGCCCCAAGCTCCCGGCTCCTTCAGGGGCGCAGGAGGGACCCCCGGGCTGGGGGCCCTGGCAGTCAGCGGGGCAAAGCTCTTGTTGGGCACCTTGAGAAGCTGGGGGGGGGTCCTGCCCAGAGCGGCTCTCGGGGGTCGAGGGGCAGGGGCTCAGGAGTGGGCACCGACCCGGGACGCCGGGCACTCCCCGTCCCCTCAGCTCCCTCCAGACTGATGCCAGGGGCGGCCAGCGCCCATTTTTAGGGCAGAGCTGCCCCAGCTCCCGCTCCAGGGCATCCCCCCCAGGAGTGCCCCTCCCCCGCCGGCTCCTTTTCTCCCTCCCTCCCACAGTGGGACCGAGGCCCCTGACTCAGCCCCAAGCTGCTCTGTTAGTCACCGGCCGCCCGGGCTCACCTGGGAGCTCCTCCCCTTCTTGCCCCGCCCCCTGACAGGACCCAGGCACCCCAGAAAGCCCCGCTTTCACCTCTGGCCCAGCTGGGTCCCCATCCAATGGGGCCTCGGAGATGGGTCGGAATCCCTCTGCCCCCTCCCCCCAGGCTCACCCCGAGGTCACCCCCTCCCCCATCTCCAGGTGAGCAGGCTCCGGAGCGTGGGAGCCGGTCCATTCCCAGGAAGCCCTCAGGGTGGGGGTGAGGGGGCGGCCAGCCCAGGGGGATGGAGGGGGGGGGTGGGGGCATCTGCTGGGTCAGAGTCTGGAGGGGGTGAAGGGGCCGGGAAACCTGCGTCATGTCACCCCTCGCTCTGTCCACAGCGCCCCCCCTCCTGGGGTCACTTACTCCTTAATGTAATCCCCTCAGGAGCCCCTTCTCCCTCCCCCTCCTTTCCCCACTTCTCCCCACTCTCTGGGCCCTCTGACCCCTGAGACCCCTGGTAGCCCCCCCTTCAGACAGGAGCCATCTGCCTTCAGAAGTTAACGGAGCCATACCCAGCACACCGCGGACCCCTCCTTCCTCGTCAGTCTGGGGTCCCTGCCCCCCAGTCTCTCCGTCCCGGGGAGCTCAGCCTCCAGCCGCCCGGGAGCCCCTCTGCGACCCGCCAGTGGCCCCGGGCCCGCGGCCGGACAGCCCAACATCACCTGGGACCTGTCTACGCAGTCCTTCCCCAGAGCCCTTCTAGGGCCGGCCCCTAAGGTCCGTCCACACAATCCCGCCATCCCTTAGAGCCCGTCGGTGAGGTTCTGGGCTTCCCTCGGGGCCGTCTACAAGGTCCGTGCCTCCCCGCGGGGGCCGGCTAGGCGGTCCTGAGCATCCTCAGCGGCCACTACGCGTCCCCGAGCCCGGCCGGGCGGTTCCGAGCATCCCCCGGGCCCGTCTACACGGTCCCGGGCATTCTCTCCCTTCCCCCCCAGCCCCGGGGGTCCGACTACACGGTCCCGAGCATCCGCCCCCGAGGCCCAACCCCACCGGGCTGCGCCTGCCCGGAGTCCGGACTAGGCGGTCCTCAGCATCCCCCCAGGGCCGTCTCCTGGGCCGCCCCCGGGCCCGTCTGCGCGGTCCGCCCCGCGGCCGCCCGCACACCCACCTGGGCTCGGCGGCCCGCGCAGCCCCGCGCGCCCGGGCCCATGCACCGGCTCCGTCCGCCCCGCGCTCCGGCCGGTCCGTGGGACCGCACTCGGCTCTCCGCCCGCCGCCAGCAGACCGCCGTCCGTTGCGCCACAGTCTCCTAGGGACACTGCCCGGCCCGCCCCGCTTGTCCGGAGTCCGGCTCCGCAGGCCCCGCCCGCCCCCGCCCCCGGCCGCCGTCGCCGCCAATCCGTCGCCGCTCCCCGCCCTCCTCAGCCTCTTCCCTCCCGCGGTTGGCTCGATTTAATTTTAGATAACGCCTCCCGCTGCTGCTCCTCCCTCCGAGACTGAGTCCGCCGACTTGGCGCACAGCCTCATGGGGCTTGTAGTCCACGGCTCCTCCCTTCTTCCCCCACACCCCGCGTCTTTCCCCCACCGCGAGCCTGCCAGCGCGGACTTGCCGGGGCCCCTCCCCTGCTTGAGAATCAACCCCACGCGGTGAGAGGCTGGCGGAGGTGGCTCTGGAGCTGGCGGCCGCGCTCGCTCCTCCCTCCCTGACTCTCCTCCTCTCCCCTTTGTTCCTAGCTGAGCTCCCTCTCCTCTGACCCCGCCTTCTCCCCTCCGTCTGGGTCTGCGGAGCCTGCTAGAGAGCCTGGACGGGGCGGGCAGCCGGGGCGGGGAGGGGACGCAAGCGCTGTCCCGGTTCCAGGAGCAAAGCAGAGCGCCGGAGCAACGCGGCCTCGGGCTGGATCGCGACCTGCATTGATTAGGCGCCTCTTCCCTAAAGTCCGGGCCAGCATTGATTAAGCTCCACTTCCAAAGTCAGAGATAAGAAGCCAGCACAGATTAAGCACCACTTCCAAAGTCAGAGATAAGAAGCCAGCACTGATTAAACACCTCTTCCCTAAGGTCAGGACTTAGAAGCCAGCACTAATTAAGCACCACTTCCCAAAGGTCAGGACTTAGAAGCCAGCATTGATTAAGCACCACTTCCCAAAGGTCAGGCTAAGAAGCCAGCACTAATTAAGCACCACTTCCCAAAGGTCAGGGCTAAGAAGCCAGCACTAATTAAGCACCACTTCCCAAAGGTCAGGGCTAAGAAGCCAGCACTGATTAAGCACCACTTCCAAAGTCAGAGATAAGAAGCCAGCACTGATTAAGCACCACTTCCAAAGTCAGAGATAAGAAGCCAGCACTGATTAAGCACCACTTCCAAAGTCAGAGATAAGAAGCCAGCACTGATTAAGCACCACTTCCAAAGTCAGAGATAAGAAGCCAGCACTGATTAAGCACCACTTCCCAAAGGTCAGGACTTAGAAGCCAGCACTAATTAAGCACCACTTCCAAAGTCAGAGATAAGAAGCCAGCACTGATTAAGCACCACTTCCAAAGTCAGAGATAAGAAGCCAGCACTGATTAAGCACCACTTCCCAAAGGTCAGGGCTAAGAAGCCAGCACTGATTAAGCACCACTTCCAAAGTCAGAGATAAGAAGCCAGCACTAATTAAGCACCACTTCCCAAAGGTCAGGGCTAAGAAGCCAGCACTAATTAAGCACCACTTCCCAAAGGTCAGGGCTAAGAAGCCAGCACTAATTAAGCACCACTTCCCAAAGGTCAGGGCTAAGAAGCCAGCACTAATTAAGCACCACTTCCCTAAGGTCAGGGCTAAGAAGCAAGTGTTGACAGAGGGCTCACTTTTGCATCTTTCATTAAAGGTCATGGATCCAACCTTCTTTGTCCTGGAGACAAAGGGCCCAAAGAGGGCTGTGGGGAGCTTATGGGCTCACAAGTTGTAAATGGTAAAACAGGATTTGAACCCAGAACCTCTGGGGACTAATCCTTAAAGATGGAGCGTTCGGGGGCAGTGAGGAGACTGTTTCCGGCTGGGCAGGGATGAACCTTTTCCAGTTTCCCTTCTAGAACATTGAAAACCGGGTTTCTCTGAAGGCGCCCGATATTTCTAGAGCTGGCAAACGCTCCGGCTTAAAGTGGATGGACAGGAGGCCGGTGGTGGGGCGGTGGCCATCACCAGGGTCCCATCTTATCTGTGCCCTCCCCAGAGCCCTTTGGGAGCTCCAAGGCACCAGCCAGGAGGCCCAGGGATCTGGGGCAGCCGGGGGCCGCTCCGCCGGAGAGTCTGGATCCCCCCCCAGCCCAGTCCAGGCCCGGAAAGCAGAGGGAGGCTGCCGGCCACATATCCCTAACGCATTGTCCCTTAAGGGCCTTGGCTTCCTCATCTGCAAAATGGGTGCGATAATAATGCACCTAGGTTTATTATAAGGCTCAAATGAGATGGTCTTTGTAAAGAGCTCAGCTAAAGGCCTGGCACATAGTAGGTGTTTAATACTATTTTTTCTCTCCTCCCTTCCCTCCCTCCCTCCCTCCCTTCCTTCCTTCCCGTGAAGACTGAGAACAAGAGAACAAAATTACTAGCTGTTAATAGTGATGATGGCGGTGACGATACGACTAGTTGGAGCTTCAGTGTTGCCATCTGTATAATAGGGACGATCATGATTGTCTTCCTGAGATCCAGAGACTGTTTTTGTCCCTGAGCTAAAATATTTTACTGCGTTGAACCTCAGTTTCCTCATCTGTAAAATGAGAATGACAAGGAACTTCAGAGTTGATCTCGGGTGCCCCAGCCTTCCTCGGAAGACCACCGGTGACAGGGAACTCGCTACCTCATAAGGCAACACACTCTAGTGTGAATCGGCTCAGACAAATGTATATTCTTTGAAGGAGGGACCATTTCATTTTGGCCTTCATTCTCAAACCTGACAGTGCATTGGGCATAGTAGGTACTTTAAACTTTTCATTTTGGTTTTCATCCCCATACCTAACATATTGCACACAGTAGGTACTTAAAAAAATTATTTTGGGCCTTCATTCTCATACCTAACATCGTGCTTTGCGCATAGTGGGTACTTCAAAAATTTTATTTTTGGCCTTCATCCCCATACCTAACATCATGCTTTGCGCATAGTAGGCACTTTAAAATTTTTTGTTCTAGTTAGTTAACTCTAGTTAGAGAACTGACTTTTTGAACCAAGTGCAGCACTTTATATTTAGCTACTGCATTTCCTTTTTGTACAAGTGTTTTTCAGTTGAGCCCATTTTAGGATGGTCTTGGCAAAGATATTGGAGTCCTCTGCCATTTCCTTCTCCAACTAATTTTACTGTAAGTTTACAGTAAATGGAAGCAAATAGGGTTAAGGGATTTACCCACAATCCCCCTGCTAGTAAATGACTGAAGCTGGATTTAAACTCCGCTTCACGGATTCCTGTTGTATCCACTAGGCCATCTAGCTGCCCTGGTTCCACGTTAGGGACAAACGTGTGCACGTGTGTCTGTGTCTCCCAGACTTATGGTGAGCATCAACTGAGATAATAGTTATACAGTGCTGAACAAAGCTCGTGGCACATAATAGGTGCTTAATAAATGCTCGTTCGTTTTCGAACAATAACTTTTAAAAAATGGAAACCGTGTTCGATGAGTCCTAACGGTCCTTCTAGCTCTAAACCCCGGGGCTCCGCAGCTCTCGGGGGCACAGTGAGGATGAGAGGGTCACAGGGTACTTAAACCCCGGCTTCAGGCTGGACCTGGGCCTAGTTTTGGAGGGGAAGAACCTGACCAAAAGGGGTCCTGGAGTGTCAGGGGCCGAGGAAGGGGCCGACGCAGGGGGGATGGAGGGGATGAGACGGGGGCTATGGGGGAGGCACATGCAGCCACGCCCAGCCCCTTCCCAGGGGTGGGGGTGGGGGCGGCACGGCGGGGATGGAGGGAAGTTGGATGGATGGGAACGAGCCACTCCGCCAGCTACAATATTTTGCTCAAATCCAAACATTTGAAAATAAATATTTTAGGAATCCAGCCTGTGCCAGACCCATGAGTCACCGCCGGCACCCAGAGGGGGACAACACCTTGGGCGCAGAGCGGGAGGATCGTGCAGGGCCCCGGGGAGGAAAATGCAGGGCCAGCCAGACCTGGACCCCGAGGAGCCTGAGAAGGGCCGGGAGAGGAGACCAAGAGACCCGGTCTGGTTTGTCAGTGGCTGATTCCTGGGAGTGACTCATCAGTCATTTCCTCTTCTACAAACAGCTATTACGTATGAGGGAAAAAGAGAGGCAAAGGTTCTTTCTACCCTCCCACCCTGACACCCCTTCAGGGTCTCAGCCCCCTCCCACCCTGACACCCCCTGTTCTCAGCCCCCTCCCACCCTGACACCCCCTGTTCTCAGCCCCCTCCCACCCTGACACCCCCTGTTCTCAGGCTCCCAGATGGGCTGCATGCAGAGTGCCATCTGGCAGAACCCAGGAGGTCCAGAATCCCCTGGGAACAAGGGACTCGGGCTTTCAGCTGTGGGAGCCCCTCCCGGCTCCCCGCCCCATTCTACCTCGGCCCACCCAGGAGCTAGCCCAGCCTGCCCGTGACTTCCAGCCCAGAGCTGGGTGTAGCCGGGCCTGTCCCGGGCGGGTCCTGGCCCAATGACACAGGCCTTTATCTGCTCTCAGAAGCAAGGCCGCTGTCTCGGATGGAGCTCGGGGTGCGGAGCAAGAACCAGAAAAACGTGTTCGGGCTGGGAGCCCAGAACTCAGAGCCTGGATCCGGGGGGGGGGGCGGCCTCCTGGGGTCCCAGAGTGAGCACTCCCCTGGATCGGGCTGCGGGTGGGGGGCAATGATGATGCCCTCTTTGGGCATCCCAGGCATCCGAGCTGGTGGAGGCGGAAGTCCCTCATGCTTCCCTGGGGCAGGGAGCCCCTGTTCTCCCATAGTCTAAACGAGCAAATTCAACCAGCATTTATTAAGCTCCTCCTGTTTGTCAGGCTTTGTTCTCAGAGCGAAGGTTACAAAGGTGACAGAGTCCCTGTCTTCAAAGAGCTTTCATTCTAGCAGGGATGGGGACAGAGGGCAGAGGGCAGGGACCATGGGGTAAAGGGGGAGACCCAGGCAGAATCCTGGAGGAAAACGGGAGAAGAATCCCAGGTGGAGGGAAGGGAGGAGAGAGAATAAAAAAGAGGGAAGAAAGGAAGGGAAAAAGAAAGGAAGAAAAGAGGAGAAAAAGGAGGAAAGGAAGGAAGGAAAAAGAAGTGAAGGATAGAGGAAAAGAAGGAAGAAAGAGAATTAAAAAAGAGGGAAGAAAGGAAGGGAAAAAGGAAGAAAAGAGGAGCAAAAGGAGGAAAGGAAAGGAGGAAAAAGAAGTGAAGAATAGAGGAGGAAAAGAAGGAAGGGAAGAAAGAGAATAAAAAAGAGGGAAGAAAGGAAGGGAAGGAAGAAGGGAGGAGCAGAAAAAGGGAGGAAAGAAAGCTCAGAATCTCAGAATTGGAAAAGTTCTGAGACAGCCACGCTAATGTGTACCAGTACAAGAATCCCCCGGTCTACCACACCCCTAATAAGGGCCTTCCAGCCTCTCCCTAAAGACTCCAGGGACGGGGAAGGCACTCCCTACCAAGCGGCCCACTCCATTTTGGGGCGCCTTTTATTGTTAGGGAAGTTTCCATTAAATTAAGCCTAAATCTAATTCCTTCCCATGTCCCGGGCTCTGATCGGTTCCTTCTGCTCCTTCGGGGGCAGTGAGGACACTGTTTCCGGCTGGGCAGGGATGAACCTTTTCCAGTTTCCCTTCTAGAACATTGAAAACTGGGTTTCTCTGAAGGCGCCCGATATTTCTAGAGCTGGCAAACGCTCCGGCTTAAAGTGGACGGACAGGAGGCCGGTGGTGGGGCGGTGGCCATCACCAAGGTCCCATCCTATCTGTGCCCTCCCCAGAGCCCTTTGGGAGCCCCAAGGCACCAGCCAGGAGGCCCAGGGATCTGGGGCAGCCGGGGCCGCTCCGCCGGAGAGTCTGGATCCCCCCCCAGCCCAGTCCAGGCCCGGTAGGAGGGAGGGCCCGGAAAGCAGAGGGAGGCTGCCGGCCACATATCCCTAACGCATTGTCCCCCAAGGGCCTTGGCTTCCTCATCTGCAAAATGGGTGCGATAATAATGCACCTAGGTTTATTATAAGGCTCAAATGAGATGGTCTTTGTAAAGAGCTCAGCTAAAGGCCTGGCACATAGTAGGTGTTTAATACTATTTTTTCTCTCCTCCCTTCCCTCCCTCCCTCTCTCCCTCCCTCCCTTCCTTCCTTCCTTCCCGTGAAGACTGAGAACAAGAGAACAAAATTACTAGCTGTTATAGTGATGATGGCGGTGACGATACGACTAGTTGGAGCCTCAGTGTTGCCATCTGTATAATAGGGACGATCATGATTGTCTTCCTGAGATCCAGAGACTGTTTTTGTCCCTGAGCTAAAATATTTTACTGCGTTGAACCTCAGTTTCCTCATCTGTAAAATGTTATGTAAATCACAAATGTCAAAAGTGTCGAATTTTAGAGTTCTCTCTGTGTGTGCCCGTGTGTCCCTGTAATCATACGGTCTGGATATCTTCTGCATCAGAGAATGACAAGGAACTTCAGAGTTGATCTCGGGTGCCCCAGCCTTCCTCGGAAGACCACCGGTGACAGGGAACTCGCTACCTCATAAGGCAACACACTCTAGTGTGAATCGGCTCAGACAAATGTATATTCTTTGAAGGAGGGACCATTTCATTTTGGCCTTCATTCTCAAACCTGACAGTGCATTGGGCATAGTAGGTACTTTAAACTTTTCATTTTGGTTTTCATTCCCATACCTAACATATTGCACACAGTAGGTACTTAAAAAAATTATTTTGGGCCTTCATTCTCATACCTAACATCGTGCTTTGCGCATAGTGGGTACTTCAAAAATTTTATTTTTGGCCTTCATCCCCATACCTAACATCATGCTTTGCGCATAGTAGGCACTTTAAAATTTTTTGTTCTAGTTAGTTAACTCTAGTTAGAGAACTGACTTTTTGAACCAAGTGCAGCACTTTATATTTAGCTACTGCATTTCCTTTTTGTACAAGTGTTTTTCAGTTGAGCCCATTTTAGGATGGTCTTGGCAAAGATATTGGAGTCCTCTGCCATTTCCTTCTCCAACTAATTTTACTGTAAGTTTACAGTAAATGGAAGCAAATAGGGTTAAGGGATTTACCCACAATCCCCCTGCTAGTAAATGACTGAAGCTGGATTTAAACTCCGCTTCACGGATTCCTGTTGTATCCACTAGGCCATCTAGCTGCCCTGGTTCCACGTTAGGGACAAACGTGTGCACGTGTGTCTGTGTCTCCCAGACTTATGGTGAGCATCAACTGAGATATATAACTATTATCTCAGTTATATAGTGCTGAACAAAGCTCGTGGCACATAATAGGTGCTTAATAAATGCTCGTTCCTTTTCGAACAATAACTTTTTAAAAATGGAAACCGTGTTCGATGAGTCCTAACGGTCCTTCTAGCTCTAAACCCCGGGGCTCCGCAGCTCTCGGGGGCACAGTGAGGATGAGGAGGGTCACAGGGTACTTAAACCCCGGCTTCAGGCTGGACCTGGGCCTAGTTTTGGAGGGGAAGAACCTGACCAAAAGGGGTCCTGGAGTGTCAGGGGCCGAGGAAGGGGCTGATGCAGGGGGGATGGAGGGGATGATTCGGGGGCTATGGGGGAGGCACACATGGCCACGCCCAGCCCCTTCCCGGGGGGGGGGCAGCACGGCGGGGATGGAGGGAAGTTGGATGGATGGGAACGAGCCACTCCGCCAGCTACAATATTTTGCTCAAATCCAAACATTTGAAAATAAATATTTTAGGAATCCAGCCTGTGCCAGACCCATGAGTCACCGCCGGCACCCAGAGGGGGACAACACCTTGGGCGCAGAGCGGGAGGATCGTGCAGGGCCCCGGGGAGGAAAAAGCAGGGCCAGCCAGACCTGGACCCCGAGGAGCCTGAGAAGGGCCGGGAGAGGAGACCAAGAGACCCGGTCTGGTTTGTCAGTGGCTGATTCCTGGGAGTGACTCATCAGTCATTTCCTCTTCTACAAACAGCTATTACGTATGAGGGAAAAAGAGAGGCAAAGGTTCTTTCTACCCTCCCACCCTGACACCCCCTCAGGGTCTCAGCCCCCTCCCACCCTGACACCCCCTGTTCTCAGGCCCCTTCCACCCTGATACCCCCTGTTCTAAGCCCCCTCCCACCCTGACATTCCCTGTTCTCAGCCCCCTCCCACCCTGATACCCCCTGTTCTCGGGCCCCTCCCACCCTGACACCCCCTGTTCTCGGGCCCCTCCCACCCTGACACCCCCTGTTCTCGGGCCCCTCCCACCCTGACACCCCCTGTTCTCAGCCCCCTCCCACCCTGACACCCCCTGTTCTCGGGCCCCTCCCACCCTGACACCCCCTGTTCTCGGGCCCCTCCCACCCTGACACCCCCTGTTCTCAGCCCCCTCCCACCCTGACACCCCCTGTTCTCAGGCTCCCAGATGGGCTGCATGCAGAGTGCCATCTGGCAGAACCCAGGAGGTCCAGAATCCCCTGGGAACAAGGGACTCGGGCTTTCAGCTGTGGGAGCCCCTCCCGGCTCCCCGCCCCATTCTACCTCGGCCCACCCAGGAGCTAGCCCAGCCTGCCCGTGACTTCCAGCCCAGAGCTGGGTGTAGCCGGGCCTGTCCCGGGCGGGTCCTGGCCCAATGACACAGGCCTTTATCTGCTCTCAGAAGCAAGGCCGCTGTCTCGGATGGAGCTTGGGGTGCGGAGCAAGAACCAGAAAAACGTGTTCGGGCTGGGAGCCCAGAACTCAGAGCCTGGATCCGGGGGGGGGGCGGCCTCCTGGGGTCCCAGAGTGAGCACTCCCCTGGATCGGGCTGCGGGTGGGGGGCAATGATGATGCCCTCTTTGGGCATCCCAGGCATCCGAGCTGGGGGAGGCGGAAGTCCCTCACGCTTCCCTGGGGCAGGGAGCCCCTATTCTGCCATAGTCTAAATGAGTAAATTCAACCAGCATTTATTAAGCTCCTCCTGTTTGTCAGGCTTTGTTCTCAGAGCGAAGGTTACAAAGGTGACAGAGTCCCTGTCTTCAAAGAGCTTTCGTTCTAGCAGGGATGGGGGCGGAGGGCAGAGGGCAGGGACCATGGGGCAAAGGGGGAGACCCAGGCAGAATCCTGGAGGAAAACGGGAGAAGAATCCCAGGTGGAGGGAAGGGAGGAGAGAGAATAAAAAAGAGGGAAGAAAGGAAGGGAAAAAGAAAGGAAGAAAAGAGGAGAAAAAGGAGGAAAGGAAGGAAGGAAAAAGAAGTGAAGGATAGAGGAAAAGAAGGAAGAAAGAGAATTAAAAAAGAGGGAAGAAAGGAAGGGAAAAAGAAAGGAAGAAAAGAGGAGCAAAAGGAGGAAAGGAAAGGAGGAAAAAGAAGTGAAGAATAGAGGAGGAAAAGAAGGAAGGGAAGAAAGAGAATAAAAAAAGAGGCAAGAAAGGAAGGGAAGGAAGAAGGGAGGAGCAGAAAAAGGGAGGAAAGAAAGCTCAGAATCTCAGAATTGGAAAAGTTCTGAGACAGCCACGCTAATGTGTACCAGTACAAGAATCCCCCGGTCTATCACACCCCTAATAAGGGCCTTCCAGCCTCTCCCTAAAGACTCCAGGGACGGGGAAGGCACTCCCTACCAAGCGGCCCACTCCATTTTGGGGCGCCTTTTATTGTTAGGGAAGTTTCCATTAAATTAAGCCTAAATCTAATTCCTTCCCACGTCCCGGGCTCTGATCGGTTCCTTCTGCTCCTTCTGGACAGGAAGGACAAGGCTGAGCCCTTTCCATGGGTCAGCCCCTCACCTTCGTGAGGACCGCTAATAAGCCCCCGTGGGTCTCCTCTTCTCTGGGAAAAGCCCACTGAAGTCCTGCAGCCAATCCTGGCCGAGCCGGGGCCTCCCCATGGGGTGGACCCCGTGCCGGGATCATTCTCCGGCCAGGACTCCCTTGCTGGCTGACCGATCACTCAGCTGGAGCTGAACGAGCATTCTAAAGGTGGAAATCATTTACAGGTGTGACTTTCCTAGCTGCCATAAAGGGGAAAGCCTGTGGCGGGGAGGGAGGTCCAGCCTTTTATCCCCACTGCCCTGGGCTACCCACACGCGGCCATGGCTACGGGCTTGTTTCTTTGCCTCTTGGCCTTGGTAGCGGACTAGACTTTGACCTTTGAACCTTTAAAGGGTTGGAGAGGGAGGGGGTCTCCTGTGGGAGATCTGGAGCCAGATTCCATGCACGACTGACCCCAGTGAGGAGCGAAGTCTCCAGTGACCGGCTGATGCTGCCTAGGAGGGACTGGGGACAACCGAGAAAGAGCTACAAAACGATTTCTCCAAAGGCCGTAGGAAGTAAACTTGCTGAGGGAGAGGAAGGGGATGGGGACACAATTGTAGAAACTGCCACAAATTTGAGCCTATTCTTTCCCAGGACCAAGAAGGTAAAAATAAAAATAATAGCAACATTTATATCCAGGAACTGTGCGCTAAGGGACTTTTTACAAATAATAAATAGCTCATTTGATCTTCCCAACAAGCATAGGAGGTAGGTACTATTCTTATCCCCATTTGACAGATGAGAAAACTGAGGCAAACATTGTAAAATGACTTGCCGAGGGTCACAAATCTAGTTAGTATCTGAGGCTAGATTTGAATTCGACTCTTCCTGACGCCATCCCCAGCAGTTTATCCACTATACCACCCGGCTGCTTGGGCTCCTAAGTATTGGAGGGAAATCTTTCTTGCCTTAAAAAAAACTGGTTTAACATATTTTACCATGTTTAACCTATATTGGATTACTTGCCATCTAGGGGAGGGGGTGGGGAAAGGAGGGGGAAATTTTGAACACAAGGTTTTGCAAGGGTCAGTGGTGAAAAATTATCCTTGTGTATGTTCCGAAAATAAAAAGGTTCTAATAAAAAAATAAATAAACTGGTTTATGTTCATTGGTTAAATGATACTGCGACGCTGCAATCCTTGCTCTGCATTGAGGACGGAAGAGAGAAGATTCCAAGAGATACTATTACCGGCACTGAACGCTGAGGTGAGCGTCTTGGAACGGGGGCTCTAGCCAGAGAGACTCAGAGGTGGAAGAGTTAGTTATCCCCCTGACTCTGAAGGGGAGATGGAGCCTTGCCCAGTGGCCCAAGTCTTTCATCGGGGAGTGGGGATGAGGGTCCTTCGTGCCCATAATGGCCACACTGGTCGCCTCAAGGCCCTTCACTATTCCTCTCCTCTGAAGGTTATTCAGCTTGACTTGATGAACTAGACCTGAGTGCCTAGAACAGAGGCAAGACAACTGTTTTTCTTTTCTTTTCTTTTCTTTAGGCAATTGGGGTTAAGTGACTTGCCCAGGGTCACACAGCCAGGAAGTGTTAAGTGTCTAAGGTCAGATTTGAACTCAGGTCCTCCTGAGGCTCTGGGCTCTACCTACTGCGCCACATTAGTTGCCCCCATTGCTGGGTTTCCTAATTCATACAAGGTCCTCTGGGTGTGAAGAGTTGAAACAGAGAGGAGAGGCTCTGCTGGATTCTTGTGTCTGAGACTGAGAGATGCCATTCATTCATTCCTTCATTTACTCCAAGCCAAGACTAAAGCGAAGAGAGGGTTGGTACAAGGCTTTTTATTCACAGTTGATTGTACGTGCAATGCAGCTTCTGAGGCGGGGATGCCCCAAAGTCCCGAGCGATTCTCTGCTGCTCGTGCTAATTTTGACCTAACAATTACCAGGAAAACTCCCCAAGCCAGCACCACGGAACTGCCAGCTATAGAAAATGGAAAGGTTTTGAATGCCGTGGATAAGGTCACTTATCTTACTGGGAGACTTTCTGAGGATGGATGTCTACGAAGCATCATGAGTTGGGTGTCCACGTTGCTAGAGCTGGCTCAGTGTTTGGGAGGCTCCTGCGGGAGACAAAAGAGACAGAAAAAACTAAAAAGGAAAAGGACGTATTTGGTTTTTTTTATTATTTCTTTTTTAGCAAAGCTTTTTATTTTTCAAAACATAAGCATGGACCATTTTTCAGCATTAGCCCTTGCAAAACCTCGTGTTCTAATCCCCCCCACTTCCCCATGCCCTCCCCAGATGGCAAGTAATCCAATATATATTAAACACGATAGGAATATATGTGAAATCCAATCTATGCAGACACACACAATTATCGTGCTGAAAAATCAAATCCAACCAGAAAAAAAGAGAAGCAAAACAAAATGCAAGCGAACAATTATAAAAAGAGTGAGAATGCTATGTTATATTCCAACCTCTGTTCCCATGGTTCCCTCTCTTGGTGTAGATGGCTCTTTTTCACTGAACAATTAGAACTGGTTTGAATCATCTCATTGTTGGAGAGAGCCACGTCCATCAGAGTTAATCATTGAATAATCTTCTTGTTGCCATGTATGATGATCTCCCCATTCTACACATTTCACTCAGTGTCAGTTCCTGTCAGTCTCTCCAGGCCTCTCTGAAATCATCCTGCTGGTCGTTTCTTCCAGAACCATAATATTCCATAACATTTATATCCCATAACTTATTCGGCCATTCTCTGACTGATGGGCATCCAATCAATTTCCAGTTCCTGGCCACTACAAAGAGGGCTGCCACAAACACTTTTGCACATGTGGTTTCCCTTCTTTAGTATCTCTTTGGGATAGAAGCCCAGTAGAGACACTGCTGGATCAAAGGGTATGCACAGTTTGATAACTTTTTGAGCATAGTTCCAAATTGCTCTCCAGAATGGCTGGATGTGTTCACAATTCCACCCACAATGTATCAGTGTCCCTGTTTTCCCACATCCCCCTCCAACATTCGTCATTATCTTTCCCTGTCATCTTAGCCAATCTGATGGGTGTGTAGTGGGATCTCAGAGTTGTCTTAATGTGCATTTCTCTGATCAACAGTGACTTAGAGCACCTGGAAAAGGACTTATTTGTACAAAAAATATTACCAGCAACTCTTTTTGTGGTGGCAAAGAACTGGAAGTCAAGGGGATGCCCATCAACTGGGCAAATTGTGGTATGTGATTATGATGGATACTATTGTGCTGTAAGAAAGGATGAGCAGGATGCTCTCAGAAAAACCTAGGAAGATTTCCATGAACTGATACAAAATGAAATGTACTGTATACAAAGTAACGGCAATAGTGTAAGACGATCAGTTCAGAATGACGTTGCTGTTCTCAGCAATACAAGGATCTAAGACAACTCTGAAGAACTAAGGAGGAAAAATACTGTCCATACCCAGAAAAAGAACTGATAGTACGCAGATTAAAGCGTACTTTAAAAAAAAAAAACAAACTTTATTTTTCTTGAGATTTCTTTTTTGGGGGAGAGGGTCTATGTTTTTACAACATGACTTTATGAAAATGTTTCAAAGGACTATCTATGTAAAACCTATATGAAACTGTTTGCCTTTTCAATGAGAGGGATGGGGTGGGGAGGGAGGAAGAAAGAGAATCTGGAACTCACGTTTTAAAGAACAAATGTTAAAAATTATTTTTACATGTAACTGGGAAAATTAAAAAACTAAATAAGAAAAATCTTCCTTAAAAAAAGGGGAAAAGTATTAGACTGACTAGCAAACTGAAGGTCTACAGAGCCGTTACGCTGATCTCGTTGTCGTACCCTTGTGAAACCTGGACAGCCTGCCAGCGCCACGCCAGGGAACTGAATCGCTTCCATTTGAATTCTTAGGAAGAGTCCGAAGATCACCTGGAAGGATGAGATACCCGACACTGAGGTCCTTTCTCGAACTAAACAGCCGAGTGTTCCAACTCTACTCCAATGGGCCAGCCATAACGTTAGGATGCCGAAAGTACGTTTGCCTGAAAGACTATTGCGTGGCAAACTCACACAAGAGAAGTGCTCTCGTGGCGATCAGAAGAAGCAATACAAGGATTCTCCCAAGGTCTCTCTGCAGAACTCTGGAACTGATCTCGAGACACGGGAGACAATGGCAAAGGACTGCCCACCGTGATGTGCCCGAATCAAAGATGGCGCTGGGCTCTACGAACAAAATGGAATTGCGGTAACTCAAAAGAAACATGAGATGTTCACATTTATTTTATTTTATTGATGCGCAAATTTAGGACCCTCTCTCTCCCAAATCATCATTTGTGTCTGACCTGTGGTAGAACCTTCCGAATCTGATCAGCCCCAGCTGACCCCAGCACTGTGATGTCCTTTTAGATCTCGACAAACAACATTCACTTGGAAGTTTACGCTCAGAAGTGCCGGCCATCTCTTTTATGACTTCTTTTTATTATGGCGTTTTTTTTTGTTTTTTTTTTGGGCCCGTTGTGTTTTTCGGAGAGACCTATAATCCTTAGATTGCATCCCTATCGTGTCTTCTAGATGTGTGTATTATGCACACGGAGTGAGCGTGCTCTTGTTTTTTACCTACACAAAAACTGGCCACGTATCAGGGCATGAAAAACTCACAACCAAAGGCAGAAATAGTAAATGCTCCCTTTTCAGACCCCCATGCAATAAAAATTATATTCAATAAAGGGGCAGGGGAGGATAGACTAAAAACCAATTGGAAATGAAATCATCTAATTCGGGTCAAACAACTCACAGAAACCACCCATAATCTCATACAAGAAAATGACAATAACGAGACAATATTATCAAAATCGATGGGACGCAGCCCAAGCAGTTCATGAGGAAAATCTTATATCGCTAAATAGTTACATGAATAAAATAGAGAAAGAGGAGATCAATAAATTGGGCACGCAACTAAAAATGCTCTTTTTTTTTGCATCTTTTCTTCTAGGTGATCTTTCACTTCTGTGTCTTCTGTTTCTTTGATGAGATGATGATTCTGTTGCAGATTCAAGTTTTTTTTATTATTTTTGCTGTGTGGGCCATAAATTCTGTCCTACGATGGACATTTCTCTTTTGACCTGCTCAGGAACAATGTGTTATGGTTCCCTATGTTCCCCAGATTCCACGGGTCTGTTTCATCATGTAGGAAATCATTTTTCTTTTCGTTTTTTGGACAGTATTTATGCATAGATGTCTGATATATTAGATCCACAGACCACGCTTTCTTCTATTGTTAATCTTTTTTCTCTGTTGATTTATTTGTTTATGTTTGAGATCTCCAAGTGTTCTTCTTCCCGAAGTCTGGGTAATTTTGGTCTCTCTCCCACCCCCACCCTCATTTGTCCTGTTACTCGCTCTCTGATCTCCTCCCCTCTGATCTTGGGTCAATCTCAAAATGTCTCCGCCTCCTCGTGTATTAGAAAATTCACGGTTCACCAGCCTAGGTCAGTTCCACCTGACTCTTGTGTGGTCAGACTTGTGTAGCCTCCCCTGGGGACTGTGCCCTTTCCCTCGGGCTTTGGTCCTTGACACTGGATCGCCTTCCCCGTGTAGAGCTCCCCAGGGAGCTGGCCCACTCCCTCTCTGGCCCAACGGGGGCGGTTCCGAGCTTCGCGGCGCTGGTGCAAGGAGCCGAGACCCCTGCCAGGCTCTTGTGGGCGTGTGGCCAAGCTGGCCGCCCAACTCTGAGTAGACTGAGGCTGGGGTCTTCGTGGTGCTGGAAGCGGGAGAAGGGGGGTTTATTCTAAATCTGCATCTCGTCCTTGGCTACACTAACAGGCTCTCGCTCCAGGTCGCTTTCGAGGTGATGGAGAGAGGTGTTGGGTGAGCTCAGGATCAGAGAGTGTCTGTTCATGGATCTGTTTCTTTTTTAACCTTTTTGGGGATTCTGGGTGTCCTGGACCACGGAGACGGCTGAAGGTGCTTTGTCTCTGGGCGTGATTTGTGTGCGGGAGGGTCTGAGAAGTCCCGGGGATCCGAGAAAATGAATTCTCCTTCATAACCTGGAAGGTCACTCACTCATTGGCTCGTTCAGGAGCACTGATTAACTCCCAGCCCCTGTTAGGAGCCGGGACCCGGACAGAAAAACTCAGGCGGATTCTGCCCCCAGGAATTGACATTCCCCTGGGAGAAAACAGCTTATGCACAGATGAAATGGGACCCAGAATCACAAGTCAAAAGTCAAGGAAGAGTGTTAGCAGCCGAACTGGGGGGGAGGGGGAATTGGGTCATCCTTCTCCAAGAGTGGCCCTTGAGGAGATCCAAGTGTCTCAAGAGGCAGAAACAAGGAGGGAGAGTGCGTTCCTAGCGTGGAGCACAGCTAGAGGGAGTACCCGGAGATGGGAGACAGGCTGTTCCGTTCAGAATATGTAAAATGTATAGAGTGTGTGTGATTGTGTGATTGTGTGTGTGTGAATGTGAGTGTGTAAATGTGTGTGATTGTGTGTGAGTGTGTGTGTACTATTCCATTTATCTGAGATGACAGGGACCTTAAAGATTAGGTATTCCAACTCTCTCATTTTATTGGGTAGAAAATTGACAGAAATTAAGGAAATTAGCCAAAGCCACACAGTTAAAAAATGTTAGAAGCTGGTCGTCGTCATCATCTTTCTTCTTCTTCTTCTTCTTCTTCTTCTTCTTCTTCTTCTTCTTCTTCTTCTTCTTCTTCTGCTTCTGCTTCTGCTTCTGCTTCTGCTTCTGCTTCTGCTTCTGCTTCTGCTTCTTCTTCTGCTTCTGCTTCTTCCTTCTTCTTCTTCTTCTTCTTCTTCTTCTTCTTCTTCTTCTTCCTCCTTCTTCTTCTTCTTCTCCTTCTTCTTCTTCTCTTCTTCTTCTTCTTCTTCTTCTTCTTCTTCTCTTCTTCTTCTTCTTCTTCTTCTTCTCCTCCTCCTCCTCCTCCTCCTCTTCCTCCTCCTCCTCCTTCTTCTCCTCCTTCTCCTCTTCCTCCTTTTTTCTTTTTCTCTCTTTTTTCTCCTTCATCTTTCTTCTTCTTCTCTTCCTTCTCCTCCTCCTCCTCCTCCATTTCCTCCTCCTCTTCCATCTCCTCTTCCTCCTCCATCTCCTCCTCCTCCTCCTCTTCCTCCTTCTCCTCCTCCTTCTCCTCCTCCTCCTCCTCCTCCTCCTCCTCCTCCTCTTCTTCTTCTTCTTCTTCTTCTTCTTCTTCTTCTTCCTTCTTCCACTTTGAGCAGCTAGAAGAAAACATTTTGGGGGCAGATTTTAAAAAATCAATTCAGCCAGCATTCACTGTTCTCTGAAATGGTAGTCAAAGATATAAAAGACACAGCTTTTGTAGGGACTGGTCTTGAACCAAGGTTTCCTGCCTCCAAACCCAGCCCTCAGCTGCAATACTGCGCCGACTCCCACGCCGAGGCCGGCCTTGGAGTGTAGAGAGGAGCGGGGCTGAGAACAATTCCCGTAACTCTCCTGGGCTTGGGGAGAGAGCATCCTCTGGCCGGGTGCAGGGCCAGGCCCGGAGCGGCCCAAAGCCAAGTGTAAACGTGGCTCGTTCCCGATGGTGGGAGCCGCTGGGTGGGGCGGGCCCCCACCTTCCTCCGGTCCGCCATCTGCCGCTTCCCAGAGACCCCCAGCTCCCGGAGGCATTCCGGCTTCCAGGCTCTCTCATGCTTTCCCCATCTGGTTTTAAGATGAGGACATTCTGACTAATAATAGAGATATGGAGAGAGATGGAAATGTTGGGAGAGCATCCCATTTGGACAGGGGAGGTTAGGGGCCTCTTGAAAACACTTCCCAGCAATTAGAGCCATCCTGCCTCAGTCCGTGTAAGAATGACAGCAACTTCCTCCCAAGAGTCCCAGGAGGGATTCTGCAAGTGTTAGCCTTCTCGTTGCTTATGTAGGGTCTCAATTTTCCCCTTTCATAGACAGGGAAACTGAGGCTCCACAAGGGGCAGGGCAGAACTGTGCAGAGGCCCACAGATGGGGCGTGGAAGGAGACTATCAGATCACTGAGATAATTTCACGGATAAGGAAACTGGGGCAACATCCCCAAAGATACACAGTAGGGTCACTGTGTTAAGATCAATTCAGGTCCCATGACTCTAGGCTCGAGGCACTTTCCACTGGGCTACACCGTTTCCCACAGCACTAGTAATTACTTGTCTGGTGGTGGGAAAGTCCCTCTTCCTCGCTGGTTCTCAGTGTCCACATCTGTGCAACAAGGGAGTGAGGGTCTCCAGGGTCTCTTCCAGTCCTGAAGGCTTCCCCCTGGGGGGAAGTAAGCGCCGGGCCTCGGTTGGAGCCTGCCCCTTGGGCTGCTGGGCCGGGGCGAGCTGCTTTCTGCTCCCGATCAGGGGGTCCCATCCCCATGTTTGGAGTGGGCTCCTGCAGAGTAGAATGTGAGCTCCTGACAGGAGGGTCTGATTTCATTCATTCATTCACTGACTAAATATTTATGAAGCCCCTACTGTGCGCCAGACACTGTGCTAAGCCAGGGGATAGAAAGACAGGCCAGAGACAGTCCCCGCCCTCAGGGAGCTCACAGTCTGATGGGGGAGATTCCCTCTGGACTGAATGTCCTGGTCTTCCACAGGGCCTAGAACTTAAGTACTGACCAGTGGAACCGGATCCTCTAAGAATGGCTTCCAGCCCATACTGCCAAGGTCTCTGGGTTCTGTGCTGGTATCCGGCTGCCTCACCTGGACCAAAAAGTGCTTTTCTAGCCAGCCCTGAGATCCGGACCGGAACGTGGACTGAGCAGCATCTGCTGGGGCTCGGGCCCGGGACCCGGCTCTTGTTCCCAGGCCCCAGAAGGCGGCGGTTCCTCCCAGCGCTGACCCAGGCCCGGGCCCCAGCACGGAGCCCCCCTCCCCAGGAGGGACGTGGCTTTCCAGAGAGCCAACAGTAAGCCAGATGTCTCCAACCGTCCCTGGGGGGAGCAGCTGCACGGAGGCCGGAGGAGAGACGGCCTCGGCCGGGGCTCGGAGCCAGCCCCGGGGCCTGCAGCCCTCATGGTCCCCCCAGCCCCCACGGCAGATCCTGTTTTATGTCAAGAGTCCCCTTTGTGTTTGCTCTGAGCTGGGTCCAGGGAGGAAGAGGAAAGGACGGCTTAGAACGAGCATCCCGGGGGAACGAGCCTTAGAACAGAGACCGTCAGGTCGGGGCAGGACTTCAGAGCAGGGAATGGCCGAGGAGGGAGAGGAGAGATGACTTGGCCTGGAGGCCGCTGGGGGCCAGTGGGGAATGGGGTGCCCAGCCCGGCTCCTGAGAGACTCCGGCTTCCGGGCCAGGCTCTTTCTGCCCAAACAGACTTTCTCCTAAAGAACGTTAGCGGTACAAGAGAGAGAACGCTTCAGAACAAGCCTGCAGGCGCTGCCCCTCCCCTGTCCTGGAGCCCCGGGGGGCACGGGCAGGACCAGGAACTGGGCCCTAGGCCTGGGCCCTTCTGAAGCCGGCCTTTGAGGGCCAGGGAGCCTGCGACCAAGAGAGGGAACCGAGGCCCTGAGGGAAGGAGGGGGAGGGGGCCTCCCTCTGGGACCCGAGGGCCCCCTTCTGAAGGAGGGGCAGCTGGGCCCCATCATGGGACGTACTCTATGTTCTGTGTTCCAACCTCTGACACTTTTCATCCAATGACCTGAGAGCGTTTCATACCCACTGGCATTTTCTGCGAGTCCAGGCTCATCCCTGGGCGCTCCTCCTCCCGGCGGTCCCAGCCGCTCCCAGCTGGCCTGGCGCGGCCAGTTCCCCACAGGGCCCGGATGGCTGGAGAGTGTCCGGGGGAGGCCGCCGGCTGTGGAGGGGCCCGGAGGGGGGCGGCAGAAGGACCTGAAGGGTCGGGGCTGAGGGTTTGGGGAAGAGGGGAGGGGAGCACGAGCTCACTTTATGTATCAGAGCTGTTGGGGAAGAGTTGCTTTGTTTGACCTCCCAGGCTGAACCAGGAGCCGGGATGGGGAAATTCTGAGTTATCTCCATGTGGGGAAAAACTCGCTAATGATGGAAATTGTCCAAAGATGGCTCTTCTGCCTGCTGTGGTAGTGAGCTCTCCATCCCCGGAGGTCTTCCAGCCCAGATCACCTGCCTGGGAGGTAGTGAGCTCTCCATCCCCAGAGGTCTTCAAGCCCAGATCACCTGCCTGGGGAGGGGGAGAGCTCTCGGTCCTTGGGGGTCCTCAAGCCCAGACTACATCGTCCATCATTTACAGAGCGGTTGTGCTACTCCATGCCCTGGGAGTACTGTCCAAGGTCCCTACTTGGCAGGGTCTCCACTGCGTCCCAGGAGGCCTTGTTTACAGCCCCGAGCGCTTCCCCCGCAGTGTGTTCACCTGAGAGACACCTGTCAGTGGTTTTCCATGGGCGGGTGACTTTGCTGATTGACTCGATGAAACCCCGCCCTTGCCCTGGCATGAGGGCCGGGGGCAGAAGAGGAGATCCTGGAGGGAGGGGGAGTTGAGGGATCCAGCTGGGCCGGGGCCCAGGGCGGGGAAGGAGCAGGGCGGGGAGGCTTTCACTCCACAGAGGTTTCGTCTCTGGACCCGGGGGTCCCAGGGAGCCACGGGACTTTCCTGAGCAGGGGGCGACCGTGGGCACAGCTGCCTCTGAGGCCTCTGGCTCTTTGAGGCAGGTTAGAGTTGGGGCTCCTGGCTCCAGACAACCCGGGGCGGCCGATTCTTTTCAGGGTGACGAAGAGCCCCCGTCTCTGGCTGCCCGCCCCCCAAACACTGTGTCCTTTGTCCCTGATCGCCCCAGGAAATCCTTCGCCTTCCTTTGGGTCTCCGCCCCTTTCTCAGATCTCTCGCCCCTGGCCCAGGAATCAGCCAGTCCCACTGCCCTCTGTTCTCAGATCCCTGTTCTCTATTGACTCTTGTCCTTTGTCAAGTACCGGGCCTGGGCTGTCCCTGCGCCCTTCGGCGCAGTTCTTGTGCCACCGAATGGAGAAAACCATACAGCCTGCGGCTGGGGCTCTTCCGGACTCATGTTGACTGAGCTCAACTGGGCCATCGCAGGGCAAGCCGGTCCTTCCTGTCCTTTGGTCTCATCAGTCGTGTCCGACTCTCCGTGACCCCCTTTGGGGTTTTCTTGGCAAAGACATTGGACTGGTCTGCCATTGCCTTCTCCAACCCATTTTACAGATGAGGAAACTGAGGCAGAGTGAAGTGTCTCGCTCAGGTTCACACAGTAAGGATTTGTGGCTGAATTTGAACTCAGGTTTCCCTACTCCAGACCTGGGGCTCTTCCCATGGTGCCACTTAGCTGCCGTACCACTGCTCCTCCCTAACTGATTCTCCATCCCATTGCTCACACAAGCTATTCTACGCCTTCCTTTTTCTCAGGCCTCCCATACCTCTTACTCTCCCTTAGCTGAAACCTTCCTTCTTACTTTATTGGGAAAATTGAGGCTGTTCCCAAGGAGCTCCCACTTTCCCCTTTTAATTCCTCTCCAAACCTTCCCTGCCCCTCTTCCCACTTCCTTTCCTCCAGTTTCTGATGAACTTCTCTCTGTCCAGGCAAGCCTGGTCCATCCTCCCTTCTCCTCCAGCACATACCTTCCCACCAGCGTCCCAGATCTCGCCCCACTTACGGGTCTGTTCTCTACAGCCTTCCAACCTGCCCAGGCTAACTCCTGTCCTTAAAAAGACCCTTCGCTGGACCCGCTCACCCCTCCCACAGTCATCCTCTCTCCTTCCCCTTTCCCACCCAAATTCCCGTTTGGAATCGCCGACCTGACTTCCCTGCCCCTCACACCTCCACGTTTTGTCGTCTCGTTTCCAGCTGCATCACAAAACAACATCGTTCTGTCCAAGGTGACCAGTGACCTCCCGATCACCAAATGCGTGCTCTTTTCTGTTGTCTTTGACACCATCACCCACTCTCTGTTCTTAGATACTCCTCCCCACCCCTGGCTTGGCTTTTGTGACAGTGTCCCATCCTGGCACTTCTCCGGCTGCTCTGGCTGCTGCTTCTTGGTCTATTTTGTTGGCTTGTGGTCCAAAGCCCGACCCCCAGTTCTGGGTGGAATCCAATGTTCTGTCTTCATTACCATCTCCTTCCTTCCTTCCTTCCTTGCTTCCTTCCTTGCTTCCTTCCTTGCTTCCTTCCTTCCTTCCTTCCTTGCTTCCTTCCTTCCTTGCTTCCTTCCTTCCCTCTCTCCCTCTCTCCCTCCCTCCCTCCTTCCTTCTCTCCTTCTTTCCTTCCTTTCTTTTTTTTTCCTTTCTTTCTTTCTTTCTTTCTTTCTTTCTTTCTTTCTTTCTTTCTTTCTTTCTTTCTTTCTTTCTTTCTTTCTTTCTTTCCATCACTGAAACAACAGAACAACAGCTACCCCTCCACCTAATTTTGCTGTTTCTAAGGCCATCGCCATCCTTCCAATCTCCCAGGTTGGTAACTTCAGTATTATCTCATTTTTTTCACTCTGTCGCTCTGCATGTTGCCAGGTTTCTCCCTATACAAGCTCTCAGGCCCAGCCCCTTTGGTCTCTTCCTCAAGAAGCCACCATCTTGGTGCAGGATTTCATGGACTCTCCCAGGGACTCTTGGATTGTTCTCCCCGACTTTTGTCTCTCCCCTCGTGCATTCATCCTCACAGAGTCTTCCTTATGTGCAGATCTGATTCCTCCACAAACTCCCGTGGTTCCCTACTGTTTCTGGGATCGATCACAATCAGCTCTTTTTTTTGGCTTTAAAGGCTCTTCACAATATGATCCCCAACCTCACTCCGTATTACTCGCCTTTCCTCATTCCATGGTCCAGCCAAACTGGGCCGCGGAGCGTCCCTCCCACACGCTCAGCAGCTCTCGTCTCCGGCCTCTGGGCTGGCTGTGACTCCTGCCCTCCCTCCTTGCCTCCACCTGATGGAGTCCCCTTCTTCCTTTAAGATGCAGCTTGGGTGCCATTTTAACCTGAAATTTTTCCTCAATGCCTTAACTTTTAGGGTCTTCCCTGCTAAACTACCTTGCAATGGACTCCCCTCTACTAATTTTGACTCAATTACGTGTGTGTATAGACATACGGGTGTGTACGTAGTATATTTAAACCTAGTATATTTATATGGTATGTCATAGTAACAAACACATAGTATATTTTAATATGTTCTTCTTGTCTCCCCAGTAAAGAATAAGCTCTACGAGGATGGAAATTGTTTCCTTCTTTGCTGTCTGTGCATTTCCAATGTCCAGCACACAGTAGGAGCTTAATAAATACTTGTCAATTACTTGACTTACGTGCTTTTGGACCCAAGGGAGACAGGGCAGACGACTATGATTAACACGGTCCATCCTCGCTGCCTGAAAGAGCTTAGAAGCCAGTGTTCTCTTCTGTAAAATGGGGATAATAACAGTCTCTCCCTCCCAGGATTGTTGTGGGATGCAATAAAGTCATATTTGTAGAGGGCTTAACCTGGTCCCTAGCACGTCGTAGGTACTGTATAAATGCTAGCTATGTAAGGAGGCTGAAGGTGCGCAGGGAGGACTGACACCTCTGTTCTGAGGGCTGTTCATTTGCCTTTGCCCCCGAATCGCCCAGTTCCCTTCTGTGCTCCTTAGGAGCTGTCCACTGGCTTTCTTCGGTCAACAATTTCAGCAGACGGGCTAATGAGGGTAAATGTAGATGGGTTGGGGGGGGTCTGCCCAAGGATGGGAAGCCTCCCCCTGGGAGAATGGATGGCTGAGAACAGGTGTTCCCAGGGCAGCTGAAGCAGGCACTGGGAGCGCTCAGTAGCTTGGTAGAACATCAGTGATCACAAGGTCATCTGCTGACTGATTTTGCCCCCGGACCAAATGCTCCGGAGAGCGAGTGGGCCCAATGGCCTCCTTCCAATTTTATGCAGATCCAAAGATGTCACTGATAACATTTGACCTTATCTACCTTTCCCAAAGTCCAGCGGCAGCGGGCGAATGACAGAGCAGCAGAAAGCTGTCATCACAGCCCCGGCCATAGAGAAGTCTTCTCACTGGAAGCCGCAGCGGGGTTCAGCAGCCCCACCCCCCGTGTCTGAGCAGCCTTTTAAGGGTCCTACCTCCATGTGAGAGGAAGGGGCTAGAAAAGGTGCCCTAAGAACCGTTTGCTCACTTAACCTAACTCCAGCCTGCTTACTGAGGCAGGTGGGGATCCCACCCTGGGGTCCAAACACACACAAAATGCACAAAAACCTTAGGGAAGACGATCCCACTCCCCCTTGGTACAATTATGGACAACACAAAGTCCAGTAGTGAAAGAAGATTAGCTCTTGTTGTTAGAACTCGACAGGTATCCTCCGGATAGCATCCCTGAATAAAACGAGGCTGGGAGGGGAAGTTGGAGCTGGATCCCTGCGCTTCTGAAGTGGGAGGGGAGCGCTGGGGAGCTGGCGTAAGCTTTGGAATCAAAATTAACGTAGTCGACAAGCTCATAAAAGGAGCATATGATGGGCTCCCGAACGTGCGATTGCCCCTTTCAGGAAACTGCCGTGCTGCCATCACCGGGGCCTGTGCTCCCGCTGTGGCGAACCCTGACCTGGAGACCCTTATTATCAATGTGCCAAAAGAGGACCGGCCAATAATTCTGGTTCACTTTAATGCTAGAGTGGGTTCAGACATGGCAGGAAGTCCTTGGGAGGAATGGAGTTGGGAACAGCAACAGCAGGGTCATTTACTACTGAAGGCTTGCGTAGCTCATGACCTTCTCATCAGCAGTGAGGTCTTCTGTTTACCTAATGCCATAAAAACTTCATAGCTGTATCCTCACAGCAAACAAAGGCTCTTAACAGACTGTGTGATTGTAAGGAGAGACAAACAGGAAGTGAGAGTGACAGGGATGATTTGTGGTACAAAGTGCTGGACAGATCATGGACTTATTCCCTCCAACTAAATATTTGTATTCACCAAAAGCGGCCCCAAGGCAAAAAGATTACCAGAAGAATTAATGTCAACAGAGTGGAGCACTTCTCTGAGAGGAAATAATCTGTTGCTAACTTGGAGGGAAAATTGAGTCAACACCCCGTTGGTAATAGTGGAGCAGGAAAGCTTTCAGGGCAGGGCAGCTTTCAGAGACTTAGAGTCCAACACTGCGTTTGCTCCTCTGACTCAGAACACTTACAAACATCAAGATTGGTTTGATGAAGCCGATTTTAAAAAGGCCTGGAAAGATTTATACGAACTGATGATGAGTGAAACAAGCAGAACCAGAAATACATTGTACCCAGTAACAGCAAGACTTGGTTCTTCTCAGTAGTTCAGTGATTTCAGGCAATCCCGATAGACTTTGGACAGAAAATGTCAGAAAGAGAACTAAAGAGACCAAATGTAAATCAACACATGCTATGTTCATTTCTTTTTTCTGTTTTTTTTTTTTAATCTTTCCCATGGTTTTCCCTTTCACTGATTTTTCTCTCCCAACATGATTCATAAAGCAGTGTGTGTTAAAATAAACAAATGCATTTTTAAAAGATCAGTTTGATAAAAATGATAGGGAAATCCAGAAACTACTAAATGAAAAACAAGAATTCCACAGGATTTACCACAATATAATGCAGGGGCAGCTAGATGGCCTGGAGTCAGGAGGACCTGACTTCAAATCTGGCCTTAGACACTCAACACATACTAGCTTTATGATCCTAGACAAATCATTTAATCCCAAATGCCTCAGAAAAAGAAAAGAAAAGAAAGAAAGAAAGAAAGAAAGAAAGAAAGAAAGAAAGAAAGAAAGAAAGGAAGGAAGGAAGGAAGGAAGGAAGGAAGGAAGGAAGGAAGGAAGGAAGGAAGGAAGGAAGGAAGGAAGAAAGAAAGAAAGAAAGAAAGAAAGAAAGAAAGAAAAGAAAGAAAGAAAGAAAGAAGAAAGAAAGAAAGGAAGGAAGGAAGGAAGGAAGGAAGGAAGGAAGGAAGGAAGGAAGAAAGGAAGAAAGAAAGGAAGGAAGGAAGGAAGGAAGGAAGAAGGAAGGAAGGAAGAAGAAGGAAGGAAGAGAAAGAAAGAAAGAAGAAAGAAAGAAGGAAGGAAGGAAGGAAGGAAGAAAGAAAGAAAGGAAGAAAGGAAGGAAGGAAGAAGGAAGGAAGAAGAAGGAAGGAAGAAGAAGGAAGGAAGAAAGGAAGAAGGAAGGAAGGAAGGAGGAAGGAAGGAAGAGAAAGAAAGAAAGAGAGAGAGAGAAGGAGGGAGGGAAGGAGAGAGAGAGAAGGAGAAGAAGAGGGAGAGGGAGAGAGGGAGGGAGGAAGGGAGGAGGAAAGGAAGGGAAGGGAAGGAAGGAAAGAAGGAAGGAAGGAAGGAAGGAAGAAAAACATAAAATGCAATGAAGTTTAGAGAGACATCCATGACTCAGGCAGATGAAATTCAGTTTTATGCTGATAGCAATAATCTATATGCCAAAGGATGTCCTGGAGGCTATTTATGGGCCAAAGACCTATGGTGCATCTCAAGTTCTCAGTGCTGAGGAGGTGCTTGATGAAGAATAAGGGCGTGATCCTGGAGAGGCTGCCAAACTCCCATGGTGTTTTCAACAGACCGTCATCAATCCATGGGCGCTGAAGCCATTGACTGTTGGAAATCAGTTCCTCCCTAGCTGAAGTTCCAATGGCTGAATGCCATTAGCTCCTTTCATGTGACGAAGCACCTGCTGCTGATTTTTCCCAACTGGGATTTACAAGTAGAAGGGAAGATGGGAAAAGAATAATGGCAGCTCAGATTTAGTTTGGCTAAAATATAAAAGGCGGGATGGATAGCAATAGGAGAGAAGGCTGGGGAGGTGAAGGAGGAGTTTGTTTTTAGAACATAGGAGCCATTAAAGGTTTAGGGCACAGGAGGGACATGATCAGACATACGCCTTAGAAAGATTATTTGGGAAGCTGAGTGGAGAAGAGAAAGTAACAGGACCTACTATGTCCTAGGAACTTTCCCAATATGATCTCATTTGATTTTCTGGAAGGTCGGCCCTCATTTTATAGCTGACAAAACTGAGGCAACCGACTTGCTCGGGGTCACACAAACAGCAGATGTTTAAGGCCAAATTTGAACTCAGGCCCAGAACTCGATCTACTCCAGCTGTCTGCTAAGTGAAGTGAGAGCTCAGAGAGGAAAAAATAACAGTATCTGTGGGCAAGGCTGGCCTTGTGGATCTCCACAGACCTTACGCCCCAGAACCTTCTCCCCAAAACTCTATGGATTAATTTCTAATATTCTTCCATTAGAACATTACTTTAAAAATGTACTTTAACATCCATTAAAAAAAAATTGGCTACGAATTCTCTCCCCCTCCGCCCCTTGAGAAGGCGAGCAATATGATATCAATTATAAACGTGAAGTCATACAAAACATTGCCATATTAGACACGTTGCAAAAAACACAAAGAAAATTAAGAAAGTGTAAAAGAATGGCTTTGATCTGCATGCGGACTCCCCCGGTTCTTGGCGGTGGACGACCTTTTTCGTCGTAAGCCTACAGAACGGACTTGAATCCTTGGGAAGAGTTTGAGTTTTTCACGGCCGGCCGACGCCGCTCTCCCGATTCTGCTCCTTTCACTTTGCATCAGTTTGTACCCGTCTTCGCTGGGATTTCTGAAACCTGCTCATCATTTCTCAGAGCCCTACGGGGTCCATCGCAATCACACACCTTGTTCGGCCATTCCCCCAACGGACGGACATCCCCATGATTTCCAGAGAGCCGCTATGGACACATGGGTCCTTTCCCTGTGGTACTTTGGGGCACGGAGCCCGTGGGGATATCATCGGCTGAAAGGGCGCGCTTTTACAGCCCAAATCGTTCTCCAGGAACACATCCCTTCTTCGGGTTTTGGTTCTTGTAAGAAGGAAAGCCCACTGGGATTGACGGGCCAGCCGCTCGCCCCCTGAAAATCCCGCTCGTGATCCTCCCCGGGGGAGAGAGAAGGGGAGAGCAGCTGGCCCAAAAAGGGCTGCAGGGAGGAGCAGGTGGGTGTAGGAGGCCTGGAGGGCCTTGTACCCGAGACAGGTGCAGGGCACAATCCGGGCGAGCTCTCGGATGGCAGGGGCCCCACCAGCGGCGTTCAGAGCTGGGTCAGCCACAAAGGTAGCCCTTGGGGAACACCCGGCCCTCCCTCCTGCGGCTCTGCATCTGTCCCCAGTCTTGTCAGTCGTCCCTCCAAATGTCTCTCAGACCAGCCCCTCTTCTCCACTGTCACAGCTGCTCCCCCCGGCCTCGGCCCCCCCCCCACTCCAAGCCATCAGCTGGGGTCAGTGTGGAGGAGGGGCAGGGGGTGGTCAGCAAGAACACGGGGGGAGGGGCCGAGAGAAAGGAGACCTGGGCCAGAAAAGGAGGGACATTGGGCCAGCACTTCCTGGCCACCGAGGGGCCCGTGGGCTGGTCAGTTTGTGTTGGGTGAGATTCCTGGTACCATGTGACAGCCTGGGGAGGTCGAGTCTAGGGGGGCCTCCGAGAAGCCACACATGAGCTTCTGTCCATCGGCCCGTCTGTAACCTGGTCGCTGTCTCCGGGACAGGACCACAGGTAGCCTGACCTACCTCCATGGGTCTGCAGCCAGGTCCAGTGGGGCTCCCATCAGAGAAAGGGTGGGGTTTTACAGGGTCCGAGATAGAAGAGGCCTTAGAACAGGGGGTGTCAGGGCTGGGAGGGGGCTTAGAACAGGGTGTGTCAGGGATGGGAGGGGGCTTAGAACAGGGCGTGTCAGGGATGGGAGGAGGCTTAGAACAGGGCGTGTCAGGGCTGGGAGGGGGCTTAGAACAGGGCGTGTCAGGGATGGGAGGGGGCTTAGAACAGGGCGTGTCAGGGATGGGAGGGGGCTTAGAACAGGGGGTGTCAGGGATGGGAGGGAGCTTAGAACAGGGCGTGTCAGGGATGGGAGGGGGCTTAGAACAGGGAATGTTAGGGATGGGAGGGGATTCTGATTTTATCACCTACAACCTTTTCATCTCACAGAGGAGGAGAAGGCCGGGAGAGAAGTAGGAAATGGCCGGTTGTGCTCCGCTGCTCAGGAGCAGGGCCCGGACAGCCCAGGTCTCCCGCCCGCCTGGGCCCTCTCCCAGCCCCCTTTGCCTGAAGGGCTGTCACCAGCAGCTGTGAGGGATCTGTGGGAAGGGAATGTGTTTTAACACTTGGGCTATTTTGATGGTCGTGAAACTCTGCCAAAGAGGGGCCCCGTGGGGCTGGGACGGAGCCGAGGCCGTGGGGCTGGGCTCGGAGTAGAGGGGAGGGCGCCCCCAAATCTGTTGCACCCTGATCGTGGGAGCCATGGCTTCCCCTCCGGAGGCAGCTGCTGCACGGGCCGGGCCCACTCCTCTTTCCCCCACTCCCCCTGGCGCCCGGCCCAGACCTCTGCCCACAGCCTCAGACCCAGGAGGAAGTGCAAAGGCCATTTGGTCCCCCCTCCCCCCATGCTGACAGAGCCACGGCAGGGTCCCACACAGGTGCCTTACCTGGGGGGGGGGGGCTCCGGGCCCTCGGTGCCCAGACCCAGGACTCGCCCCTCCTCCACATCCTCCTCCACATCCTCGGCGGGACATGGCCTTGTCCTGAGTGGCTCTGCCCGGTCTGCCAGGGAGGGGGAGGAAGCTTCCCGCAGGAGGGCCCACCTGGGGAGGATTTCAGCCGGGGAGAAGAGGGAGCGGGGTCGCTGGGAGGGGCGGGGGTGCAGGGGAATGTGGTCCGGAGTGAGAATGGCAGGGATTGGGATCAGTAAGAGAACGGGGAGGGAACGAGAGTTCAAGCTTGAATCAGTGCTGCCTCAGTTTCCCCATCTGTAAAACAGGAGCAACAACCTCCATGACCTCTTGCCTCCCAGGTTTAGAACGGGATAGGAAAGTTTTTGAAGGAAATACCCAATTCCACAATGATGGCGGGATCCAGGAGGCTCTAGAGGGAGAGAAAGGGGATCCAATCTGCCGCAGGCTGTGGTCTCGAGTGGCCCCTCCTGAGAGGGTGAGACTGAGCTTGAAGCCCCTTTGGGGTCTGAGGGTCTTCCCTGGAGGTTGTCGCCAGGGCGGGACAGAGGCCCGGGAAACCTTGACTTCTGTGCTAACCTTTAACCTTTAACCCCACCAGACCTGAAAATGGAGGGACCTCAGGAGCCAGGGAATCCAGCCCGAAGTCTGCCAGACCGTGCCCAGGCAGCAGGAGCCCAAGGCAGCGGGCACCAGGCAGCGGGCACTAGGCAGCGGGCATCCAGGCAGTGGGCATCCAGGCAGCAGGCATCCAGGCAGCGGGCACCAGGCAGCAGGCATCCAGGCAGCGGGCACCAGGCAGTGGGCATCCAGGCAGCGCGCACTCAGGCAGCAGGCACCAGGCAGCGGGCACCCAGGCAACAGGCAACAGGCAGTGGGCACCCAGGCAGTGGGCACCAGGCAGCGGGCACCAGGCAGTGGGCACCCAGGCAGTGGGCGCCCAGGCTTTGGCAGAAGCTAGGGCTCCCATAATCAGGATACTTGGGGGCCCCCGAGGGGGGGCCCGAGCTCCCCCTTAGACATCAGGCCCCATCATGGGATTTCCTGGTTCTGCTCTTTGGGGCCGGACCCAGGAGACCAACCCCGGCCTCGAACACAGGACAGCCTTCGGCTCCTCCAGAGCCCGGTCACGGCCCCCTGCGCCCTTTCTTCTGGTGCCCCCGTTCCTTCCCGCGCTGGCTGCCTCTGCCGGGCCCCCTCCAGCTTGTCCACGCCCCCCGACAACAGCCGCCCGGGCAGGGCCCCCCAGAGTCGGCCGTCCTTGAGCCGTGCGGCTTATCCGGCCCTCCCGAGCATCCTCTGCTGCGATTCATCCCCAGGGACATCCGAGGACACTGAGACCGGGACGGGTGGGACTATAACTAGTGACCGTGGGAGGTGGGATTCGAACCCTGCCCCCACGCGGCCCCTGAGACCACCCTGCCCCTCTGAGCGGGAAGGCCCCGGGGGCGGAGATCCCGGGCGCTCCAGGAGGAGCAGGCCCCTCCTCTCAGTCAGATAGCCCCCCTCCCTCCTCCCTGGCTGCAGAGCTGGGCTGGGACCCCCGCGGCCCCCGATCCTCAGGACGTGGCCCTGCCGCCTGACCGGAGGCTTGACACTAATTGGCTTTTACGGGGCCCAAAGTGGGGCCGCTAAGTCCGGTCAGCTGCCTGATGAGCATCCCATCGCCTGATTTCACGGCTTTAACCGAGGCGGACGGAAGTCCCGGAGGCCCGGACCGTCGGAACAGGAAGGAAGAGTGGCCCCCCATCCCATTTTACATGTGGGGAAACTGAGGCCAGAAAGGTCATTCAGAGGACCTTGGGCCTTCGAGGCAGAAGCTTGGGGGAAGGGATGAATGAATGCAAGGCCAGGGGCCAGAGCAGCTCTGGTTTGGGACTCATCGGGCGCCAGGTAATGGAGGAGGTGGGGGCTGGGGCAGCGAGGAGGGGCTGGGGCTCCAGGCCTGGGTTCCCTGGTCTCCGGAGCATCGCTGAGTTTGGGTCTGGCAGTCAGGGAGGGCGCCCGGAGGAGGCGGTCAGGATGGGGACGGGGCTCCCAGTGTGTGGGGGACTCAAGGCGGGGCGTGAGGGGGAGAGGGCCCAGACGCGGGAGCAAGGGGAGGAGGGCCAAGGACCCACCTCCAAACAACGGGAGCTGCGGGGGGAGGATCCGCACGCCGAGGGGAGGATCCGCACGCCGAGGGGAGGACCCGCACGCCGAGGGGAGGACCCGCACGCCGAGGGGAGGACCCACACGCCGAGGGGAGGACCCCTCGTCAGGTCTGTCACAGGGGCCCCGGCCACCGCCCCCCTCCCACGCCTGGAATCCGCACATCTGTGACTCCGGCTGTCACTGGGCAAGTCTCTCTGAGCCTCAGTTTCTCCTTCTGTAGCAATGACCGGGCTGGGCTGGCAGGTGATCCCCGCGCTCTTGCCACTTCACGCTCACAGCCCCGTGAGTGAGGAACTGTGGCTGAGCAGAGGCCGTGGGGAGGACCCTCGGGAGCGGGGGCTCCCTGTGCTCCCCCTGCTGGGGGGTGATGCTTGAGGGGCCGTGGCTCCAGAACCCACAGTTCTTCCCTGCCCGAGGGTTCTTTGAAGGTGACGCTGGTACAATGGAAAATGTCAGACTATAACATGAGAGTGTCAGCTCCTTGCGGGTGGGCGCTGGTGCCTCCTACAGCCCCAGCACACAGTAGGTGCTTGTTGATTGCTGGCAGTGGAGTAGGGAGGAAGGAAGGAGACCTCGTTTGACCCTTACCATGATCCTGAGAGCTAAGTGCTCTTATGTCCTCCCCATTTTATAATTGAGGAAACTGAGGCAGGCAGGATCACCACCCCCTCCCCCCGGACTCAGGTCTTCCTGAGTCTGTGCCCCTAGTGCCTTCCCTTGGGAAGCTCCAGGCAGGTTCCCCTGGGCACGTTTCCGGCTTCCGTGTGGCCGCCTATATGATGAGGAGGTCGAGCAAAACTGTGGGTTTTATTCAATGAGCATTTATTAAGCACCTCTGTTGAGCATTATACGATTAAGCACCTACTATGTGCAAGCTTTCATGTCAGGGGGCACCAGCAGGGACGCAAACACCCCTAGTCTTTCCTCGAGGGGCTTCAGTTAAATGAAAAATGGCTCCCATGGGCCCCGGAAGGAAGCCCACTGAGCGCAGGGGCTGCTCGGAGCCTCTGCTGTTTCCCAGCCGCCTCTCGGAGGCCCTTCCAGCCCTGAATTCTGGGCCGCCCCAGAGCGTGGTCTTCCTCCGGGCTCCCTCCGACCACAATCCCAGGGAAAGGGGACGTAAGGGCGGGGACTGGCCAAGCGCTCGACAACGGGCGGGTGGGGGGTCCCTGGGCTCCTCCCCTCCCCCGCAGCCGGGCCGAGCCCCTGACTCATAGCAGCCGCCCGACTCGTTCCCCCGCTTGGGCAGGAGGGAGTGGGAGACCCGGCTGTGAGCTCCATCCCTCCAAATATGGTCTGCCCCCGGAGCGTCCTGGGCCCCCCAGGCGGCCTCCGCCGGGGAGAACGCGGGCTTTGGGGCCGGGAGCCGGCCCTGCTGCCTCCTCCCCAGGCTCCCGGCAAGCATCGTGGGCCGGTCTGGCGGCTCCTGCCAGGGAGAGGGGGGCCGGACACTCGGCCCGGGGAGTCCACGGGCCTTCACAGCCAGGCCGGGCCTGGAGGTACAAGGCGGGGAGCTGGGCGCGCCTCGGAGCTCAAGGCCTGCTGGGAAAGGACAGTTTGTCATCAGGAGCTGGGGGAGGGGAGGGAGATTCCAGCAAGACTTTCATGGGGGGGGGGGGTCCTGTGGGCTCTGAGTTCCCCGAGGGCGGAGAAGGAGCCGAACCCCCCTCAGGTAACCACGTCTGCCCCAGGGCGAGCAAAGCCCCCTCCAGGCCATTGTTCAGAGCTTGTTCAAGCTCAGCCCTCCTAACTGGGCTCCCAGGGCTCTGGGGGCTCAGCCCCCGCCATTATCTGCCCACCCCTCCCTATTTCCCATCTTGTCACTTTGGAGAAACTTCTGCCCAGGCTCGGCCAGGCTGATGCTGGCCTTGCCCGTGATACTGGGCTTTAATTATCCTGTGCTGTCCCACCTCCTCCCTGAGAACGGAGAGCCCCCCAGCTCTGACACCCCCTGTTCTACGCCCCTCCCACCCAGACACCCCCTGTTCTAAGCCCCTCCCACCCACCATCCCCTGTTCTAAGCCTCTCCCACCCTGACACCCCCTGTTCTAAGCCCCTCCCACCCTGACATCCCCTGTTCTAAGCCCCTCCCACCCACCATCCCCTGTCCTAAGCCCCTCCCACCCACCATCCCCTGTTCTAAGCCCCTCCCACCCTGACATCCCCTGTTCTAAGCCCCTCCCACTCACCATCCCCTGTTCTAAGCCCCTCCCACCCACCATCCCCTGTTCTAAGCCCCTCCCACCCACCATCCCCTGTTCTAAGCCCCTCCCACTCACCATCCCCTGTTCTAAGCCCCTCCCACCCTCACTTCCTCTCTTCTCAGACCCCTCCCACCCTGACACTCCCTGCTCTAGGCCCCTCCCAGCGCCACACCCCTCATCTGGCGAGCTGTGAGTGCTAGGGCAGGAAGGCTGCGAAGACAAGCATGGCCAAGCCTCCGGGTTCCCCTTGGGGTTCTAAGATGTCTCTGGAGCTCGCTGTGGCCTGTGCAGGAGCCCCCGGGTCTCCCAGGCCCCCTGGTCCGTCCAGTCTGGGCTCTTTTCTGCACCCTCCCCCTCCCCCTCCCCCGGCCCAGAGAAGGCAGGGATAACTCCGGGGAGGGGGAGGGGCAGGGGCTAACCCTTTGAGGGCTGAAGTGGCAGCCCCAGTGACAGCCCCGCCCCCTAGGTGGGGAGGAGCCGCCCCCCCCCCCCCCCCCCCCCCGCTGGCCAGACTCCCCATCAGAGCCCCCCAGCGGCGTTCCTGAGGCCACTTCTGCTGAGCAACGTTCAGGGCGCTCAGGAAAGGAGCCAGGACCATCGGAACCGGGGGCTCCCCCCGGAGGTTCCTCCCTCAGCTTTGGCCAACTCCAGATCTCCTTCCACTCTTGACATTCTCTGCTATCGGGGTTCGGTGGGGGGAGCCGTTCTCTTCCCCTGAGCCTCAGTTTCCCCATACGAGCAATGGGAATAATGAGACGGCCTGGCTCCCAGCCTCAGTGCTGACCCCTGCCGGCCGTGTAACCCCGGGGAAGCCACTGACCCCTCGCGTTAGGCCGCTGTGAGGGCAGAAAAGTGCCGAGGACGTGCCCATCTACACTGGGCGGGACCCCTGTTCTCAGGGCAGAGCCCAGGGGTTGGGTTTGGCTCTGGACGCCACAGCCTGGGAAGGAGGCTGGTCCTCTGGGGGAGGCCGGGGCCTGGAGGGTCAGGTGGGGGCTCCTCCAGGCTGGACCAAGGGCCGGCTCAGGAAGGAGGCCCCGGAGGCAGAGCAGGAACCATGTGCTCCTTGTGTGGACCCGGCCTCCCCCTCCCCTTTTAGTATCACGCTCTGGGGGGCAGGGGCCCAGTCACTTTGCCTTTAATCCTCCGTGCCTAGCACACAGTAGGAGATTTTGTGATAGACCTAGAACCCATGATTTAGTTTGTGATCTCACATGCTCTCTTGTCCCAAATAGGACTCCCTCGGATTCTGTTTGGAGTTGGACTGAAGCTATGGGTTCAAATCCTGCCTGAGGCATTTGTATTATCTGTGATAAGGGAAGTCATTTAAACTTTCTCTGTCTCGGTTTACTCATCTGTAAAGTCGGGGCTTCGGAGCCCCCTTTTCCAGCGTGTTCCCTGATCCTGGGCCGGCATTTCCCGGGAGCCTCTCCGTGCACGGTGCGAGGGGCCGGTCATTCAGGCGGTCAGCGAGCCTCTGCCGGGAGACCCCTCCCCGCCTCAGGGGCGCCCCACGGACAGCCCCGGTTCCACCATCTCGGGGCGAGCCCTCTGTGGGTCTGGACGGCTCTAATTGCCGGGAAGCTTTTTCCCTGGGAGCTGGACCTGAGTGTGACCCTCTGTGGTCCCTCCCCATGAGCCCCTGGGGTCAGCAGCTCCGTGGGCCCGCCCCTCCCCAGAGGGCCCCGCGCCCCCTCTGGGCCGCAGGGCTGGAGCGCTCGGAGGGCTCTCTGGGCTCCTAACAGAGCCGCGGCCATCACGTCCGGAGTCCTATTTTTGCCCGGCTTCTGCCCCTGCCAAAGCAAACTCCAGTGTGCCCGACAGCTGCCGGCCTCGGCCGTGGCCTCCTCGAGAAGGCCTGTTTTGGAAAGTTGGAGAAATGACCCAAGCAGTTTGGGAGCGGCCCGGGCTCGGAAATGTCAGCGCCGACCTTTTTTGGGGAAAATCCGAGCCTGCTCAGCCTTCAAACATCCTGGGGCTTTCAAAGCAGGAGCCAGGAGCGTCTGGGGTTTGGGGGGAAAGAGCCTTAACCCTGTCAGGGCCGCGTCCCGGTGGGGCTGGGAAAGGCTGCGAGGGGTCTCGTGCCAATTAAAACAAGCTCCTCCTTTTTTACAGATGAGGAAACTGAGTCCCAAAGAGGCAAAACCAAGTGCGTGAGGCAGGGTGGGAGATCCCCAAGCCCTTCGCTTCCCTGCCAGACCGGGACTTCCTCTCCAGCTGAGGTTCCCAGTCTGGGGAGGAGAGCTTGCCACCCCCTCCCCGTATGGTGGACACCCTTGGGACCCCCCTACTGGTGGCCTCCGGCTGTTGTTCTTGACCCGCCGGGCTCCCAGTGTTTGTCAGGAGCACCCCGGGGGTCCGGCCCCCACTGTACTGAGACAGGGACCCGAAGCGAGAATCCAACATGGCGGAAGTGAGAAAAGGCATTGTGGGAGGTCGGTCCATTGGCCAATCACCGGCGCTGGCCAGCGAGGGATGCACAAAGGGGAAGGCCGTTCTCGCCCTTACATTCGAGTGGGGAAAAGGCATTTTCAAATGTTGTTGTTCAGCCATGTTTGGCTGGATTTGGGGTTTTCTTGGCAAAGAGACCGGAGTGTTTGCCTTTAATTTCTACCTTTAATCTGACAGAGGAGGAAACTAAGGCAAAGAGCCGAGTGACTCCTGAGCCCTCGCGGACACGGGCTCTTCTCTCGGGTCCGGTGTTCGGGACACTGTGGCCGGGCAGCCAAGAGCCCACTGACCACAGAAGCAGGGAGAAATATGTAATGCGGCAGAAGGCCCCGGGGGGACCTGGGGGGGGGGCGAGCCCTGAAGGGAGGGAGGAGTTCCGGCAGAGAGAGGAAGGAGGGCGCTCCCGGCAGGGGGGCAGTCGTGCAAAGGTGTGGAGGTGGGAGATGAGGTGCGGGTGTGGGGACTGCGGGGTTGAAGGAAGCTTTGAAAGCCAAACAGGAGTTTGTGGCCAGGGATTTGGAGGCGGTGGGAGCAGCGAAGTCGTCCCCTCTCACAGAGGAGAAAACAGCCTTCTTTGCCCAAGATGAGACTGGATGCAGAGCAGGCCCCGGAGCCTTTGATTCAGTTCTAGGGGCAACAGGGAGATCCAGCAGCCTCTTGAGCACGAGAGTGACCGGGACGCCCTCGCTCAGTCCTGACTGGGAACACCCCGTGGGCAGCAGTTTTGACTCATTTAGTCCAAGCTCCTCTTTCTGGAGGGGAAACTGAGGCCCAGGAGCCGGACCTTCCACGCTCTGGTCCACTTCTTCCTGGACTCGGTTTACCAGCTGGGGAGAGGGGGTGTCAGTCGGCTGCCCACGTTAGGGGCGGGGCTCTGCGGGGAAGGAGTGGCAGGAAGCCCGGACAGCGGAGCGGGGCTGGCTGGGGGCCAGCGCCCGAGGGGAGGCTGGGCCGCAATGGGACCAGGCTTGTTTACCCCCGGCCACGGGTCATCACTCACACCCCCCCCAAGGGAAACACCAACAGGCGCATTCCTGAGGGATGAGAAGCCCATGGGCCAGGTGACATCATGAGGATTCAATGGGCGCTGTCAGGCCTCCCCTCCCCCGCAGGAAGGCGCTCAGGGGCAGCTGGGAAACGGATTCCCCTCCCCCCCCAGGGAGAGCTGGAGTGGGGGGGTTAGAACAGGGGATGTCAGGGCTGGGAGGGGGCTTAGAACAGGGGATGTCAGGGCTGGGGGGGGGCCTAGAACAAGGGATGTCAGGGCTGGGAGGGAACCTAGAACAGGGGATGTCAGGGCTGGGAGGGGCCTAGAACAAGGGGATGTCAGGGCTGGGAGGGGCCTAGAACAGGGGATGTCAGGGCTGGGAGGGGGCTTAGAACAGGGGATGTCAGGGCTGGAGGCACCTTCTTTGAGACTAAGACTCATTTTACCCACAGCACCAGGGGGAAGAGGATACTCCATCTTTTCTGAGTCCTCCTGTCCAGATAGTGCCGAGCGGAACCCCTCCCTCGGGTTGGGTTGGGGTGTGAGCTCCCCTCTAGGTGCTGCTCCGTTCTCTCCGGAGTCACCCTTTTAGCCGACTCCCAGTGGCTTTGGGGGAGAGGGAGGGCGGCGATGACTTTGGGCCTCACTTACATCCCGCTGTGCCCAGTGGAGGCAGCCGCCTGCTGATGTCACGGGCCTCTGAGAGCCTGAGCCAGTAACAATGAGGGCCTGCTAGGCCGGAGCAGCGTGAGGGTCCTCGGTCCCCGGGGCCACTTCCGGGACTGTTTTATAGCATTCCTATCAAGTAGAAAAGTTAGTGGCACAAACACCACAGCTCTTTATGTTGTGGGGTTTTTTTGGGGGGTGGGGGGTTATTTATTGTTTTTAAATTTTTTGGCAGTTGGGGGTAAGTGACTTGCCCAGGTCCCACAGCCAGGAAGTGTTAAGTGTCTGAGGTCAGATTTGAACTCAGGTCCTCCTGACTTTGGGGCTGGGACACTCCCCATTGTAGCGCCCCCTAGCTGCCCCCGATCTCTTTGAGGCAAAAATCAGATACCAAAAATATCCAGGCAAAATGAAAGCCTGTTGTCAGTGTCTGGTACCGGCTGGGCTTGGGAAGGGAAAACTGGGGAAAGGCAGACTCTGGGGGGGCTCGTTCCCGAAAGGCTCCGGACTCAGTTTCCCTTCTGGAGCGGCTCTCTTTGATCTCTCGGTGGGTCCTTCAGCCCAGGCCCTCCGGCTCACCTGGTCCCATCCCAGTCAGGGCTGAGCCTGTTATTACCTCAGCGCTTCTCCTCTTCCCTCCCCACCCTTCTTCGCTCTGTATGTGATGAACAGACGGCTGGGACTCCATCTGCCCTCTGACCCCAGGAGCCCGAGCATCCCAAATCCCTCTGGGGCCCCGGGAGACGCCCGAGCCTCACAAACAGGCGCCTTCCTGCGCCGCGGCCCTTGTTCCAGATCGTAGGGAGACAAAGGGCCGCGGCAGTGAGGGCCGCGCCGCCAGGAATCCAGTTTTGAAATCAGGTTTGTTGACTCCTGGTTTATGGGTTTTTCCACCGTGGTTCAGGGAGTTCCCGAAAGCATTAAGACAGGATCTTGCCCATCCCTTGGGAGCCAAATGGGGTGACCGGGGTGTCTAGGAAATGGTCTCTTCTCTTCCCCCTTCCCCTCTAGCATAGTCTAACTTTTTTCTTTGACAGAAGAGGATGTTTCTTCCTTGATTCCCTCTGTGACCCCCAATCTCTCATTCAGCCTCCTTCCTTTGGCAGCTGGTGGCCCAGCAGACCAGCTGTGTGACTGTGGACAATCATTTACCCTCACTCTGACTCAGTTTCCTCAGCTGGGTTGTGGTGAGGATCAAACGACCTATTTGCAAAAAGCCCTTAGAACTGTGTCTGGCACTTAGTAGGTGCTACATAAATCCTCGTCCCTTCTTCTCCCTTGGGTTTCCTTAGTTTCCTTGGGAGGATTTTTTTAATCTTTTTTTTTTAATAACTTTTTATTGCCAGAACCCCTGCCAGGGTAATTTTTTTACAGCATTATCCCTTGCATTCACTTCTGTTCCGATTTTTCCCCTCCCTCCCTCCACCCCCTCCCCCAGATGGCAAGCAGTCCTTTACATGTTGAATAAGTTACAGTATATCCTGGATACAATCTACGTGTGCAGAACCAAACAGTTCTCTTGTTGCACAGGGAGAATTGGATTCAGAAAGTAGAAATAACCTGGGAAGAAAAAAAAATGCAAGCAGTTTCTATTCATTTCCCAGTGCTCTTTCTTTGGGTGTAGCTGCTTCTGTCCATCCTTGATCAATTGAAACCGAGTTAGATCTTCTCTTTGTCAAAGAAATCCACTTCCATCAGAAAACATCCTCATATAGTATCATTGTTGAGGTACATAATGATCTCCTGGTTCTGCTCCTTTCACTTAGCATCAGTTTACGTAAGTCTCGCCAGTTCTCTCTTTCATCCTTGGGAGGATTTTTAGAAGAACCTGCTAGCTCTACCTTCTGGACTGTGGGAACCCTAACTCTCAGTGGAAAGGGCCCTTGTCTCAAGTCCATTTTTTAGAATTCCCAGCTTCCTTCACTCCTCAGTTCCAGTCCTCATCCCCCTAAGTATTATACCCTCCTGCCCTCCTCCCTCCAATTCTTTTATTCTGTCTTTCTTTTTATTTTGCACTTTCACAGAGTGATGATATACTCAGATCTCCTTGAAGGCAGGACCCGGTTTTCGTTTTTTGTGTCCCCAGTAGCCATCCCAGTGCCTAGCGCACAGTAGGAGCTTAATGACTAGTTCTAGGTTTGAAGTTGGAAGGGACTTAGGCCACCCAATATTTTACACATGAGGAGCCTGAGATCTGGAGCCCAGCGTCACAGGGTCACCCCGCTAAGAACCCAGATTTCCTGACTCCAAGTGCAGCTTTCCAGCTTCTAATAATATTTGTCAATGGACTGATGTCCCGGCTGAAGTCATTGTCCACTCTCCCCGGGGGCCAGAAAGGTGACTGTGAATATCAAACCCAAGCTGGAAAGCCTTTGAGAGTTGATTGACAGCTGGCTTTGACTCCTCTCTCCAAGGACCACCCCGATCATTACCGAAAGGCTGACCAACGGGGAATGAAATTTGGGCTGGGGGCTGTGTAAGGAGTCATTCGGATCCTCAGCATGGCGGGCCGACAAAAAGGGAAAATGACAAATATCGGAGGGGTTGTGGGAAAATGGCCATATTATTATCGCACTATTGGACGAGCTGTAAGCTGTCTCGTCGTCCTGGGGAAAAATTTGGAACCCTTCCCAGAAGACCGCCCGATTGTGTATGCCCTTTGACCCAGAAACGCCGCTCCTTGGCCCGAAAGATCAAAGAAAAGAAAAGAAGCCATGTGGACCCAAATATTTACAGCAGCTCTTTTTGTCGCAGCAAAGAATTGTAAACCAAGTGGGCGTCCATCCACTGGGGAATGACCCGGCAAGTTGTGCTTTGTGATTGTGAAGGAACACCAACGGTGAGGAAGAGGATGGTTTCAGAGAAAACTGGGCAGTCTTCCACGACCGTAGGAACTAAAAGGAGCAGAGCCAGGAGAATAATTCAGGTAATAAAAACATCGTAAACATCTTTGAAAGACTTACAAACTCTGAACTCTGCCGTGACCCGCCATAACTCCAAGAGACTACCGGTGAAGAACGCGTCCTCCCCCGAACGAGATTCGCAGATTAAGACTTTTCTTTTTGGACACCGCCAGAGTGGGCATTTATTTTGCTGGACAATGCATATTTATTACAAAGGTTCCCCCCCACGTACACACATTTCTTTTTCCCCAGGGGAAAAGGAATGGGGGAAGAAAGAAAAATTATCTATTTTTTTCCTTGAAAAGATTAAATTTTTTAAAAAGTCATTGGAACATTATCTAAGGCACAGAAGGGGTCTGTGTCAGAGTAGGGAACCTGGAAATAAGTGTTGAAAGAAATATATGTATATATACCTCTATTTATAGATATGGGTATAAGTATATATGTACAGCTACACACGTATATATTTAAAAAACACATTGTATGTTTGTGTGTGTGTGTGTGTGTGTGTGTGTGTGTGTGTGTATAATCCTGCAGTTCTAGGTTCTCTAAAATGGACAGGACCTCCAGGGTCCCTGAGGGTAACCCAACTTCCTACCCAGGATTCTCTTCTTCAGCATCCCAGACCAAAGGTCTTCTGGGAGCTCCATCCCTCCACCTTCCTCCTTGGATTAGGGCTGACTCTACCCCACACTGGAACACACCGTTTCATCAAATAACCGGTTGATGGCCAGAATCATTGGTTCATGAATTGATTGCTCTGAGGTTCTTCAAGTCATGTGTAACTTTAATTAATTTAACACACGAATTTGTGAACACTTTTATCCATCCTCCCATCAGTCACAAAAGCGATTCTACCTAAAGCACGAGGAAGATAATGTCACCGCCCCTCCTCCATTACCTCCAGTAGCTCCCTAGTGCTTCTGGGATCCCTTATTTGGTGATTTGAAGCCTCCATAACCGGGTTCCAGTCTGCTTTCTCAGGCTCAGACCTCCCACATACTCCGTGGCCGGGGATCTACTGTTCTGTCCCCTGTGTCCTGTCTCTTCATCTTCACCTCCTGACCTCCCTGGCTTTCTGCTAAGTGCCGGCTCCCTCCGAACTCTACAGGAAGCCTTTCCCTGCCTGCCCTAATCCTCCGCCTCCCCTCTGTTGATTACTCACTCCTTATCTTGTCCCAAGCCGCTTTGTTTTTACTTGTTGACTTACTGTCATCCCTTGGGATTATGAGTTCCTCGAAGACTTTGATGTTCAGTCATTTCACTCCTGTCAGACTCTCTGTGATCCTGTTTCTTGGCGAAGACACTGGACTGGTTTGGTTTCCTTCTCCAACTCATTTTACAGATGAGGAAACTGAGGCAGAGTTAAGTGACTTGCCCAGCAGATTGGAACTCGGGGAGACTGATCTTCCAGACTCCGGGCCTGGGGCTCCTGCCTCCTTGAGGAGGGGAGGGGGCTGTCGTCTGCTTCTCAGCACAGTGCCTGGCACATAGCAGGTGCTTAATAAATGTTACTAGACGGACAGGTTGGTCCTGCCCCCGCCACCCTTTGACCTTCCAGTACACCCGGAGTGGAAGTCTCTCTCCTTTGTTTTTTATTTCTGATTCCAAGGAGAGTTTGGGATTTTGAGTTAGCGGCCTTCAGGCCCGATTCCCACCTTCCGTAAAGTGCAGGTGTGATTGGGGGAAAGAATCCTGGCCTGTGTCCCAGCTCGGCCCAAATGCTGGTTCTGCCATCTTGGAGCCTTCGATTCTCTGGGCTCGGGCCTTCCACGACCCTGGTCTTCCCTTCCAGCCCTCCTTCTTTGATTTTCAAGGTCAAGGCTACAACTGGGGGGTGAGGGTGGGAATTGGGACTTTTCTGGAATCCTGTGGGAGGAAGGATCTCAGCTCCTCTCAGTAGAAGTCTGCACCCTGCCTCCCTGTGCCCTGCAAGGTTTTTGGGGGGATTGGACCCCAAGAGAGCACGAGGGGAGTGGGAGATCCCAGGCCAGTGTGGGCGGGGAGGCGAGGCAGCCCCCTCTCCTGGGGGAGCAGCACTCCCAGGTGGGGCCAGACTGTTCTTCCATGAACTCAAGGGCCAGAGTTTCCAGGTCTGACCCCGCTTAAGGTCTCCATCTCCCTGTCTGAAAAGTGAGGGTTTGGAATAGAGAGTCTCTAGGCTGCTAGCCCAGGAACTGTCTCCTGGGCCGGAGCCACGGTCCGTGCCAGCCCTGGAATCCATCTGCCCGTGGCGGCCCCAAGGGACAAGGAGTGGGGGGGACAGGGTCTTGTCCCTGACATCGGGCCTGAGGCAGAAGCTAATCTCAGCTCTTGGGAGAGGCTTCTTATAACGCCGTGTTCCTAGAGCTGTCCAAAGTGATGGAAAACACTGGGATGAGTTGGAAAGGAGCCCTGGTCTGCCCTCCGGTTACCGGACGGCCCACCCCGGGCCTTGGTTTGTCCGGCTATCAGACGGATCTCTGAGACCCCTCCCAGCTCTGAGGCCTGGTGTTCCGGACCACCTGGGAGACGCTGACACGGCGCGCTGTCCATAGCGTTCCAAGTGTCTACATCCAGGGGTGCGCAATGACGAAAGGGCCAAGGTTCCCACTCAGGAGTGACATCGGGGGTATCACTCTGTCCTCCCTTCTCTTTTCCCACCACTGTAGCCTGGGCCATCATTGCCACTTTCTTGCACAATTTAACAATAGCCTAACAGAGCTTCCTCATTTACTCCCACCCATCCAGCTATCATCCACTCAGTCACTTATCTACTCACCACCCATCCATCCATCCAACCATCCATTCGTTAACCCACCCATCCAGTGACCCCCGCATCTGTCCATCATCCATTTATCTACCCATCCATCCATCCATCCATTTATCCATCCACCTAAATAACTATCAACCCACCCACCCAAATAGCAGACCAAAGGTCCCCTCCTGGAAGGTTCCCCTGGTTGCCTCCTTGTTCTCACTTGCCCCCTCCACCTGCATCGTGGTCTTTGCTTTCTGTTTTTTTGATACACCATGTCATTTTATGTATTATTGCTACCTGCCTTGGTGCCTTGGTGGTCCGTGCTCTCCATGAGGAGCTGAGCTGAGCCCCTCTGAACTCCTTTAGCACTCAGCTCCAATCCCACTTTCTGCGGAAGCCCTTCCCCGCTTTTCCTCTTTGCTAGGGCCTCCCCCTTGGAGATTGCCTTCCGTCTGTTCACTTTATGTCCTTGTACATAGTTCTCTCTTTCCATTAGAACATAAGTTCCTTACTATACCCAAGGGGCTCTCAAACTGCACACCCGGTGACGCAGCAGTGTCCCTCCTGGGCCTGTCTCCCAAAGAGATCATAAAAAGGGAAAAGGACCCCGTGTGCAAAACTGTTTGTGGCGGCCCTTTTCGTAGTGGCCAAAAAGTGGAAACTGAATGGATGCCCATCAGTTGGGGAATGGCTGAATAAGTTATGGTATATGCATGTTATGGACTGTTATGTTCTGTAAGAAACGACCAGCAGGACAATTTCAGAGAAGCCGGAGAGACTCACAGGAACTGATGCTGAGGGAAATGAGCAGGACCAGGGGATCACTGGACACGGCAACCACAAGATTATACAATGATCAATTCTGATGGATCTGGCTCTTCGACAATGAAGTGATTCAGGCCAATTCCAGAGAGAGCCGTCTGCACCCAGAGCTAGAACTGTGGGAACTGAGTGTGCAGCACAACATAATGTTTTCACTTTTTTGTTGTTGTTTCCTTGCTTTTTTTTTTTCCTCTCATTTTTTTTTTCTTTTTGATTTGATTTTTTCTTGTGCAGCGTGATAAATGTGGAAATATGTATAGAACAATTGACCACGTTCCCTATATTGGATCACTTGCTGTCTGTGGTGGGGAGGTGGAGAGGAAGGGAGAAAAATTTGGAAGAAAGGTTTTGTAAGGATGAATGTTGAAAATTATCTTTGCATGCATTTGGAAAAATAAAAAGCTATTATAAAAAATATAAGTTTCTTGAGGACAAGGACCATGTTTTTGGCTTTTTCTGTATTCCCATCAAGCAGCGTGATTGTGGCACACAGTAAGCCCTTAATGACTGACGGACTGATTGGTCCCAGTGCTGGGTCCAGTACCACTCTGAATACAGTACGTGCTTAAGGAGTGTCTGCTATGGAGAAACTATGGAGAAATCAGCTGGGGACTGATTCTGAGCCAGAGGAGTTCTCAGCTAGCCCAGCCAGCTCCTTTTATAACCTAAAGCTTCTTCTTTTATCCTTAATTGTATTTTCCTCCAATTACATGTAAAATAGTTTTCAACATTTGTTTTTATAAGATTTGAGTTCCAAATCTCTCTCTCTCTCTCTCTCTCTCTCTCTCTCTCTCTCTCTCTCTCTCTCTCTCTCTCTCTCTCTCTTCCTTCCCCAAGACAGTGAGCAAGCTGACGTAGGTTATACATGTAAGTTATACATGTACACCCACATTAAACGTATTTCCATACTGGTCCTGTTGTGAAAGAAGAAACAGGAAAAATGGAAAAACCGCGAGAAAGAAAAAACAAACAAACAAAAAAAGAAAATAGTCTGTTTCAATCCACATTAAGTCTCCATAGTTCTTTCTCTAGATGTGGATGGCACTTTCCATCACAAGTCTATTGGAATCTAGACCAAATGTTCTTATATTGTAGGTTGTAACCCCACGTGGCTTTGCATAACTGAATGTGAGGGTTGTGAAATTATGATTTATTATCAGTAAATGTTTGATTCGTATACCTATTTTATGTACATATATACCAAGGATCACTTAAAAATTTCTCAGGCAAAAAAGGGATCGGGAGTGGAAAAAATTGAACAAACCCTGTTACAGATAAGGAAATGAGGCACTTTTCAAGATCACATACGCATCAGGGAAGAGATTTGAACTCAAGACACCGGAGTTAACGCTTTTCACTATACGCACGGCCTTCTCACAGGTTCTGATAAGCAGACAGGACCTCTACAAGGATGGTCAGTGGGTCAAGCCAATGGATCAGTCACCAGGGAGTCAGAAATCAAGCCTCAGAATTAGGAAAAGGGGCTTTTCCCCCTCTTTTGTAATCTTACTTTTGAGTAAAAATGTTGGGGTTCCTGAAAATGTCTGGGAGATGTCTTGGCAGCTGCTGGAGGGGTCAAAGGTTGTCTTGGCAGTCTGGAGTCTGTGGTTGAGGCTGCAGGAGAGGTCACCATTATTTTTCCATAGATTTTCCTGCAGCCCTCCTGCATGTCTCCTCCCAGTCTGGGGGCCACCCTGCCTGTCTATGCTTCTTCCAAGACCCACCAAGCTGGAAAGACATCCTCCCAATACCATCCTGGCTCATGCAGAGAACCCATTCCCAGAATGATGGCCATAGGGAAAGATCAGCTCATGAAATAGTCTAATTGAGGAAAAAGGGAATTATGAGGGGAATTCCCTCCTATCCATCACTTCCACTTCTGCTTCCAAGGAAATTATGCTTCCTGGAAATCTATTCTATGTACTTCATTTTACTGTGGACTTCTACATGTCTCTCTTTCTCTTTCTCTTTCCCCCCAGGGCCAGATCTGTGATTTCACAGGCACGAGAAACTCCCAGTATGGAAACTCCTTCTGCCAATACAGATTAGCACTTGGGGGTCAATTTAAAGTCTTGGAAAATTGCTGGAGGCATTAGGAAGGTATTGGTGTGTGTGTCAGAGATGACTTAAATGCATGAATAAGGGAGTGAATGAATGCATGAATAAGTGAGTGAGTGAATGCAGGAATAAGGGAGTGAGTGAATGCAGGAATAAGGGAGTGAGTGAATGTAGGAATAAGGGAGTGAGTGAATATAAGAATAAGGGCGTGAGTGAATGCAGGAATAAGGGAGTGAGTGAATGCATGAATAAGTGAGTGAATGAGTGAGTAAATGCAGGAATAAGGGAGTGAGTGAATGCATGAATAAATGAGTGAGTGAGTGAATGCAGGAATAAGGGAGTAAGTGAATGCATGAATAAGGGAGTGAAAGAATGCATGAGTAAGTGAGTGAGTGAGTAAATGAATGCATGAATAAATGAATGAATGAATGCATGAGTAAGTAAGTGAATGAATGCGCTACTCTTCCTCAGACACACTCAGTTCTTAGAATTTCTTCATATTCTTCTTCTTCCTGAAACACTCAGCCCTTCTCACTCTCCACCACTAGTTCTATCTTTCTAATTCTAATCTTCAAGGCTCATTCCAAATGTCTTTTCCTCTAGAAAGCCTTTTTTTTTTAAATTCGGGATTTTAGTGTTTTTTGTTATTCTTAACTTGATAAACATGATCACATGCATTTATAGAAAAAAAGAGAAAAAAGAGGAATGCATACACACCCTCAAATTTCTATTAGCTATAGCTTGGTTTATTTAAGTATCTATCTATCTATCTATCCATCCATTCATCCATCCATCTATCTAATACATTAGTTCCAAAGCACTTTTTCTGTTTGTCCTCACACACAGTGCTTAAAAATGTTTTATTCTTGCATTTATTTAACTTATATAATCTATAACCTATATCAGATTACTTCCTGTCTTGAGGAAAGGGGAGGTAGGAAGGGAAGAAGAAAAATTTGGAATACAAAGTCTTACAAAAACTATCTTTACATGTATTTGGAAAAATAAAATACTATTGAAAAATTTAAAAAATAAAGTCATGATGATGGCTAATGATAAAAAAACTTTTTATAATGCTTTATTCTTTCTTTTCTTTTTTTGGGGGGTATCTCACCATTTGCCCAAATTCTCCTTCTCCCCCTTAAAAAAAAAAGTCTTCCCTTATAACAAACAAGATAGTCGAGCAAAACAAATTTACATATTGAACATGTGTAAAAATGTCTGTCTTGCTCTGCACCACTACTTCTCTGCCGAGGGATTAGAGACCCATGTCATTACCTGGCTTCTAGAATTGTGATCGGATGATGCACTGAACAACATCATTAAATCTTTACAATTGTTTTCCTTGAAAATATGGTGGTCACTGTGATGGACGTGGCTCTTTTCAACAATGAGGTGATTCAAGGCAATTCCAATAGACTTGTGACCGAGAGAACCGTCTGCATCCAGAGAGAGAACTATGGGGACTGAGTGTTGATCAAACATAGTATTTTCACCTCCTTTTGCTATTTATTTGCTTGCTTTTTTTTTCTTTCTCGTTTTTTCCCTTTTGATCTGATTTTTCTTGGGCAGCGTGATATTTGTGGAAATATGTTTAGAAGAATTACACATGGTTAACATCTATTGGATTATTTGCTATCTAGGAGAAAGGGAAGGGAAGGAGGAAAACTTGGAACACAAGGTTTTGCGAGGGTGAATGTTGAAAACTATCTTTGCGTATATTTTGAAAATAAAAAGCTTTCATGAAAACATTTTTTGAAGAAAAGAAAATGTTATGGTTATCATAGAAATTGCTCTGCTGATTCTGCTCACTTCATTTTGCATTAGTTTGTAGAAACCATCTCAGGTTTTTCTGAAACTATCTTATAGCACATTATTCTATCACAGTCACAGACCATTTGCTCAGCCGTTCTCTAATTGATGGACATCTTCATTAGTTTCCAGCTCTTTATTGTGACAAAAAAAGGCTATTTTTTTATGCATAGAGAGCCTTTCTTTCTTTGATTTCTTTATAGCAAAACAATAATAATACAACATTTGTATAGTGTGTTAGGGTTTATAATCACAAGAACTCTGCTAAGAATATTATTGTTCCTATTTTATAGATTAGGAAACTGAGGCAGAATTTAATCTCAGGCCTTCCTGACTTCGGTCACTGTACTTTGTAGCTGCTGAGTATGGACCTGTGGCGGTAGTCTTGGTTTCACAGGATTAGCAGAGTTTAGTGATTCTGAGGAGCGTTCCAAATAGCTTTCCAGGGCAGCCCAATGATTTGTAGCTCCTCCAACAACTGGTGAACGCGCCTTTTTCTTACAGCTCCTCCAGCAATTCTCAGTTTTCTTTTTTTGTCATCACTGCTGATCTGTTGGGCTCGAGGTGCTTAGAGTTGCTTTAATTGGACATTTCTCTCTTGTTGTGAGGGATTTGGAACATTTTTCATCTGGCTGTTGTTAGTTTCTATTTTTTCTCCAGAAAGGCTTTGTTGATGCTTCCTTCCTCATCTCCTTTCCCCTCCGTCTTTTGGTTCCCTCTCTTTCTCTTCTGCTATATCTTTTCTTTTCCTTCTTTCTAGTTTCCTCCCTTCTTCCCTCCTTCCCCTCCCCCTTCCTTCCTTCCTTCTTTCCTTCCTTCCTTCCTTCCTTTCCTAGAGTCAGGAAGATATCTTCCTGAGTTCAAAACTGGCCTCAGACCTCTACTAGCTGTGTGATCCTGGGCAAGTCACTTTACCCCCATGTACCTCAGTTTCCTCATCTGTAAAATGGTCTGGAGAAGGAAATAGCAAACCATTCCATTATCTCTGCCAAGAAAACCTAAAGGGGGCCACAAAGAGCTGGACACAACTGAATAACCACTTCGTGTGAGAGCCCTTTAACTACAAACCCAACTCTGACTCTCGCATCTTCTGGTCACGGGAAGAAGACCCAGTTTCTCCCAAGCAATTTCTTCTCAGGACCTTGACACCGGATTCTGATCTCCAAACTGGCCTTCTCTTTTATAGAAATCCATACTGTTTCTTCAGCCAATCCCAAAACATTTCCTCCATGGTGTCATCCAATTTCATTTAATGGCCTTCACTCCTTCCAACCTGATCAAAGACTTTTTCCTCACCTAATTATTAAAATAAGAATAACAATAGCTTGCATTTATATAATCCATTAAGGTTTTACAAAACACTTGATCCATGTCTCATTTGAACTTCGACACGACTCTGGGAAGTGGGTGCTTTATTATCCCCATTCTACAGATGAGGAAAACGAGGCAGACGGAGGTTAGCCCATTTGGCTAAAGTCACACAGTTAGGATTTGAATTCAGGTCTTCCTGTCTCCACACCCATATCTTGAGCGATATCATATACATATACATAATAAGTCAATATATCTATAAGTGTATATGTATTATATACACTGTATATAATACATACACACATAGATATATTGATTGTACATAGATATATGCACACTATTATATGTGTACAGAACATAGATATATACACATACCACATATATATAAAACATGCTTACATAGTAAATATATATTTCATTTATATTATTATATAGTTCATAGTACATATTATGTATATTATGTGTATACCATGTGTATGTAGGTGTATATATTATACATACTTAGCATGTATGTCTATGTGTGTTTAGAGAAGGCCCTATAATAAATACACATGCACATATATAATATATACACACACAAATGTACAGTGCATATGTATGTATGTATGGTACAACATACACACGTACACAGATGCACACACACCTATATATATTTCTATATATGTTAACACTTATACAACCGGAGGCTGGCGCAGCAGAAAGGTCCAGGCTTTAGGAGCATCCTTTGTCAGCTGAGGATGAGCGATTTTGAGCCGGGAGGGGCAGGGAAGCTCATGGTGCACCCCTCCTCCTTTCGAAGGAGATGAGCAAGACCTAGAGAGGGAAAGGGACAAAAAGCCGGCAGCCGCGGCCTCCCGGCTCCCAGCCGGGTGTTCTTCCAGGCTGCTCTGGCCCAGTCCCCCTCCCCCCCACCCGACACGAAGAGCAGGCAGGGGTTGCTGCTGCCCTCGCCCCTTGGCCCTGATCCTCTCCCTCACCAGGAGCTTGGGGGGCCCCCACACTGAGCAGTCTCCGAGTGGTCTGACCTGCCAGCTCACCACGGACCGGCTGCCCCGTCACACAGGCCCAGAGGCTGAAAGCTGATCCGCTCTGGGTGGGGGAGGCTGAGTTGCATCAAACGTGTTTTTTCCCCCTCTCCCTTACTCACCAGAGCCTGGTTTAATTTGGAGGCAAAACGGGTCAATGATCTGGCTTGGAAAAACCAACAGAAAGGAACGTTCTAGCTCAACACACAAGCATTTGGAAACTCTCCGTCGGGGAAATTGTTTCTGAACATTCGAGTTCATTTATGTTCAGTCCAAAATGGACTGGTAAATCCCAGAATCCCTCAGAGCAGGGAGGAGCCTTCGTAGAGTATCGGTCCAACTGCCTCATTATACTGAAGAAAAAACAAAGCTGGGCCCCCTCCACCCCCTTGACCTCTACTCAAAAACCAGAAATGTTTAATGATACTTCTCAGCTTGCTCCTATATTTTGAGATTGTACATATTCCTCATGTACACTGAAGCTGCCATACATTTATTTATTCATTCATTTATTAGTTTGGTTTTTTTTTTTTTTTTTGCTGAGGCAATTGGGGTTAAGTGACTTGCCCAGGGTCACACAGCCAGGAAACGTTAAATATCTGAGACCAGATTTGAACTTGGGCCCTCCTGACTTCTGGGCTGGTGCTCTACCCACTGCACCCACCCAGCTGCCCCTGTAATACCTTTTTAACAAAGGTCCACACTGAAGTTGGTCCAAGAACTACCCAACTACTACTAAGCGCCTGCAGAGCCCTACTACGCTTCATGTTAACTGTTTCCGTATTCCTTATCCAGGACTGTGACTGAGTAGAAAGACATCGAGTTCTGCATCCAAGAACTTCATCTCCACAGGGCCAACCTGGGAACGAGCCTCTCGGACCCTAGCTGGGCTGGTCCTCGGGCCCACAGTGGCCATATCTGATGCCTTTCTAGCCGGATTGGGGCCTTTCACTGGCCCAGCTACAATTCCCAGGGGCCGGTCCTCAAAGCAGAGCCACGGCCAGTGCTTAACAACTGGCTCTCCAGAAAAAGGAAAAAGTACACAAGAGAGAATTTTAAAATTAATCTGCATTTTTAACATTCTCTCCCTCACTTTCTTAAGCTGACAATCAACAAAACAACAAAGCGAGCCCTGATTTATGGTGTTTGCCCGTTTCCAAGGTAGAACTCCTCACATTGGAGATTTAACAATCAGCTCTCTACAACTGGTTCCCCCCTCCCCCCGACTCCCGACTCCATACCATATGAGGTGGTGAAGGAAGACGTCATGTTTTTTAACATGAGCCGGGAAAAATAATGGATGAACCATTGCATGTCATCTCTCGGGCTCCTGGTTTTTTCCTAACCAAACAAGGTCGTACTTCACGACTGAAACATTTGCTAGCAGAGAAATGGTAAATATTTTGCTAGCTGAGTTCCTAATGTTTGGACAAGCAGAAGAGAGCGACCTATTCAGTCGCTGCTTTTTTTTTTTTTTAATCGACTTCCTCCCTCTTCAGATCTTTTCCCCTGAAATTTCCATTCTCGACTCGGTCTCGACTCGGCTCTCGTCAGAGATCCTCATCCTCCTTTGTTAAAAAGAGATCCAGCTGTCAGTGGCAAAGTGGATCCAGAATCCAGACGACCCTGATAGCCTCGGTCAGGGGGTGCTAATATCTCTGTTTGACAGACCAGTCCAGCACAGTAGCCTCAGTTGGCTCTTTTCAAACACCTGGGACACGTAGGCTCTGTGCTAAGTTCTGGGAAAGAAAGGCAAAACCCCAGTGGCTTCCCTACCCTCCAGGAACCACAGTCTGATGGGGGAGACCCCAAGTAAACAAAGTGAGCTTTGTTCAGGATAAATAGAATAAGATTAAGGAGGCTTTGGGTGGAAGATGGGATTTAATGGAGACTCAAAGGATTCCCAGGAGGGGACGGGGAGGGAGCCGGTTTTAGGCAGAGGGGCAGCCAGTGAGAATGCCAGGGATCAGGAGGAGGATAAGGGAGAAGAATGGGCTGGGTGATGAAGGACCTGAAAAGACAAGCAGAGGATTTTGGACTTGATTCTGGAGCTCAGAGGGAGCCAGTGGAGATTATTGAGTGAGGGTGACACGGTCAGACCTGTAGGTGGCTGAATGGACTGGAATGGGGAGAGAAGAGAAGGGCAGACCTTCCACCTGCAAGAGGGAGGGGATGGGGGTCTGCCCTGGGGCGGGGGCGCACAGGTCTCAGGAGAGAAGAGAGCTTCTTCTAGAGATTATGAACACGGAAAACAACAGTATTTGACGCGAGAGTAAGTCTTGGACGAGAGGGACTTAGGAGCTGACGATGAGACCGAGGGGATGGTAATGGGGAAGATTTGGGGGAAAGAGAATGAATTCAGTCTGAGTTGAAAAGGTCTTTGAGATTTCAAGCTGGAAGCGTCTAATAGGGTGGAAAGTGAGGCCGGAGGTCGGCAGGAGGATTGTCTTCTGGGGATGAGCGTTAGAACCGTGGTCTGGCCCTGTGGTTTGGAGGGAGAAGAGGAAGGAATGATTTGGCCGGTTGCAAGCTCCCAACCATCAGGGACAGGATCTGACGGCATCGAAGTGTTGGGCGATACCCTTTGAGCTCCGTCTCTTGGTTTTCCATTTCTTTTTTTGGGAGGTGGAGTGTGTGTGTGTGTGTGTGTGTGTGTGTGTGTGTGTCTGTGTGTGTGTGTGTGTGTCTGTGAGCGTTGGTGTGAGTGTGTGTGAGTGTGTTTGTGTGAGTGTGTGTGTGTTTAATTTGCTATAATTATATATTATATATAATATGTTATATACAAATATAAAAAGGAGATGGTCTAATGCTTCAGGTTTAAATTGCTGGACTGCCTTATGTGGTTTGCTTCTCTGCTTTATATCAAGCCATCCACAAACATTTATTGAGCACCTACTATGTGCCAGGCTCCGGGCTAAGGACTGGAGAAACAAAAAGAGGGATTATTTTATAATCAAATGGCCTGTACTCTAATCTAACGCCTTTAATGATTCTCACCTCGATGTCAGTCCCTTCCTAGCCCCCGACCAGGCTCTTCCGCTTCTACCTCAGGACCCAACTGACAAGGTCAAAGTAATAATAATTTTTAAAATCTTCCTAATGAATTTCCCTTTAAAGAGAATAAACATTTCTTAAACACTAGATCTGTGCTTAGTGCTTTACTAATTTCCATTTTATGATTAATTGACAGTAAATATTCATCAGTAACATCAAGGAAATATCAGTTGTCAGAATAATGGCTGAACACTTTAAAAAATAGATTCTTTATTTTTGTCGGGCAATTGGGGTTAAGTGACTTGCCCAAAGTCACACAATTAGGAAGTGTTAAGGATCCGATGTTGGATTTGAACTCGGGGCCATTGCTCCGAGGAGGTGTTATAACTAGGTGATAAATACTGGGAGAAATAGGAGAGACGGGGCTCAAAAATGATGTATCAGCCAAACTCCCCCCAACCCCTCAAGGTTACCTCTTGTTTATTTTTCTCGGTTTAATTGGACTTTCCTTTTATTCTTTTATTCTTCCAAGGAGAATGATTTTTTTTAAATTCTGGGGGAGTGGCTGGAGTGGCGGAGGGATGTCCACAATATTTTATTTATACACAAAAAGGAACCGCAGAAGCACAAAGTCACTATTGTGGTTGGAAGTTGGCAGCCCCGGGGAAGGAGGAGAAGTGGGGATGTCGAGGTGGGGGGGTCATCGTTAAAAAACGCAGACCTCCACCGAGGGGCTGGGTCGGCTTTTAGGAGAGATCAAAGGATGCTGCTTGGGGAGACCAGAGCCCCGGGGGGAAGCGGGATAGGTTAGGGGTCCTCTGAGGGAAGGAAGGTCTGGCAGGGAGGGGCAGCTTGCTCCCCTGCTGAGCTGGGGACCCTGTTGGGGTGGGGGTGGGGCAGGGGGCTTGGGGGTTCAAGGGTCACCCCAGAGCTTCTATGTCTCCAATGCTACTGATGTCACTGCCCCAGAGTCCTGACTTAAACATCAATGGGCTCTCTGACCTTGGACGGGCACCGCGTTTTCCCTCTCTGGGCTTCAGTTTTAACATCTGAAAAATGGGAGAAATCATGCTGGCGCTCCCACCTGCTTGGGAGTTTGCCAAGGAAAGAACCTTTAAAGGGCTCTATTAGACATGAGTTATTAACACCCCTCCCCAAATTAGGTGTTCATAGGAAAGTGAGTTTCGGCCTTTTCGGCCCAAAGGCAATATTTTGGCAGCCCTAAAAAAGAGGCTCAGGCTGGGCTCGGGATGGAGGCCGGCTCGGTCCAGGCGCCAGAGGGAAGAAAGGCCCTTGGTTAATGGGTCGGTGACGAAGGATTTTCCTGAAATCCAACACTCCTCGCTGAGAGCCCGGCTGCTTCTGGGGCCAGGGAAGAAAGGGCATCTGCAGATCTTGAAATAGCCGCGGAGATAAGAGAGTCTCCGCTGAGGTGTTTGCAAAGGATTACAGGCCCCCTCCCCTCCATCCACTGGCAGCCCGGCCCGGGCCGGAGCTCCCAGCCGGCGCCTCCCAGAACCGGGAGAATCTCCCTAAAGCTCGACTCCGTCCAGGTTACCTCTAAGTAAGAAACCTTCATCAGAGAGCCCGAGAGGATTGTGGGAGCGGAGTGTGGATCACAACAGAGCATTTCCACTCTTTTATTGTGGATTTGTTTGCTTTTTTTTTGCTTTCTCATTTTTTCCTTGTTGACCTGATTTTTCAAGATAATTGTATAAATATATGTGCATATATTGGATTTAACATTTACATTTTACCATGTTTAACATATACTGGATGACTTGCTGTCTAAGGGAGGGGATGGGAAAAGGGAGGGAAAATTTGGAACAAGGTTTTGCAAGGGTCAATGGTGAAAGATTATCCATGCTTGTTTTGAAAATTAAAAAGCTTTAATTAAAAAAAAAAAAACAAAACAAAAATCAGGGGCAACTAGGTGGCGCAGTGGATAGAGCACCAGCCCTTAAATCAGGAGGACCTGAGTTCAAATCTAGCCTCAGACACTTAACACTTTCTAGCTGTGTGACCCTGGGCAAGTCACTTAACCTCAATTGCCTCAGCAAGAAAAAGAAAAGAAACCTTCATCAGTCACATCCAACACTGTCCCCCCCAAAGGGAAAATTCTTTAGTTTGGCATTCAAAGCTTCCTACAATCTCACAGTCAGTCAATAAACATTTATTGAACGCCTACCATTTATCAGGCTCTGTGCTGAGTTCTGGGGATTCAAAGAAAGGCAAAAACCCTTAAGGAGCTCTCAGTCTAAGAGGGAGACGACATACAAACAAACAATAGGATAAATGAGAAATAATTAACACAGGGGAGGCTCTAGAATTAATCTGGCTCTGACAATGTGGTACAACAGAAAGATTAAACTCCAAATCTAGAAAGCTGGAGGACAATTCCAGTTTTGCCATCTTGGGTAAGTGGGATCATGGGTAAGTCCCTTCTCTGGGCCTAAGTTTTCCTAACACAAAGACAAGGGAACCAGCAAGATCTGTAGTATGTTTCCATGTCTAACATTTTGTGTTGTTGAAAGGTCCTTCCAGCCTTGACACCCCCTGTTCCAAGGACCCTCCCAGCCCTGACATCCCCTGTTCTAAGCTCCCTCCCAGCCCTGACACCCCCTGTTCTGAGCTCCCTCCCAGCCCTGACATCCCCTGTTCTAAGCTCCCTCCCAGCCCTGACACCCCCTGTTCTGAGCTCCCTCCCAGCCCTGACACCCCCTGTTCTAAGCCCCCTCCCAGCCCTGACACCCCCTGTTCCAAGGACCCTCCCAGCTCCATTAGACATACATATATGTGTACACCCCATGGAATCTCCAGCTCCCTTCCAACCTCCTAAGGTCTCTTTTCATCCCTTCCCATCTCCTACTGCTTGAATCATAGCCCACTGACCCTTCTACCCTTTCAAATCTGCTAAGAGAATCCAACGCTGCCTGCGGGCAGCCTGGTAAGTCGGGAGGACCATGGTCCCTCGGGCCGTTGCTGCCCCTTTGACATCTGTTAGAAGCGAAGAAGGAAAGAAAAGGCAAAAGTCACTAGCCCATAATCCATATACCAATGGAGGCTCGAGCAAGACTTGTTCCACGAGAAACCTTTTTGATGGCTTTTAATTCCTTGCCTGGACATGGCTTCCTGAATGCTATCTCCCCATGAGAAGTGAGTTTCTTAGGCCCGGGACTGTCTTCCTCCTTTTTCTGTGTCCCCGTCACTTAGCAAAAAGCTGGCGCTTAGGAGACCCTCAGCAAATGCTGGCTGACTTGACTTTAAGAGGAAAGCATAAATAGCACTTTTATGATGGGAAAAGCTGGGCGGAGGAGAGCGATCGTGTACCAACACGGCGGGACGTGTGAAACGCGGGGGCTCGCGCCCGCGGAGACAGTGAACACAAAGACGGCTTGGAGACGGTTTTAACAGAAAGAAAAGAATTGACCAGCTCGGGAGATCTGGATCCCCCAGCGCGCCTGGGGGAGTTAATACAAAAAAGTCATCGTTTTCCAGATTAATCCATGGATACAACAGGACTCCGGCCCAGATCCCAATCTAGTCTGGCAGAGCTAGAGAAAGCAATAACAAAATATATGTGGGAAAAATAAATGTCTGATGATATCAGAGGGATTGTTATTTAGTTGTTTCTTAAGTCGTATCCAACTCTCCATGACCCAATTTGGGGTTTTCTTGGCAGCGATACGGAGTGTTTTGTCATTTCCTTCTCCTAGTCCATTTTACAGATGAGGAAACTGAGGCAAACAGGGCAAAGTGACTTGCCCACGATCACCCAACTAGGAAGTGTCTGAGGTCAGTACTTCTTAACTAAAGGTTAACTTAAAAGTTAAACTTTAACCTTTTTATGTTTTAGACTTACTCTTTCTACCAATGCAGGACCATCACTCTGCAAATTCTAGTCTCTGAGTGTTGCTGGGAGGTGGGGCGAGTCGTTAAATGGTGGTGTGCCCAAGGGGATCATTCCCCTAGTCGGACCTAGGACTTGAAGCTTCCCAATATTAAGACCACCTGGAGCCTCTTATCGTTTATCCCCATCAGATTCCACTTAATTAAAATTGGCCCATTTTCTAGCTGCTGAAATCTCGTGGGATTCTGATTTTATCGTCGCCATGTTAGTTACCTCTGCCAGCTGTGCCATCTGAAACCAGTTAGAGATGCCATTCACGTCTTCATCTTTCAAATGATCACACAGCACAGGCCCGAGCCGTCCTACTCCTGAGCATTCTCCTAGAAACATCCCTTAAAGGGTCCATGAATGATCCCCTTAAAAAAATTTCTTTTCAAGTAATAAGCATTTATTTTCTCTTTCTCCCATCTTCCCCTAGAGAAAAATAAAATCTTTGTAACAAATATGCTTAATCAAGTAAAACAAATTAAAATGGGTGCCTCGGGGCAGCTAGGTGGTACAGTGAATAGAGCTCCAGGACCTGAGTTCAAATCTGGTCTCAGACACTTAACACATCCTGGCTGTGTGACCCTGGGCAAGTCACTTACCCCCAATTGCCTCATTAAAAAAAAAAAAAAATGGGTGCCTCGTTCTGCAGCTTGCATCTGTTACCTTTCCTTCAGGAGGTGGATAGATTTTTTTTGTTACAAGCCCTCTGGAATCGTGGCTGCTTGTTGCCCTGATCATCTGTTTCCTTTACATTGTTCTTGTAGAAATTGTTCTCCTTCGCTCTGCATCAGTTCCTAGAAGTCGTTCTCGGGTTTGTTTGTTTCACCATTTCTCATAGCACAACGGTATTCCATCACTTCAGGATAACATAATTGCTCTATTGACGGGCATCTGGCCCTCTAAGTCAAAGGGTACGAACACGTTTGTGGCTTTGGGGACATGATTGTCAGTTCCCCCCCGGAACAATCCCCAGCTTCATCGGCAGTGCCGTCGTCCGTTTGACCATGATTGTCCCTTCCTCTAGAAGATGATCGTGACATCGGGAAGGTGACGTAGTGATGTGCAAGGGAACTCTGGGAGAGGACTCCCGGCCTCGTTTCCTGCAGCACCTCCAAAAGCTGCACCATTAGTGACTGAGGCTTTTGTTTGTACGTGACTAAGGCTTCCTTGGATTTTTCCCTTTGAGAACTGTCTGCTCCGAGCCTTTAACTATCTGTCAATCATGAAACCACTGGTTCTCTTTCTCGGAAATGTGGAAAGAAGTCTCTTGTCAGAGAAACTCAATTTAAATATTTCCGCGGTTAATCGTCTTCTTTCTAATTTGAACTGAATTCATCTTTGTTTGTGCAAACACTTTTAAAATGTGTAGTTATAATTAATTCTGCATTTCATCCTGTCCTATTTTGTTCTGTGCTTTTCTCTATTTCTTTCCTGAGCCCTTCTTTACAAAAAAGAGGTGGTATAGATGAAGCCCTATGTACAGAATTAGTGATCCGGGCTTAACACAATCTGCTCCCATTCCCCTGCCCCTTTTCTCTTCCCCTTGCCCAGGCTCCAATCATAGATCCATCCTCCTTCCTTCCTTTCCTCCCTCCCTCCTTCCTTTCTATACTCTCTCCCTTCTTTCCTTCCTTCCTTCCTTCCTTCTTTCCTTCCTTCCTTCCTTCTTTCCTTCCTTCCTTCCTTCTTTCCTTCCCTCCCTCCCTGTCTCCCTCCTTTCCTCCTTCCCTTCTTCCCTTTTCCCCTTCCTCTCTCCCTTCCTGCCCTGCATGAGCTTACCTTCTAAGTGCAGTGGGAGGAAGGGGGGCTGGAGGCTGGCAAGATGAAGATACCCAATAAGGAGAGAAGGGGTAGAGAATACTAGAGGAGTCCCAGCATCAGGAGTGCCGGCCGCAGAGGGATGGAAGCCTCCTGAGGGAAGAGACTCGGGCTCTCTCTAAGAAAATGAAGGCACCATATCAGGGCCACACAGAGATGTTCAGGGCTCAGAAAACAGGAAGCAGGTGGGTCATCCAGAGAAGAGAGATACAGAGACGACCACTGGCTCCCTTTGAGAGCAGGAGAGCCAGGCTGATGCTCCCAAGGTACCCCTCGAGTCAAGGGCTGGGGAAAGTCCCAAGAAGGGCTCTTTTCTTCCCCTAATTGCCCCTCTCAGCGGCTGTTTGGCCCTAGGCCTTTCTGTACAATCGGCTGTTCCGGTACCCAAACATTTCCAGGAACCTGAATTTTGCTTGGACCACAGAAAGGCCAGGGGTGAGCTAGGGATGAATATAAATGTCAGTTTGGGCAGAAAGCTCCATCTGGGCCTAGGGGAGGAACGTTTCTAATCGGAGGCTTTGTGTGTTTGTGATTGAACCTGTAACTTTTGTCTAAAACAAATTTCCCAAAAGCTGAAGAAGGAGATCCCATGAATCTTAGGGGCTGTTATATATTCCCTCGAGTTAAAACAAGCTAATTAGTTGTAATTTATTGCTAATTATTTCTAAGTATAAGTCTTAAGGCTAAGCTCTTACAGGGCTGGGACTATCTTTAGCCTTTTGTTCCTTCGCTTTCATGGGACCTGACACATAGTAGGTGTTGTATGGATCCATTGACTTATCTAACTCTCAGCGTTCTGAGATGACACCCGTTCTTTTCTTTCTTTTAGAATATCAACTCTTCGTCCTTGTAACAGTCTCTTCCAATTGATCAGATTTATTTACCTTGATGGTTCTTTTGGGGGCAGCCAGGTGGTGTAGAAAGGCCTGAGTTCAGTTCCAACCCCAGATACTTCCTAGCTGTATGACCCTAGGCAAGTCACTTAATCTTGGTTTCCTCAGTTTCCGTATTTGTAAAATGAGGTGGAGAAGAAAATGATGAACTGCTCCAAGAGCTTTGCCAGGAAAACTCTCAATGAGGGTCACGGAGACTGAAAAGACTCAGCAACAACAAATGTTTCTCTTAATTTCCTTGATTCTTTCACAGGTTGTTGCCTCTGCTCCAGATATTCTCTCTTCCCTCCTCATTATTAATCCGCCCCTTCAATCCCACACTGCCTTTGCTGAATTTTCACCTAGGCTGTGTCTATTAACTGTGGGTGTCCTTCAAGGCTCACTCCCGGGCTCTCTTCTCTTCTCCCTCCATCTTATTTCATTTATCTCATCAGCTCCTCTGGAGCATCCTTACCCCAGTGACCTTACATCTCCTTATTGGATTTCTCTAGCTAGGAGACAGCTAAAACTGAATTTGTGTTTTTCCCTGAACCATTTTCCCCGTTCCTGTTGAGGGTACCACCAGCCTCGCCGTCACTCAGTCTCCCAACCCGGAGGTCATCCTTGATCCCTTAATCTCCCTCCTAAATCCCAGGAGTGGTGAGTCCCCGACGTCCCCTGCTCTCCTATCTCCCTCCGGGACTATCACAGTAGCTGCTTGGGGTGGGGGTGGGGGCTCCCCGCTGCCAGACCATCTTCCCCTCAGCTTTCCAAAGGGCAGGTCTGAGCAGTCCCTCCCTCCGGGCCCTTCACGAAACTCCAGCAGCCCTCGGTTATCTCCAGCGCCGAAGAGAAAATCCTTTGTTTGCCTTTAAATCCCGTTCCCAGTGGCGCCTTCTCCCCTCTCCAGACTCTTACACCTTAGCGCTGTTTGATGTTCCCTGGGAGCCAGCCCACCGGGCCTTCTGGTCCCTGCACACAGCATTCCGTCTTCCCCTCCATGCCGTTACTGGCTGTCCCCCACTCCCGGAACGCTTCGCCTTCTTGGCTCCGGCCCCAGAATTCCCTGGCCTCCTTCAGGTCTAGATACAGACTCTGCTTTCTGCAAGAGACCTTTCGTGGTCCCCTCGATGCTGGTGCCGTCCCTCGGAGCTCATGACCTTAATGTACCAAATAGACGTGTGTATGCATGCAGACATATATAAAAAATATAAATATATATGCCATATAGACACTCTCATATGTGTGTATACATATGTATATATGTACTTTTGTACACATTCATACATATGTTTGTTGTTTCTCAGCCCAACTTTGTGACCCCATTTGGGGTTTTCTTGCCAATCCCGGAGGGGTTTGCCATTTCCATTTCTAGTTCATTTTACAAACGAGGGAAACTGAGGCAACCAGGGTGAAGCGGCTTTCCCAGGGAGACCCAGTCCATAAGTGTCTGAGGAGCCACAGGAGGAAGATGCAAAGAGGCAAAATGAAAGCTCATCATCAGGAACAACCTTCCCGGCAATGAGAACCATCCAGAGAGACCACATTTTGTCGAGGAATCCCATTGGAACTTAAGGAGGGGACACCTTCTTCAACAATAGCCTTCATGTCTCTGTTTTCCTCTGGGAAAAGAATGCTTTTAAAAATTTCAATAAACAGAAAAGCATTTGATTCACCAAACACACTTTGATGTTTAATTACTTCAAAGCAAAGTTGAGCCCAGGGAAAGACAAGGGAAAAACAGCCGATAGATTCCCTATTTTGAACGCTTTCTTCAAGAAGAGAGTTAGGAAACAGTGGATAAAACTGCGACGACGGACTGTATCTAACAGGCAGGAAATAGCTGCTTATTGATGTAAGAGTCTTCAGAACAACTGTAATGAGCACTTGGGAAACAGAAGAGGTGCCCATTTAAAAGGCCCTCAGGAATGAGAGTTTTTATTATTATAGCTTTTTACTGACAGAACACATGCATGGGTAATTTTTCAGCATTGACCCTTGCAAAACCTTCTGTTCCAAATTTTCCCCTCCTTCCCCCCCTCCCCTCCCCCAGATGGCAGGCACTCCCATACATGTTAAACATGTTAAAGTATATGTTAAATCCAATATATGTATACATACAGGATTGAGTTTTTAGGACATTTCGAAGATCAACCAAAGAGGGGGAGGGAAATCACAGACAATGTTATTATTGGATAAAGGTTCATTATCACCATATAAAATAAATTACTAATAACCTTAGTAATAATTAGTATAAAATGATTAATAATATTTATTATTAATATTGCTATTTATAAATATTATTAATATTTGTGATATATTTTATAATATTTAATGATATAAAATAAATAATATTTATTTTATAAATAAATACATTACTGGATGCCGTCAATGACTAATTCATAGCGTCACCTTCTCCTCTCTATCAGATCTCGGTAAGAATAGTTCTACAATGGAGTGGGCTGTTCCCAGTTGGATGCAGCCCATCTGTGCTTGCCCACTCTGTAGGATTTTTCATCCCTGTTCTCCACACCGGATCCACCTAACGTTCTTGAAGCTCTCTCATTCTCCGCTGACATTCTGATGACAGGAGTACGGGCTGCCGTCTCCCTGGTTATCCATCTGTTGCTTCTCCACTACGGCCCCATAAATTCTTTGCTGATATCTTATGCCTGTTTTTTTCCCCACCCACAGTGCACCTCTGCCCTCTGGGGGACACTCCTCGTTGGTTCTTTAGGGGTGGGAATGGTCGCAATAACACTGAGAGAATGTTTGCATCAAAGAGACAGATCTTTCCTTTTATGGGGAAGTGGGGATCGCCAAAAGAGCTGGGCAAGTTTGAAAGCTAAATTAGACTGCTCTCCCTGGGTCCACTGTGATAAATGAAAACCCCTGAGAGTTTCTGGGTAATTAATAACCAATTCATTAATCAGGCCAGCTCGGAATCAACAAAGTGACTTCTCTCGGTAACCAAGGGAGACTCTGAAATCCCTTCTTCAAGGGAACTTCCCAACAAGGGAAACTCAACCCTGCTTTAATGAGGAGGGGGGCTGGAAGTCTTCAGTTTGACCGTGACATGCAGCTGACTCCATCTGGATTTCTCTAGAGTTTTCTCCTATATGAGCTGGGTTACCCTAAATGAAGGGGACCGAGGACGGGGGAAAGACTCTCCTAGATGATTTTGTTAATTCTCTAAACAGAAATTGGGGTCCCATTTGGATGGGTCCTACCCAGCTTTCGTATCTTGTGGGCTTAGTCATGACCCTTAGCCACTGACTGACCCCATCTAGGAATTGGGCCTTAATAGAATTAGAAGGAAAAGGGTGGGTCACAAATTAATGATTAGTTATTAATAGAATAGGGGCAGCTAAGGGGCACAGTGGATAGAGCGCCTGCCCTGAAGTCAGGAAGACCTGAGTTCAAATCTGGTCTCAGACACTTAACACTCTCTAGCTTTGTGACCCTAGGCAAGTTGCTTAACCCCCCAAAAAGCAAAAAAAAAGTTATTAATATTATAGTATAATATTAATTTCTCTCACAACTCTAAGCCCAGATCACCCTCCATCTATATTGTCTTTCTAGACATATGTACATTATTGTGCAGAATCTGGGCAGTGGACATTTGTCATCCACTTGGTTCTTCCTGTGTGAATGGGCAAGTCTGACTCCTCGGAACGATGAAGATCCTTTCTAGGAGGTTTTGTGTTCTGGGGCTGGAGCCAAGATGGCAGAGTAAAACCAGGAATCTGCTCGAGCTCTCCCAGTTTCCCTCGGAAACCACATGAAACAAGCCTCTGAAATAGAGTCTGATGGAATGAAACAGCTCTCCAGCTCCACAGAGACCGGAAAAACTTCAAGAAAGAAAGGTCAGGCTCACTGGTCACCGGTGGTCAGAAGGTTGTTCAGCCCAGAGAGCTCTGGGAAAGCTGGTGAAAGGGTCTTAATCCCAGCAGATCAGGAAGCTTTGCAGTGTCTTAGGGCTTAATGTCATTCACAAATAGAAGCATCTGAACACCCTCCATACGCAATCCCTCGTCTGGACCTCCTTCCACCATGGCGGAAATGTTCAACTTTTGAGGAGTATACGTCCATCTCTGTCCCCATTCATGACCTCGTTTGGGGTTTTCTTGCCAAAAATACTAGGTTTGCCATTTCCATTTCTAGCTCATTTTACAAATGAGGGAAACTGAGGCGACCAAAGTGAAGTGGCTTTCCCAGGGTCACTCAATCTGAGGAGCCTCCAACGGGGGCTATTCCTGCCATTACATCTTCGAAGGAGTCCTGAGTGATGTATGGGAGACACTGGCTTGTGTAAGAGCCCGTGGCCATTTATATAGTGCCTCAAGATCTACAACATGCTGCCCACTTTGACACATAGCAGTATTTGATCCCGGGGGTTATTATGGTCCCATTTTACAGATATCCTCGTCTAGAGTCAAACACACAGTTAACAGCTGTCTGGGGGGATTAGACTCAGGTCTTTCTGATTCCAAAACTAACATTCTCTCCACTGCACCCCACAATGCTTCAGGCTTGGAGGTAGACTTGAAATCAAATCCAGGCTCAGACACTCACCAGCCCTGTGATTCTGGCCCAGTCACTGAACCCTGTCTGCCTGTTTTCTCGACTGAAAATGGGGCTAATGATAGCACCTACCTTGAAGACTGTGGTGAGGATCAAATGGGGTCCTATTTGTAAAGCACTTAGCACAGTATCTGGCGCACAGTGGGGCTGTATGAATGTTTACTCCCTTCTTTTCTCCTTCCTGCATAAAGGACTCATAAATTAAGGTTTGGGGTAAGCAGGTGAGTCGGCCTATTGATTATTACTGGTCTAGTCCCTGAGGATCGCCTCCTTCTGGGGCCGTGGGGTCCGAGGACCCCTCCTTCCTCTCCTTTCAGATACCCCGAGAAGCCGCTTCGACCGAATTGGAGGCTGGAGGAAGAGGAGGAACGGCTGAGGAGACTGGGAAGCCGGCTGGGGCCAGGAGAGGAAGGGCTTCGAAAGCTAAACAGAGCAGTTTATTCTTCCCAAAGTCATTTTAAAAAAAAGAAATTCTATTTGAACAAGTAATTGTTCTAGGTGTCCGGGCAGTGTGCAGAACCCGAGTGCCGAGCTCAGCATCGGAAGGAGAGATGCTGGAAGTTCCGTGATTGGTCCCAAAAGCCCCAGAGAGGAGGGGTCTCTCTGATGGGCCGAGGAGGTACATCCACCACAAGGCCCCTCGGCCTCTCTTTGCCTTCCTTGGGCTGGGGGAGAGAGGGGAGAAGCCTTGGGGCCCTCCTTCCATGATACCACAGCCCTGTGGGGGGGGTCTCGAATGGGGGCATCTCTGGTTATTTTTTTTTCCATTTTAAGTGAACAAGATCAATTTGGGGGTCAGGGGGGTGAATCACTGGAGGGATTGTGTGGTCGAGTCCAGCTTGGGATCTGTGACCTGCTCAGCATCGAGGGCCGGCGTGACCTCAGGGGTGACATCCAGGCTCCAGACCAGGGCCTTCTGGGTAGGAACAATGTCATTTGGACCTAGTACTTAGAACGAGCCTTCTCTTCCCAGGGACTGAGCTGGCAGGGAGAGAGTGAGCCCCTGGGTTTAGGGGGATAATTTGTGCTTTTGTTCTTACCTCTTCCAAATAAATCTCCCTTTATACAAGCTAATTGGTAGAGAAGTGATTAAGTAGCCTGAGTGTGGTTGGCAGGCCTTGGTACCAGGCGATGGGGAACACAGTGGGAGAGCAGGGATGCCCCGAGCCCTTCAGGGTTCCCCAGAACCCCAAGGAGTGAGGCAGCTGGCCTATGCGGGGGAGACGGAGCTGTAGCATACTGGCTGCCTATATTAACACTCCTATTTATATATCCCTGTGCTTGGTGCTCAGAGAGACAAAAAGGTGAACCCTAAAGGACTTCCTGACTTTGGAAACTCACATTCACTTGAAGTGATGGTGCTGGTGGTATATGTTTAACAACCAGCTCTCCAGGGGAGAGGATATACTAGTATATGTTTAACAATCAGCTCTCCAGGGGAGAGGATATACAAGTGTATGTTTAACAACCAGCTCTGCAGGAGAGAGGATATACTAGACACACTTTTCAGTTTGATCTTTACCCTCACAACTTTGGGAGGTAGTTATTGTTATAACTCCTATTTCACATGTGAGTAAACCAAGATGTGGAGAACCTAGTAATATCTGGGAAGGATTTGAATTCAGTTCTTCCTGACTTCCCATTGCGTGGGGTCCAATTCTAAGGGTTTTAGGAGCTTAAACCTGTGATTGATCAGTTTCATGTGGTTAAATATCGGCCTCTATCAGTTACTTAAAGTGGGGGCGGGGTGACTATTAATCAGTCAGTCCAGCTTTTCCGGGGAATTCACGGAGGGGAGAAGTGGAGGGCCAGGCTGCCCCTGGAGCAGAGAATTTGTAGCTGGGGAGCGATGGGGCCCGGAAAGCAGGATGTTGGGGAGGAGAGAGCTGAGGAAAGGGACTGGATCCGGGCATTGAGGAGATTGACCAAATTTGGCCGCGAAGAGAGCGGGAAGGGGCACCTCCCTCCGTCCTGCACAGGTGGGGACCGGGGTGCGAGCCGCGTATAGACTGTCAGACGCTTCCATCTATTGGTCGCTCGGGTTTTTTCTCCCTCTTTCTTTTCCTCTTTGTCCCAAGAAAAGGCTCCTGGGCGGGGGAGGCGGAAGGGAGAGGTTTGGAAATTGAGGTACTAAGAGGGAGCCTGAGGGGGAGGGAAGGGCAGAGTTTTAGGGGAAAACATGTACTTTTGTTTTTCTTGAGGGAATATTCCTCTGTCCCAGCTGATTCATGTGAAATGGAGGCTGGGCGCTAATCTTTGGGATGGAGCAACGGGAGCAATGCATGGAGTGGGGGTCCCGAAGCAGGGGTCCCGGAGCAGACTCGGCCCCTCGGCCCCTGGGGGCACCCCAGAACTCTGGCCGGGCTCTGGGCGAGAGTCACGGCCACTAAAGGAAGGAGGCACAAGCTTCCCAAAGTTCCTGGGATCCAATGGAGAAATCCTGGCAACGCTAAGGGGGCCTTCCTCTCGCCTCCTGCTCCGGCCTAGACGGAACAGGCCCGCCAGACTGAGAGCTGGGAGACGCGGGCCGGCTGCTGTTTTACAGAACGGGAAACTGAGGCCCCCGCGGGCATCCAGACTTGCCCACGGGGCTGCAGAAAGTCAGCAGCAGGGCTAAGGTGGAAACCCATGGGGGGCCTCATTCCCGGGCATGCGGCGCCCAGGGACACCCCTCCCCCCTCCCGCCCCCCTCGGGTTCAGAGCTGTCGGGAGAGCTCCGAGGGGGCGTGACCTGCCCGAGCTCAGCGGGGCTTCCACAGCAGAGCAGCCATGGCTGGAGCCCGGGTCCTCGGACCCGGATCTCACGTGGTCCCCAGCCAGTGGCCATCGGGGTCCGGATGCTGTGGGCCACGGGGAAGAGCGGAGGGGGGGCTGCTTGGGGCAGAAAGGGGAGAGGACAGGGCTGGCTGGGCTGAGGGGGATGCGGGGGTGGGGGTGGGGAGGCTTTGAAGTCTGGGCTAACAACAGACTGGCACTAGCGGGCGCACCCTCATGTGCACACACACACACACTCTCACCCCCTCCTGTGCACACACACACTCACTTGCACACTCCCACCCCTCCTTGCACACTCATGCACTCACACTTGCACACTCACACACCCTCTTGTGCACACACACTCACAACCCTGTGCACGCATATGCACACCCACACTTGCACATTCACACACCATCCTGTCCACACACACTCACACTTGCACACTCACACCCTCCTGTGCCCACACACACATGCACTCACACACTCACACCCCTCCTGTGCACACACACACTCACTTGCACACTCACACCCCTCCTGTGCTCACACACACTCACTTGCACACTCACACCCCCTCCTTGCACACTCTTGCACTCACACTTGCGCACTCACACACCCTCTTGTGCACACACACTCACAACCCTCCTGTGCATGCATACGCACACTCACACTTGCACACTCACACCCTCCTGTGCCCACACACACACGCACTCACATACTCACACCCCTCCTGTGCACACACACACTCATACTTGCACACTCACACCCCTCCTGTGCACACTCATGCACTCACACTTTCACACTCACACCCTTCTGTGCACATACACGCACTCACACACCCCCCCTCCCATGCAGACTGTCCCACGGAAGGGACCAGACGGCATCTGAAGTTGTTGCAGAGTGTGGGGAGGAGCCCTAAGGGAGCCCCCCCCCTCCCCGGCCGGAGCTCTGCTCCAGGGGCCAGACAAGGGGAGACCAGGGGCCTTGGCACCAGGGGAAGGGGGGAGCACTCCCAGACCACCCCCAGTTGCCTCCCTTTCCTCCCTGCCTGAAATGGCGCCCCCCAGGGGCGGCTTGGAAGCTCTGAGTCCACACCACACTCGGCCACTTCCCCGCGGCATCTCGGACCAGGGCCGGTCTCTCCGGGTCTCAGTTTCTTCCTCTGTAAATGACGGGGTTCGACTGGACCGATGGTGTCAAATCCCAACAGAAATGGGGGCCGCAAAAGTGGGCGCTCAGGGTGGGGCGCCAGGGCCTGGAGTCAAGAGGGCTCGGAGTCCCAAGTTCAAGTGTGGCCTCCAATGCTTCCTAGCTGCGAGACCCTGGGGAGTCACTTAGCCCCCTTGGCTTGTTCCCTGATGGGAGCTGGAGAAGGAGCAGGAACGGCAGAGCCCTCCAGGATTCTTGCCAAGGTGACCCAAACAGGGTCACCCAGGGCCCCCCCATGGAAATCTCAACGCCGAGCTTCCCCCCCCAACACCCTTAAACTGCCCCCCTCGCCTTCCAAACCCAGTCCCCACCCCCTCCCCCACCCCCCTTTTCGTCCTTCCAGAAGGGCTGACAACGGCTCAAGTCCAGACCTCAGCCTCCTGGCGTCACTGGCCCTCCCCCGGAATTAAAAGCCCAACCAGGCCCCAGAAAGGCTCCTGCCTGAGGTCGGGGTGCAGGGAAGGGCCTCATGCTCGGGCTCTAAATCACTCCTCCCTGGACGCTGGGGGTGCTTGCGGAGCCAGGCGTTGGGGAGAGCGTCTGGGCTAACTGTCTGTCGTGTCTGACCAAAGACTTTGGGCTAAAAATATAACCAAACCCCGCCCAAGTCCCCCCAAACTTACTACTTGAGACCATTGGACAGTTGACAGTGAGGAACTACTGCCTCAGGACCTACAGTAGAAGCTCAGTCTCTGGGAGTCATCCCCAGAACCCCGGGACTGGGGGCAGTTGCACCTTGGGAGCTCCCCTGCCAATTCCAGCAGAAGTTGGGGATGCTGCCATTCCTCCCTCCCTCCCTCCCTTCCTCCTTCCTTCCTTCTTTCCTCCCTCCCTCCCTCTCTCCCTTCCTTCCTTCCTTCTTTCCTTCCTTCCCCTTCCTTCCTCCTTTCCTTCCTTCCTTCCTCCCTCCCTCCTTCCTTCCTTCCTTCCTTCCTTCCTTCCTCCCTCCCTCCTTCCTCCTTCCTTCTTTCTTTCCTTCCTCCTTCCCTCCTTTTCTTCTTTCCTCCCTTCCTCCCTCCTTCCTTCCCTCCTTTTCTCCCTTCCTCCCTCCCTCCTTCCCTCCTTTTCTCCCTTCCTCCCTCCCTCCTTTTCTCCCTCCCTCCCTCCTTCCTTCCCTCCTTTTCTCCTTCCTCCCTCCCTCCTTCCCTCCTTTCCTCCCTCCTTCCTTCCCTCCTTTCCTTCTTTCCTCCCTTCCTCCTTCCCTCCTTCCCTCCTTTTCTCCCTTCCTCCCTCCCTCCTTCCCTCCTTTTCTCCCTTCCTCCCTCCTTCCTTCCCTCCTTTTCTCCCTTCCTCCCTCCCTCCTTCCCTCCTTTTCTCCCTTCCTCCCCCCTCCTTCCCTCCTTCCCTCCTTTTCTCCTTCCTCCCTCCCTCCTTCCCTCCTTTTCTCCCTTCCTCCCTCCTTCCTTCCCTCCTTTTCTCCCTTCCTCCCTCCCTCCTTCCCTCCTTTTCTCCCTTCCTCCCTCCCTCCTTCCCTCCTTTTCTCCCTTCCTCCTTCCCTTCTTCCCTCCTTTTCTCCCTCCCTCCCTCCCTCCTTCCTTCCTTCCTCCCTCCCTCTCTCCCTCCCTTCCTTCCTTCTTTCCTTTCTTCCCCACCTCCCCTCCTTCCCCGGTACATGGTCATTTTCTCCATTGGAGATGCCATCTCCTTACATGTGGATGTTCTGTCCCCAAGAATACAATTTTTGGTGGCTTGCATTGTGTGAGATATTTGTGGCGGAGGGTGGGACTAGATTTTTTCTTTAATTTTTTTATTCTCTCTCTCTCTCCATACGTGTATATGTGTGCACACACACCCCCGCCCCTTAAAACTGGGACAATGACTTTTTTGTCCTGTGCCGATTTCATTTATGATTTCTTGAAATATGGCTCTGAAAGAAAAATAGGCTTTTAAAGTCCATTGGGTTTCAAATTGAGCTACTTGACCCACTGTTAAATCCAAATCACTCTGGCTTTCATTGAATGGCCAATAAGACCCCAACCCAAGCCTTCCTGACTCTAGGTTCTGATGGCTTAGAATGATTGTAAATAGTAATTGTTTTCTATTCTGGCCAAAAATTCTGAGGGTTTTCCCCTTCCAGATTAATACTTTGAGGTTGGTAAATTAGGCTATCTTGTGTCTCAATTCTTTTCTTTTTTCTTTTTCTTTCTTTTTTTTTTTGGCTGAGGCAATTAGGGTTAAGTGACTTGCCCAGGGTCACACAGCTAGGAAGTGTTAAGTGTCTGAGGTCAGATTTGAACTCAGGTCCTCCTGACTTCAGGACTGGGGCTCCATCCACTATGTCATCTAGCTGCCCTTTTGTCTCAACTCTTACCTAGTCCTCAGTCATGGATTGAGTGTGGCCCCACATTGAGTCCTGGGAAAGATCTTAATTTAGAAAGTCCAAGGTCACTCACTGTATCCCGAATCGTTGTCCAAATTACCTCAAGGCCAGATGTGTTTCATCTCGAAGGGGGAGTGAATCTGTGTTCCCTTTACTGAAAGTGTGTTCCCTTTTAAAATATCGCTCCCTTTGAAGAAGAGGTCAGCGTTTCCCCAGGCTCCAAGGAGTCTAGAGAGAGGGCCCGTCCTCCCAGGATGAGAGAACAACACGATCCAAGGGCAGATCAGCTCCCATTGAGCTTTTGGAAAAGTCACATCCTCATTCAGGAAATTCTAAATTCTCCTTCAATTAGAAATCCTGGTCTGATGAGCTCAGGCTGTCCCAGCCCCCCACCAAGAGCCACCCACATAGCAGGTTTCCTTTTACTCGGTTCTTTGCAGAAGGTCCAGAGCAGCTTTCTGGGACCCTGCCCGCTAAGGCCTTCTCCTCTCAGTGCCAGCCTCCATTTCCCTAAAAGGACTTTGCCACTAGAGAAGTCAGTCTCTTAGCAGAACTGGCCTCTGTCCCACAATAAATTTCCATTTTTGCCAATTACTATTTCCGGTTTGGGGATTTCTTCACGAAGAACCTGAGCCGACCAAAAGGGGATTTTAACAACTCTCTGACTGCCCCTAACCTCATCAATCTGACTCCACCCCAAGGTTTTTTCATATTCTTAAGGGGATGAGAGCCTTCTGGGGTCCCTGCAAATGACTCCATCTTCCACCAAGAGCATTCAAGTGTAAGGGGGCTCCCTGTACCCCAGTTCCATTCTTATCAAGGAGGAAACCAGCTTAGAAAGGGAAAGTGGCTGAAAGATGGAGCCAATGTAAGTTCCCATCATCCTCTTTGTTTAAGGAGTACGAAAAAGCATTCAATAAAGTATTAATAAAGCTTAACCTTAAAGACTTTCTTCCAACATGGTGTATCCCATTCTTAAATTGTGCCCCCTCTGGTAAGGAGGGGATGACAGCATGTAGGCGGTTTTCTCAAAGGATTGAGTAGAGGAAAGATATAGGACGGTAGCTTCCAGGGAGGAGAAGATCAAATGAGGGGGTTCCTTTTTATTTTCTTTTTTAAAAATGAGGGAGACCTGGGTATGTTTGTAGGCAGTAGGGAAGGAACTATTACTCAAGGAGAGATGGAAGATATAAGGGAGTAGGGAGGATGGAGGGGAGAAGTCTGGAGGGGCTGGGGTCAAGGTTGTAGATAGACATTTTAGAATGGGGTAAAGATAGTCAAATTATATGGTATAGAACAGAGGGAGTGAGGAGGCTACATCTGGCTCATGTTCTCACAGACAATGCAGTACATTGAGCTCCAGAGAGACAGCATCTGGGCAAGAAAGTCATCAAAAATAGGCAAAGGTGATCCTAAGAAGCTGAGAGGGACAATCCTTGTGCAAACCTGCCAAGAGGAACATAAGAAGCAACCGGATGCTTCTGTAAATGTCCCCGGATTTTTTATTTTTTTCTTCATTTTTAATAGGATTTTATTTTTCCAAAGATAGTTTTCAACATTCGCTTTTGCAAAACCTTGTGTGGCAAGTTTTTCTCCCTCTCTCCTCCCCTCCCTTCTCCCCACAACAGCAAGTAATCCAACATGGGTTAAACATGTTCAGTTCTACTAAGCATGTTTCCATATTCATCACACTGTTCAAGAAGAATCAGATCAAAAGGGAAAAAATCATGAGAAAGAAAGAAAAACAAGCAAACAACAACATAAAAAGGTGAAAATAATATGCTTTGATCCACATTCGGTCTCCATAGTTTTCTATCTGTCTCTCCATCCCATGTCCTGTTAGAATGGTCTTGAGTCACCTCATTGTTGAAAAGAGCCAAGTCCATTACAGTTGATCATCGCATAATTTTGTTCTTACTGTATACAATATTCTCTTGGTTCTATTCATTTCCCTCAGCATCAGTTCCTGTCAGTCTCTCTGAGCCTCTCTAAAATTATCCCACTGATCATTTCTTTTAGAATAATAATATTCCATAACATTCACAGACCATAATTTATTCAGCCACTGATGGACATCTATTCTGTTTCCAGTTCCTTTCTACTACAAAAAGGGCTGCTACAAACATTTTGCACATTCGATTCTTTTCCATCTTTTATGATTTCTTTGGGATATAAAACCCATGTAAGATATAGCCTGTTGGATCGAAGGGTAGGCACTAGAGCCCTTTGGGCTCTCTAAATGATTAGATCAGTTCACAATTCCACCAACAAAGCATCAGTGTCCCAGTTTTCCCACTTTCTTAGCAACATTCATCATTATCTTTTCCTGTCATCTTAGCCAATCTGAGAGGTGTGAGATGGTACCTCAGAGCTGTCTTAATTTGTATTTTTTTAATAACTTTTTATTGACAGAAGCCATGCCAGGGTAATTTTTTTACATTATCCCTTGCACTCACTTCTGTTCCGATTTTTCCCCTCCCTCCCTCCATCCCCTCCCCCAGATAGCAAGCAGTCCTTTCCATGTTAAATAGGTTACAGTATACTTAATTTGTATTTCTTTAATCAATAGTAATTTGAGCATTTTTCTTTTTTAATTAGTATTTTTTATTAAGCCTTTTATTTTCAAAACATGCATAGATGATTTTCAACATTCCCCTTGCCAAATCTTATGTTCTAATTTTTTTCTCCCTTCCTTCCCCCCTCCCCTAGACAGCAAGTAATCAAATATATGTTAAATATGTGCAATTCATACATATTTCTACAATGATCATGATGCACAAGAAAAATCAGACCCAAAAGGGAAAAATGAAAAAGAAAACAAAACCCAAGCAAACAACAAGAAAACAACAATGACAAAGGTGAAAATACTATGTTGTGATCCACATTGAGTCTCCATAGTTTTTTCTCAGGTACAGATGGCTCTCTCCATTACAAGACATTGGAACTGGCCTGAATCATCTCAGCCACGTCCGTCAAAGTTGATCATCGTTTAATCTTGTTGTTGCCATGTACAATGATCTCCTGATTCTACTCACTCCACTTAGCATCAGTTCATGTAAGTTACTACATTTTTATATGACTAAAAATGACTTTAATTTCTTCATACGTCTCAGAATTTTCTAAAAAAAAAACTCTCAGAAAAGTAGACGATAACTTGCTAAAGAGAAAAGAAAATTTGAGGTAGTGGCAAAAACTGATAAGCTTCAATATGAAAGAGAAAGGCAGACTTATATACTACCTAAAGGAGAAACAAAAGAGTTTAAGGATCCCAATGCACCAAAAAAGGCCTTCTTCAGTGTTTTCTTATTCTGTTCTAAATATCATCCAAAATCCAAAGCATCCTGCTCTTTCTATTGGAAAAATGCCCCCGCAAAATAGGGAGAGAAATGTAGAACAATACTGCCGCCGATGACAAGCCATCTTATGAAAGGAAGCAGCTAAACTGAAGGGAAAATGTAAAAAGGATATTGCTGCATACTGGGCTAAAGGAAAAACCTAATGAGGGTAAAAAGGGAGGCATTATCAAGGCTGAGAAGAGCTAGAAAAAAAGGAGGAGGAAGAAGATAAAGAACATGAAGAACATGAGGAAGATGATGATAACGATGAATAAGCTGGTACTAGAAAAGTTTTTTCTTGTCTAAAGCATTTAACTTTTAAACACGACTCCTTTTTAAAGAAGAAAAAAGAGTTTTATTTCTGAATGATGAGTGAAGAGAAAGGGAGAAAATCGAGTGTTTGACATGGATCCTCAACAACAGGTGAGGCCTTGAGTTGGAGGTGGGGATGGGAATTGGGTCATTGGTGGGGGAGGTCTGAGGAGGTTTAGAATAGCTGCTGTTCTGAGTAGGATTGGGAATCCATGAGGGAGGAGGTGGCAGATTGATTTAGGAAAGAGCTGGCTTGGTGGAGATCAGATAATAAATTTGTAACATCTCCAGTCAGCACAGTTTCATTCCTTCCTCCAGCTTCAGCAGAAAAGAAGGCACAGAATGATCTAGTGGGAGGGGAGGGTGGGGAGGCCGGGATTTGGCAAGGCACAATTGACAGACAAGGGAACAAGGGATCTGAGAGTAGAAGATAGTGTGGAGGTGGTTTAATTCACCAAGGAGAAGGAAGGAGGGTATAGCCAAAGCAGGTCCTAATACTAAGGAGTGAAGGCATTGGAGACCACAGTGAAAATGCAGAGTTGATGGTGGTGAGGGAGAGGGAGAGATGGAATAGTAAAAGATTATGGGCAAGGGGCAGTCAGGTGGTGCCGTGGATAGAGCACCAGTCCTGGAGTCAGGAGGAACTGAGTTCAAATCTGGCCTCAGACACTTAACACTTCCTAGCTCTGTGACCCTGGGCAAGTCACTTACCCCTAATTGCCTTAGCAATTATGGTCAAACAAAAGGCATTTCAAGATTTTTAGATGTGGATGTGTAAATACTTGTAGAAAATGACAGGATCAAGGTAATGACCATCCATGTGTATCTGTGAGGTGGAATGGAATGGAAGAGCAGGTCATGGAAGCTGAGTAGATGAGGAATTTGGAATTTAGTATATCTGAGAGAGTAAGAAGGCAGGATTTGAGAGTCTTGCTCTCTAGCAAAGCTGTGAGCCTGGCATGAAACTCACTGAGAAAGGAAGAAGCCCCCAGTGGTTAGCAGCCTTATGAAAACTAACATTTTTACAACGTTTTAAGATTTGCAAAGCATTTTTACAAATATTATCTCATTTTATCCTCACCACAACTCTAGGAGGTGAGTGTATTATTATCCCCTTGTTTACAGTTGAAGAAACTGAGGCAAATAGATATTCACCCAGGATCACCCAGCTAATACATCTCCGAGGCTGGATTTGAACTCAGGTCTTCTTGATTCCATATTTGACTTAGGAATTTTTTTTAAGTCAATTTGTTTATTTTTATTTTGAGTTCCAATTTCTCTTTCTTCCTTCTTTCTCTCCCTCGCCCATCGAGAAGGCAAGCAATATGATACCCATTTTTCCACAGGACATCATGAAAAACATATTTCTTCATCAGCCATACTGAGAGGGAGGCCAACACAATAAAGAAAGTAAAAATGAAGTCTGCTTCCCTCTGCACTTCCAGCAGTTCTCTTTCTGGAGGTGGAAAGCATTTTTCATCATGAATCCTTTGGAACTTTGGATCATTGATTTAGGAATTCCCTGCACCTTTATCTGTGCAACCAAATTTCTCAAAATTCCCTCGAAGATTTGACAATAGAAATAACCTTGTTCAACCACCCAAAAATTGAGTTCTGAGTCATGGAACGTTCAATGAATGACCCAGAGAACAAATACAGTTATCTCTTCCACATCTCTACTTTCCCCACTGTGGGTTATCAAAGCACTTATTACAGTATTATATATTACACAGTATTATGGGTTGGCATAAGAAATTAAATGGAAATTTTGGGGGAGTTTTACAAAATTCACAATTAATACACAAAAAATATACTATATTATATATAGTATTGTAGAATATCAATATCAACATATTTTATTTTTTAATAATGTAAGCACCTCACAAGAGGAAAAGAAAAAATTCAGACCTTCTCTGATATGGAGGAAGGGACAAAAACATTTTTTATGGAGGTTCTAAATCATCCTGTTCCTAATACCCACAATGTGGAAGGGATAACTCGAAATCATTCTTGTCTCCCCCTGGTGGAGAGGCGAGGAACTACTAGGGTTTAATGTTATATACATGGCTAGATGCAATCAGTATCTCAAGCTATTTTAATTTCTTACAAGGCAAGAGTGAATCTGAAGGAAGAGGGGATCACTGGGATTCTGGGAATCACTTCCCAGAAGTGATTGTCATCTAAAAACAAAAGGTTTAAACTAGACTTTTTTTTTAATTTGAAAGAAAATTGTCAATTTAAGCTCAGTCTTTCAATCCTATTATTCTTCACATGCTTTCCATCTCAAAGAATATGAGACAGAAAGGCAATTGAGGAAGATTCAGTGGAGAAGTATTGGAGATAGGTCCTCTAGGAGTCTACAGAAATGCAGACTAAGAGGGACCAGGCTGAGGTAACCAGAGGATGAGCTGGTGCCTTGATAGAAAAGTGCTGTAAGACAGTGGAGGTGTTGACTGGATGGAGCTCGGACTGGACACAGGCAGAGATATGCCAATGAATGCCAAGTAAGTTATGATGAAGGGAAGCAGCAACATCCAGACTGATGTCTGAGTGATGACATCTGGGGAGACGAGAAAAAGGAGTTAGCCACTCGGGGGCGGCAGAAAGGGGAGGTGTCAGCCTTGAAATTTGAAGCCCCCGTATTTCTAGGGGACATTGGAATTAGAGCCTGGTTTTACACAGCAAGCTAACACCCCTCAGCCATGACATCTGCTTATGAGGGCGATACACTTATGTGTATTTGCCAAGCCCAGAAAGATATGAGAAGGACCACTGGAGGGGGCACCGGATTGGCACAGTGGGCAAGTACAGGTGATCAGGGATGCCTGGGAATAGGACCTCAACTTTTTAAAGCACAAGGATACTTCCTGTAACAACTGCGATGATCACATAGTGATGGATGTTAAGGACCACGCCCAAGGGCGGAACCCAGAAAACCAGTAAAGGGTTAAGGGGGATTGTACCATTAAGGGGCAGGTTGGTTCTCCAAAAGCCCCCACAGCTGTGAACCATTACACCCCTGAAGAAATTGTAAATCAGCCTTTACTGAAGCAGAAGTAGCTTGTGGATTGGGAATGAAATAAATGGGAGGCAAGAGGGAAGAGGAGGGAGGTCGGAGAACACACCTGCCTCTCGGTCTCCTTGTATCCATATTACCCTCTCACATGAAGGGATCTGTTCTGCTGGTCAGAAGCAGATCCCCAGCAGCCACTAGCAGGTGGCTCCCGGAACAGACGGGGATGACAAAAGCAGTACCGATGGAACTACTGCCACCACTTGCCTGTGCCTGGAGCACATTGAGGTCTGGCCAGCATCCCCTTGCATGAGCTAGGGAGTGTACATGGAATTCTTTCTATTTTATAAGTTACAGGAGCCTTGATTTATACTTAGGAGGGACTTAGAAGCCATGTTCTCTCCACCTACCAAGATACCCACGTTTACCCTTAGCCTGACCTCCCTGGTACTGACCCCTCCACATCTGAGCTGCCTGTTCACAAGCTCTAGGACAAATCACATCCCCTCTCGGATCTTGTTTTTTTTTTTAAATAAAATCAGAGAGAGAGAGTTGAACTAAGTGATTTTAAGGCTCCTTCCAGTTCTCACAGTCTATGTTCTGTGTTCTGGGGTATTTCCAGCCCTAGTATTCTATTTCTTATGTTCTAAGATCTCCTCATCTCTGTTCTAAGGTCCCTCATCTGATGTTCTGTCCTAAGGTATAAAGGTGATGTTCACTATTCTAAAGCCCCTTTCAAGGTCCAAGGCCCCACCAGTCCCGATATCCTGATTAAGGTAGAGCACTTGAGGTTGAGTAAGTTCCACTCCAGATCCCTTTTTGCCTGAGAAATGTTGTGAGCCCAGAGATATAGCTATATAAAATAGGCATATAAATCAAACATTTACTGATAATGAACCATAATTTCACAACTCCCACATTCAGACATGAGACCACAGTTTAAGAAGCTGGTGTCTAAAGGAACTTCCAGGTCTGATGTTCCCTGCTCTGGGTCGTTCCCCGTCCTGATGTCCTCTGTTCTAAGGCTTCTTTCTCTCAAGTCTGATAGTCATGTCTTAAATGTGCTGAGGCTTTTTCCAGGGCTAACATTCTGTCATCTGAGGTCCCTGCCAAGTCCCACATCTTACGATTCGGAGTCTGAGACCTGCCCTGCGTGTCTCAGCCTGGTAGGCTGCTGTTCCGTCTCCAGACTGGCCACCCGGTTCCAAATCCCTGATTTGCCAACTTCAACCCAGACTGCCTCGAACACATCCCACCTGGATCCTGTCCCCTTCTCCGAAGGGGCGGCTCGCTCTCGGGCGCGTGTCAGTTTGGAGTCTCATCTAAGAAGTCTTTGTTCATGAGAATTTGTAGTGTTTCAAAAGATTTGGTTGGAGACTTCTGGGATTACTCATAGAAATTCCAAGGAGCCCCCAGGCTCCTAGCTCATGTGCCAATCCGAGGGGGAAATTACTTTCCCATTGCCCAAAGGCCATGTTCTTCTGGCCTCAGGTAGTTTAATCTATTTTTGTAGTATGCTTTTTGGGGATGGAGAAGTGGAGGGAGGAAGGGGAAGGGTCTTGGACCTGGGAGCTTATCAGTGTAAAGCATGTCCCGGTATGGAAAAACTCTCCATGGATGCACATCAATACCTGGTCTATTAAAACATTTGCTGGATCTGAAGTGAGAGGACCAGAATTAAAATCCTTTACTACTTGTGTGATTTTCAATAAGTTATGTCCCCTCCTTTGGGTCTTGGTTTCCCCATCTATGAAATAGGAGGATTGGAACAGGTGGTTCTGAGGTTCCTCCAGTTCCCATGATCCTTTGCATTGCTCTCTCCTTCCCTCTTATCACAGGCATTTGCCTTTTTCTCTTTCCTCCCTATTAGGGGTCAGGTTCCTTGAGAATACAGTTTTGCTGTATTCCCTGCAGCAAGCCCACACGAAATGTTTAATAAATGTTTGCTGAATTATGCAAGTTGCCTGTAAGTAACCACGGATGGCAGTTACAGTCACCAAAGTTACATTTCACTCTTAGGTAATAACACATCTGAATCTCGTGACCGTTCACAAAGCAAGGCAGAACAGGGATTATTCTCCCCATTTTATAGATGAAAGCAATAAGACTTAGAAAGCTTGCTCTGGGTCACGCAGTGGAAGGGAGCGTTGGCAAGATGGCTGACGACAAGGCTGGGAGGGAGCCCAACTCCACTTCATTACCTCCAAACAGCCAGAGATTGGCCAAATATAGTAAAAGGGTACTTGCTTTGGCAGTGCAGATACCAAATAAAGTAAGAGAAAGACAAGGAAAGATATTTTCCTTAGAAAAAGCATACCCCTGCTCAAAAAGGGACCCCACAGATAAATTAAACAAGTGAATAAACAGAAAAGACCTCATAAAAGCCTTAAAGAGGCAGCTGAGGTACAGTGGAGGGAGCTCAACCGTAACAGCCCATTATTACACAAAGACACAGGCAACCTAGTGGGTAGAGAGATGTCTATCTCCTCTCCTGGCTGTGTTATCCTAGGCAAGGCAAGTCATAGAGCTTCTCAATGCTAAAAGCAACTCTCTAGAACTATAAATTGCAGAGAAGCACTGAACTATAGTGGGAGGGAGGGATTTCTCATCTGGGAGTTCCCAATAGAAAAGAAATAAATGACAGAGCTAGTCCCTATGAAAGTACCATGAAGTTAAAGAAAATGAAGAGAAATCTCTAGGAAAGGAGAATAATACTGTAATATTTACAAAACAATCTCAAGAAATGAGCAGAATCTAAGGAAGAGATACGGAGCCAAATTTGAGCTATTAAGGAGTAATTCAAAAAGAGAATCTCTGGTTTAGAGTAGAAGGTGGAAAATTTTAATTATGATAAAGAAAGATCATCAAAGACAACACAAAAAATGCAGTGGTGCCCTAAGAAATCTCAGAATAAAAAAGCACAATAATTAGAAGAAGGCTTGAAATCAATTGATCTTGAAAATATTACATGGTGAAACTATTGGAAAATTATTGATATAGAAGCAGTGAAATTAAAAGCCAGCAAGAAGTCATACAAGAAAATTATCTGAAAGTATCAGATAGATAATTAGGATTAAAGAGTTTTCCACTTCCTTATCCAGAAATCAAGCATTATAGGAAATCTTGGGAAAAAAATCTGATCCAGTCAGGCTGAGAGAATTGATAAATTCCTGTTCATTGTGTTTGGTTAGTCAAGTCTGGGGGTAGAACTAGATTCCCTCTGATATGTAGATTGATAAACGTCCTTGACTAAGACTTGGGTGATCCAAGTCACATATCACCAATACAATCATTAGAATGAGCTCACGTTTCATTAAAATATTCATTTTCTCATTAATTATTAATCAGTTAAAGTGGATTGCCATCCTTGGGAATACCCAGTGTCCAAAGGCAACAAGCTGTGAGCCCACCACCATGAAGGTCTTTGGCATTTGAGAGTGGCATTGACTTCTTTTATCAATAACATACTTTACTAAAAACAATTAATAGCAATTATAGAGGGTTGGAATTATGCACTGAGATCGGGACTGTCCAGCGCTTGAGGCTAATTTCTGATTGGACAATACTCTATGGGTATCTGCTTGGAAAATGGTCCTTTCCACTATCCGTACTGGTTCAATGATTGGTGAATACAGAGGATTGTAGGAGGGACTAGGGGGTGGCATAAAGCTAGCCAGAGACACACTCTGGTGTGGGGGGAAGGAGGAGGGAGGGGGGGGAATAGACGAGGAGAAGGCAGTTGCGGAGAATCTGCTTCCATCCTGTTCAATCCTGCGTCTGCTGACCAAGAATAAAGATTGAGGACTTTTGCTTATCCTGACTCCGGCTGATTCTGGGGTATCCTGGGTGCGAGCGCAGTCATTACAAGCAATAACAAGCATTATTAATAAAATGACTAATTATTATGTCTTGCCAGTGACTGTAGTATATTTCCAATGATGATTCAATATCTTATTATACCTTTTAGAATTATGTTTTTTCTTGCTTGCTTGCTTTTTTCTTTCTTCTTCTTCTTCTTTTTTTTTTTTTGCTAAGGCTTTTGGGGCTAAGTGACTTGCCTAGAGTCTTACAGCTAGGAAGTGTTAAGTGTCTTTGACCAGATTTGAACTCAGATCTTCCTGACTTCAGGGCTGGTACTCTATCCACTGTGCCACATAGCTGCCCGATTATGTTTCTTTTCATCAAATTCTGTTATAGTAATTTTTAAGATCAATATTAAGTCTCTGACCTAAATGAACTGATGCTAAGTAAAATGAGCAGGACCAGGAGATCATTGTACACGGCAACAAGACTATATGATGATCAACTCTGATGGATGTGGCTCTCTTCAACAGTGAGCTGATTCAAACTAGTTCCAATTGTCCAGTAATGAAGTGAATCAGCTACACCTAGAGAGAGAACTGTGACAAATGAGTATGAACCACAACAAAGCATTTCTGCTCTCTCTGTTGTTGTTTGTTTGCATTTTTTGCTTTCCTTCTCAGGTTTTTTTTACCTTCTTTCTAGATCCGATCTTTCTCATGCAGCAAGATAACTGTATAAATATGTACACATATATTGGATTTAACATCTACTTTAACATATTTAACATGTATGGGACTACCTGCCATCTGGGGGGGGGGGAGGAGGGGAAAAGTTGAAACAGAAGGTTTTGCAAGGGTCAATGTTGAAAAATTACCCACACATGTGTTTTTTAAATAAAAAAGCTATTATATATATATATATATATATATAAAGTCTCTGTTTTGCTTGAAACAGTTTGATTTTAGTATTGATCCCAAAGCACTATCACATATCAACCACTGTGCAGTCCAAGCCCTGATTCTCTGATTTTACTTTCACTGTTATTTTTCCTCCCTTTTTTGCCTACTCCAAATAAGAGAATGGTTCAAGATCTTCCCTAATATCATTCTACTTTTTGTTTAAGTGACTTTCATCTGGACTGTCATCACATAGTGAAGGATAGAAGGACCTGATATGCTATGGTCCAGGAGGCCACAGACATTTGGACATTACTGAATGACTGAATGATAGCAACAAATCAGAGGAAAAGTAGAAATTAAGGAAGAGGGGAAATACAGTTCTCCTAAAAATCTAGTTACCAAAGTACAAAGCTTCAACATCAAACAAAAATGCATGCAAGCATCCAAGAGGAGAGCCTTCATATAAGAAGAAAAAACAGTAAGAATCACTGACCATGAGAAATAAAGAACATTCTGGAACAGTCCAAAAAGTAGTAGAAATCAGCTTTCTTTGTTCAAATAACTTGTCCTGAAAAGTTGAGCTTAGCCATCAATAAGTTAAAAAAAAAAAAAAAGATTTTGAGTTCAGTGAGAGACTTTGAATCATTCCCACTAAATAAATGAGAAGAGAAGCATTTGATAAACAGATTCTTTCAACAAAATGAATTTAAGAAGAATTAACAAATCTATGTATCATTAAAAAAATAAGTAAATAAATCAATGCTTACGTGATACAAGGAGGAGAAAAGGTTGGTGGTGTATAAAATTTTTATTTTGAGAGTAAAAATGAGGCTTATGGACAAATCCCAAATTAAACAAATTTAAAATATTCTAGAGGAAGGAAAGGATGACACAAAATTAACATGAGGGGCTAGAATAGAATCATTGTGCTTTACATAAATGAAAGAAAACAGATATTGCAAACAAGCCTTTCAGAGTAAGCATTAGTAAAAAAACTGATATTCGATAAGATCACCAAACTAGCAAATGATAGAGTTGGACCTAAAATTCAGGTGCTTGATTCCCACAGTGTCCTTGCCACCAAGCTACCAATTCTCCAAAGTGTTTCCTTAATAAGAAAGAATTCATTTATCTACTTCACAGTGTGGTATATTTTGTGCAATTAAATTCGATATTTATTGACCAAGGCCCAGAACTAAAGTTGCATATGATCGAAATGCAATATATATGATGGATTCAAGTAGACTGTAGTATATTTCCAATGATGATTCAATATCTCAAATTTATATAGGACTTAGTACTTGATTTACATTATCTTATTTGAACCTCACAATGACATGCAAGGTAGGTACTACAAGTAGAGAAACTGAGGCTCAGAGAAGTTGCCTTTGGTCATACAAATGTTTCGTGAATGTCAGAGGCAGGATTTAAACCCAGATTTTCTCATTCCAAGCCCAATATGATATTATATATTATTATGTTATATTATAATACTACAAATAGAGAAACTGAGGCTCAGACAAGTTGCCTTTGGTCATACAAATATTTAGTGGGTATCAAGGCAGAATTCAAACCCAGATTTTTTCATTCCAAGCCTAATATTATATAATATTATGTATTATTATATTATAATAAAATATAATCAAATAAGAAACTCTATAAAGCACGTTGTGGGTCTCTAAAGCACTACACACACACACACACACACACACACACACACACACTTTGCTAACTATTATTATAAATTGCTATTGCTCCTCTGTGACCTATATATAAAATTAGTTGAAAAAAATGGGAAATTTAGCCTGGAAAAGAGAAGAATCAGGGGAATATAATAGCTGTTTTCAAATTCTTGAAGGATTTTCTCTTGGAAGATGTATTACGATTGTTTTCTTTGATCTTAGAGGAAAACTTGCTAATTAGAATCGTCCTAAATGGAATAGATTGTCTCAGGAGATAGTAGGTCTTCATTGGGGGCTTCAAGGTCTTTGAAATAAAAGTGATATGATACCAAAAGAGATCAATAAAGATAAAAATTTTCAAATACACCTGGGCAACAGTGTAAAGAATAGTAACCTCAAAAGAAATAAGGAATCCTAGTAGAAGACAGGTTTAGGGAGAAAAGATGATTAGTTCCATTTTAGCATCTTGAGTTCTAGCATCCAAGTAGAAATGTCCTACAGTCGGTGATATAGACTAGAGCTAGGGACAAGAGCCAAGGAGAGTGGCCAGGGTGAGAGACAGAGGTTTGACAGTTTTTGGCTTAGAGATGATCATTGAATCCACAGGAGCTGATCAGATCACAATTTTATTTGGTCTTCACTTAAGTGAAGTGGTAAATAGGTTCCAGGCCTCATAAATAGAGATAGAACCAGGAAAACAATTGATTTGGGAGAGTATAATTAAAGAAGAATATTATAAAAATAATAATTATAAAAAATTGTTAAGGATCATGCCTAAGTGAAGGGGCAGATCAATTCCCCCAGATCCTCCACAGTTGTGGATCACAGCATCTGAAGGAGTTTCAGGACTGCCTTTGTTGACAAGTGTTGTGGACTGGGGATGAGATAAATTGGAAGCAGAGGGAAGAGGAGGGAGGTCAGAGAACAGCCTCTCAGTCTCCTTGTATCATCATTGTTCTCTCACAGGAAGAGATCCATTCTACAGCTATGAGTTAGACCTCCAGCAACTACTGGTAGGTGGCTCCCGTTACAACATATGGCACCCTGAACATGGGACACAAGAATTACAAGAAGAACCAGCAACATTCGAGAGCTGTTTGTGAGTAGAATGCTTCAGACTTTCTTTGGTAATCCTTGGAGAAGGAAAGGGAGAAGAGCCCCGGTAAGATTTTTTTAGTTGAGGTAAATAAATGAGGCAACACATCAAAAGGCCGAGCCAGGAGACCGACTTGTTCTGACTACAATCCTCTTCTCCTTTTGAAAGTTTGCCTCCATGACATCTCACAAGATCAACACCTGCGATAGTATCTCATCCTACAACCATCCAGAGGTGATAATGCTGCTTTCATGCCTCAGTGTGCAGACTCAGGTAACAGCAAATGCACAAACTTACTGACCATGCTGTGGGGGGGAATATTCATAAAACAAAAAAACAGGGAATTGTTAAGGACCATGCCTAGGTGAAGGGTCAGATCAAGTCTCTGAGAGTCTCCACAGCTGTGAACATCTGAAGGAATTTCAGGGCAGTCTTTGCTGACACAGGTGTTGCTTGTGGACTGGGAATGAAATAAATTGGAAGCAGAGGGAAGAGGAGAGAGGGGTCAGAGAACAGCAGCTGCCTCTCAGTCTCCTTGTATCACCATCATCCTCTCACATGAAGAGATCCATTCTATAGCTATGAGTTAGACCTCCAGCAGCCACTGGGAGATGGCTCCCATATTATAACAAAAAATAAAAATAGAAGAATATTATTTTAAAAATAAAAATCATAAAAATAAAAAAGTAGAGAATCAGTTTGTGCCATAAAGAAATTATGACCAATTAATTTTTTTAAAAGCCATTAAAAGGAAGAAACTTTGAAGTGAGAGAGAATACTCCATAGTGAGCTACTTTTGAAAAGAAGTTAGCTAAGCTCTATAGTATGAACAAATCTTTTATAGGGGAAATATAACCTGAGGAGTTGACATCATAACTTGGCTTTCGGATCAGATAGGGAAAGGCGGGGATTTCTAGAAATCCCCACATGGGGTGGGACTGTAATCAATAGTCCACTTGAACAAAAAACCTACTTTAGAACAAAAGACTCACTTAAGGCTGATCCCCTCCCCTCCCTGCTTGCCTATTGTATTATTAATGCTTCAGATTTTTTCTGCTAATACCCATCTACCTTCTGGAGACCTTATCAGTCCAAATTTGGACTTGAAGGTCAAAGAAGCAAAAATAGAGATGGTAAATTATAAAGGTGATCTATTTGGGGGCGTAAATATAAAACTCCTTCCCACCTTATAAAGGGTCCAAGGCTGAATAGCTCAACTCCATATGACCAGCAGAAGATAGCTTGTCCCAGGACATAGATTGTCTGTTATTGTCATCAGTTGTTCATCCTTCATTCTCTAAGAGGACCAATGAAATCCCAAGGCTTGTTTTATCTTGTTTTGCCTGTGAATTGGAGGTGAGGTAGAGCTGCCCAAAGTTTCCAGCTTCACTCTCTCCTCTAGACTCCTCAGAGTCTAGTGGCAAGACATAAGTCGAGACTACCAGTTATGGCTCCGGAGGCAGTAGGAGATTTGGGCCTTTTTAAACTAAATCTTAGGACTTTAGGTGGCGCTAGGTGGCGCAGTGGATGAAGCACCAGCCCTGAAATCAGGAGGAGCCGAGTCCAAATTTGGCCTCAGACACTTAACACTTTCTAGTTGTATGACCCTAGGCAAGTCATTTAATCCCAATTGCCTCAGCAAAAAAACAAACAAACAAAACAACTAAGATCTTTTCCAGGTCTCAGCATGTCTGAGGCAACACCCAATCAGTAATTAAGGGATAGGTAAGAATTGAGACAAAATGTGGCCTAGTTTGCCATCACAAAAAAATCACTCTGGGATTTATATTTGGATCTTATATTCTATCTGGTTATTATACTTACGAATTACTCATGGAATATAACCCCCAAAAAAGTCACTCTAGGAGAAGATCCTCAGAGTTTCTGGCCAAGAGTGCTATTTATATTGATTCTGAGCCATCAAAACCCAAACAATGAGCAAGAAGGGTCTGGGAGGACCCTTCAATGAAAACCAGAGTGATTTGGGATTAAAGGTGCAGTCAAGTAGCTCAATTTGAATCACAATGATCTTCTTCAAAATCTGTTTTTTAGAGCCTTATTGGAAGAAATCATAAATGAAAACTCCATAAGTTAAGGAATTCATTGCCCCATCTTTTTGGAAAAAATAATGAAACAAAAAAGGGAAAAAGAATCTACATGATACTTTGTGAAGGAGGAGGGAGAGGAAAAGGAGGAAGAGAGAGAAGAGGACAGGAAGGAGGAGAAGGAAGAAGAAGAAAAAGAGGAAGAAGAGAAGGAGAAGAAAAAGGAGAAGGAAAAGGAGGAAGAGGAGAGAAGGGAGAAGGAAGAGAAGGAGAAGGAGGGGATTTGACTTCAGAGGGTTTAGATCCCAAGTCCCAAATTTTACAGGTGAAGTACCTGAGACCCAAGAAGGTGATGGAATTTTTTCAAAGTCATTTTTTAGTTAAAGACTCCATTTGGGGTTTTGTTGGCTTTCAAATCAGAGTCAGAGATCATCTGGTCCAGTCACTAGGAGTGAACCAAAAAACAGCCCAAGAGAAGGGGAAGCAGTGTGGTATTTGAGGATACAGCCAGGACCCGGATATTTTTAGACAATTAGAGATTCCAAGTGGGGGAGAACTTGGAGATCACAGAATCCAACCCTCTCATTTCACAAATGCAGGAACTGAGGCCCAGGGAAAGGACAGTGACCTGAGGTACTACATAGGTAATAAATAGCAAAGATAGGATTTGAATTCAAGATCTTTGACTTTCCTCTACTCAAGCAACTCACTCTCTGAGTCTCGATTCCCCCATCTATAAAATTAAGGGGTTGGATTACTGGATCATTTCTAAGGATTCCCCCAGCCCTATGTCCTATCTCAGTACAGAAAAGGATTTATTGCTGCTCCAGACTGTTGCCAAGTGGATTTCTGCTTAGATAAAATTGTTTGGACCACATGGCTTCAAAGATTCTGTGACATTTGGTCCTCAATTCCTATTCACCAATGCCATATTATTCTGAGTGTGTGTGTGTGTGTGTGTGTAAAGAGAGAGACAGAAAGACAGAGACGGAGACCACGCCTCTGAAGGGAGATCTTTTTGAAAGGATGATACTAAAAATCTTGTCTCAGGAGTCAGAACATTTGCATTAAATGAGTTTAAAACTGGCTTCTAGCATTTGACTATTATTAACAGAGGGGAGCTAGGCGCAGTGGACAGAGTGCCAAGCCTGGAGTCAGGAAGACTTCTCTTCCTGAGTTCAAATCCTACCTCAGATACCAGCTGTGTGACCTGGCAAGACACTTCACCCTGTTTGCCTCAGTTTTCCTCTCTGAAATCAGCTGGAGAAAGAGATGGCAAAAATCCTCTAGTATCTCTGTCAAGAAAACCCCAAATGGAGTCTTTAACTGAAAAATGACTTTGAAAAAATCCCATCACCTCCTTGGGCCTCAGTCCTTCACCTATAAAATTTGGGATTTGGGATCTAAACCCTTTGAAGTCACTTCCAGCTCTAGATCCATGGGCTTATGATCTCAGAGCACACAATTATAATAAGCTAAGCTATTGAGATTAGATGGCCAAAGTATTTGAAAGATGGATCAGATTTGTTCTGTTTGGACACGGTTTGGACCGTGAGGGGAAAATTAGGTACAATTTGGGGTACGGTGGGGAAAGAAGACAAATTCATTCGAGATGTAAGAAAAAAACTTCCTGAAAATCTGCGTTATTCCCAAGTGGAATGAGCTACGTTAGGAGGTAGGGGCTCCCCTTCCCTGGAGTTCTTTCAGCTCAGTGCCTGGCACATAGTAGGTGCTATCTAAATGCTTGTTTCTTTTCCCCCTTCAAGCAGAATCTGGTTGACCATTTGTTGGGAAAGTTGGATGGAAGATTCTTGCTCAGATCTGAGTTGGACTTGATGCTTTTGAGGTTCATTCCAGCTCTTAGTCTCCTGGGGAATAAAACACACACAGGAACATACTAAAATATCACACCGATCACAGGCCGGCCAAGTTTTCTATCAGCCAGATTTGGTTGGGGAGAGCATGGTGCTATCTTCAGACCAATATGGCACTGGGGCCAGAATGTGTAATGGCCCAAGAATGAAAACATTTACCGAGAGACCAAGCTGCTGCAAAACACTGATTTGCTCTCAAACTCACTGAGATTCTTTGTAAATGGGGAAAGTGCCCAGGAATAGGAGCGAGGGAAGGAGCAAGTCCCAGCCTTCCTGCTTGTACTGTTGTGCCCAAGGACAAGGACAGAGAGTGAAGCCAAAAACAGAATAGCTCCACATTAGGAGTGGAAAAGCCCAGGGAACCTTCCAGGACTGGATGGGATCCGACTTGCAACAGCTTGGCCTGAAGACAGGTGGGTCGGGCTGGTAGTCAGAGCCAATATAGATCCCCTAGTGCCAAAGCCCTTTGGTACCAAGTGGTAAAATGGCCCTGTAGGCTTCCTGGCCATATGGTGATCATTTGGGCACTGATTCATGACAGCCAAGAAGATACATCATTTCTTTCTTCCCTCCCTCTCTCCCTCCTTCCCTCCCTCCCTTCCTCTTTCCCTCTCTTCTATCTTCCCTCTCTTCCTTCCTTTCTTTCTTTCTGCTTGCCTGCCTTCTTCTTACCTCTCTTCCTCTTTTCCTTCCACATTTAATTTAATGAGCTCCATGATTTAATGGAAAGACTTCTGGACTTGGGAGTTGGGAATTCTGACTCTAAGTCCCAGTTCTGTCACCTCTGGCAGACTTATGACTTTTCAGTCACTTAACCTCTGAACCTCATTTTTTCCACCTCTAAACCTTAAAGATGGAACCTTATTATTTTCACAAATGATAACACTCATCTCACTTTCCATATCCATACAATGGGAATATTGCTATTCTCACTATTACTTTCACAGATTCATAGAACTGGGAGGGACCTCAGAAGCTACCTGGTCTAACCTGTCCTTAAGCAAGATTCCCTTCTCCAACATCCAACAAGTGGTCATTCACCTTTACCCAGTACCTTTACCCTGTCCCACATCCTTCTGAGCATCCCATTCTGGTGTGGAAACATTTTCATTGTGGGGATATTTTTTTTCCTGACATCAAGCCTAAACTTGCTCCTCCACATCCTCTAGGAACCTCATGCTAGTCCCATCCTCTGGGGCCAAAAACAAATCTGGTCCCTTTGCCATCGGCTAGAGGGTCAGATATTAGGACGATAGTCTCTTTCTTGCACTAAGTTGTTTTGTATTTTTTCAGGATAATAATTCCTGGTTCTTTAAACTTATACCTAGCATGACATAGATGTACTAGTAGCCCAGTTTTCCCACATATCTTTCAACATTTGTCATTTTCCTTTTCTGTCACATTAGCTAATCTGATAAATAAATGAGTTGTTTTAATTTGCATTACTCTAATCCATAGTGACTTATAGCATCTTTCCTGCACCTTTATTTCCATACCTATTCCATACTATAGAAAGATTTGATTCATCTGCAAAAATGTTTGTGGCAGCCCTCTTTGTAGTGGCCAAAAACTGAAAACTGAATGGATGCCCATTTGCTGGGGAATGGCTGAATAAGTTATGGTATATGAGTGTTGTGGAATATTATGGTTGTACAAGAAATGATCAGGAGGATGAATACAGAGAGGCTGGAGAGACTTACATGAACTGATGCTGAGTGAAATGGCCAGGAGATCACTACATACGGCAATAGCAAGATTATACAACGATCAATTCTGATGGATATGGCTCTCTTCAACAATGAGATGATTCAGGCCAGTTCCAAGGATCCTGTGATGGAGAGAGCGTCTGCTCCCAGAGAGAGGACTGTGGGAACTGAGTGTGGATCACAACATAGCATGCTCACTCTTTTTGTTGTTGTTCACTTGCATTTTGTTTTCTTGCTCATTTACTTCTCTTTTTGATCTGATTTTGTGCAGCAAGAGAATTTGTATGAATACGTTTGCACACATTGGATTTAACATATATTTTGACATGTATAACATAAAAAAGAAAGACTTGATTTCTTTATCTGAAAACTGCTTGTTGACAACCTTCAATTTACCAATTACCAATTTGAATTCTTATAAATTTGATTCAGTTCTCTATATCTTTGAGACACGAGGCCTTTATCCGAGAAAATTCTTTTCTCCAGTTTTTTGCTTTCCTTCTAACCTTTAAATTTAATGTAATTCATAAATTCTTCCCTTATCCATACATCTATTGGATAAACTATTCCTTGCTAATGGGGAGAGGCAGTCTTTGAAGGGCTATAAAAACCAGATGATTTCATATTTGATATTGTTAGGAAGCTAGTAGGGTTTATTGAAGAGGTGGCAGGGCTGTTACAAGGTTAAACCTGTGGTTTCTGAAGAGCACCTTGGCAGTTACATAAAGGATGGGCTGGAATAGGGGAGAGACTAACCAGCAGGTGATTAAAATAGTCCCGATGTACTACACACCTGTCAGATTGGCTAGAATGACAGGGAAAAATAATGCGGAATGCGGGAGGGGATGTGGGAGAACAGGAACACTGATACATTGTTGGTGGAATTGTGAATACATCCAGCCATTCTGAAGAGCAATTTGAAACTATGCTCAAAAAGTTATCAAACTGGACATACCCTTTGATCCAGCAGTGTTATTATATCCCAAAGAGACACCAAAGAAGGGAAAGGGATCTGTATGTGCAAGAATGTTTGTTACAACCCTCTTTGTAGTGGCCAGAAACTGGAAACTGAGTGGATGCCCATCAATTGGAGAACGGCTGAAAAAATTGTGGTATATGATTATTATGGAATATTATTGTTCTGTAAGAAATGACCAATAAGATGATTTCAGAGAGGCCTGGAGAGACTTACACAAATGATGAGTGAAATGAGCAGGACCAGAAGATCATTATTTACTTCAACAACAATACTATATGATGATCAATTCTGATGGACGTGGCCCTCTTCAACAATGAGAGGAACCAAATCAGTTCCAATAGAGCAGTAATGAACTGAACCAGCGACACCCAGCGAAAGAACTCTGGGAGATGACTAGGAACCACTACATAGAATCCCCAATCCCTCTATCTTTGTCTGCCTACATTTTTAATTTCCTTCAGAGGCTAATTGTACACTATTTCAGAGTCCGATTCTTCTTGTGCAGCAAAATAACTGTTAGGACATGTATACATATATTGCATTTTAACATATACTTTAACTTATTTAACATGTATTGGTCATCCTGCCATCTGGGGGAGAGTGTGGGAAGGAGGGAAAAATTGGAACAAAAGGTCTGGCAATTGTCAATGCTGAAAAATTACCCATGCATACATCTTGTAAATAAAAAGCTATAACAAAAATAAAATAAAATAAAATAAAATAGTCCAGGTGTGAGGTGGTGAGGATCTGCACCAGACGAGGGACAGTGTCAGAGCAGAGAAAGGGATATGTAGGAGAGGTGTTATGAAGGTAAAATCAAGAGTTTTTGGCAATGAGTTGGCTATAGGGGAAGGGGAAAGAAAATGGATGAGAGACAGAGAGACAGAGGGAGAGAGAAAGGGAGAAAGGGAAAGAGGGAGACGGAGGGGGAGAGGGAGAGATGGAGAGAGGGAGATGGAGAGGGGGAGGAGAGGGAGAGAGAGAGGAAAAGGGAAGGGGGAGACAGAGACAGAAATAGAGACAGAGGGAGAGAGAGAGAGAGAGAAAGAAGGAGAGAGAGAGAGGGAGAGAGGGAGACAGAAAGGGGGAGAGGGAAAGGGAAAGTGAAAGGGAGGGGGAGAAGGAGAGGGAGAAGGAGGAAGCCTAGGATGATATCATATTGATATCATATCTACTATTTCATGCTATTCAGTTATTTGCTATTACATTAACAAAAATAAAAAAATAATAGTAACAATGAAGTCAGGTCCTGTTATGGATTTTCTATAATTGGATGTTCGATTGTTGTTTGTCCTTCACTTCCGAAGAGAACCAGTAACATCACAGGTTGATGTTTGGATTCATGAATGAATTGGATGTAAGGGAGGCAGAGTTGCCCAGAATTGCAAGCCCACTCTCTCTTCCTGAATCATTGCAGTCCGGTGGCAGGACAAAAGCCAGGATGACCAGGGGCTGGCCAGGACGTAGCAGATGAATCGGGAGTCTCTGATGTCTAACCAAGCTTCCCGCTTCAGCCACTTTCATGGCCGTTGGAACAGATTGTTTTTCTCCAGTGTTCTGTTGGGGGAAGTCCTCGTATGCTTCAGGTAGACACTCCCCTACCTTGCTGATGGGTTTGAAGTCTGTTGGTTTCTCTCAACCCAGTTTAGCCTGTCTGCCCAGATGATTTTCTGTAGTACGGCCCCTGTGCATGCTACAGCTTCTGGGAGCCACAGGAGAGAGTTGGACCATGGCTTCTATTCCGTACTCATTCTCTCACCTCCAGTCCCATTTGGAGCTCTCCCTTGCATTTCTCACCCTAGCCTTCACCACCAGGCACCCCTGTCTCCAGAGACTGGGGGAGAGTTTAAGCTCAGATTGATTGGGGGGTTCTAAGCTGGACCTGGACATTGCTTAGACTCCTGTCTCAGTTGCTAAGCAGCAAAGACCCAACTCTGAAGTCATCTGTAGGTAGTTGGGGAAACCTAGGCACACCACAGGGCTTCTAGCTATTTTTCACAGAAGGCCGTTAGCCTGGAAAGAAGCCACTGACACAGTAGCAAATGAGATATCTAAGGCTCAAAGTGAACTGCTTTGAAGTCTAGTCTTCAAAGACAACATCTCTGATCTACATATTTTCTCGAATATCAAAGGCCATAATTGCCCTATTAGCCTAAACAGCAGGATAGTATTCTTTGATGAAACCCACAGAGATATTTACCTCAGCAGATAATATCACTATCAGTTCTAGATATCAAGGAAGTATTTGCTTTGGCAACAGCATTCATTTTCCACTAACTGATGTGAAACTTGTGTTTTTTCTGACTTGAGAACCAAAATTATTAGCAGAGCACAAAGGTTTATGGAGGAGGAAAACATTTTCAATTCTAGCATCTCTAGGGGCCCTATAGACTCACTGATGTGAATATTCTCTCCAAAAATACAGATCAAGAGTCAGTCCTCACCATCTGTCTCACCATCTGTAACATTCATTAATGGTATCCCATATGTTTGCCATGGCTCAGGGGTTGGGGTATACCAAAGGTGGCCCCTGGAGGCCATCTTTGGTTTCTCTTAACATCACAAGCATATCAATAACTCCTTTTCAAATCTGCTATATATAGTTGTATTTTATATATGTATATATACATATACATATATGTATGTGTATATTGTCCCTCATTTCTATAGTCCCTCATAATTTATAAAGCACTTTTGTCACAATAACCTTGTGAGGTAGATGACTTTGTTTATTACTGCTGCTGTTTTTAGTGGATGGCTAAAATTTTATCAGTGCATAGAAACATCCTCCACTGATTCAAATAAATGAGAAACCTTTAGTCTTGTTTTATAGTCTTGGAGTGTTGTCCAGGGGTTCTAAGAAGTTAAGTGACTTACTCAGGATCAGAAAGCCAATATGTGTCAGAAGTGGGTCTTGAGATCTCTTCCTAACCACAAGTCTGGCTCACTGTTTACCATGTCTCCATTTGACAGGTGAGGAAACTAAAGACTGGAAATGGAGAATGATGGGAACTTGGGCAACTCTGTGTGTGTGTGTGTGTGTGTGTGTGTGTGTCTTTCTCATTTTATTTCTTCATTGTTAAAATGGAGATAATAATCTATTTTCTTCACTCCATCACCTACCTGTAAGAGCTAGATGTTTAGAATAATATTATCCCAGTTTTCCTAATGAGGAATTTGAAGAACAGAGAGGGGAATGATAAACCCAAATTAAGATTAACTGGCCTTATTGACCCACACTTAACACCATACACCAAGATAAGGTCAAAATGGGTTCATGACCTAGGCATAAAGAATGAGATTATAGATAAATCGGAAGAGCATAGGATAGTTTACCTCTCAGACCTGTGGAAGAGGAAGGAATTTATGACCCAAGAAGAACTAGAGATCATTATTGATCACAAAATAGAAAATTTTGATTATATCAAATTGAAAAGGTTTTGTACAAACAAAACTAATACAGACAAGATTAGAAGGGAAGCAATAACATTTTTACAGTCAAAGGTTCTGACAAAGGTCTCATTTCCAAAATATATAGGGAACTGGGTCTAATTTATAAGAAATCAAGCCATTCTCCAATTGATAAATGGTCAAAGGATATGAACAGACAATTCTCAGACGAAGAAATTGAAACTATTTCTAGCCATATGAAAAGATGCTCCAAGTCATTATTAATTGGAGAAATGCAAATTAAGACAACTCTGAGATACCACTACACACCTGTCAGATTGGCTAGAATGACAGGGAAAGATAATGTGCAATGTTGGAAGGGATGTAGGAAAACAAGGACACTCATACATTGTTGGTGGAATTGCGAACACATCCAGCCATTCTGGAGAGCAATTTGGAACTATGCTCAAAAAGTTATCAAAATGGGCATACCCTTTGATCCAGCAGTGTCTCTACTGGGCTTATATCCCAAAGGGATCTTAAAGAAGGGAAAGGGACCTGTATGTGCATGAATGTTTGTGGCAGGTCTCTTTGTAGTGGTCAGAAACTGGAAACTGAGTGGATGCCCATCAGTTGGAGAATGGCTGAATAAATTGTGGTATATGAATATTATGGAATATTATTGTTCTGTAAGTGACCAGCAGGAGGATTTCAGAGAGGCCTAGAGAAACTTACATGAACTGATTCTGAGTGAAATAAGCAGGACCAGAAGATCATTATACACTTCAACAACAATACTATATGATGATAAGTTCTGATGGACGTGGCCATCTTCAACAGTGAGTTGAACCAAATCAGTTCCAATAGAGCAGTAATGAACTGAACCAGCTACACCCAGCGAAAGAACTCTGGGAGATGACTATGAACCACTACATAGAATTCCCAATCCCTCTATTTTTGTCTGCCTGAATTTTTTTATTTCCTTCACAGGTTAATGGTACACTATTTCAAACTCCAATTCTTTTTGTATAGCAAAATAACTGTTAGGACATGTATGCTTATATTGTATTTAATTTATATTTTAACATACTTAACATGTATTGGTCAACCTGCCATCACGGGGAGGGGATGGGGGGAGGGAGGGGAAAAATTGGAACAAAAGGTTTGGCAATTGTCTGTTTTGTAAAATTACCCATACATTTAACTTGTAAATAAACTATTAAAAAAAATCTTTTTTAACTCAAAAAAAAAAAAATTAACTGGCCTTGTGGCCCACTAGATGAAGTCCATATATTCTGATTGTATCCCTTTCCACCAATCTCTTTCTTCCTCTTCATCCACAATGTGTGATTAAGGAGATAGCCAGTTCCCTCTACTTATCATGTGGAAGAACAAGTTTTTTTTTTTTGTTTTTGTTTTTTTTGTTTTTTTTCTGTAAAGTATTTTGAAAGCAAGTTAGAACAGATAGATAAATGCTTTTCTTTATCTGTGGGGAACTGATCTGCCTGAGGAATTTGCTTCAGGGGGTTTTCTTTCTTAAACCTTGAAATAATTTCTAACTTCCTCCAGCTTCATGGCAAGAGGAGGAGGATATTGGGACAGGAATTTCTTTTTTTCCGACCCAAAGATAATGCATTAACAGTAAATATTTGAGAACTTTATCCAAATGTGGAAGTATTAGCTCTGTCAGTATTCCACAAACTGTGTACAGGGCAAGTGTTGTGGTTCCTAGGACTGGAAGGAAATCTTGGTTTTAGGGCATGCCTCCTGTTACAAAGACCTAGATAGAATTTGCAAATACTTCTCACAAATCTCCTTGACTTATGTAGCAAGGAAAGGATTATTTGATAATCCAGGAAAAAACCAGAAACCGGTATATTCCTTATTTTCCTTCCAAAAACAAGCCTTGGCTCCACTGCAAGCACTCAAACTAACAAGACGTGCAATACTGGAAAGACTTTCTTTATTTCACAGTAAAAGAAAGGACTCATATCCAAGTCCATAAATAGTCAAGAAAATTCTTCTTCCTACAAGGATGATTGAAAGGACTCAAAGTTGAGCCTACAGTCAAGAAAATTTTTTCTCTTTCTACAAAGTCCTATGTAATCCTTCCATTCAAGTACTGCTCTATTTAGCTCCAAATTTCTAATCTACTATCTGTTGTCCCCAGGATCAAATCCAGCTTTTGAAACCCCTCCTAACGAAGTTCCAACCCACTTCTCCACTGTCGTTCCGTATCACCGTCCTCCCTGCTCCTGCATTTGATGGTCCTACCAAACTGCTTTCTGTTCTTTCTATGCAACGATCCCTCTTCCTGTGTACCTTCATGCTGATGGACCCCCACACCTGGAAAGCATCCCCTCCCTCACCTCCTTCTCTGCTTCTACCAAGAATTTTTCACTTCCTTCAAACAGAGCTTAGACATCACTTTCCACATAAAGCCTTTCCTGGGCTCTACCTCCAGGGACCCCTCCAGTGTCCCTACTCCTTACCTTCTTGGGACTTAGCCTATATTTACTACACATACATGACATTACATATCTGTACCATATGTAATATTAAACATAGTATACATAATGTTATACACACTAAGTAAATATAGTAATCTACATCATTGTTGTTCTTATTCTTATTTTTTTTGTTTGTTTTTTATTCTGCAAGAGGATCATTGACATCATGGGTGATATCTTGGCTTGCACGTGAATTGGATTTAAGTGAGACAAACTTGCACAAAATCTTCAGTCTCTCTCTCTCCTGAGTTATTGAAGTCCAGTGGCAGGACTAATGACAAGATGACTGGATATGGCTATGGCTATGACTTTTCTATTTATTAATAATATTATGTAATAACAGATAATATAATTATTATATAATAATTACATCATCATCATCATATTTTATTTTTAAAAGACTAAGATCTTCCATTGCTTCTCGTCTGACTTTTGTCTTGCCACTGGACTTTGCTGACTAGCAGAAAGAGACTGATGGCTTTGTGCAGCTCTGCTTCACTTAAATGCAATTCATCTACAAGTCATCACCCTTGCAATGATGTTATTGGTCCTTTTTGAGAATAAAGGATGAATAATAACATATATGTATATGTAATGTTAACTATGCTAGTATATATATGTATTATGTATACATACAATATAATATTGTTATATATACTACTGTGAGAATTGGATGAGGGTTTAGTTTCCATAGAGTTATGTAAAAAAATCAGATAAATGAAACTTAAATCTGAGAAATAAACTGAGACTTGAGAAATGAAACTGAGACTTAAGAAATGAAACCTAAAGGTTAGATTGATGAGAAACAAAGGAAATGAAAGGGAAGACATTAATTAGAATAATTAAGGAGCTATTAGATGAAGAAGGGGTGTACACATACCCAAATAAGGCTAAAAGAAAATAAGAGCTAAAGTCACCAAAATGTGGAGGTTAACACTGAAGTGGGGCAATTAGGCACTCTGGATATGCTATAACCTTTGCAGTACCCAGCCAGTGGGGAAACTTGTTTCAGGAATTATATAAAAAGTCATGTTTTGGTAATTTGTAAGGTATGTCAGCTCCAGAACAACTGGTCTTGCAAGATCATGAATAATAATCTTTTTTTGGCTTCTTAAGTTCTTAGCAAGATGCTCATCTGACATAAGAATACTACACATACATGTGTTGAGGAGTGAGATACCCTAACAGCAATGGAGGTCCCCAGGCAGGTGTCACGGGGTTTGTGAAAGAATTTGCAGTCCCAGTCTCCAAAAAAGGTTTGGCAAAAATAGGTTTATTTTCACTGAGGACCTCTTTCTCTCAGTGGGCTCCTTCCTGATTAGGAAGATAGCAAAGATTGGCATACAGAGTTTTGATTTTATTTAGCTTTCTATGGCTTGGGGCTAGGGAGCTATTTGAGAGACTAATTTCCAAATCAATAAAGGGTGATTGTTTCCCAAGCCAAACTAATTTCCAAATTAATTGAAGGTGGGAGTTTCCCGTGGGAGGATGGGGATCATTTTAGGAATTTTCCCCAGCCCGGGAGGGGTTGAGATTTTTTACTCCAGGCCCATTCCCCCACAAAGATTAGGGGAACACAGAATCCTATTACATCACATGCACATTGTGCAATATATATTCTACATGTATATTATGTATATTGTATTATATATACTATATATATAGAATATATTCTATATCTTGTATATGGTATATGCATAATATAGACTATGTCTACATATGTAGTATCATATATATCATGCATATACACACATATTATATATATATATATTATATATAACAGTATATATATACTGTCTATGTGTAATGGGCTGAGGCTTGAGTTGATGCGCTGAGGTCCCAAGCACATGAGGCTAAATAGTAATTGGACCATACTCTATTAATATATAAGCTTGGAGAAAGAATGGCCCCCCCCCCCACTCTTTGTGCAAGTCCTGAAGTGTTGTATAGGAAATGACGATTCTGGTGGGTGGAGGCAGGGGAATGAAAAAGGAAGGGGAGGAGAGTTCAGGCCCCACTTGCTCTGCTAGCTGGCTTCCTGTCGCAGCTACCCATATTGCTATGGCAATCCTTCTTGCCCATATTGCTATCGCAATCCTTTTTCACCTCTTCACTTCAATAAAGACTGAAGATTTTTCCCTTAACCTGAGTTCCTGACTCTGGCTGATTTTAAATACGCGATCATTACATCTATGCACATATGATATATTAACATGTGGTGTATATCCACACCCCACATGTCCCTGCCAATAGTATGCAAGTTTCTTGAGAAGAGACATAGTTTCATTTTTGGTATGTACCCCCGAGTGTCCAGCCCAGTGATGAGCACAGTGGGAACTGATGCGGGAAAGATTCCTTTCTAGATTCCCAGCCTCTCCTAGTTAATAATGTAAATTGTCCTTTAACTCACAAATCCTGGTCCCTTTGAATTCCAATAGAAGATCTGACCTGTTCCCAGCCCCACGCAGATCTGAGCCAACTTTGGGGCTACACCCCAAAGCCTCTCGAGCTAAGTCTCCTATTATAAAAAGGCCACGCTGGGAACCCCTCTTTGCAGAGATTCCAAACATGGTAGCCATGTGAGGACCTTCTGTCCACTGGACCCTTTGTCCAGTGCCCTCCTTATCTCTATCTTCACCTAATAATAAACCTCTTTTATTAATCTAGCTCTCCGGGCCAATAAATGCTTTTATTGGGAACTCGCGCCGCTACTAGACCCCATTTACCGTTGTACCCTTGCACCGAATCCAAGGGGGTTGCAGAGGAGCTTTGCTTGACTCCCTGTACCCCAAACCTGCCGCTAGACCTTAACCCTAATTTCATTTAGGTACCCCAAATCTAGACCTCAACAGGAATCATTACATGCTTACTGATTGCCTTTCTTTTCATTCCTAGTCCGTGCTGTCTAGGGGATTTATAGTATCTGAAAAACTCAGTCCTCCCTGGCACTCGTGGCACTATTTTCTCTTCTCTTTTGGCCCTTGGCTCTCTCTAATGCCCTCCCACTGCCAGGTCCCCCTTTCCCTCTGGCACTCGCTGTTTCTCTGCTGCTGGATTCGGTATCCCTCTGCAGGCTAGATCCTTTTCTCATTAGATCCTTTCCTCCAGGGCTCACCCATAAGAAACTCATCTTTCAGGTCCACATGTAGGTCAGCTTCTCCATCTCCATCTGAGCATGCTACTCTCCCAGTCGGTTTGTTTCTTGGTATCTCTGGGACCCGACTTCTAGCTCAAGGTCTCCCTGGGGCTATTGTTTCTTGTTTTGCCTCTTGTGGCCCACATAGCTCCCCTCTTTTTCATCTATGATGGGAGCTTGGCTTACCTGAGATCTCTGGCCCATGCTCGCTGCTCCTCTAGATCCTGAAAACAACGTGGTGCATAGATATTGTCTAGAAGCACAAGATCCATTCTCTCAGGGTCCCACAGGCACAGCCCAAGCCTCTTGCCAGATTCACAGATAGCTGGGGTCTCCATCTAACCTTCCATCAGCTCTTCCCCATGCATGCAAGAGTTCTCCATGTCTACAGGGGGATGGCCGGCAATTCCTTTTGGCTGGCTGTTGTCTCTAGACTGTCACCCCTCCTCAATGACTGCCCCCATTCAGTGAGCCTATGTACCCTGAAAATGCCAGGTCCTTACCCAACTCCTCTTGGCATGTGCCCACTGCATAAAAGCTATGAGGTCTTACAGATGATCTAATCTAATCCAGTCTCCTATTACAGATTAAGAAACCGAGGACCAGATAGAGGAAGTGACCTAGCTTCTGTTACAGAAATAGCCATGGAAGGACTTGAAGCCAAATCCTTACCCTTCCAATTCTGGGTTCTTTCCCCTATACTACACTGTCTCACTAATCTGAATAGAGGCTTTGGGACAATGTTAATGGCATGGATATTTCCCCTCCCCCCTTAAAAATTATATCCTTATCAAATATCCTTTCATTTGATCAATTCTAGCACGAAAATAACCACTATTTTCTATTATTTTGCACAGATTTCCTCATTTATAAAATGAGCTCCTAAAGGAAACAGAAAACCACTCCAGTATCTTTGTCAAGAAAACTCCATTTGATGGATAGAGCACAAGCCCTGAAGTCAGAAAGACCTGAGTTCAAATCTGGTCTCAGATGCTTAACACTTCATGGCTGTGTGACCCTGGGCAAGTCAGTTAACCCCAACTGTCTCCGCAAAAAATTAAAAAAAGAAAACCCCAAATGGTGTCATGTACATGACTAAAATGACTTGAACCACCAAAAAATGTGCCAAGCACTGGCCAAGTGTCAGGGATACAAAGAAAGGTAGAAGAAATTGTTCTCAAGGAGCTCACAGTCTAATGGGGGAGACAACAAGCAAACGGCTATGTACAGAGAAGCTGCACACACACATGACAAATTGGAAATAATAAACAAAAGGTAAGAGAATTGGGGGCAACTAGATGGTAGAGCGCTGGGCCTGAAATCAGGAAGACTCATCTTAAATTGAAATTTAACCTCACCAGCTACTCAAAGGAAGCATAGTGAGGCTAGAACACTGGACAGGGAATCATGATGTTCTAGGTCCAATTTTGGTTCTGCCACAAATCAACTGTATGATTTTGGGCAACTTTACTTTCTATGGATCATATTTTAAAAATTATTATAGTTTTTTATTTACAAAACATATGCATAGGTAAATTTTCAACATTGACCCTTGCATAAACTTCTGTTCCAAATTTTCCTCTTGTTCCCCCCACCCCATACCCTAGACAGCAGGTAGACTGATACATGTTAGATATGTTAAAATATATATTAAATCCTATATATGTATTCATATTTATATAATTGTCACACAGCTAGGAAATATCAAGTATCTGGGGTCAGATTTGAACTCAGATCCTTCTGACTTCAGGGCTGATGCTCTATCCATTGCATCACCTAGCTGCCCCATAGGAATTTTTTTTTTTTTTTTGCTGAGGCAATTGGGCTTAAGTGCAAACTTGTCCAGGATTATACAGCTAGGAAATGTTAAGTGTCTGAGATCAGATTTGAACTCGGATCCTCTTAACTTCAGGGCTGATGCTTGATCCACTGTACCATCTAGCTGCCCCAACCCCAGGTAAATTTTTAAGAAAGATTTTCCATACTTGGTTTCTGGTTGAGGAGGTAGAAGAGGGGAAAATCTTGGTCCTGACTCAATAATTACTTATTAAATACAAGAGAGAAATATTCATTTCTCACACAAGTTGACTGGAATATGGTGAAGCCCTTGACTATAATAGGGAATTTGGAAGTGGAGGGAGTTTGAGGGGAAAGATAATGAGTTCAATTTTCAACATGTCTAATTTGAGATGTTTAGAGAATAACCATTTTGAGATATCCAATAGACAACTGGAGATGTGAAATTGGAGGTCAGCAGAGAGCTTAGGGCTAGATAAGTGGATGTGAGAATCATTAGCATAGAGATGATAATTGAATCCATGAAAACTGATGAAGTTTTGCACAGATTTCCTCATCTATAAAATGAGCTGGTAAAGGAAACAGCAAACTACTTTGTTTATAAGATAACATAGTATCTTATTATGTTAGTAAGTAAGATAACAGAGGAAGAAGAGGGTCTAAGAGAGCTCTGTGGATACTGAGAGTTAGCAGGCATGAACTGGATAAAGATCCCATAGCCTGAAGAGAAGTATCTGATAGGAGGAAGAGTGTACAGCAGAATCAAAATTCAAACCAATGTCCTAACTCCAAATTCAGCAACTTTCTCCCTCATACAACACACTGCTATATCAATTTAAGGGCTGTTAATATATTTCTTGCCATATATTTTGTTTTATGTAATCTTTGCTTCCTAAATATACCTCCCTTGCCCAGTGAGCCATTATTAGTAACAAAAGAAAAAAAAAAAAGGGAGGCAGGGAGCAGGTCAGCAAAAACAATCAACATATAAACTATGTCTCATGGCATAAGCAACATTTCTGCAAAGAAGAAAAGGAAATCGATTTTTTCAACTCTTCCCCAAAGATGGATCATTATAATTATACAGTAGCCAGGACCATTTTATCATTCATTGTAGTCATGTAATTGTTTTCTGGGCTTTGCTTACTTCGTTGTGCATCAGTTCATAAAATTTTTTCCAAACTTGGGAGAAGTCTTCCCTTGTTTCTTGGGGAAGTCATCAACCTCATATTTTTCACTCTTGCAACTCCCCCTCTTCCCAAGCAGAGATGATCTGATGTAACTCTTGGACTTACTCCTTCCCCTTGCTGAAGGTTATGAGATGTGAGAGGAATCTAAATCTAATCTGATTGGGACAAAAAAATCACTTGAGTCTATGCTTTATGACTGGAATAGAGGAGACAATTTAAAAAAATACTTGTTGACCTTAGTTGTCCTAGAGTTGAAAATAACCCGAGAGAGGAAATCACTAGCTAAAAGTAGAAAATTTCAAAACTGGATTCTGAGTCAATGCTCTTTCTACTCCACCACCAGCTTGTCTTCAAATCTTCTTTTTCCTCTATTTGCCAGATTCTTGGTATTTGGGGTCCAAAAGTTATTGCTCAAAAAACTAGAAAGAGGAGATTGGCTTCAGCTTCTGCTGGGTCTCTTGAGAGCTTCTTGATCTTTTGATAGTCTCTTCCACTCATTTTTTTTATCCCAGTCTAGGTCTTCTTGGGTTTGTGGGCTTCACAAAAGTTTTGCTCTATTCTTAGTAACTAGAAATATCCTAGCCAATGCATATGATGTAGCCTATATGTGACATATATAAATTTTACACACACACACACACACACAATCAAGAAGTATATGCACATTTCATAATTATATTTTTCATTCTAGAATTCCATCTTTTGGTTGGAGTTATTTATTTTTAAATATTTATTTTTTCAATGAACAAAGATTTTCTCTTTCTACTATTCTCACTCCTCAACCCACAATTGAAAAGAAAGAAACACAACTTTGGTTACAAATTGGCATAGTTAAGCAAAGCAAATTCCTACATTGTCCATGTCCAAAAATGCACATCTCACTTGGTATCACGAGTCTATCACATCTCTGCTAAGAGGTAAATATTGCAATGTTTTATCAAGTGTGCTCTGAAACTCTGCTCACTGCTTTGATCAGAGTTCCTAAGTCTTTCGCTTGTCTTTACAATGTTATATAAATTGTTCTGGTTCTTCACTTTACTTTGCATCAATTCATACACATCTTCCCAAGTTTGTCGAATACATTCCTTGCATAATTTTTTATGATGCAATAAAATTTCATTCCATTCATATGCTGTAGTTGGTTCAACCATTCCTCAGGAGATGGATGGAACTCCTTTGGTTTCAAGTTCTTTGATACCATAAAAGAGCTGCTACTCTTTCTTTGATCTCTTTGTAGTACCTCTTTGTAGTTCAGTCCAACTAATCCAACCCAAGAAACATTTATTTATGTGCTTATTATGTGCCAGGCACTGTGCTAAGCACTAGGGATGCAAATAAGAAAAAAAAAACAGTCCCTATCCTCAAAGAACTTATAATCTAATGGAGAGATACAACTCACAAAAGGTGGGAAAGCCGGGGTGGCCACAGGGATATCTTGTTCTGAGGCATTGAAACCAAAGCAGCAAACATAGAGTGAACAGAAAATCTAGTTTCTGCCCCCTATAAAGAAAGACTTTCAGAGGAGTTTGGTATCCCACTCTTAAGCCTTCCAATCAAAGAAGAGGAGGCTAAGGAAGGCATGAGTTAATGAAGTTAAGTCTTGAGTTAGTAGCACGAGAATGAGATTAGACATGATGAGCCTCTCCTGGTAAGGGAATCTTGTTCTTAGAACTGAAACCAGGCAAAGCAGCAGATGACAAGTGGAGCACATGAACCATACATGTTAGTGCACCTAGATGACCTGTTTTTAGAAAACTGCTGGAAGAACAGGAGGCAAAACTGATGACAATATTAGACCAGTCAGAAGCTAGTCTGAATGGGGTCAAGTGACAAATGCCAGCTTTACCAAACATTTATCAACTATACAGTTCATATGGTGTTCCAGTGAGAAGTATTATTCAGGTAATTTTCATCTACGTGTGACTCTCCATGGGGTTTCCTTGGCAAAGATGCTGGAATAGTATGTCATGTCTCTTCAGCTCATTTTACATTTTATATATGAGGAAACAGGCAAGCAGGGTTAAGTGGCGTGGCCAAGGTCCCAGAGAAAGTATCTGTGGCCAGAGTTGAACTCAGGAAGATGACTAACTCTAAGCCAAGCATTCTAGACATTGTACCACCTAACTGCCTAGTAATAACAAAGAAGTGAATACAGGTTCAGAAAAAACAAAAGCACTTCTCAATTAGTCACGTCCAAAAAATGGAGCAATAACCATGCTTTTATTGCCAAATCTCTCATTGATTTCACTTGAAGATACATGATTGGGAAGCACTAGAAGCAGGTCAAGACTTAAACCCTTAGGGAGTGATTTGGAGGACATTAGGCTGGAAAATATAAACAAATATTTAAAGATTTTATAAAGTGCCTTATGTATGCACCAGTATTGACTTATGTAAACTTGGGCAAACTATGTCACATACCAATTATCACTTTGGGGGCTGTTCTGTATCAAGAGAACTGTGGTTATCAAAAGTTTATTGTATAGACAAATAGAGGACCTACTGGCAGTGATTCTCGGTATCTTCATAGGCACTAAAGTTTTTGGTTTTGAGATGGATTATTGGCTGTTGTCTTTCATTCTCAAAGATGACCAAAATGACATCACTATGTTAGAGTTAAGTTACAGTGTGTCCAACTGTGGGTGACCAGATCAGCTTATCACACATCAGGAACATATAGTCCACATGAATATTTGGAGTGGGGATGTTCCTAAATTTGTAAATCTCCTGTTCCTTTTGAGCTGTTGTAATTCTGCTCTGCACACAGGACATGCAATTGATTCCAAAGTTCTTCAGAGAAATCTTAAAAGTGTCTTTTCATTCCTTCTTCTGAACTCCAGTAAGCACTTTCCTTGTGTGAGTTTTCCCATAAAATAGTTTGTGTGGCAAACCTACATTTAGCATTTAGACAACATGATCAGTGCATTGCAGGTGTGCTCTCTGGAGTAGAGTTAGATTGCTTGGCAATTTAGCTTGAGAAAATACCTCAGTGCTTAGTACCTTATCTTGTCAGGTGGTCTTCAGACTCTCCCTAAAACTATTCAGATGGAAGTGATTCAGCTTCTTGGCATGGTGCTGGCATACTATGCAGGTTTCATACATACATACAACAGTGAGGTCAGCAAAAGACTCTGTAGACCTTAATTTTGGAAAGCAGCAAAATACCTCTTCTCTCACACCTCTTTTTTTGGAGGAGGGGATATCAAACATTGAGCCAGCCCTGCTGATACATGTTTCAACTTCATAATCTTTGTATACCTCCCTGGAAAGCATATTGCCAAGGTAAGAACTTATCCAAGCAGTCAAAATTTCTCCATTTGCTGTTAACAATGGTTCCATGTAGGGATGGTGTGGTACTGTGAAGAACTTGTTTTCTTGATTTTAATTGTTATATCAAAATTAGCACAAGCAGCAGAGAGTCCATCTATATTTTGTTGCATCTCAGCTTCTGAGGCAACATTGAATGCACAATCATCTGTGAACAAAAAAAAGCGTGCATTGACTCTCCCTCTGTTTTTTAGTCTTGTGGTAGCTTTTTCAAGTTAAATAATTTGCCATCAGTGTGGTAGCTGATCTTGCTGCCATTACTGCCATTGTTAAAGGAACTTAACAATACTGCTGAAAATATCATGCTAAAAAGCACAGGAGCAAGCATACTGTTCTGCTTCACTCTCTTGGTTTCTGAGAAAGCACAAGAACATTGTTATCCAGAGCCCAGACAAGGATGGGGTCATGAAAATGACATAATCCTGATGAACTTCTTTGGTTACCCAAATTTTGCTCTCATTTTCCAGAAGCCTTCATAACTGACAGCTTCAAAGGCCGTAGTTAGATTGATGAACGTTGTGTACAGATCTGTTCTGTTCCTAGCATTGTTCTTGAAGTTGTCAGGCAATAAACACCATATTTGTAAATTGCTTAATACAAAGCTTAATACAGTATAAGTACTATATAAATGCTAACTCTGATGAAGGGGAGAATCTCACTGTAGTTCATGGGAAAGTATGTCTTTGAAGATGTGGGAGCTACAAAGGGTACAGATAATCAGCTGGTTCACCTGGGTTTTAAAACTAGTTGGTCAGCTAAGATAGGTACCACGCATGAACTTTTGAAATGGTTATCCTCCACTGTCCACTCTTCTGCAATGCACTCACATTAGAGAAGCTATATGTGAGTATACCAGACAATACAGACTGAAGGCAGTCACCCGTTGAAGTGAGATAATTCAATGAAAGAGAAAGGAGAGACAGGGGGTGAGGGAGAAGTCATTCCAGGGGAAACTCCCAAGCTAGGAATGGGGACATGCACTTGACAGATGCTCCCATTTCTTCAGTCTTTTCCTTCAGCAATCTGAAATGCAATTGGCCTCTTCCATTTCCTTTTCTATAGCTGAAGGTTGACTGGATGCTTGAAGAAAACGAAGTTTTTCTAATCCCAGAGGAAGAGTTTTAAAGGGGGATTGGTCTTGAAGAGTTCTGAAACAAGACTCAATGGGGATTCTCATTTGGAGAGTCCTGAAAGAGACTGGCAAAGACTAGAATTTTCTAATCTCTCATCATCTCCGGGCCCTTACCTCACACAGAGCAAAGCCTTCATTCTCAGTGATAAGGAGTGGGTCTTTTTAAGGGCAATGGACTTTGGAATAAGGATTACCTTTTTCTCTGGGGCTGAAACTCTTTGCTGTCATTTGTAAAGATCAGCTCCGGCAGGTCCAAAACTCTTATAGTATAAACACAAATATCCATTTAATCCACTGGCAAATGCTTAAAATGCCACCATCCCAAAATGGGTAATGGCTTTGACCAACCATGAGTTGTGTACTATCACTTTAAAGAGAACTAATGTGGAAACATACCTCATTCATCCAAAATAATAGTGATCGTGGAAATGGCAATTTGTGAAATGTAGGGAAGTGAACTAATGGAAGAAAGCAAAGCTAAAAGCTGGGACATCCTGAAGCTGAAACAATCCTTCATCCACAACCATGATGGATAACAAGCTCATTTGCAGGCTGAGAGTCACCAATTGATTATAAGTAAATCACTAATACCATTTAATGGAAACTGCTAGTTGTTTAATTTGAAAGCAATGAAAAGCAAGTCTTTAGAATTTCTGTTCACAGATTTCCTAGCTTTGGAAAGTATAAAAAGAAAATAAGCCAACACCCTAGTGGCTTAAAATCACTCCAATAAACTCACAATATAGAATCCAGGTTTCCACAGTAGCCAAAAGTGATATATGAAGTTTTCACTCACTTCTTTCTTGCCAGGAGAGTCGGGAGTATCAAGAATTCACAATATATTTTAAACTCAACAGATAAGATGGGAATCTGAAACTTGGTTAGAAAGTTCAGCAGAATCAGATGGATTTTTAAATGCACACATAGAATGCCACGAGAAATTGTTTCATAGGCTTTTTTGTACATGTTTGGGTGGGAGTTGTAACTATCCATCGACTTACTTTAAAAATTTTATTCTGAACTTAAAACAAGTATTTCCATAGAATTGAATAGAAAAAGATTGTACATGAAACTGCAAAAATTATATACCGCCATTCCTTTTAAATATATAATAAAGTTATGTAACCCCCCCTCCTTTTTCTCCTCCATCATCTTAGAGATGGTACTATTAGGCACAGATATGTATACATATGTAAAACTCTTTCAGTATTGGGCCACCAAAATGAGATAAGGGGTGTTTCCCCAAAAGTATATTGGATTACAAGCTGGGGTTGCAGATTGTCTTAAAAAGATTTGTGTACTTAGACCTCCTTCAAATCAAGGAGTTGCTGCTAAGACTGGGCTAAATTCATGTTTTTTTTTTTTGTTGTTTTTTGCAAAGAAAAGGAGTTTTAGCATTAATAAGAGCAAGATAGATTTCCTAGCAAAGATGCCATAGGCAAGGGGTAGGTGGAATTACTGGGCTAACCTTAAAAGTTTAGGATCCCAATGTTATCTATTGAGATACTTTTTAAAAAATTGTGTGTGTGTATGGGGGGTGGGAGGGGAGGGGAATTACGCCAAGCCCTAAAAGTCAAGGTCAGTATGAAAAGCTAAAGTTAAGTTTTGATTTGAAAACATGGAAGCATACCAAAATTGCCCTGGAGGCAATGTCGGGGTGGGTGCTGAACTCCTTCCCCACCTGATATTCCAACTATGGAGGTCCCAAAAGAACAAAGATCAGCACACAAAGGAAGAGCATTCCTCCTATATCCAATGGCAGAATTGCATTGAACCCAAGGATACCAATGTATCCACACAGCTTGTGGAATATCTTGAGTGTCACTATGACAGCAAGACATCAGAGAAGTGCCTCAAGACATCCTTTTAATAATCTAACTTGTAACCCCTTATCTATCCCAAGTATTGTTAGTGCAGACATATGCCACCTTCAGAGGATGGCACTCAGATAAACAAGTGAATTAAGATATATTGAAAGCATCTGCATGTGATTCAGGCATTTGGTTCATTAAATGCAATTTTAATAAACAATACTGCAACGTGTTCAGATTGTCTATATATACCAAGTAGAGAATAACAGTGGGCATATGAAAATGCTTTTATTTCACTCCCTTCCACTATCAAGGAAGACAGGGTCTATGCACTATGAAGAGCACAACAAAGACTACATTTCCCCCAATTCTGTGGGTACTCTGAAATTCCTACTTCCCTGCATTGAGGGGTCTCTGCCTTCCTGAGTGGATAGAGAGCTCTTCTTATGTTCCCTAAGGAGGGCCCTCATCTCATTTCCCATCTGTTTGAACTAGTCTGGACTCCCCCCTTTCCCTTTTCAGTTTCCTTTTGTGTTTTCACACAATTAGACTATGAACTCCTTGAGGGCATCCCCAGCACTTAGCAAGGTGCCTAGCTTATAATAAATTCAATGTTGATTGACTGTGGGCTCAAGATATTAATTGTGGAAGACTCCAAATCTCTATGGAAACAAGGGAATGATTGACTATGGCTGTAAGCAAGTGTTCTCTTCCCCTCCCCTCTCAAAAAAGTATGGTTATGTAGTAGCAATGTATATAGCTGGCTACATAGGTAGTTTGAAGGCAAAAAAGCCTTGCAAGGGCTGTGGTAGCCTTTGGTCCATTAGTCATTGACAAGCATTTATTTAGCACATAAGCATCATATTAAGTAATGGGGATACAAAGAAAAGCAAAAAGTTCTTGAGGTCTTCACATTCTAATAGAGAAACCATGTTAAGCCATGCAATAAAACGACTTAAATGCAAATTATGCAGTGTGACTGAAAAGCAGTTAAAGAATGAGTGGTGAGTGGGTAGATTAGGACCAGACATGCGATTTTTGAGTTGCATCTTGAAGCTTCCTGGTATAATATGGCTCGTCTCACTCCTACTCTCAACCACCAACAGACATTTTGAACATAAACTTTATTATGTAAAACAGATATACATGTATAAACGGAGGTAAAAAGTATATCTGGTAGCAAAAAACAACCATGACCCATGGAGAATTTCCAACAGCCTGAAGGTATAGCAATGTTGATCTCATGATAAATGTGGGTTATATATTACCCTGACTATTCACTGTTGAAACCACTTTCAGAGTTGGTATCAATTTCAGCTTCTTATAATCTAGGTTATAATAAGCTGCTGAACAGAGCTGGAGAAAATCATGGAATCATGCTGATTGGATCCACTGCAAATTTATGCTACAAAATCTCAACTGGACTCTCACTGAAGGCAATCCTTTTACATTTCCCAAAGGGATTCAAATTCCACTCATTTCCATGGCTGTTTCAAAGCTTTCCATCCCTTTTCCTCCCTTTTAGTTGAGTATCTTGTTTCACATGTCACAGAAAAATTAAGGACATTATCGAACATCTTTTTTTCTCTCATATGATTCAGACATCTTCCTCTAAAAGCTTTCATTCCTATATCATAGAAAGTGGCTGCTTTCCTTACCAAAGCAAATTCTTTAAAGTATATCTTCGATCTCTTCCTGAATCATATTTACTGTTTTTTTTAATACTTAATTTCTCCTTTTCTTCCCCCACTTCTCTATCTCATCCTTAAATCCTCACTTGATTCTACTACTGTCTTCTCTCCTTTGCTCCTTGAAAAAAAAGCCATCAAAACGTCACCACTTCCCTGCTTCTTAACTCTCTCATAATCTGGCTTCTGACTTTACTATTCAATCTAAGCAATATGGACTTAGTTGGGCAACAGGGAGTAATTTATCAATCTAGCATGACAGGCTTTCTTTCACTTGTAGCTTGAAGTTCAAGCCAGAAGCAACTATCAAAATCAAAGAAAGCTTGGTTTAAAACTTTTACAGACAGTACTGCATATGTATACATGAAACGTATACAACATGAGATGTGTGGACACAATATCAGTGACAATCCCAAGTAGAAAAAAGCTAAAATGAAATCTCATACACTCCTCAGGTTCTAGAAGTTCAAAGTCTGCTTTTTGATTCCCAAATGCTTCACTAGCGCAGCTTGTGATTATCTTCAAGACAGCTTCGTTAATGGGGTGGCTTGTATCAAATTGGTAGGTTTTTATTTTTAAAGCTGAATCTAAAGTCACTTGCTTCAGTTGTCCAGCTTTGAAATGTGATATAATTTGCCTTCTTTTCTTCAATGGACTTCTTAGTTACTACTGGATTCTGTTGTATGGCCTTACAGTACTTAATGGGGTGGCTTGTATCAAATTGGTAGGTTTTTACTTTTAAAGCTGAATCTCAAGTCACTTGCTTCAGTTGTCCAGCTTTGAAATGTGATATAATCTGCCTTCTTTTCTTCAATGGACTTCTTAGTTACTACTGGATTCTGCTGCATGGCCCTACAGTTTGTTTGCTCCTTTGGCTAAATGAAATTTAGTCTGACTGAATGATCCTGAGTGAAAACACTGTAGTTCAAACTAATCTTACCTTCTATTGATTCAATCGAACTTTGAACCTTAATGGCCATTCGAACCTCAATTCCTAGTCTCGACTCAGGCTTAAAGAATTGGAAGGAGTCCCAGAAAGGCCAACTTCTTGAGGGAACTGCACTTTAGAGTGGTTTGTACCTCACCAAAATGGCCTTAATTTCTTCCCTACAACTTGTTATTCCAAATGTGGAGTCAAAACCAAAAAATTGGCTTAGGTCCCTTTTAACTGCAAAGAAGGGAAACTAAAGGAATGACTTTCATGTTTCTTTTGATGTGCTTCAGTTTCATTTTTTTTTCCTATCTGAAACTCTATTCTACTTGCTCTGTATGTTGGTTATTCTTGGCCCCAGATTTCTGCAGTTCCTAGAAAGGTCTGGCTTATGAAGAGTTCCTTCTCACAAAGATATATTTAGGAAATATATGGGCTTCATTCACATCTTTTTTGGCTTCTTTTGACTCTGCAGCTCAATTTCACACTGCATTAAAATGCCTTTGTCTTTTCTAAAAGGTAACTTTTATAAACTTTTCAGAGCATCAATGTTTAAATGTGAAATTTCAATGAGGATAAATGAGTATATATATCTAAGCCCACCGACAGTTGGTGACAACAGGGACCAGAAGCCAAATCAACACTTTTAGATTATTTCTGGCAATTTGAATTCATTCTTCCATTAAAACAAAGTGTTCTGAATCCTTAATAGCCTTAAAGTTCAAAGAAGGAAAAAAAAAATGTTTCATGGTAACTCTTCCGTCCTAGGAAACGTTTGATATCTGGTGAAATTTTTTGGGACACTAAGAATAATGAATTCACTGATGAATTCATTGACAGTACTTCTAGCATTGCCACTCAGAGAAGTAAATACTAAGCTGAAATTTGTTTTTGCTTTAACACCACATTCTGCTTTCAGAAACCAAGTTTTCTCTCCTTCATAAGATTGCATAGGGATCATTCCCATTCTTCTACATGTCTGTAGTACTTTGATTCTGTAGGACCAATGTCAAAGTACAGCACACATGGCCTCTTAGAAACATCTGGTTCTCATTTGTAAGTGGATTTTTCTGAAGATCAATTCATAGATTTAATGCAAATTTGCCTACAATTGTGGAAGGTGGAGGCAGGAAGGGACCTCTTGACCCAGAGACTAGCAAATAGTTAATGTATGGGAGTCAAAGACAGAAATGAGCAGCAGCAGCAGGAGGAACACGTGCAGCCAGCCACGTTGAGGCCTGGCCAAATCCAAAAGGACACATGGAGGTCAGATAGGATGGGGACATTCCATACCCGATCAAGGATAGATAGCAGACACAAGGGTCAAACATGTGGCTAGGCAAATCTGGGAAAAGATCTTTCAATGCTAGAAGTCTTCAGCCAAGTCATTCTTCAGCCTTCGTAGTTGTTTGAGTATCCTTTGGTTTTCACTTTTGTGTGTGTATATGGAGGATGGAGGGGAAGAGATGGAGAGCACATTGAGAAATTAAAAGGTGATTTTTGGGAAAATGTGGATTTCTTTCATAATTCTTTATGGAGTTGATTTTGTGGAATCCAAATTTAATTACAATTGTGTATACTAAAAAATTAACCTTTTTGCACTTAGAAAATAAACCCTTTTGAGCTATGTGCCTTCCCTTTTTGCCCTCATTTCCTTTTGTGCTTTTAGTCATCCTGTAAAACAAACTTCTAAGAGATTACTTTCTTTTTTCAAATGTTTTATCAAAGTTTCTATCTTATTTTGTCACTAATTCTGCCCTGCATTAGTTAATAGTTTTTAATCTCCCATTCTTAGTCATTATTTCTGCCTCAGATAGTTCTGAGACATTTCATCTTTGCTCAGGTCTACTGTTAGCATGAAACCTAATTACAATTTCAATTCTTCTCAAAATGTCAAAGGATTTGAACAGGCAGTTTTCATCAGAAATGAAAATTTTGCTATGTAGGAAAATGCTCTAAATCATAAATCATTTATGAGAAAATGAAAACAAATCTTAAGAGGTAACATCTTACACCCATTATATTGGTAACATCACCAAAAAGGAAAATGCTGTCCAGGATGTGGAAAATTGGGGCACTAACGCACTGCTAGCAACCAAATGGGGCAGTGGATAGAGCATCATGTCTAGTCAGGAAGATTCATCTTCCTGCGTACAAATTAGATCTCAAGTCATCCTAGCTGTGTGACCCTGAGCAAATCACTTAACCCTACTTGTTTCTGTTCATCTGTAAAATGAGTTGAAAAAGGAAATAGCAAATTTCTCTAGTATCTGACAAGGAAATTCTAACCTCAAATGGATCACAAAGAGCTGAACATGAATGAAAATGACTGAACAAAAATGCACTGCTGGTGGAGCAGAAGCCACATTCAAAGGGCAACAAAATTGTGCACACCCTTGATCCAGTAATACCACAACTAGGTGTGTACCCTCAAAGAGATCAAGAAGACAGAAAAGGACTCAAGATGTACAAAAATATTTGCAGCAAATTTTTTGTTGGTAAAGAACCGGAATGCCCATGGGTGACAGAGCAAGTTGTGGTATGTGATTGTAATGGGACTATTATTGCGCTGTAAGAAACTCTGAAAAACTTGGGAAGACTTATATGAGTTGATGTGAAATTAACAAAAGTAGAACACTGCAATAGCAATATTATGACAATCAACTATGAAAGATTTAGCTACTCTGATCAAATGACCCACAATTTAAAGGACTCATGAAAAAATTTACTTCCAGAGAGTAAACTAATAAACTGAATGGAGATTGAAGTATCTTTTTTCTTTTCCATGACTATATCATAGTCATGCAATGGGGAAAGATAGGAAGGGAAATTGAGAATCTGGAACTGGAAAAAAGTGAAAATAAAATTTAAATTACTTCAATTCAATTTACAGAGTTATTTTCAGTTTAAGATTTTAGGAGGTGAAATTTATAGATTTGAATGGCTTGGCTTACCATTCTAGTAAAAAAAAAAAAATGTTCAACTGTCTCTTCCATATGCCAATGTTGATCTAGAATCTAACATGTTAATATCTAGAGTCCATTGACTCAATAGAACAGCTTATAACATCAAGAGGAAAAATTAGGTCAGACTGACATGGAGGATTTTTAGGTAACTTCTGGCTTTAAAACTGTACACTCTAATAGTTATTAGATTGAGATAGCCATTTGAATTTTTAAAGTCATGACCCATCAGCTACTTGCACTTGAAATACAACCATATCATTGAGTTGAAAGCTAATTTGAGTGGAGACCTTTTCCTCTAGATATATAGAAAGCCTATTACAACCAGTGGTAATCTATCATTGCATTCAAGGGGCTTCAGAGGGTCCACATAGTATGCTGAAAGGGCTTAATAGAAGACAAAGTGTTCCTGAAATATAAACTTTCAAATTTTAGTCTTGTATGTTTCTAAATTAAAAACAACACAAGTATGCACTGTGTCCTGCTCAGCTTAAACAAATATTCAGAAATTTCTTGAGCACTGAGTTCTTTCAAAGTGTAAATACAGCAAGGATATACCACTAAGAATACCTTAAAAGATTTATGTGCTAAGGCAGAAAGGTTTCCCTTCCATCTATGGAAAGGATACACTTGCTGGCTTTGCAAACCTTTTTTAAAGCTTTTTGTTCCATTCAATTATCAAATAAACCTGCTGACTCAGGAGAGGGAAAAAGTACTTCTAAATATTCAGCAAAGCTCCATCACAGCTACTTTTTGCACTTGACTTCAAGATCAATATGAGCTCTCTTCTTACAAATACAATTTCATTACTAGTTTCATTAGTTAATAGGATTTAGAGATAGAACTATCTCCCTCATTTTACAAATGAGGAAACCAAGGTTGAGAGACCTCTTTGCTTGAGTTAGCTAGTGTCACAGAGCCACACTTTATAAACTAAAGCCCTTTCAATTTGGTTTTACACTATGCGATTCCAAAGTAAGTACATTAAGCTTTATGGTTTTTCTTGGCAAACAATACATATGATAGAGTGGGAAATCCACTTTTTGCTCTTATTTCCATTTCCAGACTTCTATTACAGTGAAGTCTGTCCACAATATAGGTCTCTCTCTAGCACCGCAACAAGATTAGGTCATCCACTATACCACAACCTCACAGAGGTCTTCTAAACTCATATAGTGAATATGTATTTTACACACAGACACACACACACACACTTATAACAATCTACCTTTTAGAAAGCTTGATCCTGGAGATGAAAAAACCACACTTAACTCAAAAATCTTAATTTGTTGAACTTCAACAAAGGACACCAGAAATCAAAGATGGGAGGGAAAAAGACTAAGGATGTGATTTAAGTGCTTAAAGTAAAACCAAGACCCTGGTTTTTGCTAAAAAGCCAATCTTTCCACTATACATTGCCTTCTTAGTATAATGCTGTTGTCTGATATAAAAAAGGGTGTTTAATCTTTGCACCATTTCCCTCTATTCTCACCAAAGCATCATGAGGTATTTTATTGAACCACTATGAAAGATTGCAAGTTACAATTTTCATGCAGTAAAAGGGCTTATCTGGTTATGTGATTAGGAGTTTCCCACCTGCCCGCAAGAATCTAAGATCCAAATATATTAGCTTCACTGGATCCCTCTTTGCTCATGTTAATACTCCAGGTACCAATTGTGTTTTAAGACATCTGAAAGACTTAAATCAATAGCAGGTAGATAATTGGATGCTAAATAGATAACTGGAGCCAAATTGATGGCTAGTATTCTAGAATTGGAAATAAGAAAATTATATGACCATCCAAGTTTCTAAGAGATCAAGGAAAAGATGTACATATTTTAGTTCTGCCTCATCTGTATTTGAAATTAAAATGTCAAAGTGAATTTGATTTATCAAACTCATTTGGAAAAAAGATTGAATTTCCTTGTTTTCAAGTTCTATATTGGCTGTAACGCAGGGAATTTGAACTAATCAGTGTTCTCAATTATCTTCCTTACCTATCTAGAACATCAATTCTCCCATTAATTTTTATTGCTCTTTCCAAAACATAGGCTAATTTTCTTGTCAGAGAAAATGGATAAAATTGAGTTGAGCAGCAATGTGTTCTGCCATAGATTATACTTGTCCCATCAATCCCAAGCAATGTTACCCAACTATATTTTCTAAAAAAGCCAGAGCCCTCCTTGTTCACAGCTTTCCTTACCTGGCTCAACTCATTCTGAGATTAACCCTCATTAAAGAACTGAGATGACTCAAATATACTATGCTGCTCCATAATGGTTCCAGTTTTCAATAGGCCAGTGAGCATGATTTTTGTGACAAAATTTTGTATTTTTAAAAATTATAGTTTAATCATCTTTGATATCAACACATCATACCAGAATGGACTCATTTATTTTTGATGAGGTCCCTAAACTAAAAGTTCCAGGGAATTTTATAGTTTAGATCTGGAGAGAATCTAAGTCTTGGCTGAGTGAGTGAGTGAATGTAGGAGGATCTAGAATTGGTTGAATGGCTAAACCACAATAGTCATTTTCAATTTGGGAAGGTCTCAAGGAAGTATCTGTGCTTGGCTGTGTGCTGTCATTTTTATCAGTATCTTGGATAGAAGCATAAATGGTATGCTTATTAAATTTGTAGAAGACCCAAAGCTAAAGCATTAGCTAGCACACTGGATTTTTTGGGGAGGAGGTTGAGATGGTTGGGATTAAGTGACTTGGCCAGGATCCATTTTAAATGCCCAAGTTTGAATTTGAACTCAGGTCCTTCTGATTTTAAGGACTGGTACTCTATCCACTGCACCATCTAACTGCCCCTCACTTGATGTTAAAATTCTTGACAAGCTAGAAAATGTGAGCTGGATCAAACAGGATAGAATTTGATAAGGATATGTGCAATTATGCACCTACCTTTTAAAAAAAATTATCACAGTAGAAAGTAGGGAAGGCATAGCTACATATTTTGAAGATCTGAGGAGTCTGCTGACAAAGACAGTGTGACTCAATATATTGCAATCTTAAAACTGCATGGAGAGGACTTGAATCCAGTCATAAGGAGTTAATAGGTCATACCTGAATTAACTGGTTCTGGCTGCCATATTTTAGGAAGGATATTGATGATCAGTTGATGGAACTAGGGATGTTTGGCTTAAGAAAAAATACTTAAGTAGGCCATGAATGCTTTCTTCAGAAAGTGTTTCAGATGTAAGGTGGCTTAGATTTGTTCTGGAAGGTATCTCAACAGTGAGGCAGAGGCAAATTTAAGCCTGTTAGGAAAATTCCCTAACAATTAGAATTATTCCAAAGTTTTAACAAGCAGCTTGGGGCTCCCTTCTTTGAGGTCTTAAACTAAGAGTACATGTGTATGATAAAAAGGAATCCTTTTTCAAGTATGCCTTACACTAGACGGCCTGAGGTTTCTTCAAACTCTGGACTTTTGTTTTTGATGACATCTGTGTGCTCTTACCATCTTCCTCACTTACCTTTTATTTTCACTCCCTATTATATACTTTTATGTTCTTTTCAAAGAGAAAAATGCAAACTAAACACTGAATTGCCTGCTTCTTTTTCCTTATGTTATTGTTCCATGTACCCTTAAAAGTAGTTTACAAACTTTTCTCAAGTTTCTCTAGAGCAAGGAATACATGAATATGCCTTAATATTTTTCTCCCAACCCCCAAGCCTCACCAGTGTCTGATCCACACAGAAGCTTGGCATCTGACTGAATTAACCAATAAAGGAATTTGGCAGGGGAAATCTTCACATCACTGGTTTCCTTCCTGCTTTGGTATGAAGTGTTGCAAATTACCCAAATAGCACAACTAAATTTTAAGTAAAAATCAGAATAACTTCCTCATGGTCTAAAAAACAAGTCCAACTAGATGATCTCTAAGATCCCTGCCAGATATAAATCCTACCATCTCAAAGAACTTCCAAATTATTAGTTATATGGAAATAGGTTGACTTGAAGGTAGTGAGTTCCCCAATCAGTGGAGATCTTCAAGGAGAAACTGAATTCACTTGTTATGGATGTTGAACAGAAGATTCATATTTCAGGTGGGGTTTGGATTAGATGGCTTCTGAAGTGTGTTCCAACTACGATTCCATGAGGCATTTTTTAACAAGGGATTCGTTGAATGTCCTTGATTTACACCTCTGCAGGATTCCTGAATCCTGGCTGTGATGACACTTTCCTGTAAGGACCTTTCTTCAAAGGTGCCTGAGGTTATAGGAATCTTTTATCCTGAAACTAATTACTGAACTTGCTTGAGAATCCTCAAAGCCTGTAACATAGAATTTCCAGGAAGTGATGCATATCATGGCTGATCTTTGTGGGAGTGCTCTTGTAACAGACAATAACACTACTCACACGACTGACTTGGACAGCTTATGAATTTATGAGAGAAATTCAAGCTTGAATCTTAGTTGCTTTTTTTTTTTTCTCCTTTCCTTCAAAGGACTATGCATCACTTATATTTCATTTGATGTTATTTCCACAGAGATAAATGTTTGAGATGTTTTTATCTACAGCAGCCACATCTTAGGGACTGCCTTCTTTTTGGTTCTGGCTCTTAGAAAGATGGCTCCAAGACTCTGGCTGATATCTGCTTGAGACTGAAGGAAGACTGGCAAAATATGTACTTACTGCAAGGATCCTTGAGTCAAACTGAAATTCTTCCAAGCCTTAGTCTTTATGAATTGCTGTGGTCAAAAGAATTCATCAATGGTAAACGAGCCTCTCTGAATTTAAGCAAACAATCAGTTATTTACCTACCTTGAAATATTTTCAGCTTGGTAACCCTACCAGAGCTTTTATTTTAAAATAGCCCCAGAAATAGCTCTTTTTCACAATAAAGCACTGGACAAAAATTTTAAATCATATTTAGAAGTTTTTTACATGCATTAGAAATGTACCATGTGTACTCTTATAAAAGCAATTTATCATTTCTTTAAAATGTCATTGCTAAGGCCAGGACAAATTTGATCTGCAAAATAATATTGAGTCTTTACTTCTAAACACCTACACATTTTTTAAACGTAAGGATTCTCTTCCTTTTGCTCCTCTCTCCCTACTTGACTCTATGCCTCCTGATCATAGCAGTGAGGTTAACAAGAATTTACATAATTTATCTAAACTAGGCACTAGAGTTAAGTTTAGAAAACAATGTTTGTTGGTCAAGTCACTTTCATTTTTCAGAGGAGAAAATAGGCCCACAAAAGGAGGATGGCTTCCTCCTTCCAATCAATTGCAGGGCTGGTCCTTGAAGCCAGCTTCCCCAACTTCCAGTTCAGGGATCTGTGCATTATAACAAAGGAGACAGCTCACAATTGCTGGGAGGAAGGGCAGGACCCCCAGCTTCAAATTCCTGCTCGGCCTCTTGTGTGTGACTTTGTTCAAATCAACTCTCTCCCTGAATCAGTTTCTTCGTCTATAAGATCAGGAAATCAGATTTCTAAATTCTTTTCAGATGCAGATCAATAGGACCTACTCAGATACAAACTTCAAAATGGAGGATCGGAGTAGAGAGGAAGAGTAATAATTGCATAGGACCACGAGATTTACAACAGGAAAAAAAATTCTACAGTAAATCTCTCCCTTTTCTAATAAAGCTGCAGTTGCGGTTCAATGACTTAAGGTCAGGTGACTCGTGAGTCTTCTCTAAACTTCTGAGTCTTTTTACTTTACTGCAGCCAGATAAAAGCCGTATTATAAAATACCCCTGCAGAGCAGCAATTTCCCGTCACAAATGGAGAAGTTAAGTCCCCGAGAGGCAAACGACTTGATCGGCTACTAAGTGCTATCTCGGTACTTGGATTCTAAACTGAGAGAACACGCCATATTGTCTCTGGCTTAATATGAGCTGTTTGCTTTCAGGGCGGGGAAAGAGCCTGGCCTGGACAGTCAGAAGCCCCTTGGACAATTCACCGAGCATTTAAAGCCACGCCCTCTGACTGTCAGGCAGAATTTACAGAACCCACCAGACCGCTCTCGAGGGGAGTCAGGGGTCACTGCCGGGGAGGGGAGGCCTCCAGTGTCTTGGACTGGGGGCCTGCTCTCCCCCGGCATCAGGTGAGGAGGGGCTGCTTGGTGAAGATCGTTAAGTGAAGATGAAAGGCTGGGACGACCGCTCTCCTCTCCCCAACCTCCCAGGGAGGGGTGCCCCAAGGCAGAAAGGGTTAAGGGAGGGGCCTGGCTCCGAATAGAAGCTCTCCCTCTCCCCAAGAGGCACCGAGCCTCGTACGAGATCCACGACAACAGCCCTCCCCCAACCACGGACCGGTGGGAGGCCCGGGCGTGGCGGGCCCGGCCCGTGAGGAGTCCATCCACCCGCGGCTGCGGCCGCGGCTCCGGCCGCGGCTCCGGCCCTGACCGCGTCAGCTCAAGCCCGCCGCGCGGCGTCCCCCTCTCCCCCCCGCCGCTTTGTTCCCCTCAGGCGGCCCGGGCGCCGGGCCTCACCACCTGCGCTCCGGCCTCCGGCCCAGTCAGTTGCCGCGCGCTACCCGAACGAACGAACAAACGAACAAACAACTTCCCCCGCCTCCGCGCCGGCGCGAAGGGGCAGAGGGCGGGGCGATACCGCGCAGGCGCCAGCGCGACCTGCGAATTTTAGCCGCAAGACGAAACAGCCGCTAACCGAATCATCGATCCCTCGGGTTCCCAAAGCTAGACGGGCGTGAGAGCTACCACGTGTGTGGAGGCGGGGGAGTGGGAGTGTCGAAATTCTTGCTCCGAAACCCGATCCAGAGTTTCTCAACTCTCTAAATGCCCCATTAAAGCCCACTCGTGTCGCAAGTAAACCTAAAAACAGCGCCTGCCACGCCCTTGAAAACAAAAGTACTGCAGCACGTTAGGCTCGAGGTCTCTTTAAAAGGCGTGGGAGGGACAGCTCACGTGACACTTCCAGGCCTGCGCTCATCTCTCCCTATCTGTTCTTCGCCGTCATTGGTCCCAGTACTTTAATCATCCGGGCCCTAAGCTCTTAGAAGGAAGTGGTGCGCTGGGATTGGTCGGGAGGGACGGAGGGCGGGACTTTTGCCCTGTGATTGACGGGCGGGGCGGGGTTCCTCGATTGTCTGCAGATGTGAGGGTATGGGTAGCGGGGGCACCGCCCTCGAATGGCACGTGGGCGGGGCTGAGTAGCTGTGATGGACGCCGCGGCCCGGGCCTGTGATTGGCCGACAGAACCGAGCCGGGGCGCTGGGATTGGGCGGCGGCCGGCTAAGGGGGTGGAGGACGAGACGGGTGGGGCGGCTGAAGCTGGAGCGGAGCAGTGTGCTCGAGACCGCGGACGGGGAGCAGACAAAGCAGCAGTTGCGGCAGCGGCGGCGGCGGCGGCGGCGGCGGCAGCAGCGGCGGCAGCGGCAGCGGCGGCACATGGTCTGCGGCGGGGCGCGCGCCGTGGCCGTTACTGCAACGTTCGCAGGGGCTGCCGACGGTTGGGCGTGCGCTCCGCACCGGGCGACTCCGCCGACCTCGGGGCGCCCGTGACTCGCTCCCTCCCCCCAAGAGGAGGCCGCGGCTGCGGAGGAGACTCAGAGCCTGCGCCTTCGAGGGGGAGGAGGCGGAGCCCCCGCTGCGGTGCCGCGTGCAGCCACCTCGGGAGGCGGGAACTGGAGCATTGGTGGCTCGAGCTGAACGCCCCGCCCCCCCTCCGTTGTCCGGATCCTCTCCCAAATTTAGGGGGAGTTCACTCCCCACTAGGGTAACCCTGATTGCCGAGCCTCGAAGGAAGCATCGGAAGTTCTGGGGCCCTTCCCTGCACCAAGACCGGCAGCGAACCCTCCTTTTGACTCCCATCCAAAGATTCTTAGTATTCCCCCCGGCCTCCGAGACTCAGGGACTCCAATCCCCATCCGGGATTCTTAGGAAGTGACACGTGCTGGGCTCACTGGGAAACTCCAAGACTCCGTGGGAGAGTTTGCCTGTTCCTCTCCCTCCAGGATCGGGGGCTGCACGAGGCACCCCCTCCCAAGATTGTTAGGGAGTGAGGTCACCGCCTGGAATACCCGCTCGTGACCAGGACTGGGAGGGAAGAACGATTGTCTAAACAATTCCTGCAGAGCTAGGAGACTGCCTGCTGAACTCCATCCGGACTAGCCCGGCCAAGGACAAAAAAAAAGAAAGCCCATCCTATTCTAGAATCTTCTTTGAGCTTCCCCCCTCCCCATGGAATAGTGGCAGGACTTGCTGGCCAAGGAACCTCAAACCCGAATTTTCCTGAAGAGAGCTTGAAAAGGTGGTTCAGAGCACTTCACTCACCATCCTGAGAAGCTGGCCCTCTTCCAGTCCAGATTGATTCTCTGAAGGACTCTTAATGTCTTTCTGAAATTAACTCTTAAGAAGAATTGTGGCACCTTAACTGTATATTTTTTGGGGGAAGGAGTGGTTAGAACACAGGATAAGTGATTAAAAGCATAATTATAACTCCTCTGAGTGGGCTGTAGAGAGCCCCACATGTTCAGGTTTTGACAAGACTACCAGTTATGGCATTTACTAATTACAGCAGTCTGAATCGAGCCCAGCTGACATTTGAATATCTACATACAAATTCGTAAGTATCATGGGGGTGCTTCCTAAAGTCACCCATAGCAACGTTCCTATTTATGCTGGAGCCATAGTTTCGTTTGACCTTTAAGGTTTCACAGGTGCAGGAGGTGGAATCAAGCCATGGGGAGTCGGCAGAAGAAAAGGGATCAGTGAAGTATGGGGTAGTTGATGCAGAAGAAGCCTCAACTTCACTTATTGGCTCAAGCTGTTCTACAGTGTTGATCTAACAAGGAGAAGCTTTGATTGAAGGCATTTTTATATGGAGCTGTTTCGTGGAAGAGTTTAACCAAAACTCACCAAGGGCTGGCTGATCTGTGGATCCCCACAAGGGAGGATTTCCTAGCATCAACTGTTGTTTCCTTTAGTGGGAGCAGCCCTTACCCGTCCCCTCCCCCTGGAAAAGAAATGATTATTGGAATGAGTGTATTAAAGAAAGGAAACCATTTTGGAGAAGAACTTTCAATGATAATTCATGAGAAGAATAGTCTTACTTGTAGTAGTAAACAGAATAGGCCTTCCCTGCCCTGGGAGTTTGCACATTTATTGAATAAGCATCATAATCTTGTCAGGCAATAATAGCATCCATTTGAATCACATATTTAATTAATCTTAAGAAAGCCTGCTGATTGCAGTCCAGAAATCTGAGTGGGACACAAAGTGATTTGCTATGGTCTTCACTTGTGTACCTAGACAGAACACCATCACTCTTGTAGAGTTGAGGCCTGTGGTAGTATGTTGTTTTTGTATTTCAGTTGATGTTTTTCTGTCTGAGCTAATCAGAATGAGGGAATTTTTGCTCCTACTGGTTCTCTGTTATTTAGAGGAAAGCCTCCCACTGACACTCTCCTAGGAGGAAGGTAAGTATTCTAAGGTTCTGTTAGGGAGTTGAAGAGCAGTTTCAAAGTCACTCCATAATATTTGGTGAGTTGCCCTTCATCTGGATCAAAGTAGAAGTTTCTAGTTTAGAATTTATTGACACATTGCCAAAGGTACTCACTGTTGTCAGAAAAGGACAAGATGTCTTAGTTTCTTAAAGTTCCCTGGAAGAGTTTTAGAGAAAAAGTGAATTGACCTATTTTTCCTCTAGGGAGGTAGTAGGATATTTAGGAAGCAGTGATCTCTGCTGCTATAGTGATAAGATCAAGGTTATTTACTTGTCTTGGTCCTGGAAAAAAATGATGTAAAAATACTGTCTATGCCCTAGAAGGCCCTAAGTATCAAAAAGTAAAGGAATTAGATCTGATGAAGCTCTGGGAACAAGGCGGGGGAAGGAAGAGAAAGAAAATGCAACAAATTAGTCTGTTTTGCTGCTTGTAAAACACTTCTTTGGGTTTTTCCTTTTATCTAAAAGTTTAGTGGAAAAAAGACAAAAAAAAACTTAAAGGAGGTTTGGAAATTTCCTCTGGATTTCAGTTGACACCAGCTTGCAGCTACCCTCCTTTAGCAGGTACATCTTAGGACTGAAAATGTTTTGGAAGCTGTAATGATTGCTGTTTGGATTACACTACTACTCTCAAGTTTGAAGGAGGTTAGAGACCCTCAGAATAGGAAGGTGTCTTATAGGTCAGTTAGTCTAAACATTTGCCTTTCTGTCTCAGTTTCTCTCCAGTTCATCTGATTGAATTAAGTGAATTTCTCAACCCTGGTCACATGGCCTCAGGATTTCCTGACATTTAGACTACTGCTCCATTCCCAAAGCATGATGGGAAGGTTTGAGTGGACACCATTTATTGCATCAGCCATAAGGTTTTTTTGTTTTTTTTGAGCACCATGTAGATACCAAGTTTATGAACCACAACCAGAAGAGAAGATAGACCTTTTTAAAGATAACTTTGTTCAGTATAGGAAATAAAAAACAAATTTCTTGACCTCAGAATCAGAATTAGGGTTGAAATTCTCCCTTGGCCCTTAGAAATCCACACATTTATATTTTCATGTAAGGATTGAGACCAATATTGATCATGGTGTTAGAATTCTGTTTCTAATCCGATTTCAGAAGGAAGAAAACAAGTATAGAGAACTTAGTCTGTGCCACGCAAATGTTCACACATGATAAACCTTTTAAGGCAATGAAATGGAGATTACTGCATTATCTGTTATCTAAGGCGTTCTTTAGGGAGAAAAGAAACCTTTTCTCATTATCAGCTGTTGTTGATCATTGCCATTTTTAAATCAAACTAAATTAGGCCTAGGTCCTGTCTTTTAACTTGGAATCTGACATTGCATCTGAATGATTCTGAACCTTATATGATATAGCCTCTTGTATACCTGTTTTTAAAAAGTTGCTTTTTTAAAAACGGGATGTCAATGAATCAATAAGTCAGCACTTACTAAGCCCTATGTGCCAGGTACTATACAAAGTGCTGGGAGACAAGTTCAAGACAAACAGTTCCTGCCCTCAAGGATCTTACAATATAATGGGAGAAAACAGCACATAGAAAGAAGCTAAAAAAAGGAGGGTGGGGAAAGGGGTACCCACATGGAGAAGTCTGAAAAATCCCAATTTCCAAAAAAATCAGGTGGAAAATGAACTCTCTCATTAAGTGGAAGTTTTGGAGTTTATGGTCCACCCTCCAGAGGCATTTTATTGTTTGTGGTAGTTTATTTCCCTATATTTCTTACTCTTTGTGATCCCATTTGGGGTTTTTTGGGTAAAAAAAAACCACTTGGAGTGGTTTGCTAGTTGCCATTTCCTTCTCCACAGATGAGGAAACTGGGGAGAACAGGTGCAGGTGCCTAAGGTGACAACACCTAGGAAATAGTATTGCAACGTGATTATTAAGGTTGATTGGATTTTGCCCAGTGATAAGATTTGCTCAATGATGAGCCTCCAAGAACGTGTCAGAGAAGTCTTTTTTTGGCTTGTTTAATGTGTTGAATCACATTAAATCCTGTTATTGTTGATGGCACCTACTTTGTGCCTATCCCTGATGATATCAGAAGAAACTTCTAGCGGGGCTTTAAATTGTTTTCTCTGGTTCATTGTGACCATATTCTTATTTTTGATACTCAGTTATTAGGGTAGAGCTAACTATAGGCCAGGGATTTATTTATTTGCACTTAATAGTATTTTGGGTTTTTTACAGTTATATGTAAAAATAGCTTTCAACATTTTTATAAAATTTTGAATTCCAGATTTTTCTCCCTCCCCCACTCCAAGACAGCAAGCAATTCAATATAGGCTACATATGCATGTTAAACATTTCCATATTAGTCATATTGTGAAAGAAGAATCAGAGCAAAAGAGGGAACCCATGAAAAAGAAAAAAAAATCAGAAGAATGAAAATAAGTAAGGTTTGCTCTACATTCAGACTCTATATACCTTGCTCTGGATGTGGATGTCATTTTCCATCCCAAGTTTATTATAATTATTTTGAATCATTACATTGCTGAGAAGAGCTAAGTTGATCAAAGTTGATCATCATGTGGTGTTACTGGTACTGGGTCCAATGTTCTAGGCCAGAGGATTTTTTTTTTTTTTTAATCGTGAACTTGGTGTTTCTGTGCATTGTGCCTTCGGTATGGTTCATGCTAATGGGATGCATTAGAAACTGGATATCAGCTCTGTGGCTATGATGTGGTTAGTGGCAGAAGTTGGTATGTGTGGCTTTGCGTATGAAATCTGGTACATGTAAAAGAACTGACAAGAAATAGCTTGATGAAGGTGTAGTAAGACACTCCCCCATCCCCCAGGGTCACGGTGGTGTGTCTTAGTCATTTAATTGTCTGAATGTTTTGAATACTGTGGATGGCTTGGGAATTGGACTTGGGGACTTGGGGACAGGAGTCTTTGGTTCTCTTTCTAGCCCTAGAGACTAACCTGTGGTCACATGATATTTCCATTGGTTGTAACCATCTGTGACTGGAAATGGACCTACCAACCAAATAGGACCACTAGGCTCAATTAAAGAACTTCGAGCCTTTTAAAATGTCAGTTAATAGCGCAGATACTGTAGTTTATTCTGGATATAAAATATTTCTCAAATTTTTCTTAGAAATTTGGACAATTGCTTCCCTATGAGTGATTTTTCCTTTTTGAAAAAAATAGAAACCAAGAAAGTACATTGAACTGAGCTTAAAACTAATAATTTGTGGGTCCTAGTTCAAGCTGAGCATAACTAGATAAACCATCTCCATATTTAATTACATTCTTTTGTACTTATTTCATCCTGCACTGAAAAGTGAGTTTAAATCCAAATTCTAAGCTATAAAAATTTTTTTGTGCCAGAGTTTGTTGAAAATTGATTTTTAAGTGGTTGATCTCGTGGACCCACAGGCAGAGAACCAAGAAGAAAATGTCAGTTTTCATTTGATAATCAATTTTTTAAAATTCTAAACTGAAGTGCATCTTTTGCTTGCCCCAGTCATATAGTCTTATTTTATGATTTGGATGAGCTTTCTTGGTTTGAAAGTATATATTACTAGAGCATAATTAGAGAGCTCTTCCTATGTTTAGTAATATTATTCATGGGATAAAAGGACCATATTATTTCAGGCCACATTATTTTATAGTTGAAGAAACTGGCCTGTGGTCAGTCAGAACCAGCCCTCCCAGGTACGGGCTCTGCCTAACCAGCTTTTCATTTCTTGTATAAAGTTGCTCTCTTGGGATGATTGGTAAAAGGAGGCTGGTGAAATGGCTGAATGGGCTATCAGGCTGCACCTGGCCCTTGTTCAGGAGGCTTGGCTCTCCTAGGCAGGTCAGCGGAGGTCACTGAGCAAAGGGCTGGAAACCGTGGACCTTCCCAACTTTCTCCAGATCTCTGCTTTCAGAAAGCTTGATGGTGAGCTTATTCTCCCAAGGGCTTTTTGGAAGGTGTGCCTTTGTTAGCTGAGAACTGTTAGTCTGTGACCCTCATGGCTACATCTCCATGTTCAAACCTTCATGTGCTGAACTCTCCCGTGTCCTGGGAAACCTTTGGGAGCTTGTCTTGTGCCTGGAGAGATCGTTTCTTCTGAAATTAGTTCATTCTAATTCAAACTCCAAGTGTCTCCACTGGTGTTAATGAACAAAACCTGAAGTAATTCCAGAAGAAGCTGCCCTGGCCCTTGGGGGTGCCTGAGCATCTGGGTGCAGTGCTGTGCCTGCAGAGCCCGGGACAGGAGTGTGCTTTGGGTGCTCCTGAAAGCTTTCTAGGGGAGCTTCAAGATGAGCCTTTTTTTACTCAAGGAACCACTTGTTAGTGTTTCAAAGGATACTGTGCCAAGCTTTTCTTTCTCTTCTTGAAGACTGAGGAAAGTTCTCTGTGCCTGGCAGAATTACTTAACCAGAGCCCAGTCTACCATCCAGATTTGAGGGCCTCCCTCCTGAACCTCTACTCTATTTTTTACCTGTAGGCGTCTAATATGAGTTCTCTCCTTGATAGAATGTAGATTCCTTCAGGACAGGGATTATTCCATTTTTGTGTCTCATTGTTTATGACCCCAGCACATAGTTGGTGCTTAATAAATGATTGCTGATTGATCAGCTCTCCCGGTGCTAAATTCTTAGGGTCTTTACAAATTATTCTAAATTTTTCCAAATTCAGGTGGAAAGGCTGCTTATCTTTTGTGGGAGCAGCTCAATAATTATGAGCATTAAATTCATTAATTTAGTACATTACCTCATAGGAAATGTTATGACTGATTCATTAAATTTTTTTTTCTTTTAACCATCTCCAGCTACTATGTTTTTTGGTGCTCGTTGTTTTTATAGGATGGAAGTTGAGGTATGACGAGGGTGAGATACTGGATTTAGATTCAGAAGTATTGGGTGTGAATCCTCGTTTTGTTACTGTCTAAGAATTTAAAGACAGCTAGGTGGTGCTACAGTAGATAAAATGCTGGGCCTGGAATCAGGGAGACCTGAGTTCAGATCTTACCTGAGACCTTTACTAACTAGTTGTGTGACCCTGGGTAGTTACTTCTCCCTGTTTGCCTCTGTTTCTTCATTTGCAAAAATGAGCTAGAGAATTCAACATGTAAAGGACTGCTTGCCATCTGGGGGAGGGGGTGGAGGGAGGGAGGGGAAAAATCGGAACAGAAGTGAATGCAAGGGATAATGTTGTAAAAAATTACCCTGGCATGGGTTCTATCAATAAAAAGTTATTTAAAAAAAAAAATGAGCTAGAGAAGGAAATGACGAAGCACTCCAGTATCTTTGCCAAGAAAACCCAAAATGGGGTCACGGAGAGCCGGACATGGACTGAACAACAATATTTGACCTTAAGCGAATCTCTTCCCCCTTTGGACCTCAGTTTCCTCTTTGAATGATGATCTCTTAGAGCTCTTTAATTCTAAGTCCTGATTCTTAGGAAGCGATTTCCTCCTGATCCACAGAGTTCCTACAGTTTATTTAGCATTCAGGTCTTTAGCATCTCATTGAAAGTCTCCATTTTGGATTTGACTGGACAGATAGTTTGACCTTTGTAACCAAAGGTGGTCAAGAAATTTCATCCTTTCTCTGTAATTTTCCTTTCTATTGATTTCATGAAGGCCTAAGTTAAAAGTTGAATTTCTGTTCTGGTCTCCATTTGGGAGACTTTTGTCCTTACTACATCTTGGGATTTTCTTCCCTCTCATTTTCAGATGCATTTTCATCTATGATTCAACTGGCTGAGGTCAAGCTTGGTTGAATTGTGTTATTTCTTAGTTTTCCATGGCCATTTCTTCCTTTCTCCCCATAATTACCATTTATACATGGTAAGTGCTTTTTTTTTTTTTTTATAATAGCTCTGTGATACAGGTATAAGAATTAGTACTTTTTTTATAGTGGTGAGAACAGAGGCTTAAGTTAAACGACTTTACTAAGCTCACCGGGCCCTCAGATTAAATGTCAGCACTGGGACTCTGCATGTTCCTTTCATGGCCTTAATTTTCTTGTGCATTTCTAGCAGCATTTTTTTTTTTTTTTGATTTGAGGGCATTGGACTTCCTTGAAATCTTTCCACTCTTCAGTTTTCTTAGAAGTCAAGGAGGAAGAACCCCATTAATCTTTGTAGAAGTAGCTTGAGGAGGTCAGCGTGAGAGAAAGGCTTGGGAAGTTCCTACCAATGCTTCAGAAGTCGGTAAGAGAGCAGTCTGAGAGGAACAAAGCCCAGCAGGAGAGTTAGGGCCAAAGGTTAAGTGGTAACACAAAGGTGATTTTTGACTGTCTCAGATCTTGATCTTATTCTAAGTTACTCTAACTTTCTGTGTCTCTCTCTGGGTTTTCATAATGGGATCCTCTACAGTGCTTTAAAAAAAATTCAGTGACAATCATAAGATTCCAGAGATGAACGTTATTATAGTGGTACAGAGAGGCAATGGTCTTGCTCTCCACTTAGCTGGGATAAGCCCCTTCTCTCTGAGCTTCAATTTCCTTATCTGGAAAACTGATCATGGACTCCCAGGCAGGTGATTGTGAGGAAAGCTGCACAAGCTACTTAAGGCAACTGATAAAGAAAGGCCCCTAGTGCAGGGAACAGATGGAGCCAGAAGAATTTGTTTTCTCCTCTTTCTGTTATATGATCCTCCTTTTTCTTGGTGTGTTGTCTTTGGATTAAGAGAGCTCTTGCTTAAAACCCTGCACCTTGGTGGCCCTGCTAGAACTGGGGTTCTCTGGTGTACTTTTTACAAATTGGAAGAGTTGGGAGACAGTTTTATCAGATGTTAGCTTTTTCCCTTTCTTTTTTTTTCTTTTTTGCTGAGGCAATTGGGGTTAGGTGACTTGCTCAAGGTCACACAGCTAGGCAGTGCTCAGTGAGGCCAGATTTGAATTCGGGTCCTCCTGACTTCAGGCCTGATGCTCTATCTACCATTGCCACCATTTGACTGCCCCTCTTTCTTTTTCTTAAAGAAAATAGGTCTATTCCTTTTTGTCTAATAATCCACTTTCATTTGCAAATATATCCCTGTCTTCCTAGAGAGTGTGCCTTGTAACAAAAACCAAAACATAACAAAAAATGACATGGAAAGTTTGAACTGGACCCGGTGCCGGCGGTGTTCCGATCGCCTCTGTCCTTTTGAGGAAGGAAGGGAGGGATGCTTCCACAGCTCTTCTCTGCCATTCGAAGTGCACTGGTTTTGTTTCCATTCACAGTCTTGTGTAGCATTTCCTTCTGCTTTTCTGCATCTCTTCATGCAAGCCTTCTCGTGCTCCTCTCAGTTTTACAGCACAGGGATATCCCCTCGCAGCCTCAGTCTGCCTGTTTTGCAGCCTCAGAAACCTCCTTCTTTTTCAGTTCTTTGCTCCCATAGAAAGTGCCATTTAGGGGTCTGTGGGTAGGTTTGAGTAGGTTGCCTTTTAAAAGCTTTGACTTTGCAAACTGAAACTGTATTTTTCACCTGCAGCTGGTCAGGGATGCCGAGGTACTTAACCTGTTTATACTGCCCTGGGGAGTCCTTGCTCAAGGCCTCAGGGGCCTTGGCTTTCTGCAAAGAGAACTTGTTGTTCTGGAAGGCTGAACTGCCCAAGGTGGATGAGCTACAAGTCAATTACACTTAATTATTGGGCTCATTAAAAATTAGTAGCAGAGTTTCATCATCAGCTTTTCTTCTTGGGCGGGGGAGCCTCAGATTCCCCCAGAGGTGACTCTCATTTCCTTGGAATCAGTGCCCCAAGGGAAGACCGCCTTCTAGTGCCATCAGGCTGGTACTGCCCTGTGACAGGCACAGGTCACTTAGTCCTTTGTTTCCATCTTTAAAATTTTGGGGTGGGTAAATTCAGGTTCTGAATGCTGTGGTCTAGGCCTGGTGTCATGGAACACATCCGGCTGAAGCCCACAGGCCTCTCCTGGGGATCTTGTGTGTTGTAGAATCAAGGGAAATGTACAATTTCAGTTAGACACAAGTATGAGCAAAGATGTGACTTTTCCATCTAGGTTCTCCTAGACCCCGAAACCTTTGCATGAATCCTTTGGGGTTCTGTGGGGCCCCCAGGTAGGAACCTGATCAAGATGAAGCTTTGAAGACTAGTGGTCGCTGTTATGGATTTCTTTGCCAAAGGGTAGATTAATGTGAAGAAATCCTTTGTCGTTTTAGAATTGATAGAATAGAAACCTGGAGGAGCTCCCTAGGGAACCGGCAGTGGGTGGCTGTCAGGGTCCCTGGTTATGGGCCGATGCATTGTGGTGGGGCAGAGCAGTGGAAAGCCCGGGCTCTCCTCCCCTTGTAATGTTTTGCTTGGCCTCCAGTACTGTTGTCACTTGACACAGTGTAGATGACCTTCGGTTCAGAGGACCTGGATTTGAATCCAGGTTTTGCTAGTTACCATTTAGTGGCTTCCCCGGTCAGTTCCCCTCAGCTCCCCAGACTGTGACGGGGTGGAGCTGTGCTCAGTGACCTTCCAGTCCCAAGCAGTTGGAATTGGTCTCCCCTTTATTTTCCTCAGCAAGGAGAACTGTTGACTCGAGTTTCTTGTTGACCTGCAGAAATTGAGGAGTGAGTCGGGAAAAGGAGAGGAAATACAGGAATATATTGGGTGACATCAGATAAAGGGGAGTCAAGGAAAGAAGGGTCTGCTACTTGGGGCCAGTGGCCCAGGGCCAACAGTAGTAGAAGGTGGCAAGAATCAGCTCTTTTGCTTCTGTATTCTGGGGAGTCGTCTTTGGGATCAAAGGAAAAGGCTGTTCCTCCTACCCTGCCTCCAGAAAAATGACCAACAGGGAATTGACAGCCAGAGAATTGGGGGTGTAGGTGGGATAGCAGCCCCAATTGGTTCTTGAGGAGTTCGCATTGCTAGGCCTTGAAAGGCCTCCTGCAATTGGCTCAGGTACCACAGCCTTAGAGAACAGGCCTTTTCTAGATTTTCCCTCCCCTTTCCCCAAGAGGAAGAGCCAACAGACTAGAAGCCAGGGAGCTTGACTCTGATTTCTGGCAGCTTTGTAGAATTTATTGTTGTTCATCATCAGCAAGAAAAGGGAGCAGCGATCCCAAAGAGGGGCAGCCTGCAATTTTGTCAAAAATGTGGGGTTTTGGCAGGTCAGCTGGTGTATCAGGAAATTGGCTAAATTGATCAAAATACTTGACAATCTTGTTATCCTCGTGGACAGGAAGTGGGTTGAAAGACAGTATGATCAGGTTGACAGGAAGTGGGTTGAAAGACAGTACAGTGGGTTGAAAGACAGTACGATCAGATGGAGTTGAAGCTGGTTTAATTAAGGGAGGTTCAATAGGTGGTTTGCTGTCAGCTAGGCTTTTGGGATTCGTGTTGACCCAGTGCCGCCTTGCTTTTTTGTAAGCGAGTTTGCTGAGGGCCATGCTACGGGCTTCTCCACTCTCTCAGAGCCAGCAGGGACAGCTCTTGGAAGGCTGGAACCCCAAGCCAAATTCAATTAGATCAGATTTTAGAGTGCTGAATTTGGGTCCAAGAAATCGCCTTCAAAAGGATAAGATGCAGGAAGGTGCTAGATGTTTTATTTGGAAAGACAGGAGTGACCAGTGTGTGTGAGCCAGCATACTGACATGAGATGTCAGTCAAGGATGCTAATGAGACCTGAAGGAGCATGAGGGAAGTCATGGCTCTGCCATACTCTAGCCTGATTGAACTGCCACGGCGATTTGGAAGAGGCAAAACTTGGGCTGGATGTCAGGAAGCAGCTTTTTGTAGCAGAGCTCGCTCAGAGTGGAGCTGGGAAATTTTCTTACTCAGGAAGGAGTGACTTTGTAGTCACTGGAGGTCTTCGAGTGGAAGGACTGCATCGGGTGTATTGTTGAGCTTGATGAGCTTGGGTGGGAATTCTATGAGGTCCCCTCCCTCCTTTCCTTCCCCCCGTCCCCCAAGATCTGTAATTCTCTGCTGAGACTGCCTGGAGCAGCTTGTGCAGACGGGAAACTGAGCTAGAGAAGGAAGGGACCTTGGGGATCCCTTCTTCCAAACCTTTCGTTTTATGGACCAGGAATTGAATCGAAAGAAAGAAAGGCTTGGCTGCCTTCATGCAGACTAGTAGTAAGTGTCATGGCCGACATTCTCTCCACATCTGGAGCTCTTTCCATCCCAAAATGGAGTAGAGGTAAGGCAGCAATGGAAGTAAAAGTACGAGCCCCTTATGTTCATGGGGCTGAGGTTCCATGATGCTGAGAAGCACCAGTCAGCTCAGCTGGTGGGAATTGAGTAAATTAGAAGAATAAGAACATGGGATGGGAAAGTTTCCATCCTAAACTGATAGCAGTAACTTAGATTTTTTTCTCATTTTTCTAATGATGCTCCTTTTGATGTCGCTGTGATCTCACTGACTCTGCCTTTGACCTTTCAGAACCACCCATGAGTTCCTGTTTGGAGCCCTTGCTGAACTCGTGGACAATGCCAGGTTTGTATCCTTCGGGCTTATCTGTCCTGCGTGGATGGGAGGCTTTTGTGTTGTGATGTGTCTTTGTTGTGTTTTTGTTAACTCACCGATCTTTGCCCTCCAAAGCAAGATGAGTGGAGGTTCTATTTTTGGTGGTGCTATGAAGGATAGTTACTTGTTCACTTGATGGAACAAGACCATATACACACGTTGATCACAAGCCAAAACATTTGTCCTCTAGCACTGTTGACCCTAATGGAGACAGAGGAGCTTAGAGTTAGATGGGTAGGGTTAGAGTTGACGCGGAAATACTTGTAAACAACCCTTGTCCATGTTTGCTAATGGTTTTCCCTTTGTAGCTATATCAGATCATTTTCATCAGCTAAAATCTTCAAGGAGATGTGAGGGTTCTGGCTGATGAGGCTTTGACTAGAAATGAGTTTTCTTTTTAATTCTTGTTGAAAACTTAACGATATATGAGTCATTTTCTTGCCCTAGTAAGGAGAGTAGTTTAAATATGTGAATTTTTCTTTTAGGATCTTGCAGTGCCTCCCGTTTCGGTGTTCAGTTTGCATGGGCACATGTCACCTTTGGTGTGGAGGTCTCCCCTGACTGCTTTTCTAGGCCTTATGCTAACTAAGATCTCTCTTTCTACCTCCCATGATCCTGTTTGCTCATGCTGCCCTCTGGTTTGTCCAATGCCCCCCTACATTTATTTGGAGGATTTGGCAGTTCTTGTGGTGTCGGTGGATTACCAGCTCCTTAGGAGTCAAATCAAATGCCTAGGGAATCATTCTGAGTTTTCTGGGCCTACTGTCTTCCAGTTTCCAGAAAACAAGAATCTGCCAAAGGAGTGTCTGCCGTCAGACTCTGGCCCCCGTCGTCACCTCCAGAAGTAGTATGTCTCCTCCTTCCTCTGTGCCCTAACCACTCTTCTTACTCCCCTTGTACTTCAGCGGTGGGTTGGTGAGCAGGTGGACATTTCCTGGGGAGACTGACAGTTCTCCTTCCTCCTTCTCTCCTTCCCTGTAAAACCTAAGAACCGTTTGGTGTCCTGCGTTTTTAGCCAGGATCCTAGCTTGAGGAATTACCATTGGTGCTGCTGCATGCTAAGCCTGGGCATTCCTTTGAAGGCATTTCCCCATCCTCTCTGTAGAAGAGGATCAGATGGACTTGGGCGTCTTGTGGTCTCTCTCCGTTCTCTTTCCTGGCTGCCAGCCCCAGCACAGAGACGATGCTGCTTTCTCTGCATTTACCTGCTCCTAATCATTCAGGCCCTCATCTTTCGTGCTTTTGAGCTCTCCCTCCTCCTGGCTATTTTCCTTCCCTTAGATGTCTGTCTCCATTGGTTCTCTGCCAGTCTGCCTGCCTAAATGCTCCGCTGTCTCCTTTCCTGGTTCTCTTCCACATTCTTCCCCCTGATGATGACTGTCCCATAATGCTCTGTGTCTCTGCTTTGTTGATCTCATCACCCACATATTGAGTTATCACCTCTCTTCAGAAGACTCTCCTCTCTGTAGATCCAGCCCTGCTGTTTCCCTGAGCTCCCACTCAGTCCCACTGCCTGTTAGACTTCTCCATCTGGATGTCCTTTATGTGGGAGTCAGTTGCAAAATGTAACATAACTAACAGAAAGCTGCTTTGTGCCAACCATCCTTCATCCTTTCTAGGGTTTTTAAGGGTGAAATTGGAAGGAAAGAAGTGAATATATGGAAAAGAAAAAAAAAACAGAACTTTCTAGGACAAACCTGCATAAGAGACAGTGCTGCCATCACTGAAGGTGAGGAAACTTGTGGACCTGGTTGTTGCAATAAGGCAATTAAAAAACCAACATCAATCAACCCATAGGCCTTCACTGCAGAATTCTCAAGGATAACCTCTGATTGTCCTGAAGATGGATCCAGGGCCTCCTCTGTGGTGTTTCTCAGGACAAACAACAACCTTCTTCCCAAGGGGAAAAAATGTCAATTAAACGAAACCAGTTGACCCGGCCAATGGCCACTGACAGCATTATATCTCTTCCCTCTGTTGAGAGAAGAGGAAGGTGGGTTTCATCATCTGTCCAAGCTCAGCCAGTCTCATGATCACAGGCGGTCTTATGAAGTTACAAGAAGGGAGCAGAAGGTTAACTCTATACCAGTTATACATTTCAGACACGAAGAGGTATTATGATTCCACTATGCTCCTTGTTTTTATCGCCCCCCCCCCAAAAAAAAAAAAAAAAAAGCAGAACAGAGGTTCTTAAAATTTGAGATGTGGCAAAGCCCATGGACATTTTCCGAGATCACGTATTAAAAGGTATAAGACACATAGAATTTAAAAAGGAAATAAATTACAGCAAAATAGACTTATTAAAAGATAGGAAAAAAGCTTCATAGCGCTCAGGTTAAGAACTCACACAGTGGAACAAAATATATACCATAAAGCTTTCCTCCATCAAGATATCTTCTACATATATGTCAATCATAGAAGATTTCCTGAAAGGTGTAGAAGAAATGACTGTATTGCTCCCATCAAATAAGTAACAAAAGCAGAAGTGTTGGCCACTGCCACGAAGGATGCTGAGGTTATGGCCCAAATGAAAGAGATTCCAGGTGGGCCCATTTACAGGTAAACATGTTGCTTGCATTAATTCAGTTTCAATCCAGTAAACATTTATTAAGCACCTCCTCTGTGCCAGGCACTGCTTAGCACCAATAAGGAAAAAAGAATACAGTTCCTGCCCCGGAGGAGCTTATGGGTCAATGGGAGGAGACCACACCCAAAAAGAAGCTGAAAAGCAGGATAGGAGGAGCCATTGAGGATACCCACATGGGTTGTGGAGTGGAAACCATGCAGATCTGCTGATGGAAAATGGAGAATTTTCTCTACAAAGGAAGGCTTGGGAAGGTGTTTACTGCTCCACCATCCAGCTGTCCTGTCAAAAGAGAGTCAAAATGTGCTAAGTGTTAAAAAAAAAAACTTGAGTCCATTCAAGTGGTGAGAGATCAGGCACATCTCAGTGACGTGCACAAGTCGCTCAAAAGACTAAGATTACACGATGTCTGCAGATGGACAAAAGATATGATTTGATATGAACAGTGGATGGAGCACTGGACCTGGAGTCAGGAAGGCCCGAGTTTAAATGTGGCTTCGGACACCAGCAGTGTGACCTTGGGCAAGTCACTTTACCCTCCTTGCCTCAGTTTAGCTACAAAATGACTTGGAAAAGGAAATGGCAAAAAACATTCCAGGGTCTTTGGCAAGAAAAAGTAGGGTCACGAAGAGTTAGACGTGACCAAGCAACAGAAAGAGAGTTCGATGCCTTTAAGTAACGATTCAGTGCTCTTAGCGTCTCCAAATGGTTACATTCTAGTATCGCTGCCTTGCTTACCCACAGTCTCCAAAGAATTAGAGTCGGAGGCCATCCAAAGAGTGATGGAGAGGTGCCTAGTGGGCTTGAGAAGGTGGTAGCCATATTCAGCCGAAGTAATCTGAAGCAGCATAAGAAAAAGATGACCAAGAAAAGCGGCGGGCTGGCTTGTCAGTGAGGTGGAGAATCCATCAAAGAGAACTTGTGCTCCACTGGGATCTATGCCGATGTCAGCAAGTCCTGAAGGCCGAAGAGATGGAATATTGATGGGAGGATGGGCAGACTCGATGGATCATACTCTGCACTGGTGGAGGAGAGGCCCTTGTGGGTATCGAAGTGTGTTCACATTGCCTGCGCTTTAAAGCTCCTCTGCACAGTCGGGCTTGCTTCTCAGCAGTCCTACTCCGCTTCCCCACTCTGCTCTGTAGCCTCCTCTTCCCTACTGTCCCTGTGCCCTACAACACCCCCCCTCCTCATCACTTCCTGTCTTTCCTAGCTTCCTTCCAGCCCCACCTTCTATCCTACCTGGTCCAGGAAGCTTTTCCCAACCTTTCTTAATTCTGGTGCCTTCCTTCTGCCTGAGGAGTAGTTCCCCTGGATGCACTCCAGGGCCAGTTGGTGCAGAGTTGTTTACATGTTGGCTTGCAGGACTTTGTGCCTAACCTGTGCTGGAGCCTCCCCAGCTTGTGTCGGTCTGCTCAGCCACACATAGCGATGTCATTTTCAAGTAAGAAGGACAACAACTAGCATGTTGTCTTCTCCAAGGGCAGAGACCGTCTTTAACCTTCCTTTATTCCCACTTCTTAGCACGATGCTGGGCACATAGTAGGTCCTCAGTTGGCGTTTATTGACTGGACTAGATGGTACCAACAGTCTCTCCAGCTCTGAGCTTATAATCATGTTGAAAAGGGCCTGGAGAATCGGCCCATTTTCTATCATAAAAGAAAACTCTGGTGTTCTCAGCTTCTGGTTATCCAATCTTGGCCCAGACCACTCAAGTCAGGAGGAGCTCAACCCTTCTCAAAGCCCATTTTCTATGGGACTTGTTCTGCCTCTTTAGACAGGACTTCAGCTGACTCAGCCCAGCACTAACCAGTCAGACCCTGCATCTTTGGGGTGACCCTGTGAGCCCCACACAAATGATTCAGCTGCTTTCCTCAGGACGGAGCTTCGGGGATTTGGACGGGTGATGGAGCCATTTTCTAAATGGAAGCGTTTCTAGTTCTTTCAGCTCTCCCTCTCAGGATGTGGCTTTCGGGCTCCTCTGCATTCTGTCAGCCAAGACTGACCACAGCATAGTATTTATACCTTTTTTGTTGTTGGCTTGCTTTTTAAAAAATCATTTTTTTCCTTTTTGATCCTTTTGATCCTTTTTGATCCACATAATGATGGAAATACGTATTAAAAATGTGCACAAGTTTAACATATGTTGGATTACTTGCAGTCTAGGGGAAGATACGGGGGAAAGGAGGGAGAAAAATTTGGAACACAAAGTTTTGCAAGGGTGAATGTTGAAAACTATCTTTGCGTGGATTTGGAAAAGAAAAAGCAAATTTTAAAAATGCCCCAAAATGAAGACAGCTCAGCCAAGGTGACAGTCCGGAAAAAATGCTGCACATTTCTGTGTTGGAAGCTGTGTCACATGGTTGACTTTAGTCCATTTAAGGCAAAACAAACAAAACCCGAGTGTTTTTTTCCTCCCAATGGCAGGATCATCTTGGATTCCTAAAGTTTCATTTTTTACAAACCAGATGACTTAACGAGCTACTTATCACTCTGCCCATCTGTCTAATGAAGATGTTGGAGGCTAATGATCTATCAGGTCCTCTCGGCTCTAAAATGGGATTTTATCCTGTAGAGAGCCGGTTTGACACAGGCCCTCCGGGTGGCTTCCCTAGTGACTGGATACTGTGCCTGACTCGAGCTCAGGCTGGAAAGGAGTTTAAATGAGTAAACATCCGTGAAGAGACATCTGCTTTTTTCAGGATCAGGAGAAAATGAGATGAGGTCTTGTGACTTGTAGCTGTGTACTCTCCACGTGACCCGCTTTTCCATTAGACCTTGGCAAAACACGAGTTCTCCACTAAGCCAGGGGCAGATGTGATACTGGAGAGGAAAGCATGGCAGGGTTTGGTTTCCGTCTCTGCTGCAGCCTGCCTCGGGGCCAGGCATTTGCTTCTGGACTCTGGACCTCCCCTAAAGGCCCTTCCAGATCAGACTTTGGGTTCTTCTCGTTCTGCTGGTTCTTCTGGCCCGGATCTTGATGACAAGACCCAGGGGACTGATACTGCATGATGTTTTGTAACTTGCAAAAATAGAAGTGAAAATCCAAAAGGCTGCAAGCTGAATCATTGGGGGATCTGTAAAGGAAGCTTTTCTAACTCCTCTTACAAATGTTCGCACCGTGAAGGCGTTTGTAAGATGGGCCTCTTTGTGTCCCATTGCCGGAGCCCAGATAGCCCAGACATGGGAAGGCAAGGCCTTGCTGCCTGGAGCAGTCAGACGTGTGCGGTAGTGCCCCCAAGAGTGCCTGCTGTGGAAATGCAGAATGCTGAGGCCGGGCGGCCACGAGGTCTCGGAGGTCAGCTCGGGGGGAAGTGACGGGGCCATCTCGGAGCCGGGTTGGGGCAGCTTCCTTCCGGTGCCCATCTTCGATGCTGATCCTCTCTCTCTCTCTTTCTCTCTCTCTCTCTTTTAGAGATGCTGATGCCACCAGGATAGATATTTATGCAGGTAAGAGAGCTGTCGGGTCTTAGGAAGTCATTGCTGGGCCTGGAAAAAGAGAGGGCGGGGAAAGAACTTTGCCTTGGGAAAAACACCAGTTTCGGAGACTTAGGCTCCAAATGAGTGCTCTGGTCACTCTCTGTGAGAGTGATGTTAACGTCCAAGCCTCCCCCCTTCCCCCCCGGGTTTTATTCCATCTTTCAGATGAGGGGAATTGAACCAGGTGACCTTTGTAGAAAAGAGCACCCACAAAAGTACTCTGAATGGTAACAAGTCAGCCTCAGAGATTAAAGAAAACATTTAGTACCACAGGACAAGATGGAGTGTCCAAAGATTATGCAGATAGTCAGAGGAGATCAGGAGAAATTTGAGAGGTTGAGGCAGGAGGTGCAGCAGCCAGTCTGCAAGGAGGGAAGTGAAGTGCCCAAGCCTTGGCTGAGCAGGGGCTTGAGGGGAGAAGTGGAAGCACCATGAGGAAGGCCTTCAGAACACATCCTCTTGAGGCCCCATCTGCTCTGGAAGAACCAGGTCATCCTGCTCTGGCGGCCTTCAGAGGCTCCCCCCGGGTCTTCAGCATCTGTGAGTGTGGTTCCCACTGAGTTGTTGGCAAAGCCTTGCCTCTTAGAATTTTAAGTTCTGTGGCATCTCACTCATTGCCGTACTTAGTTGGCTCCATCCTTTTGCAATAATACTTCCCCTTCCCCTCTCCCCCCCCCCCCATTGGTAGGGAGATGAGGGATCTCAGTGTCTTTATCCATTACTTTGCATTATTTGTCTATTGAATGTTTCTATCGATACCTTTCCCTTTTTATCATTTGAACAATGAAAAGTCGGAAAGAGAGCGGAGAAAGGCGGCTTTGAGATTTCATGTGGCTTATGTCAGTTATTTTTTCCTGAGGAACTCCCTGTGGAAGAGACAGTATGGTGTAATGATCTTGGAGAAGCAAGAGTCAAATGCTGACTCTGATGCTTGTTTTATGATCTTGACAAAGTCATTTCTATGGGCCTCAGTTTCCCCATCTGTAAAATGAGGATAGTAGCATTTGTCCGCAAAATCCTTCTCAGCCTCAAGTAAGAAAATGCACAAAAAGCGCTTTATATGTAACATGAGATAAATATTTGGCAGTTCCTCCAAGAGGTTTGAAGTAATTTTGAATGGAATTAATGAGATTTGGAGAACTGAAGATTATATGTTGACTTGTAAAGTGATCTGCCTCAATCCTTTATCTTTTGGGGCTTTGGTCATTCTGCAAATAGAAACTTCCTTGTGACAAGTACCAGGAAAGCAATCACTCCCAAAAGGAGTTATTTCCCCTTTCTCCATCTTCAGTGAAGGAAACATGCACTGCCCTTGGGCAGCTGCCCTGGGTTTGACTCCTGGAAACCTAAAATAGCTCTCTTCATTCCAGAAGGAAAAAGAAAAAGGAGATTATTGGTCACAGTGCCCCTTGAAAAGTAGGTTTTATCCACTGGTGAATAACATGTGATCATGTTCATCATGAAAGAAGGAGCGTAGGACTTGGGAGAGTCCTTTACTCCAGACTCCTTTATTTTCATAGATCTGGGTTTGAGCCCATCTCTGTACTTAGTACCTGTCTGATCTCAGGCAAGTCTCTTTACAAGTACAGGATAAGGGAGGTTGAGGTAGACTAAGACCTCTAATGTCCTAGTTCCAAATCTATGATTCTGTGCTCTTTGTCCATGAACTTAGTGTTAACAGGAATGAACTATGTAACTTTGATTTTTTTTTAATGTCATTTACTAACATTTTAAAAAATATTTGACACTCAAATTGTCTCCCTACCTACTGAGAAAAGGAGCGATATGATCCCGATGCTCCATTGTTTAAACCCAGAAGACTGGCCCTCACCCTGACTCCACCCCGAAAAAGCTCTAACTAAATGATGATCTCCGGCTCTGTTGAGAAGCAGAAGAAATGGCGGAGTTGGCTTAATCCTGTCCCTATGGGGAGCAACATTATTTGATGGAACCCTGGATTGTCTCATTCCAGAAGCCTCCAGATGGACAGATGCACGGAGCCATCACCTTCCTCTGTCAGAGAGAAGGAAGAGGGGAACGTTTTTAAAGAACTCGACAGGCTCCTCCAGATCGGGGCAGAGATCCTTGGCGACCTTAATGTGAAGGTTGAAGGTGGGCATTGGGGAGGAAGATGGCATAGACTCTCAGAGGCCCAGGACAAGACCTGAGGCTTGTGCACTTCTCAGAATCCTCCCAAGATCGTTAGTGTTGCCATTTGCTTTTCTAAATTCTTTTTTATTATGCATCTAACCATCAGCAGCAGAAAAAAGCTTTCTATGCTCAAGAAAGAACATGTCTTGGATAAGAGTTTATGTACTTTTTAAAATGTGTGTAGTTATATATGTGTGTATGCACACGTATACACATGTATATAATGAAGGAGTAATAAGAGATTTCCACTTGGTATCAATTCTGGAATTCTTTGATCTTTGCCTCAGAAAGATGATGAGAAGGAAATGGCGATTTTGGAGAGATTGTGAGAGAACTTGCACGCTTCTGGAAGGCAATATGGAATTGTATACAAAAGTCACTCAAACGTACATAACCTTTGACCCAGAGAGGGAACCCATATGTTCAAGACTATAACAGCAAAGAATTGGAAACAAGATAGGTGCTCGTCCATTGGGAACTGGATGAATCAGTCAAGGTTTATGAACGTCCCTCTACCCAGAGTGCTCTCCCTGGTGAAGACATTCCAGGCTTCCTTCAAGACTCCACTCAAACCCGCCTTTCCAAGGTGTCCTTTGCAGTCTGCATTCTCTCTCTAGACTTGGATTTCTTTCTGGAAGCTCACGTCAACGCTGGAATCACCCATTGGAAGTATTCGCCCCTCCTTCCCCTTCTGATTGGATGGCTTTTGCCTAACCTAAGGAGACCATTCAGACTCACCCTGACTTCTGGCCCCACCCAGGCTGAACACCCTGTGTGTATTTTGATAGTTCCTGTGGCAGCTTGTGTACCTCCCCTCCCCCAGCTTGTTTTTATGTGTTATTTCCCCCAAGGGAGAGTGAACTCTTATTGTATTTATTTTCATTCCTGGCACTTAGCACCATAGCTGGAGTAGGAGAAGCCTGATACATCCTGCCCACTTGGAATGTGTTCCCTTGCCGATTGTGCAGTAACACTGCCTGGGGCTAATGTATACATAGCTATTTGTACTTTGTCCCTCCCATTAAAATGCTCCTTGAGGGCAGGGATCACGATTTTGCTTTTGTATCCCAGGACTTGGCACTGTAGGCTAATATATAGTAAGTGCCTAATAAATGCATATTGATTGATATGAATGGAATGGAATGTTATTATGCCAGAGTGAAAACAAAATGTGACATTCAGAGAAACAAAGGAAGACTTCAGGCAAGAGTAAAGATCTTGTGTTAACCTGGAGATCTTCATGCAAACCCTCTCTTGGGGAGATTGTCTAGCTTCCTATTTACAGGCCGGGGTGGGAGGCTGGACCAACTGCCCTCTGAAGTTCCTTCTCCATCTTGAGTCTGGCCTACCAAAAGTCAGAGCTTTCATCTGTACCATGTTATCAGGTTTTAATAGAACCTGGAGAGAGATATTGAGTTCAATAATTCAATTCAATAAACATTTATGAAGCACTTACTATGTGCCAAACAAGCATCATGCTAAGTGCTAGAAAAAGAGTCAAAAGCCAGTCCCTGCCCTCAAAGAGCTTACGAATGACGGAAGACAGAATACAAAAGGAAGTAGAAATAGGAAAGGGGCCAGGGAGTACCCAGGGCAGAGGCATGATATTCATGATGTCTGTGGTATTACAAAACAAGCAGCGCTACATATACACTGGAGTGAATGAGCAGAACCCAAATTGTTTTATACTATCATAAGGTGAAGAGAACTTGGAACTTGATTAACTGAAGCAGTGGACAGTGACAACATTAGAAGATTAAGGAGGAAGCAACTCTCGCAAATTGACTGGACAAGAAGGAGGCGTGCGTTCTCCACATGGCCAGTGTGTTGATGGACGCATACCTATAGTCTCCTTGGAGAGAGAGCTGGAGTGCTACATTAGGGGTTAGGTAGGCCAAAAAAATCATCAGAAGATTGTTTTAGAATCGGTCATTTCTGCACATTATATTGGCTTTTTGCCACCCTCTGATCCCCAGAAATGAATCTCCTTGAGCAAGGTAATGCCGTCCAAAAGATCATAGATTTTTGAGTTTGAAGGAACTTGAGTCCAACATTATACTGGAAATGAAAGCGTGAGAGATCGACTGGTCCACATTGGCCTGGACACTAAATGGCAGAGCCGGGATTCAGCCTGGACTTCACGTTGCACTGGTGCGCAGGTTCAGCCAAAGCAGCTATTACTGTGACCTTACCTGTTAGTATGTGCAGGAGTCTGTTCCTCCTGTTAGATAGTCTTCGTGAATTAATTCTTTAAGTGCTCGACACAGAGGATACTGAATAACACAGCAAAAAAAAAAAAAAAAAAAAAATGGACGAAACAATGACATTGCCAATGCAAAAGTTTCATTGGAATTGTTATCTGTGTACAGTCAGAATATTGACCAAAATAAAAGTCATGATAACAATTTAGAAGGCAAGCTCAGGACAAGAAGGCAGTGTGAATAACCTCATTGAAATTTCCATTCACATGTGCTGTTGATGCTGAAGATTGGGAAATAGAAACAAGGCAGAGATATTGACCTTAATAATGACTATTATCGGAAGCTGATGGCTGACGTTTACCCATAAAGGTGATGGTGATGGCCTAATATGAGCTGCTTGTAAGATGTGGGGGAGGTTCCAAGAATTATTGTTTTATAAAATTGCTCAAAGCCACAGAAGCAGAAAATAAGGGTAGAGAAACATTGATGTGAACCCCAGCTATCTTGTCACCCCAAGGTTGGAATCTTTCATGGGAGAACCTGCAAGAGGACAATACGAGGATAGAAAATGGAACAGATGTGATGATGTTATTAGGGGGATGGATTATCTCGGGCCTTGAAGAAATAGCACCATAGAGAAGAAATTGGGAATTGCACTAGACCAAACCCAGTGATTCCTGGAGTCATCAAGAAGGTGTGGAATATTGGCTTTACCGGGTAACTCACTTAGGGAAAGAGCTGAAAGATTGGAAGAAATCATGCAGACCATACCCAAGAGGCCACTGAGAGTATATATTAAAAAAAAAAAAAGCCTTTGTGATTTTTATGAAATCAGGGTGATATTGATCTCAATGGTATCTTGAGAGTATTCTTGATGAAACTATAAGGGAACGGGCAGGCTTTAACAATCCTCTACAGCTGTGAAGTTTTATTTGCACCAGTTGACCCAAAACATGCAGAAAATGCAATAATCCTATTCTATGTGATTATTGATGACCAAAATTAAGTTTTAAGTTTTAAAAGGTGTTTGTCATGATAGAGCTTTACAAGGTTCCACCAAGGATGCATATGTTGGGACACGATCCTTTGAAGATTGGGACTGCCGTCCGCTGTTCAATTTTCTATGAGTCATGTCAGCTAAGGAATATTACAGAGATGTCTGCTTGCCAAAAATGTTAATCACTGTCGTGGAGGCTCCCTTGTGCCATGTTCAAGAGGAAGAATTTCTTTAGAACCAGGAGAGTCCATTCTGAAGTTGATGTTTATGAGTGACTGGTGTGCTGGGTAGATCGAGGCCCTCGACACCGAGATCCAGAACTATTCAGAAGTAATTGGTCTAATAGTCCATAGGGAAAAGGTTAAATGCATGGAAAAATATCTCGTGTCCAGAGTGACAATCATCTAAATGGTCAGAGGCCTAGGGAATTGCCGTGCTTTTCACCCCAAATGTTGATAGCAGTCGTATTGCAGAGGGGGTCAGTGCTGGAGAGGGTCATAGTGGGTAAGAGCAGGCTGTACCATCTTTCCAAGGATGAAGAGGACTCGAGAAGCAACATGTCAGTAAGGAAACGTCTAGAAGAGGAGGCAGCCTGCCTGGTCATGTGACAGAAGTGGAAGATTGCAGATGGAGACCCTCCAGTTGTAAGGTCTCAAAGGCCTAGAGGAAGGCCTTCACTGGCACATTCGGCAGAGATTCTTTAGAAGAGAATTCTGGTAGGGTCTAGGCCAGGAAAGTGAGTGTCGGCCAATAAGGTCAAACTGAAGTCTGAATTGTGTTAGGTTCATGTTGGTTGCCCACTTTCCTAGTCTGTTCTCCTAGGCCTTCAGCCCCGAGCTGCCAAGTACCGGTTTACCTTGGAGTTATCTCCTTGGGCCAATTTCCTTTCTGACTCTTCTTGTTTCCCATATGGGAATCACCTGGATTGGGAGAAACCACGGAGATAGATGAATGAGCCCAGCTGGCCCACAGGGAGAACTTTTGAGGCTGATCTTGCTCTATGTAATCAAATCATTTAAAGCAATCTTCAACCCTCGCTAAGTGCTTCGTTGTGGTCGTCCTTTGTCCTCTAAGAGGACCAAAATGAAATCACTTTGCTGAGTTACCGTGTGTCTGACTGGCCGATCAGACCATCATGAACCCGGACTGCCCGGCCACAAGTCGGACATAAATAGTCCACGTGAACATTTAGGGTGGACTTTCTAACTCTGTACATCTCGCATTTCTTCCAAGCGGATTCAATTCATCTTTGCTCATAGAGCCCCTTCTCTGATGAGGGCACACCATGTGGGGTGGTTCTGTACCAGTGTCTCCCATGGCATACAACTGAGCCTGAAGTTCTTAGGCGAGACCTTGAGAGTGTCCTTGTATGGCTTTTTCTGACTACCTTGAGAGCGCTTGCCCTGTAGGAGCTCTCTATAAAATAATCTTTTTGGCAAGCGTCCATTGGACATTTGAACTCCGGGGTGACCCAGTGGAGTCGCGCTCCCTGCAGGAGACGGAATGCTTGGCAGTTTAGTTTGGGGAAAGGACCTCGGTGTCTGGTGTCTTCCCGTACCAGGTGCTAACCCTAAGTATTAGAGACACAAAGGAAAATCAGAGTAGCTCTGCCCTCAGCAGCCTGGAGGCTAATGGCACGTGTGCATGGAAATGGGCATCCTTACGGGGATGGAGTTTAAGCTGAGTCTTAGGGGAAGCCAGGGAGTGATTCTGAGAGGGGGAGGTGAGGAGGCCTGGGGCCTGGCCAGTGCAGAGGCGTCGGGCTCGGAGATGCCCCTGTGAGTAAGGAAAGGCAGATAGGACACTGGGGCTGGGCCTGCCAGGTGTCTGGAGGGCAACAATGTAGCAGGACCGGGTACTGCAGGATGAAGCCCGCTGCCTTGTGAAGGGTCTGGGGGAGGCCAGGCCCACCCACTTGTGGCACCGATTGGCCCAGGGCGAGCCAACATGGAGGAAGTTATTGGCACAGAACTCAGAGAGAAGGCCTGGGGCAAGTTGTCCTATGCTACAGGAGCTCTTTTGGCCCCGGTAGTTCCTCAGAATTATGTTTGAAAAGGATTAAATAAAAAACCATAGTACTAAGCAGTAAATGAACTATATTGAAATGAGTTATCAAAGTATATATCTGTTTTACAAAACAAGTTCTGAGACCTCAGGTTAAGTGCTGTTCTACTTCAGCCCCTTTATACAAAGAAAGGAAACTGAGGCCCAAAGGCCATCTTTTTGTAGTCCAGGGAATGAATGAATAAGGAAGCATTTAGCAGTGCTTAATACGTGCCAGAAAAAGGGAGGGAATAAGCATTTATTAAGCACCTCCTGTGAACCAGGCACTGTGCTGAGCACTTTACAAATGAGGTTTTATTTGATCCTCACAGCCATCTTGCTGGCTCGGGGCTGTTATTATCCACCTTTTAGAGTTGAGGAAATGGAGGCAGACAGTGCTTGAGAGGCACCGCTGGGCAGTCACACAGCTAGAAAGGGACTGAGGCTGGATTTGCAATCGGCTCTTGCTGCCTCCACTCTAGTTCTCTTAACTGCCTCACGGTGCTATCATCTCCTGCCCTCAGAGAGTTTTCTTTCCCCCCCAAATGGTGCACACTTGCTGGCCACAGAGCTCATTTTAGTCTAGGGAGTCTATTAACAAGTCCTGGGAGATCAACCTGATTACCATTGGGGTAGACTGAGAGCTCCTCTCTTTGCCCCGTCCCCCAGGGACTTCTCTTTCTCATAGAGGGGCTTGCCTGTTGTCAGGCCGTCTCCCAGGACCCTAGACTTGGGCAGTGCTACACATCCCCAGACCCCTGGCCAGTGCCGAAGCTGCGCTCCCCTCGCGTCCCTGGCCGATGCCCCCACGGGCACAGCTTGGCAGCGACAAGGGCGGCCCTGGCATCTCTCTTATAGAGATAGAATAAAGCTAGGCTCGAAATTAGTGACCTTGTGATCTACTTTGAGCTTTCAGGTATTTTCCTTTTCTCGGTAGGAAATTTGGGGCTTTTCTTGCCCCGCTTCCTTTTTGTTGCTTCTGTTTTGGGTTCCTCAAGGATTCTCGTAGCTCCCCTTCTCTCCCCCTCCCCAGACTTCCTAAGGCTTTCTTGGGCTCCTGGACTTCATTCATGGGATCATTTGGGAGCCTAGACAATATTTTCTACTCTGCTTGGACTAGGTTCAGATAATTTTAATGAGACCATTTAATTGAAGGCCTCCAGTAGGCCAGAGAGACCTTCTGGAGTGTGGCTGGAGGAGGAGGAGGTTCACTGAGGGGCTGAGGAAGAGCAAGAGCTCCCTCCCCAATCTTGGCTGGCAGCTTGGGGGGGTGGGGAAGGGCTCCAGCGGCTCCTGCCAGGGATGTGGCAGGCGGGAGTCAGGGTGGAGACTTCTGGGCGGAGTCTGCGAGTGCTCACATGCAGACATGTTGTGGTACGGCCCTTCCTCTGGGAGGGAGCAGGCAGGAGGGATGGGAAGCCTCCTCATGCCCAGAACAGTTGCAAGGCTTGCTGGGCGGAGGACAGTTGGCTAGACGTGGAAAGGCTGGTGGAGAGGAAGCCGGAGCAGGACAGCACGCAGGCCCAAATATAGACGTCGCCGGGGGCTGGTTTTCTGTCCGATGTCCGGAGTGGGCCAGCAGCCGGGGGTGCTGAGGGAGCTTTCGGTTCCTGGAGTTCTCAGTTTTCCCCTTGCTTGGGAATGTGGGTGAGCTTCCTGCTGGGCGGTGGGACCTGGACCAGATGCCTCTGAGATTCCTCCATCTTCTCCCCCCCCCAAAAAAAAACAACACAGAGAAAAAGTTCAGCGAGAAGAACTCAAAACCTGAAGGAGGAATTGGAAGGAACTTAAGGGCTGGCTGGACAGAGCAGTGGTGGAAGGCAGCAAGGCCCAGGGGGTCATTTTATCTGTGAGCAGCCCTCATGGGCCCAGGAGAGGGCAGACTACACCGGCTTCTGAGGGGGACCCTGCTTTCCCCCGACCATCCCGTCCCCCGTTAGCTTTTTGCTCCCCGCTGGCGGTCGTGTGCTCGTCCAGGTCCTGAGGCTGCTCCACGGTGGCCGCCTAGGGAAGATCTCATTCCCGGTGTTGGGAGCAGTCCCCTGGATGTCTCCGAGGTTTTCCGTCAGTTTGCAGAAGGCCGGGGGCTGCTGCTGGTCCCGGCCTCCTTCCGGGCTCTTTGGCCATGGTTGGGCTCCCCCGTGCCCTCTGGTGGGGACACTGGGCGCTGCAGCCCTTTGAGCCTCCTCCATTGTGTGGGAGGCGGCCCCATGGTCCAGCTAGGGGGTAGGCCCAGCCTGGGGCAGCCGCCAGAAAGGGACTAGGAGGGGAGAGTTGGGCTGCTGCGGCTGGGACGGGGCCTTCTCCCTGTGCCACGTGACCAGGCCCTGCCGCCTTAGTGCCCCAGAGGCTGCGCGACCCCCCGGTGAGGGCTTCCCCTTGGGCCGCCGCTCACTCTCCTGACGCTTCTTTACAGAGCACCGGGACAACCTCCAGGGAGGCTTCATGCTCTGCTTCCTGGACGATGGCGCCGGAATGGATCCAAGTAAGTGACTGGGGAAGAAGCAGGGTGGCCCTTTGCTGGCCTTGGGCCTCCGGGCCAGGAGTCGGTGGCAGTGAGGAAGCGTGTCCCGGGCCGGGCGGTTCCGTCGCCCTGACGCTCCCCAGTGTGTAGCCCCTGAACATTTCCGGGGGGACGGGGGCTCCTCCCACCCCTGGAGCTCGGTGCCAGCCTCGGCCTTCCTGGGTCCTGAGGGTGGCGGTCCCTGCCCATGCCCGGTGTCTTGTTGCAGGTGATGCCGCCAGCGTCATACAGTTTGGGAAGTCGGCCAAGCGGACCCCCGAATCCACGCAGATCGGGCAGTACGGCAACGGCCTGAAATCGTAAGTAGGGGCAGCCCCGCGGCGCTGTCCCGGGAAAGGCCGTCCGTGCTCCCCGGCTTTCCCGCTCACCCCGACTAAGTCACTAACTCCCCCCTTCGTCGTTGGCTCCTTGGAGGGGGAAACGATTCTGGCAGGCCGACCTGGAAGCCAGTTGGGAGCCTCGAAGTTCCTGAGGGAAGTTGTTGAAGGGGTTTGTGTTTAAAACCTGTAAGAGTCATCCCCCCACTCCCCGCAGGCACCTGGTTGCCTCCTTGTGGCTTGGGGGCTCAGCTGCAGGTGTCAGGCAGGATGGCTCTGCCAGCCTCGAAAGGTGGTGCTGGGTCAGAGAACCAGCCTTGCCCGAGGTGTGGGGAGAGCTCGCCTCGAGGCCCAGGGCAGGTGCGGGGCCGGCCCACGGGGATGGGGGCTCCTCGATGGGCCGACTCAGGACAATGGCGATGGGACGGGCGGAGACGGCTGCCGGTGACCTTGCGCTCGTGATCCCAACTGCCCGGCTCCCCTTATTGGCTCCAGTTTGTGGGGAGCCTCCGGAGCGCATTTCTCTTTCTGAACTGTCGTACCTTTGGGTAGAATCGGACGATCTGGGGGAGCCAGAGACGGCGTGGCGGGAAGGGGGGAGGATCAGGCGCCCAGCTGGGCTGGATGGAGGCTGGACCCAGAGGGTCCATGTGGAGGCGATCGGGGCAGCGGGATTGGGAGCCAGTGACAGCCCATCTGGGGCCCACGCTGGACTTGAGGCTGTGCTGTCTAGGCCTGGAGAAGGGCGTAAGAGGGATTGGGGGCACCCTCGCCAGGAAGCAGGGCTACGTTTGGGGGCCGGGGGCCTCGAGGGCCCCAGGAGCGGCTGTCAGACAGGCCCAGCCTGGGGACAAGAATGGGGCCGGCCCCACTGGGAGGAGTGATGGGGTGAATGGGGCCCCGACTCGCAGGCAGGTTCAGATCCTGCTTCCAAGACTAAGTGTAGCTCTGTGACCCGGGCAAGCCACTCCTCCTGCCCAAGCCTCAGCTTGCTCACCTATAAAGTGGGAGGTGTGGGAGGGCCCTAGGAAGAGGAGCCCAAGCTGCAAATAACTGTCCAAGAGGAAGACAAAGAGAGCTTTGGAAATGGGGGGCCCAGCAGCTGGGAGGGAGGAAAGGAGCTTCTGGAGACCGCGTTGTGAGCCCAGAGTCGTGGAGGGAACAAGGGATACTCCAGGAGAAGAAAGGGGGCCAGTAACAAGGCCGGAAAGCGGCTCTGCTGAGGTTGGGGGGGACGCCCCAAGTCTGCCAGAAAGCCGTAGGCCCTGGCCTGGAGTGCCACGCTGGGCGGCCGAGTGTGGCCAAGGGCTGGATCAAAAAGGGCGTCATTGCTGACTCTTCCCCCCCCCCTCCCCCCAGCCTGGGGGTGAGCAGAGGCTTCAAGGGAGCTTCCCACGGGGAGGGAGCTGGGCCCCAGGATTCTTGTCCGGGCCAGAACTTTCCAGGCTGGTGCTCGGGCCTCCAGGCCTTGGCTGCTGGTAACGTCGCCCCCCTCCCCCCCCCTTACCCATTAATTTTCCACCTGTGCCTTATCTCTGCCCCATCAGCCATTTCTTTCCCCTCAGACCTCACGTGGTGGCTCATGTTCTAATCCCTCACGCACTCTACAATTTTGGATCCTGGAGTTGTCTGGACGGGGAAGAATAAAGAGAATCTGCCCCTGTCCTGCCAGGCTCTGGTCAGGTGCCAGGTTTTGTGGCCTCCTGGGCCACGGTTAAGAAAGGGCACAGGAGCCCTGAGGCTGGGCCTCCAGATGGTTTCATGGCATGGGAGGAGCCCTTCAGTGCCCGCAATTTCTCCCTCTGCAAATTGAGAGACAAGCCAGATGAAGGCCTGACCTGGGAACTGGACAGATTGTTGCCAAATTAGAGCAAAAGAAAGACAAATCCCAAGAATTTGCCCAGAAAACCTTAAGTTTTCTGCCTCAGTGAAGAGTTTTCACGTTGCCAAGGGCGAGGAGAGGGGGCATTCACGCGTCAGCAGGAGAAGGGCTGGAAAGTGCCGTCACCCGGAGGCCTTGATGTGTTCCAGGCGGGCTCTTCTAAGTATCTCGGGAAAGCTTATTTTAGCGAGCCCTCCCTCCCAAAGGCAAGCAGACAAGCGAGTGCCTCGGCCGCCCCCGCTCCCTGACGCAGAAGCAGACATGGAGCGTGTCTGATGGAGGCAGGAGCCCGGCTTTTCACAGGGGCCGTTCTGCAGGACCGCGGTCACGGGGCCTTGTGGGTAAAGGCTCCGAAGGCTGGCAAGCTGGAAGGGTGGAGATTCAGTTCTGGATGTTCGTGCTCCCAGAAGGCACCACAGAGCATGTGGGGAAATGGAGTGACACAAAAAGAATGGAAAGTGGGAAAAAATGGTGGCAGTTTTATACCTGTTTTATGGTAAAGTCAAGACAAACTTTCCATAAATATTGGCCCTGTCCGGGGCCTCAGGGCCCCCGCCACCTTCTGTACGCCCAGAAGCGGACGGCCAGAGGGTCGCACCTGGCACTTAGTGAAGCGGTGCCATTTTCTACCCGGGCACTCTTTCTCTGGGAAGAAACCACCCAGAAGCAGTGCCCGGGACACTCGGAACCTTCCCTGAGAACTCAGTTGCATCAGGAAAACTCTGTTTCGCGGTGGTAGCTCCCCTCCCAAAGGCGTCCTCCCGGCCTCGGGGTGGGGGCTCGGCCTTGGGAGGCCCCGCCTGCCCCTCTCCCCCCACTGCTCCCGGATTCTCAGCCTCCTTCTGGGGGCTGCCTCCCATGTTGTTTGTCTCCTCCTCTCCAGGGGCTCCATGCGTATCGGCAAGGATTTTATTCTCTTTACCAAGAAGGACGACACCATGACCTGCCTCTTCTTGTCTCGCACGTTCCATGAGGAAGAAGGCATTGACGAGGTAGGCCCACCACACGGAGCCCGGGCCGGCCCTGCCCGGGGGATGGGGCACACGCAGTCACCAGAGGGTCACGCGGCTGTGGCCAGGAGCGCGTCGGTCCCAGAGAGCCCGTGTCGGGCGGCTTTTGCGTGTGGCCCGGAGGGAGCCTGGGGTAGGGCCGGGCCCAGGAGATGATTCTTCTCCTTGGATTGCCCAGGCGGGGGGCCGGCCGGTGGGAGGAGGCCTCGAGCAGGCACCCCGCGCTTCTGCTCCCACGTCCGCGTGGCCAGCGGGCTGAATCTCCCGGGGCTGATGGAGCCGGGCCGTACTTTGCGCCTCGGCTTCTGTAGCCCCCTTGATGAGACACAGGCCTCTGGGGGCCGGAGGGTCCAGGGCCAGAAGGGTTCCGGGGGATCCTTGGCCAGCTGTCTCTCGAAGGCCGGCCCCAGAACCTGGCTCCCCCTTCCTGGTGGGCGCCCGACAGAGGGGATCGGAAGCATTGCGGAAGCCTCCGGCACCGTGGCTGACGGCAGTAATTCAGGGCGCGGAGCCCAGGCCCTTCCCTTTCTGCCACAGCCGGGACCACGTTCCACCAGAGAACGTTGTGATCAAAGTACGGGATAAAGAGAAACTGAGGCACCAAGTTCTCACAATGGCCCATTTACTGGCGATGTCCGAACCGTGACGTGGGAGGTCCGGCCAGGACAGGCTGTGAATTGGACTTGCACGAGGAGGAAGCGTGTGGGGACCCCTGCCTCTCTTTCCCCTGCAGAGCCGGGGACCGGGGATAGATCAGGACAACGGGACATGGCTCCGGGGCAGCGGGAGGCCTCGGCTCAGGTTCTCACCGGGTCTCAGTCTGCCCAAGGTCGCGCCACTCAGTGGTTGAGGCTGGGCTGGAAGCGAGGCCGGCGGAGACCGGAGCCCTCGGAGAGCCGCTCTGTGCTGGCGGCCGGGTTTCGGTCCCGCTTGGTCGGGACCGCTGTGGACCGGCACCTCCGAGGGGTCCCGCGGCTCAGATTGGTAATTTTGTGGTTTGGAGGAAGTGGCTAAGAACGGGATCCCCAAATCCGGGTTCCGATGAGGTCGGGTGCCCCGAGCAGCCCCTTCTTGGTCAGTGACTGACCCACAACAGCCGCGGTCAGATGCACAAAGAGCGGGTTGAGTTCCAGGTTTGAGAGAATGGAGGGGAGGGGCGACCAGCACGTGGGGGGTTAGTCCTTTGTACTTAACAAATGCTCCTGGAGCCTGTCCCCCGGGGCGTCAGAGGGAGGGGAGGGCACACTGTAGGAGGGCCGGGTGAGAGCCCCCAGGCCCGGGCAGGGCCACGTTCTCCCTCCATCCCCCGCTCCCTCCCCGAGCCGGCTCCTACAAATGTGGAAGGGCCGCGTGGCTTCGTCCGGTTTCCAGGTGATTGTGCCGCTGCCCACCTGGAACGCCCGGACCCGCCAGCCCATTACGGAAAACATGGACAAGTTTTCCACCGAGATCGAGCTCATCTACAAGTATTCGCCCTTCAAATCGGAGCAGCAAGTCATGGATCAGTTTAAGAAGATCTCTGGGGAGACGGGTACGGGACTGTCCCTGTCTCGCGGGGGATCGGCCGCTTAGGTCACGGGGGCGTGGGCTCGGCGCAGGCCCCGAGTCCCGGCTGAACCAACGGCATCGCGACTTCCCTAGGAACGCTGGTCATCATTTTTAACCTCAAACTCACGGACAATGGGGAGCCTGAGCTGGACATTGTGTCGGACCCCCGGGACATCCAGATGGCGGAAACGTCCCCCGAGGGCACGTGAGTAGAGAGGGCCGGGAGGGGGCGGCGGGCGCCTTGCGGGCACAGCCTTGCCGAGAGGCCTTTCCCCTCCTGTTTCTGTAGGACCCGAGTGTGTTCTCACTGGGTCCTTCTAGGGAAAGTCGGCAGAAACGGCAGAACTGCAGAACCTGCAGGTTGGGTCCCCAGAACTTAGCTATTTCCTCTCCCCTCAGCCTCCTAGGGATCCCCTTGAAGAGCTGGTGAGTTGTCTAGTAGTATTGCTCACAAGCCTCATCTTGTGTGTCCCCCTCGTTGTTAATCAGTTAACAGTGGTTAGTTTTTGCAAACGAATATTTACTGAGAAAGCACAGCAAGAGCCAAACCCCTCGTTGTTGCTATTATTACTTTTTGCTGAAGCAATTGGGGTTAAGTGACCTGCCCAGGGTCACCCAGCCAGGAAGTGTCAAGTGTCTGAGGCCAGATCTGAACTCAGGTCCTCCTGACTCCAGGGCTGGTGCTCTGCCCACTGCACTACCTAGCTGCCCCTACGTTTTTATAGAGGAGGAAGCTGCTTTTCAGAGACCCCAAAACATGCTTATGGCCACACGGCTCACCCAGCCTGCCCGGCATCCAGGCCCTCCCCTCCCTCTCCCCCTCCCCTTCTGCCCCTTCCCCCAATGGCCCTTCTCCCCCAGGCTGGCAGCTCTCCCCACCTCATGGACCTCCCCCCACGGCCCTCCCCCCCATGACCCTCCCCTCACTGTCCTCCCCCCTCCCGCCCCCGGCCCTCCCCCAGCTCACCCCCGTGGTCCTCCTGGAGCTGTCGATGCCCCTTCGGGGGCAAGGCCAAGCCCTTCCTTTGACAAGTAGATGTGGGGGCGATGATTTGCCGGGGCGCGAGTTGGTCGGTCAGAGGCAGGCCCGGCTGCCCGGCTCTGGGTGGGCCGGAAGGTTGAGCCTGGGGCCTGGTCCCTGCAGGAAGCCCGAGCGGCGCTCCTTTCGCGCTTACGCCGCCGTCCTCTACATCGACCCCAGGATGAGGATATTCATCCACGGCCACAAAGTGCAGACCAAGCGGCTTTCCTGCTGCTTGTACAAGCCCAGGTGAGCGCCGGCCCTGGGGGCGGGTCGGAGCCGGGGGTTTGGGAGGGTGGGTCTTGGACCCCCGGGGGGGGGGGGTGACACCTGGTCCTCTCGCGCAGGATGTACAAGTACACCTCGAACCGCTTCAAGACCAGAGCAGAGCAGGAGGTGAAGAAGGCGGAGCACGTGGCTCGCATAGGTAAGGCCGCCCCCTGCTGCCCTTGGGCCTTTGCCGTCTGGCCCCCAGGCCTAACTCCGCCTCAGACCCTGCTGGGGCAGCTCGGGCCGTCTCCTTCTGAAGGCGGGACCTGGCTCACTCCCCCGTGCTCGGGGCCTGAGAGCAGCCTTTACCTTCCGCAGAGGGGCAGGAGTCGGTGACAGATTTGTGGTCCTCCCTGCCCCCGCTGTGGGGAGGAGGGAAACAGGCCCGGGACTGATGGGCCGTAGGAGGCCGGGCCTCCGGCTCCCTCCTTGGGGGCTGCAGAGCCCCCGGGCCCCTGGCCCCAGAAGGCCCGGCTCTCACCCCCCTCCTGCTGCCCTCGCCACTGCTCCCCACGTCCCTCACCGGGGCCTTGTTTGGCTTTCAGCGGAAGACAAGGCTCGAGAGGCTGAGAGCAAAGCCCGAGCGCTGGAGCTGCGCCTCGGAGGAGACCTCACGCGGGAGTCCAGGGTGAGAGAGCAGGCCGCCGGGTCTCGGGGTGGGGGAGGGGGCGGCCCCCAGGCTCTCTCAGTTACTCTGGGCCGGGCAGAAGGGGCGGCGGCCCCTGCCGTGGGGATGGCAGGGGTCAGCGCTTCCCCGCCGAGAGCCAGCGGCTCGGATGGTGAGGACGCTGTGCAGGCGTAGCCGGGACGTCTCTCTGAGGCGGGACGTGGGCAGCCGGACCTGGGCGCTGGGGGCACGGGCCGGGCGCCGGCTTTCTGGTTTCCCCGTCGCCCTCCCATCCCTGCCTCCCGATCCCTCCAGGTGGCTCTGCGGCAGGTCCAGGGCACAGCCATTAACCTGCGCCGGGAAGCCGACATCAAGAAGCGCATCAGGGAGGCCAAACAGCGGTGAGTGCGTCGGGGACGGGAGGGGGCCTGGGGCGGGGGCCGTGGCCGGGTTTAGACGCCCTGGCGAGCAGCGTCTCCCTGAGGTTAGTTACAAAGTGTTTCACCAGCCTCCGATTCTGAAAACAGCCCTGGGAGGCCGGTAGCCTTTGGGGTCGAGTCCTTGCCCAGAGTCACAGAGCGGGGCCGGGCCGGCCTCGGTGTCCTCGCTGCCGCGGCCTCGGGCTGCTGAATGTGGCGGCCCCAGGGGGGCTTGGGTCAGCGCCGGGCCTGGCCGTGCTGGCAAAGCCGGGGCTTCAGCCGCGAGTCCCAACGGGGGCCCAGCCCCTCTCCTGGCTCTAAGAGTTGTGCGCGCCAGCCAAGTCCCGGAGACTTGGGAGGGGCTTGTGGCCGTCTCACCGGCCCCTCATACTAGACTCTGGGCCCTCTGGGGGCAGGGCCGGCTGGGCCCGTGGGGGGGGCAGGACGGACGCTCACTGGGCTGAGCGTCCGGGCCCCTCGGATCCAGCAGCCTCCGTGTTTCCAAAAGCCTTCCCTCCTGCGCCTCGCAGCACCTCTTCCCACCATTGCCAAAAGCTCTAGAAGGCGGGGCTGGGGTCCCCGGGCCCTCCTCCTTTCTGAGGGGCAGCAGCTTCTCTCAGCGACTCCCTCGTTCCCCTCAGGGCCCTCAAGGAACCCAAAGAGCTGAACTTTGTCTTTGGGGTGAACATCGAGCAGCGGGATCTGGACGGCATGTTCATATACAACTGCAGCCGCCTGATTAAGATGTACGAGAAGGTGGGCCCTCAGCTTGAGGGAGGCATGTGAGTATCTTCCCCGGGCCGGCGCCGGCAGCCCCTCGCGGGGACCCGAGGCCGCGGACCCTGGCAACCGCCCCCTCTCCTCCCCAGGGCCTGCGGGGGCGTCGTCGGCGTGGTGGACGTGCCCTACCTGGTCCTGGAGCCCACCCACAACAAGCAGGACTTTGCGGACGCCAAGGAGTATCGGCACCTGCTGAAGGCCATGGGCGAGCACCTGGCCCAGTACTGGAAGGATGTGGCCATCGGTAAGGGGGCGACGGTGGGGGCAGCACGGGGGCGACGGTGGGGGTGGCGCGGGGGCGACGGCAGGGGCGATGGTGGGAGCGGCGCGGGGGCGGGATGGGGGCGGCGCAGGGGCGACAGCGGGGGTGGTACAGGGGCGGCGCGGGCCCCGACCCTGCTGCTGACAGTGGCGCTCTGGGGTTTGCCTTCCAGCCCAGCGGGGAATCATCAAGTTCTGGGATGAGTTTGGCTACCTCTCGGCCAACTGGAACCAGCCCCCGTCCAGCGAGCTTCGCTACAAACGGAGACGAGCCATGGAGATCCCCACCACCATCCAGTGCGGTGAGCGCGCGCTCCTGGCCCGGGCAGAGCCCAGCGTGGTGGCGGGAGGTGGTGCTCCCTTTTCCGTCAGTCATTTACAGACCTTCCCTCCTCCTGTCCCGCCCCCACAACAGTCGGACCAGCCGACAGTGACTCTGACAAGACGGGCCACGTCCTGTCCCCGTCTTCCCCAGGGCCGGAGTCCTGGCCTTTTCACCGGGGACACCCCTGATAGCCTTAGCATACAAAGGTCACTGGGGTCTGGGGGTCATTGTGGGGAGGGGGTGACTTCCTGCCCCTCCCTCTGGAGCAGAGACCAGAAGTGACTCTGTGCATCCAGAACAGGTGGGGAGGGGAGCCCCCGGCAGCCTGCCTCTCTTAGGGCCTGTGAGGCCAGGAGAAAAGCAGGTGACCGCTGACCAGCTCAGTGGGAGCCGTCCTGGGGGGCAGGGGGAGGAGGTTCCTTGGCTCGGGCACCAGGTGACTTGGGTTTGAGTCCCGGACATGTCCCCTTTTCTGGCTGTGGCCTTGATTTACTCATCTGTAAAAGGGGGACAGTAGTTGCGTGGCGCAGTTTCTAGAGTAGTTATGAGGCGAGGGCTTTGGAAGCCTCCGGGGGGCTTTGGGACGTGTGTGGATGTGAGGGGAGAGGGGCTGTTACGTGTGGGACGCCCGCTTCAGATGGGCTGGGCTTGAAGGGGCCGCCGGCCTTCGGTCCGGGGCTCTGGCTGCTCGGGAGGAGTCAGAGCGAGGAGAAGGCGCCTCCTCGAGGACGGGCCGCGGTGGCTCCGGGTGTCCCCGGCACGTGGCCCTCACGGGAGCTTCGGGGGCGCTGACCACACGTGGCTGACCCCCCTCCGGGCTCTGTTGGCAGATCTGTGTCTGAAGTGGCGGACGCTGCCCTTCCAGCTGAGCTCCGTGGAGCGGGACTATCCCGACACGTGGGTGTGCACCATGAACCCCGACGCCGAGCAGGACAGGTGAGGGGCCGCGGGCAGTGGGGCTGGGGGGAGCGGGCGGGACCCCCGGGGGAAGCGGGCGGGACTCCCTGGGGGAAGCGGGCGGGACCCCCATGGGGGAGTGGGCGGGACCCCCTAGGGGAAGCCCAGGGTACCCCGAGTCTTCCTCAGCATCAGCTTTTGTCTGGGGGGTGCAGCTGTAACGCCTCTGAGCAGAAGCAGAAGGTTCCCCTGGGGACCCTGAAGAAGGACTTCAAGACCCAAGAGGAGAAGCAGAAACAGCTGACGGAGAAGATCCGGCAGCAGCAGGAGAAGCTGGAAGCCCTGCAGGTGGGTGGGTCCCAGGCTGCCCTCGGCCCCTCGGAGCCCGGGCTGGACGGCGGCCAGGAGCCGGATTCCCGGGCGTGGTGTTGGCGAGCGGGCCTGGGTCTCTCAGCTCTGTCGCTCCGCCTCCTTGGAGTCCGCCTCCCACCGCGGGGGCCGTCCAGCTCTCCGTTCCACAAGCTCCGCCCGCCCCGGCCCCCGCCCCACGGGTGCTTTCTCCCTCTCCGGTTCCCGTGCGCCAAGAGAGCGTCCCCCGCTAGACCCTCGGCTGACCGAGGGCCCGGGGCCTGGCCCACAGCTGCTCCTACAGGCTTGCTGAATGAATGAGTGAATGAATGAAGTGGGGGAGGGGACAGTATGGAGACCGTCCCGATCTGGATTGTGCCACCCTGTGGCCTTGGGCCCCGATTTGTCGGGGTCCGAATGGGTCGTATCCCCCTCCTTCCCCGTCCGTCTCCGCCTCCCCAAGGTTTACTTTCCTCTTCTCTCAAGGTGTCCCCGGTGTCCGGTGAACCTCCCGGCTCCCGCGCCCTCTGACCTCGGCCTCCTCGTCCGGCCCCTTGAGGACTGGGGAGCCGGGGGGGGGTTTGGGGGTGGGGGTGGGGGGGGGCGAGCCCGTTTCCTCGGAGTGGGGGGCACGGGTGAACTTGGCCCATCGTGTCCCTGCAGAAAACGATCCCGATCCGATCCCAGGCTGATCTGAAGAAGTTACCCCTGGAAGTGAGCAGCAGGTCTGGCGTGGAGGTAAATGTGGTGCGGGGGAGGGAGGCCAGCCCGACGGGGCACCGGCGCCTCCCAGACCTCCTGGGGTGACCGCCCTCGCCCTCTCCCCTCTCTCGCAGGAGTCCCACGGCACCCGTCGACTTCCACGCCCTAGGTCCCCCCCGTTGCCAGCTGTGATTAAGAATGCTCCGAGCCGCCCCCCACCCCCACCTCCCCCACCCCCACCAACTCCCAGACCAGCCTTCCCGACCAGAAGGGGCGCGCTGTCCATCTCCCCGAGACCGGGCCAGTCGCCGACCCAGGAGGAAGCCAGCACCTCCAGGATGTCTCACCCACCTCTGACCCCCCGGAAGTCCAGCGGCTCCATTGTCAAACCGGCTCACAGAGTGGTCTCCGTGGTGAGGTCCCCCACACCGCCTGTGCTGAATTCCAGGCCCCCCTGTGACGTGCCCATCCCCAAACCGGTGAAGACCCCAGTGCTCAAGAAGCCAGACCCGCCCAGTAAAGCTCAGGTGATACTTTGCTTCTCCACCACTCCTAGCCCACCCACAGCAGCCTTGTTCTCCCCAGCATCCGCCCTCCACTGGGCCTAGACCTGGGCCGCCTTCCGGTAAGGAGCGCGGCGCTGTGCGTCCCCAGGAGCGGTCCCAGGCGCAGACCCGCCCCTTCTGACCCGGCCGGCCGCGGTCTCTGGCCCCCTCCTGAGGAGAGCCCGAGAGGAGGGCAGCGGGGAGGGAGGGAGGGAGGCCTGGTTCTCAGGGCCAGAGGAAGAGCCCGTTAGTGCAAGCGAGAGGCTCCCTTCTGGGACCCGGGGCGGCCGGGGCTCCCAGGTCCGCCAAGTCCGTGCTGCTGGGGGTGAGCGCCGGGGGCCTGCAGGGAGGCTCCTGGGCCTTGGAGCCCCCCGGGATGGTGGCCACAGCCGATCCCCCCGCGGCTTCCAGTTGAGGCCCAGCTGTGTAAGAGAAGTGATTTCTGACCTGAGGCTTCCTGGGGTCCCCTCGGCCCCACTGTTAGGGGGCAGGGGCACGGGCAGAGCAGCTGGCAAGTCCCGGGGCTCCCACCGGCCCCCCCTCCCGGCGCCCTCGGCAAACTGCCGCTCCTCCTCCCCGCAGATCGTCAGCGCCCGGAAGAGGAGCTTTCCCCTCACGGAGGACGAGGCCGAGGAAGATGTGGAGAGGAGGAAGGAGAAATCCAAGCGGGGCAAAGTCCTCGTGGTGAAAGATGAGAAGAAGGAGTCGAGTGAAGTCGTGGTGGAGGTGAGCGCCCCCTCCGCGGGACACCGGGCCAGGGGCCCCTCGAGGCTGCTCCCTGGTCCTCCCCCTGGCGCTGGGCCCGGTGCTGAGACGGCCCCGACCCCCCGTAGCCCACATTCGGTTGAGAGTTTGCAGAATATGCAGAGTCGTTTTAGAGAGGACAGTGTTAGCGGAAAAGCAGCCTGGCCCAAGCCCGGGTTCGAGTCCCACCTTAGGAACTTAGCTGGGGGAGCACCGGCAGTTCTTCAGCCCACCCCTGAGTCTCGGGGCTTGGACTCCTGGGGTCCTGGGGCCTGAAGGCCCCTTCCCACCCTCGATGACCCGGTAGTTCCCAAAGGTCCAACACTCCAGAGCCGGGATCCCGGGGCCTGGATGGCAGCAGGAGGCTGGCAAAGGGGCTGAGGGGCGGAGGGATCGGCCGGGCCCGGGAGCTTTAGTCGTTTTTAGGGTCTAAACAGGTGTGGGCAGGGCAGGGAGTGGAGGCCTCGGGGACCCCGGCAGCCAGAGAGCCACACTCCCAGTGCTGCCTGATGCCCCCTGCCCTGGGGCCAGACCTCCAGGAACTCGCTTCTCCGAGATTCCCTGGGGTCCCACGGCCCCGCCATCCATTCCCGTGTGGGCCGGGAGCTCCCGCCCTTCCCATGGTGCCCTGGGAGTCACTGCTCCCAAGGCCACAAACGGATCCACCCCCCACTCTTGGTTTCCCAGTCCTTCCATCTTGCCCTCCCGACGCCCGTCCCTGGGCCCCCGGCCCCACTGTGCTGGTCCGGTTGGGGGGCTCCTCGCTCCCTCTCCTCCTCTGAGATGGTTCCCCCCCCCCCGCTGCCCAGTCACACTGTAGCCCGCTGACCCTCAGATGCCCCTTCTTTCCTCCCTGAGTTTGTGGGTGGCTTCCACGCTTGCTTTTCTCCCCAACTTCCGTCCTCTGCCCAAAAGGAGGCTGCCAGGGAGGCCGGAGGTGGTTGGAGCCCTTCCCCCCAGCAGCCACTTCTGCCGCCCCCAGACCCGCCCAGGATCTGTTGGGGTTTTTTGCCACCGTTTGTGGCCAGCCTCCGGCCCTCCGAGGGCCCCCGGGATCCCTCTCTGTGGCCTCCTCCTTGCTTCTCCGGCCTTTGCCTCTCCCGACTCTGGCCTTCCATGCCCAGCTCCCCGCGGGCCCCCAGACGAGATGTTCACAAACACCCGTTTTCCCGCCCGGGCCCCACCGTCCTCCCGGGCAGCGGGCTTGCCCCCTCGCTCCCTCGCCCCGGACCCGGTGATGGCCAGGCCCGGGGTCGCTGCCACGGTTCGCAGCCTGCCTTGAGCCCGGGGGAAGCGGCGTGTCCGGGAGGAGGGGGAGGGGCTCAGGGCAGCGGGGGCCTGGGGGTGACGCCCGGGTTTGCGTTCTCTCTGCAGCTCTCAGACAGTGCCAGCGAAGAAGACCTGGCGGAGCTGAGACGAGCCCAGAAAGGTGAGGGGGCGGGAGGGCGCCCGAGGGCAGGGCAGGGGGATGGGGGCGCCCGCGCAGACTCCTGGCTTCGGGGCCCAGGGTGGGACTGGGCGGGGAGGCCCCTGAGCCTGGTCTCTCTCAGATAAAGGGCTGCACGTGGAGGTGCGCGTGAACAAGGAGTGGTACACGGGCCGCGTGACGGCCGTGGAGATGAGCAAGCACGTGGTGCGCTGGAAGGTCAAGTTCGATTACGTGCCCACGGACACCACGCCCAGAGACCGCTGGTGAGGCCCCCTGCCGGGCCGGGGAGGGCCGGGCGCGCAGGAGGGGCCCGGGGCCGGGGCCGGTCTCAGCCTGGCTCTCCCGCCCCCTGCAGGGTGGAGAAAGGCAGCGAGGACGTGAGGCTGATGAAGCCCCCCTCGCCCGAGTACCAGAGCCCCGACACCCAGCAGCAGGAGGACGAGGACGTGATCGCCATCGAGCCCTCGACCTCCGAGTGCATCCGCATCGAGCCGGACACCACCGCTCCCAGCAGCAGCCATGAGACCGTGGATCTGCTGGTCCAGACCCTTCGGTGGGTGTCGCCCCGGCCCCCTGCCGGCCCCCCACCCCCCGCCGGCCTCCTCTGAGACCGGGCCTCCGGCTTGTCTCTCCTTGCAGGAACTGTCTCCGCTACTTCCTGCCCCCCAACTTCCCCATCTCAAAGAAAGAGCTGAGCTCCATGAGCCCGGACGAGCTGATGGCCTTTCCTCTGGTGAGCCGTGCTCCCGACCCCCACAGCCCCTCCCCTCGGCTCCCTCTCCGTGTCATTGGGGGGGGAGGGGCTTCAGCCGTCTCTGACATGGAGCGGTGAGTTCTGGAGGACCCGGGCTGGGGCCCCGCATTTAGTGACAGTGAAGTCGGGCCCGGGCCCTAGGGGGCGAGCTAGAGGGGCCGGAGGAGGAGGAGGCGGCTTCTCTGACAGTGGAAGCCTAGGAAGGGGCTACCGAGCAAGCTGGGGGGGCCCGAAGCTGCTGCCCCTCCCAGCCCAATGGGGGCAGCCTGGTCCTCCCCCACACTCCCCCCTCCCCCCCCAGATGAGGTCAGAGCATCTGCTGGGGCCGTCGTGGGCTTGTGCTAGGCATGTGGGGGGAGGGACACCAAGGATCTTGGACAAGGCCCATCGGCCCTAATCTCGGGGACCCCCACCCACCGGCTCCCATGCCCGCGCAGGGCAGGGTCATCCCCAGCAACCCCCAGCAGCATCTGCACATTGTGAACCTCTCGCAGCCGTCTGAAAGACGGAGCGAACCCCAGGCTGCTGAGGGGCCTCCCTTAGCGGCCCCTCGCTGCCAGGGGCTTCCTGGGCCAGCGGGACCCAAGAGGCCGTGTCTAGCAGAGCCTCCCAGCTGAAGGCCCGGGTTCGGGCTGAGGAGCTTAGGCTGAGTGGGCGACCCCGGGGGGCCTTCAGGAAGAGATCGGCAAAAGGATGGCGAGCATCTAGGGCCCAGATTTCCGCCCACGTGGAGATGGACGCCCCTAGAGCTGTCCTGGCGGTCACCCAGAAGGGGCTGGTGTTCCAGCATGAAGTCGGCCCTCGAGAGTTTGCAGAGCGCTCTAGAACTGGTCCCAGCTTTGGGAGATAGTGGTGTAATGCCCAGCTCACAGATGAGGGAGCTGAGGCAAGCCCAGGCCTGGTGACTCCCCTAGGGCCACACAGCACCCGAGCTCAGTGGTCTCTGCAGCCACCTGGAACCCCTGGCCTCCGGACTGCCCCGCCCGGCGGGCCTCTCTCGGCTCCCTGAAGCCCTGTAGGACGAGTCAGACTGAGCAGGGGAGCCCTCGGCCGGGTTCGGGGCCCGGCCCGTCAGGCCCCGGGCTGACCTTCCTCTCCCTCTCCCTCTGCAGAAGGAGTATTTCAAGCAGTACGAGGTGGGGCTGCAGAATCTGTGCAACTCGTACCAGACCCGGGCGGACGCCCGCGCCAAGGCCTCCGAGGAGAACCTCCGGGCCTCCGAGCGGAAGCTGCGAGAGACCGAGGAGAAGCTGCAGAAACTGAGGACGAACATTGTGGCCCTGCTCCAGAAAGTGCAAGAGGTGAGGGGCCCCGTCCGACTTTCCTGGCCTGGACACCGTCCCTGATCAGGATGGGGGGGAACCAGTCCTGATCTGGGGGAGTCCATCGGCTCTGATTGGGGGGCTACCAGCCCCAGCCCTGATCTGGGGGAGCCATCAGCTCTGATATCTCTAGGGGCCACGGTGAGAGTCGCCCGGCACTCAGCGAGCATTAATGAGGCACCTGTTGCATGCCTGCTTTGGTATCTGCGGTCTTAGGGCCTAGCTGAGGGAGGCAGCGTGCCCATTTATAAGTAAAGGCAGAAAGGCAGCTGGGGGGTGGGGAGAGGCCTCGGGATCCCTGAGCCAGGGATGGATTCCAAGAGTTGGAAGGAGAGGAGGCTGGCCTCGGGGACAGTCTAGGCAAAGATGTAGAGGCCGGAGGTCAGACACCGGAGGAGCTGCCACCAGGTCAGTGGGAATGAGCTGTGGCTGCAAGAAGGGCGCTCACCTCCCGGCAGGGGGTCATCGGGGCACCTCCCCAGCGGCCGGGCAGCCGGAGCGGCCGAGCCGAGAGCCCCCCGCGGCCTCCTCCCCCGCCCCCGGGTCTCGGGACAGGTGGGCCTCCCAGGGCCAGTCCGCGAGAGTCTCCCGGGGACCGCTGGCTCAGCCCGTCTCTCGCACCCCATTAGGACATTGACATCAACACCGACGACGAGCTGGACGCCTACATCGAGGATCTGATCACCAAGGGAGACTGAGCCGGGTGCCAGCGGGGCAGCCTGGAGGCGGGCGCCGTGGCCAGGGTGGCCTTGGGTGGCCTCGGAAGGCAGTGCCTGTCCTGGCCCAGAGGCGCGGGACCACATCTCCTTCTCGGGCCCTGACCCACACTTGTGCCGTCACAAGGAAGCTTTGAAACCTGTAGTTCTTCAGATTCCCCTTCCTTTGTTTATAAATATTTATTTTTAAATGAAACGAGCCCACGAGGTCGTGCTTTTTCGTTTACAGCAGCAGAAGGTCCTTCTGGCTGGGGGGATGGTCCTCCTGGAAGCCCCGCCCCCCCTCCCTCTGCCCCTGCCGACGCACCCGGGTGGTGGGATGAAGGCGCCAGAGGAGAGGGACTCGGCGGAAGAAGCAGGCGCGGGCCGGGCGTCCTCGCGGGAGGAGCCTCACCAGCTGCTGCCGCTGGCCCTAGTGGACACTCCCTGATAATAAAAGGTTTAAAACTCTGTGCCCTCCCCTCTTTGTTTCTTCCTCTGCTGGCTTGAGGATGCTCCCCCCCTGGCCACTGAGTGACCCAGGGCTCGAACCCCATCCCAGCCATCTCTGCTGGGTGCCCCGGGGTCCGTCCCTCAGTTTCCCCTTCTGAAAAAGGAAGACTCTGCGACTCGATGGCTTCTAAGGACCCTCGTGGTGTGGGGCTGACCCCTGGAACACCAAACCTGGCGCCGACTGCGTGGGCACACTTGGCACCGCCGCCGGATCCTCGGAAGAGCCCCGGAGGGGCAGCGGCCACACGTGCCTGGGATGTACGGCGTGACCTCGAGCGGATGTGCACATAGATCTTTGGGGGGGTTGGTGAGGCTGGTCTACACCTGTTACTTTACTGGCCCAGGGCATCGAGAGGCAGAGGAGGCTGACCTTGACGTGCGAGTCCCTGGGAGGGAGGTCACGGCCATCGCGCTCCGCTGCTGGACTCGGGGAGACCCAGGCCACCGCGGCTCTCGTGTAAAATGGGGACCAGCAGCCCTGGGGGGGCTGGGAAGCCTGACAGCGCGCTCCGTGCCCCAGCTGCTGCTATTGTCGAGGAGCCCGGAGCGCCGAGAGGTGTTCGTCTTGCCGGTGGCAGGCAGGGACTGAATCCAGCTCCGTCCTCCCGGCCCGGGCCTGTCCGCCTCGGAGACGGGGACCGCTAAGCTCCACCTGGATCCCCATGGGCCGTAGGTCGACTTCCTTTTAAAATCTGTCTGTGGAATCGTCTTTGTATCTGTCATGTTGCACTTTGAGTGGCCCGGGCCGCCCTCCTGCAGGGCCCGGGCCGGTCTCTGACCTTCCCCGCCCCCAAAGGATGCGGCTTGAGAGCTTGCTGTCCCTTGTGGGCGACTGCACGGCTTTCTTTGGGTCTGGCGCTCTCCTTCTCTCCCCTCTCTCCTAGGCCCCCAGGTCCTTCTGGGTCCTGGGCCTTCCCGCTGACGCCGAGGGAGCGCACGTGCCGAGGACAGACGGAGCGGGCTCCCCCGTCAGCGGGGACCGGCAGGCGTCTCCGGCCTCAGTGTCCCCAAGAAGACCGGCCTGAGCACCCCGGGATCCAGCCAGGTCCAGCCGGGGCCTCTTCCTTCTTCCAGGAAGCCTTGGGGTTTGTGCGACTCGGGGCCCAAGACAGGCCAAGGACTGTAGAAGAATCGTGGGGTGGTCCCTGCTCACCCTCAAGACCAGGGAGTTGGGGGATAGGTTTCACCTGACAGGTGAACTTAATAAGAACAATCATAAGACTAGAAGGTGGACAGCAAGAAGCCCCAGAGCCCTGGGCGGCATTGATCACGGGACTACCCCATCTCTCCCGAGACAGTTTCTGCCTCCCACTGGCCAGGAGCAGCCGGAGGATCCTGGAGGCAGGAGGACTCCTCTCCCTGAGTTCAAATCTGACCTCAGACACTGCCTAGTGACACTGGGCAAGTCACTTCACCCTGCCTGCCTCAGTTTCCTCGTTTGTAAAATGCACTGGAGAAGGAAATGCCAAGAAAATGCTGAAAGGGGTCACAGACTGACCAGGAAGTGGGCTCAGTTCCCGCGGATCTCAAGGGCACGGCCCTTCCCCCAGCCTGGAAGCCTGCACCCAGGATGCTCTTTGCCAGCGCCGACATTTGTCTAAGGCTGATCACGAAACTGATGGGATGTTGTCGGCAAAGACAGACTTTCCTAAATGGCCCAAAGCTGGGCCCTCTTGCTTCTCGGGAGCGGGGTCCCATGGCTGTTGCTGCGATTTCATCCTGGTCCCGTCACCCTGACCCCCGACCTTCGGGAAGAAGAGCCTGACGGGGAGTCACCCCAGCTTCCTTCCTTTTGGGACTCCATCACTCAAGTGTCCGCGGGGAGAGCAACGCCCTGGTCACAAATGGCCTTGTGTCCTGGGAGAATGTGGACAGAGGTGGGTTCAGAGGTGACTCGGCCTTATCGATCATCCCCGGGCGCCCGAGGCCTCGGAGAAGGTCATGTCGGACACCACACGAGCCACAGACGCTGCGGATCCCGGAGGTGGGGCAGGCCCGGGAAGGCCCCGCCCAGGCTCAGACTGCCCTGCGTGACCCGGCCGGGTCCTCCCTTCCCCCACCTCAGCATCCTCATCTTTGTAGGACTGTGAAGCTCAAACAAGTTACTTGTGAAACCCTGTATCAATGTTAACCATAATTATATACAATGATTTCAACAGGCCGGCATCAGCATGGATCTTGGGAAATTCCGCGGGCATAAGTGACAGTGGCCTGTTGGGTCCAAACAAGCAGCGCCTCCGGCCTGTGGGGAGCGGGGCGGGGAGGGGACGCGCTCCGAAGGTCCCCAGGCCAAGGAGGCCTCAGGGCGGGGCCGCCGGGAGGGGCAGGCGTCCTGGCGGGCACTTTTCAAAGCACCGACCCGGTGGGGTGTTCAGAGGAAGGCAGCCAGGATGGGGAAGGTCTGGAGATCCGAGCGCGCTCACCAGAGGGCCGCCGTGAGCAGAGCCGGCAGCCTTGGGCTCCCGGCCCAAGCGGAGGCTTCCCACAGGCCGGAGGACGGCTCGCTTCCCGATCCCCCTCTGGGTGAGGGAGAATGGGGGAGGCTCTTCTGCCGTGAATGCTCCCGTCCCTTCAGGGCCTCCGGCTCCTCGGGAAAGTGAGGGAGTTGGGCTGGGTCCCTGAGAGCCACTTCCTGCCTGCAGCCCTGGGGGACTTCCCCTGCATCACGTGGCTGCAGCCCCAGGGTGAAACTCACCAGATCACGTGGCTGCAGCCCCAGGGTGAAACTCACCAGATCATGTGGCTGCAGCCCCAGGGTGAAACTCACCAGATCACGTGGCTGCAGCCCCAGGGTGAAACTCACCAGATCACGTGGCTGCAGCCCCAGGGTGAGATCCACCAGAGAACTAGGTTACCTTAACCAGATTGTGGAGCCTCTGAGTGCGAGCCCTCGGACCCGAGCCCGGAAAAAGATCCGCCTTAGGGAGCGAGCGCTGAGGGGAAGGGCCTGGGCAGCACCCGGAATCAAGGGCCGGGGGAGAGGGGGGGGCCTCAAGGTCACCCAGGGACCAACCTGGTGACCTTCACCGGGTCCTTCGGCTGGGAATGCTGGGAACGGACCTGTGGGGTCCCTTCCAAGGTCGAGACCTGGGTGATTCTGAGCCCTCCGCCCCCGATAGCGGTCAGGTTCGACGAGGTGCGCCGGGATGCTGGGGGAGGGGAGGTTGGACAAGATGGCGTCCTGTGCGCACAGAGCTCTGGCATAATGTGACCACTAGATGGCGCGCCCGCCCTGCCCGGGGCCGTCCTTGCTCCCTGAAGCTCAGGGAGCCGCCGCTGTGCGCTCGAATGGGCCTGACAGGAGGAAAGGACGGGCCCTCGTGGGCTTGGGGAAGAATCAGGACCGCCAGCTTTCCTCCGGGTCCGGGAGGCCCAAATGAAGGGCAAGGACGTCGGCATGGGCCAGTGCGCGCGGGGCTGAGCTCCGGGCCACCGGGCGAGCAGCGTTTACCTCCGCGCTTTTATTAGAAATGATCTCCTCCTATTCCGGTGAAGACGGAAGTAAACGGACTTAACCTTGGCTCCCACAATCCAGCTTTTGTGTAGGGGTCAGCGGGAGCCTGGAGTGAGTCTTCCCCACCCCCCCAACATAGACACAGAGGAGAGAAAACCAGGCCCTGGACCTCATTGGGGGAGGGGGGGGCGCAACCTGCCATCCCCTGTAACCGATCCAGCTACACTGGGGAGCGGCTCGGAGCGAAGGAACCGGGGGGGGGGGGGGGCGGTCTCTCAGAACTAGGACTTTGGCCGTGGAGTCGGAAGGGGGAGAAGAGAAGGGACGTGGGGGGCAGGGATGTCCGAGACCAGGAGGAGCATCATATCGGGGAGGACGTGGGGAGGACTGTTTGTCCGTCCGCCACAGCACTTCTAAACCTTTTCACCTCTCCTGAAACCTCCCATGGTTCTCCTCTCAACTGATGAAAAATTGAGGTCGTTCACATGAGCGAGCTCTCCTCCCTCTTGCTAAGTTCCTATTGTTGGTTCGGCTTTTGCTCTTCTCCCTCGCCCCTTCCGTGATGAGGTGACCTTGCTCTCCCAAGGCTGAGCCCTCTACTCCCATCCCCTTCCATCCGAACCCAGCAGCTCGCTCCCTCTGGCACCTCCCCCCCTTTTCTCTTATTTCCCGGTTCCTTCCCTGTGGCCCCCAGACGGGTTCCCTTCTCCTCAGTCCTGAAAATGTCCTCACTCGGTCCTTTCATCCCTAGTATTGTCCCATACGTCTCTGCCGTTTGTGGCTTAACTAAACTCAGGACCGGGCGGGGACCGGGGCCTCCACCCCCTCCCCTCCTTCCGGCCTCATCATTCCGCCCAAACTCTTCTCTCCAACTGATCCCTTAGTTGCTCCCCCCAGCCTTTTCTGTCTGCCCCCTTTGAGGCCCCGATCACTTCTTGATATTCTCCTCCCTCTGGGTTTGTGGGACGCTCCTCTCTCTCCTCTCTGATCCCTGGTGTCTCCTTTGCTGGACCTTCCTCCAGATCACCCCTCTGGGGCCCTTTTCTCTGTGGACTACATTTGGAGATCTCATCGACTCCCACGGACTTGGTTACCCTCCATGTTGATGATTTCTATTTATCTGCCTTTCCTCCCTCTGCTGACCTTGAATTTTGCTTCCCCAAATGGCCGGTGGTTCTCTTAAACTTGTCCAGAATTGAAGTCCAACTTCCCCCTAAGCCTTCCTCACCTTCTCTTCCCTATTACTGAAGAGACCATCATCCTCAGCCCTCAACGTCCCTCAGCTCATGAGCCATTGAAGAGTCGGACCTTTGGTTCTTCAAAGCCATCTAGTCCACTCCATACCTAGGAAAAATCCCTGGTCCAAACCACCTAACTCTGCCAGAGACCCTGTGGTGCTAGGAGCCTCTTCCACTTGTGGAACGTTCTAATCGGGGAAGATGGGGGTCAATGGAATTGACTTTGGCTCCCAGAATCTCTGCTCGAGACCCTATGGTGCTAGGAGCCTCTTCCACTTGGGGAACGTTCTAATCGGGGAAGATGGAGGTCAATGGAATTGACTTTGGTTTCCAATTGGTGGATGGATGAATGAACAAAACAATTCATTAGGTTCTTGACTAAGCACTGTACTTAGCTCTGGAAATACAGATATAAAAACAAAAGCTTTCCTTACTCTCAAGGAGCTTGACCTCTAATGCGGGCGACGTCACATAGAGGGGTAGGCCCTTTGGAAGGGCGTTGGGTTTGGGAACTTGTAGAAATGGTGAGTGGAACTATAGGAGGCCGCCTTTCCGATAGTAATGGCAGGTGTGGGTTTGAGTAGAATTAGAAAGGGGAGAGAAAAAAAGGGGGGGAGGGCACAGCCATGTCCCAGCACAGCCATGTCCCAGGGTAAGAAGCTAGCTAATAAGTAAAGTGAGGCTGAACGAGGAGACGTGGTGTTCAAGAAGCACAGTGGCAGCTTCAGGGCCGGGAAGGGTTAAGTCCCACAGGATGTGACCGCTAGCCCAGGCATTGAAGAGATGGGGCGCTCCAGCGGTTCTTAAGCTTTTGCTCTTAAACTTTTAACACGCTTAAAAAATTATTGAAGGTTCTCCAAAGGGCTTTTGTTTACATTGATGATCTCTCTCAATATCTACTGTATTAAAGAATTGAACTGATACATTTCAAAATATTTATTAACTAATTTTAAAATAATAAAACATATTACATGTTCATGTAAAATAGTTTATGACAGTAATTATGTTTTCCAAAACAATTCGAAGAATCGTGTTGGGGGAAGCGAGGTGGTTCAGTGGATAGAGTACCAACCCTGAAGTCAGGAAGACTGAGTTCAATTCCGGTCTCAGACATTTAACACTTCCTAGCTCTGTGACCTTGGGCAAGTCACTTAACTCCAATTACCTCAGCAAAAAGCAAAAAAGGAAAAAGAAGAAACACATAGTTTTATCTGTTTTTACAAATCTCTGTAATGACCGGCTCAGTAGAAGACAATTGGATTCTCCTATTTGCTTCTTTATCCATTCTGTGGGAAATTTGCTGCTTTGGTTGAGAATACATGGAAAAAATCCACCTTGTGAAGATAAATAGCTGAAAAAAGAATTTTTTTTAGATTATATTTTTTACATGTCTCCATATGAGTTAAGTTGGGAGAGAAAAATCAGAACAAAGGGGAAAAAACAAGAAAAGAAGGTGAAAATAGTAGGCTTTGATCTGTTCAGGCTCTGCTTGCAGATGACATTTTCCGTCTCGAGTCTACTGGAATTGCCTTGGATCGTCAAATTGCTGAGAAGAGCCACATCTGTCATAATTGATCATCACACAATCTTGCTGTTGCCGTGTACGATGATCTCCTGGTTCTACTCATTTCCCTCAGCATCAGTTCATGTAGGTCTCTCCAGGCCTCCGTGAAATCCTCCTGGTGATCCTTTCTTATAGAATAATGATATTCTATAACATTTATATGCAATAATCTATTCAGTCCTTCCCCAACTGATGAGAATCCACTCAATTTCCAGCTTCTTGCCACTACAAAAAGGGCCACCGCAAACATTTTTGCACATGTGGGTCCCTCTCCCTCCTTTAAGATCTCTTTGGGATAAGCCTAGTGGTAACACTGCTGCATCAAAGGGGATGCACAGTTTAATAACCCTCTGGACATAGTTCCAAGTTGCTCTCCAAAATGGTTGGATCATTTTGCAACTCCACCAACAATGTATTAGTATTTCACTTTTCTCCACATCCCCTCTAACATTTACCATCTTTTTCTGTCATCTTAGCCAATCTGAGAGGTGTGAAGTGGTACCTCAGAGCTGTCTTAATTTGCATTCCCTAATCAATAGTGATTCAGAGCATTTTTAATATGACTCGATGCCTTTAATAATATTTTAATAGTCAAATAATGTCTCGTAAGTATTGTCGCTGAGTTGTTTTTTAGTTGTGTCTGACTCTTCATGACCTGACCGGAGGGGTTTGCCATTTCTCTCTCCAGCTCATTTTATAGAGGAGAAAAACTGAGGGTTACGTGACATGTCCAAGGTCACACAGCTAATAGGTTTCAGAGGCTGCATTTGAACTCAAGAAGATGTCTTTTCTACCCAGGCCCAGCACTCTATCCATCATTCTGTTTAGCTCCCCACACCTTGTCAGTATTTTTCGGTGCTAAATACTGGGGGTTCAGCCTCATCTGAAGCTTGAGCAGAATGACCAGAGCAGGAATCCCAGACCAAAGAGCCAGTTCCATCACTCTGAAGCATCAGAGCCTTTCAGCTGGCTTCCAGTCCACTCTGATAAACAAGTATTAAGTGTCTACGACAATACAATCAATAAAGCTACTCCCTGCCCTAAAGGAGCTTACAGCCTGAAAGCTTACAACTCCAAAAGGAGGCAGGAGGGGGGTGAAGGGGGGGACTGGAGCCAAGGAACCAAGCAGGACAGCAGATGCACAGTGGAAGAAACCACTGTAGAGGAACCCACCGGAGTCTAATGGCACCTTGCCCAGGGGCAAGCCTACGGCTATGTCGCCCAGACTTAAATCCAGGTGGGGAACTTGTAAAACCCAAACCAGGGAGCCAGCAATCACACTCTGCCCTGGATCAGACCGCTTTGGGTCCCTGAAAACTTGCAGGTCCCCAGTCTGAGCTGCCCCCGAGATCTGGCAACACTCACGTCCCTGAGAAAGCCCCAGAAGGACCCGAGGAGGCAAAACTCTCCTCCAGAAGTGAGCAGAGCTCCTCCTAACAAGGTCTGAAGTCAGAAAGTACACTGGGAAAAGGAGCGACTAAAGAAGAATCCCATCAACTAAGAGCATATTATGGTGACAGGGGTGTACACACACACACACACACACACACACACACACACACACACACACCAGCAATAACTAAAGAATACTGGAACGGGAGTCAGTAAGACCTGAGGTCAAATTCAGCCTCAGATACCTTCGGGCTGTGATCCTAAGCATGTGACTTAACCTTTGTTTCCTCCACTGTAAAATGTGGATGATGAGGATCAAATGAGATAATAGTTGTAAAGTGCTTAACATCGATCCTGGCAGCAGTAAGCACTATGTAAATGCTGCTGTCGTTATTGTTTTTGTACCCTAGAGAAGAGAATGATCCCAAAGCATCTGGACACAAGTTCAATTAGAATTCAAGAAAAAGATAAAGCAGGCATGTTGCTTTTTTTTTTTTTTTCCAATTTGCTAAATAAAGTGCTAGAGGGGAAAATGAAAAAAGATTGAGGGCTTTGGAGGAAAGAATTGGAAAGAGAATCGACAGCTTGCCATTAGAAGTAAAAGCCTTATCCAAATTATAAACTATGAAAACGAGAATGGATCAAATGGAAGATAATGACTCATAAAAGAATAAAATGTTTCATTGTTGACTGAAAGGAAAAGGAAAATAGAAAAAATGGGAAACGAGTCTGTGTCAGTCAACAAGAAGTTACTAAATGCTTGCTCTGTAGCAGACGTTGTGTTAATCACTGGAGGTGCAATGAAGTATAAGCAGGGAGGAAAACAAGCCTTGACTTCAAGAAATTTATGATCTAATAGAAGAAATTAAATAAAAGAGAAGCCAAAAAGCAGAAGGAGGAGGAGGAGGTACAATTAATTACAGGCAAGGAGAAAAACAATCCTTGACTTTAAGAAATATATTCTAATAGGAGAAATTAAATAAAAGAGGGGCCGAAAAGCAGAAGGGAGGAAGAAGAGGTACCCAGGCAGAGGCAAGAGAATCATCCGGGGCTCTTTTCCAAAATGGAGGATCCAGGAAAAATTCATCAATGGGAGAAGAGATTTGCAGGAGGGGAGTCAAGAAGCAGCCGAAGCATCATGGTGTGCTCATCTTATTTCAAGAAATTATTATTTTTTTAAGCCCGGTCCCTATTTCTTAGAACCAGAAGGTAAAGTGGGAATAGAAAAAAATCTCCAAATGAAAACTTATGGTTACATTAGAGTCGAAACCTAGAGCTTCCAGGTCAAAGGGAAAATATTGCAAACAGCAAAGAAAGAATTCAAGTAGCAAAAAGCCTCACTTACGAGCAAACACAATTTAACCCCATCACTATAAAGAAGTGAAAGCTTGGAATATTACTCTTTCCTCCCTCCCCCTTCCCTCCCCATCCCACCTCACGCCCTAGGAATAGACTCAGTTTTGTTGGGTAAGTTAGCAGCTAGGTGGCACAGTGGCTAGGGCTGTCGACCTAGTCAGGAAAACTCATCTTCGTGATGAGACACTTGCTAGCTCTCTGACTCGAGGTCAATCGCTTAACTCAGTTTGCCTCAGTTTCCTTACTTGTAAAATGAGCTGGAGAAGGAAATGACAAAGGATCTTTGCCAAGAAAACCCTAAGCGGGGTCGCAGAATCAGACAAGTCTGCCGGGATTGTCTTGGATCACTCTATGGCCGAGAAGAGCTGAGTCTCATAGAGGATCGGCACATAATCTTGCTTTTACTGTGCACAAGTTCTCCTGATTCTGTTACCCAGCATCCCTTCATGTCAGTCTCCAAGTTTTTCTGACATCTGCCTGCTCATCATTTCTTCTGGCACAACAGCATTCCATCACAAATATACCCCAGCCTATTCATCCATTGCCCAATTGATGGGAATCCCCCCTATTTTCCATTTCTTTGCTACCACAAAAAGAGCCCCTTCAAATATTTTCCCCACGTGTGGGTCCTTTCCCCTCCTCAATGATTTCCTTGGGATACAGATCTAGTAGCGACGTTTCTGAGTCAAAGGGTATACAACGTTTAAAGGGCATAGTTCCAAATTGCTCTCCAGAGTGATTGGATCATCTCACAACTCCACCAACAATGTATCAGTGCCCCAATTTTCCCACATCCCCTCCAATAGTTATCATTTTAGTCAATCTGAGAGTTGTCAGAGCTATTTTAATTCATATTTCTCTAATACAGATTGAGAGCATTTGTTTGTTTCGAATTTGGAGTCGAATTTTTAAAAGTTTAGAATTACCAGGAAACCAAAGAGTAGGGAAAATAAAGGCGTCCTTTCCCCAGCCTCGTTCTACCCATGGACCTCGGGGAAGGAGTCTGTGGGACTCGCTGCCCTGGAGCTCCAAGCTGTGAGAGACAAGCTTCCTAGCTGGAATTATCCTGGCTTTGTGGATCAGGGGCATTATTAGGATATGAGCTATCAGAGTGCGGAGGGATTAAGGTCCGAAGAGGAAGGGACGTTTATTCTGGAGGTTCAGAGAATCCCAGAGCTGGTATTTCACCTTCTAGAGTCTGTTCTCAGTCCCCGTCGGCGGCTCCCCAAGCCCCCGATCTGTATTCTAAGATCGCTTCCCAGGGGAAGCCTTCCCAGTCCCGGCACCTGACCGCGAGACCTCCAGCAGTGTTCCTCCGCTATCTCTGGTCCCTCTCAGCTCTCCCCGGCCCCGGACACTGCTTCACTGTTACCTCCCCCTCCTGGGGCAGGTGGGAGCCAAAGTAGCCATGCGGCGGGGGGGTCCGGGCGGAGGTGCCCGTGAGTGAAGCAGCCCATTGTCTGGGGCCGGGGCCGGGCACAGAGGAGGAGTGTGTGTCCCTCTGTGCCTCCAGCGGCAGCCGGGCTCCTGTCTCCAAGGAAACCCCCCTTGCAGTAAGAAGCATCCTGAGCAGGGGCTGCCGCCCCTCTCCTTCTCCAGAGGGGCGCGGGGGGGGGGGGGAAGCGCCATTTCTTCTCCCCACAGAGCCCTCTTGCCTCAGCCTGCAGGTGCGGGGAAGTGGGGGGTGAAAGGGATCAGCGGCAGGATTCTGGGGCCCCGGAGCCAAGAGCCCCGCGGAGCGCGCCAGGGCTTCCTGCTGGGCGCACACTGGGGCCTTGTCCCGGCTCCGGGACGCGGGGGCGCCGCAGGTGGGGGACAGAGCCCAGCGCCAGGAAGCCGGAGCCTCCGGAGGAGGGGAGCTGTCCAGCGCGGCCAGGAGCCGAATCCCGGGCCAGCCCTCCCTTCTGGGAGCCGGCTCTCCCTCCAGTCCCACGCCTGGAACCTGGGCTGCCATTTCAGTGTCCCGGAGGCTCATCCCCACTCGTGACAGAGTACCAGCCGGAGCCCAGGGGTGCTTGGGAAGAGCCTTTGTAAGCCCGAGGGGTGCCGGAAATGTGATCCGGTGGAGGACTTCCTTCCCCGAACCTTGAACCTACAGAGAAGGGGAAGGAAGGATGTTTTTTTTTTGGGGGGGGGGTCCCATCAGCTGCATTTCTCCTGCCTCCCCCCAAAATTGGCCATCTCTGCGACTGAGCGGAGGGGAGCCTAGTGGAGGAGAGCAGGTAAGACACCCATTGAGCGCCAGTGGCTGGGGACACCCGGTTTGTGCTTCCTGTCCCTGGCATTTCCTCACCACCTCTGCCTACTCTTAGAATTGGGGGGTCAACATTAGTAGGATCCCAGATGGTGTAGCTGGAAGGAACCTCAAGGCTAGTGCAGTTCAAGCCCTTTTTTGTATAATCGATGGATCGGTATCGCAGACTTTTCCAAGTCATGCAGGTGGACAAGAGTGGGTCTTGAGCCCCAATTTTTTTCATTCCTATCCAATCCCCTTTCCACTATGCTGCACTATCTTGGATTTATCACTCTCCTTAAGCTAATTTTCATGGATTATTTCATTCAGTTCTGGAAACAATTGGTTTTCCTTTTTATTTTTAAAAATATTTGATTCCATCGTTTTATTTAAATATCAAGCATTTTATTTTTTTCTTTCTCCCACCTTCCCCTTAATAATTAAAAAAAACCCTCAGGATCCTTCTAATAAATATACATAATCAAGTAACTAGAATTCTCACATCGGCTGTATTAAAAACAAGGTTTTATTGTGTATTTGAGAACGTCTGTTCGCTATTGTGAGATGAGCAGCAGCTTCATCCATCCCTGGATTCATAGGCTGATCACCACCTCCATCAGAGAGTTCTTAAGGCTTTCCAATCCCTTCCTCTTTACAAAGTTATTGTTGCTTTCTAAATCGTCCTTCTGACTCTGCGTCCTATAGGTTTTCTCCCGGCCCACGTTTTAGAAAGAATCGGCTGGGAGGGCACCCAGGACAGACTAGGATGGCCAGGATGGGGAAGGGCCTGAAAACTTGCTCCTGCCGGACTTATGTCTGGTCCTGAGTTACTTCTCTGGCCATCTCCCGGCACCTTGTTATGAGGGGAAACGGACAAGGAGAAGGGTCTTGATATGGATTCTCTTAAAGGAGACAACAACTTTATGTCCAGAACAGAGTCGATAAGGAACATGGAAACCTCCCGGCTAAAAGACTAGCATGGTGGGACCAGGAGATCATATACTTTAACAATACTGTATGATGATCAATTCTGATGGACGTGGCCCTCTTCAACAATGAGCTGAACCAAATCAGTTCCATTTGTTCAGTAATGAAGAGAACCAGCTACACCTGGCGAAAGAACTCTGGGAAATGAGTGTGAACCACTACATAGCATTTCCACTCCCTCTGTTTTGTCCACTGGCATTTTTGATTTCCTCTTCAGATAATTTTACCTTATTTCTAAATTCGATTTTTCTTGTGCAGAAAAATAACTATGGACTATATATATATGTGTATATTAACATATACTTTAACATATTTAACATGTATGGGACTACCTGCCATCTGGGGGAGGGGGTGGGGGAAGGAGGGGAAAAGTTGGAACAAAAGGTTTTGCAATTGTCAATGCTGAAAAATTACCCATGAATATATCTTGTAAATAAAAAGCTACATAAAAAAAAAAGACTAGCATGGCCTTGGATTAGAATTGAGGGATGTTGGGGAGGGGTTCAGTGGATTGTAATGACCCCAAAGTGTGAAAATACTGCAACCCTGAGGTTAGTTGAGCGTGTTTTGTTGTTGTTGTTTGATGGTGGATGGGGAGAGAATGGAGGTACAATTAACCCTGTTACAGGTGAAGAAGAGGAGAAAACTCAGGATTGGACGGATTAAGAAAGTGCAGTGAGTTCCCCGTCACTAGAGACCGCATTTGGGCCGTACAATGTACAGGTTACATAGGATCCTAGATCTGGAGCTGGAAAAAACCTTAGAGATCACCTAAGAAATCCCCTCTTCTTGCATCTGAAGAAACAGCCTGTGGAGTGGGGAGTGAAGTGACTCGTCCACACAATTAATAAGCACCAGAGGAAAAATCTGAAGTCCTCCCATCCATTAGGGAAGGGAAGGGACCTAGAGGAAGATTTTGGCTCTCAGGTCTGTGACCCATGCTAAGGACATTGAGTATGGAGGAATCAGGGGACGGTGAATCTTGTCTCTACCCCTTATTGCCTGTCTCTTGGTGCCTCAGTTTCCTCCTCTGTAAGGTAAAGGGTTGGACTGGGTGCCCTCTCGGGTCTGCTGTCCTGGGAACTCTGCTCATGGGTGTCATGGGTCTTATAATCCCCAGCTCCCAACATACAGGCTGGCTTGTTGGCTAGTCCGGTGAGCTTCGGGGAAGGGATAGAAAAGGGTTTTAAAACCCCCCTCTGCCATTCTTGGACGCTATTAAGGGGGAGCGATGGAGCAGCTGCCTAATAGAGTCAGAGCTCAGCAGCCCGCAGCTGGCCCACCCCCAAGTCCCTCTGTGTCCTTTAGATCTGCCAGGGAGCACCGGGACCTGGCCAAGGAATGGGGCATGGGAGGAGTCCGGGATTTGGGGGGCCCCAGCGGCCCCACCAGAGCCAGTTTCAGTTCTGTGCCCCACAAGTGTGCCCCATTTTAAGGCTCTCTGCAAGAGCCCTGGTTTGAAGACCTTTGCAATTAAGGGGAACAGTCAAGACTCAGGCAGCTCAGGCTCCCCTGGACTGGGGCAAAGAGAAAGCCCCAGCATGGGGAGGGAACCTGGGGAGGGAACCGGGCCTTGGGGGCTGGAGACGTTGGCCCCAACCCCTCAGCCAGCTGTGCGCCCTGGGCTTCCTCTCCCTGGGTCTCAATGTCCTCCTCTGTCTCTTGAGGGGAATGGTTTGAGTATATGGTATTCTCAGAAAGAGAAGAGAGAGGGGGGAGAGAAAAAGGAAAAGAGACACAGACAAGCAGAGACATAGAGAGAAAGAGAAAGAGAGAGACAAAGCCAAGAGAGAAACAGAGACATTCAGACAGGCAGGCAGGCAGAGACACAGAGAGAGATAGAGACAAAGCCAAGAGAGAGAGACAAGCAGAGAGAGACAGACAGAGAGGAGAGACAGAGAGGAGAGAGAGACATAGGAGAAGAGACAGAGAGGAGGGAGAGAGAGACAGAGAGAAGAGACAGAGAGAGACAGAGAGAGACATAGAGAAGAGACAGAGAGAAGAGACAGCGAGGAAAGAGAGAGAGACAAGAGAGAAACAGAGGGATGGAGAAAGACAGGCAGGCAGGCAGGCAGGCAGACAGAAACACTCGGAACCGAACGGTGGGCAGAGGGGGAGGGGAGACTGGGAGTGAAGAACTCCCGGTTTCTAAGCCGGAGGCGGGGAGGGGGGTCAGTTCCATCTAACGGCTTGCCCTTTAAAGCCCCAAGCCTCTTGCCCTCGCTTCGCCCTCCCACCCCGCTTCCGAGCGCCCGGGACAGCCCCCGCCTCCTTTCCCCCTCAGAGCCCCCTCCTCCCCACCTGGGTGTGTCTCTTCCTCCCTCCACCCGGGTCTCGGTCGAATTGTGAGTCCAGAACTCGGCCCCGCCCCCGCCTCCGCTGGAGATGACGGCCGCGCCTTTAAAAAAACCAAAAAGGTATTTTCGGGGTTGCTAACGCGTCTCTATTGGCAGAAATCCGACCCATCGATTAGCCGCAACTCACCGGCAAGGTTCTCGTACCCGCCCCCCCCCGCGCCTTTGCCCAGCCGGTGCCCGAGTCCGTATTCCCTTCTAGGGTCAGCTGAAGCTACGTCCCCCGCGGGCTTCCTCTAGGGTCCTGAAGCGGGGTCCGAGCATCGCCCGGCCTGGCGGGTTGGGGAGCAGGCAGCCCCCGGGCTGGGCTGGGAGGGGGGAGGGCGGAGAACAGCATCTTTATTTTAGGCGAAGTTCTAACTAAAATGTAGCATTTCCTTCAGGGACAAAGACCGAGGTCAAGGAGGGAGGAGGGGTCCCTTATCCGACAGAGATGAAGCCGCAGGGTTGTTGGGGCCCCTCCTCCCCCCGCTGAATGCTTACTGAGGGACTAAACGTTGTTCTTAGAAACCCCGGGCGAAGAGACCCCCTTCAGCCAGATCGAGTTGGGCGCCGGCTCTGGCACTTACTAGGGAAGTTTCTGGGAGAACTGGGGTGACCGGCACGGTCCGGGTCACACCGGATTCTGACCGGAGCTGTCCGAGGCTGTAACTGCACCCGGGTCTTCGGACCCAAAGGCCAAGTCCGTGGGCGCACGACGCCCCTCTGCCCCTATTCTTGTGGATACGTGGTGTCCGATTTTTACGCACGTGAGATCCCGCGAGCTCACCAAGGGCCGGCTCCCCTCCGCTAGCACGGCAGCTCCGGGGGCTCGGGGCGGCGGGCGAGGAAGGCCTGTCTCCGACCCCACCTCAGACACGTGCCCTGGCTGGGAGCTCTGCGGCATTGGTCCAAAAGGGAGGCCCTACCCCCTGGGCGCGGGGCTCGAGCGCCCGTCCCTGGAAAGAAGCGCGCACGCAAGGTTGCCTTTCCCGCGAAGGTTTTATTGGACTGCAGAAGTCACACCCAGCACACGAGCAGCGTGGCCCGTCCCCCGGGGCCCGCCCTCCCTCGGTCCAGATCCGGGGTGCCGAAGCCCGCCAGGGGCCCGCCAGCCCGGAGCTCCCAGCGGCCCAGCCCGTCACAGCTTGGTGGCCAGCGAGGCCAGCTCGGAGCGCTGCGTGTGGCCGCTGGCTGCGCTGGCGCTGGACGAGGCGGGCGCCGCGGGCTCCTCGAGCGGGGGCCCCGAGGCGGGCGGGCGGGCCCGGCGCCCGAGCAGCGGCGGCCGCGGCAGGCGGCGGCGGCACTGCGCGCGGAAGCGGCGGTCCAGGAAGGCGTAGAGCAGCGGGTTGAGGCAGCTGTTGACGTAGGCCAGGCAGGTGGCGTAGGGGTGCAGGCGCACGATCAGGGCCTGCGCGGCGCACGGCAGCGCCACGAGCCCCAGCCAGCTGAGCACGTAGAGGCTCTTGAGGACGTGGAAGGGCAGCCAGCAGAGCGCGAACACGGCCACCAGGGCGGCCAGGAGGCGCAGCAGGCGCCGCCGCTGGCCCCGGCCCCGGCCCCGGGGGCCCGGGCGCTCCGTGCCCGCGGGCCCCGCCCCGAAGTGGCGGCTCACGGCGCAGCCGATGCAGCAGTAGAAGACGCCCATGAGGCCGGCGGGCAGCGCGAAGCCCAGCAGCGTGGTGGCCAGGCTCAGGCCGCCCAGCCAGTAGGCCTCGTGCTCGGGCGCCGCCGCCACGCTGCTGAAGTCCATGTCGCAGACCGTGAGGTTGGCGGGCGGCTGCGCGCGCGTGTCCCGCAGCAGCAGCGCGGGCAGCGCCAGCAGCGCGGCCAGCAGCCAGAGCGCGGCCAGCGCGGCCGACGTCCCGGGCCGGCCGCGCGCCGGGGCCGGGCCCCCCCGGCGGCCCAGCGAGCGGCCCACGGCCAGGTAGCGCTCGAAGCTCAGGCCCGTCAGGCAGAAGGCGCTGGCGAACATGTTGAGCAGCACCAAGTAGCTGCTGAGCTTGCACAGCGCGGCCCCGAAGGGCCAGTGGAAGCGCAGCGCCGTGTAGGCGGCCCACAGCGGCAGCGTCACCACGAAGGCCAGGTCGGCCAGGGCCAGGTGGCCGATGTAGGCGTCCGAGGCGCGCCGCTTGGCCCCGGCGCCCGCGCCCGCGCCCCCGGGGGCGCGCCACACCGTGACGATCACCACGCCGTTGCCCGACAGGCCGAGCACGAACACCAGCATGTAGAGCACGGGCAGCAGCGAGTAGGACAGCTCCCAGTCCTCGGCCCCCTCGTCCTCGCCGGCGCACGCCGCCCCGCCCGAGCCGTTGTAGTAATCGTAGTAGTAGTCGGGCGCCGGGACCCGGGGCTCCGGGCTCCAGGGCTCCATGGCTGCGCGGCCCGGCCCGGCCGGTCCGGCGCGACCCCGAAGCCGGAGTGTGTGGGCGGCGGCCCCTCGGGGTCCTATAAAAGAGAGGCGGTCACGGCTGCCGCTTTCCCCACCCCTCGGGGGAAGGGCCGGAGCCGGCCGCCCCTCCCGCTCCGGGCCGCGGCTCCAGCTTCCCGCGGCCCGGACCCCCTCCCCTCCGCCTCCAGACTCCGCCCTCTCCCCCCTTCCTCCCCTCTCCCCTCCCCACCGCTCCCCTGTTACCTTCTCCCGCTCCTGCCGGGACTGGGGACCGGCTCAGTCCAGCCGCTGCCCTCTGGGACGCGGGGAGCCCCGACTGGGTCCCGCCGGCCAGCCTGCGGGCAGAGGCGGGGTGGGCCGGGATGCCGCCGCCCTCCCCTTCGCCCCCTCCCAGCCCGCTTCCTCGCCTTCTCCCGGGGTGTTCCGGCCTCTGGAGCAGCACAGCCTGGCTACTTCCTTCTCCGAACCCCTTCGGAGGCCGGGGTAGCCGGGGGGAGGGGGGAGGCCCGGCATGGAGGTTCCCCTCCTGCCTCCGCAGACGCGGACCCGGGTCCTTGACGGCCCTTCTCCCCAGCCCGCCCGGCACTCGGCTCCCCCATGCGCGCGCCCTCTTGCCCCCCTCTCTTACAGCCCCCCCGCCCCGCCCCCCGCAGTCCTTCCTTCCTCTCCCGATGCCGCTCACACAGCCGGCGCTCTCCTTCACCCTCAGCCCTCCTTTCCTCCGGCCGTTCCACCCCTCGCTCCCACGGCCTCTTGCCCCCTTCTCCCCCTCTCTCCCCGTCCTTGATACACAACCCTCCCCCTCCCTCCCCGGATCCACACCTACTCAGCACAACGCCAGTCCCCGCCTGTGTGACCCTAGACCAGTCACTCTCCGAGCCTCAGTTTCCCGTTCTGCAAAACGAAGGGGCCGGAGGTGACCCCGAGGTCCCTTCCCAGCCTAGGAATAGGACCCTGGGGACCCCGATTCCCTCTTTAGCCGCCTCTCCCTGCACGCCGGAGGGCTCACCTACCGTTTCTCACTCGCTTTCACACACCTCCCCCTTCCTTGCCGGAGCCATTTGTCTCTGAAGTCTGTCAGAGGAGAAAAGAGGCCCTTCCCCCCTCCCCGCCCCCATCCAAGGGGCTGGGAGCCCTTGTCAGTGTTTTCCCAGAGCCCGGAGAAGTGTTTTCCTTGGGGGGGGGTGTTTTTCTGGGCCAGTCCCTGGGAGCGCCGCAGCCGTCCCCCGCCCCCCTCGGAGAGCTGGGGATTCCTGCGATAAGAGGTGGGTCCAGACCCCGAGCCGAGCTTCCCATCCCAGGAGCTGGGAGTGTTTGCTCAGCAGGGGCTGGAGGGGCTGGGGGCCGTCGGCTCCAGCCCTGCCCCTCCCCCTCCCGGCTGGGAAAGGGGCAGCGGGAGAAATTCCCCGCGGAGCCGGGGCCTGGGCACTGGAAGCTCCCGATGGAAGAGAAAGCGCTCAGCTTCCCATCGAGCCCCGGAACCGTGGCCGAGTGCCGGGCCTGCAGTCGGCAGGCCCGAGTTCAAATTTGGCCGGTGCCTCATTGAGCCTTGCTTGCCTCAGTTTCCTCAGCAGTAGAATGGGGATAACCACAGTTGGTTCAGGAGGCTGTTGTGAGGATTAAATGAGATATTGCATGTGAGAAACAGCAGCAGGAGCCATAGAAATCACACCTTCTCTAGAGCTGGCCATGGTTTAACAAATGGGGAAACTGAGGCCCACAGAAGTAGAAATCTTAATCCAGCAGATTTTACAGAGGGTCAAACTGATCCTCAGAGCAGGGAAATGCCTTCCCAACATGAACAGAAAGGAACGGGGACTGGGATTTCACTGGAAGAGGGAACTGCTCTTTCCTACTAATGCAATTCCACCCTTCTCTGAAGCTGACAGTGTTAAGAGACACGAGGGCACTGAGAGGTTGTCAGTAAGTCAAGCATTTATGAAGCACCTTCTGTATATCAGGAAATGTGCTAAGCCCTGGAGGAACAAAGAGCGGCAAAAACCTGCCCTGAGGATCTCGTGTTCTAGTGGGGAAGCAACTTGCCAAAAAAAAAAAAAAAATACATTCATGATATCTTTATCTTTTGACCTCTCTCTCCATCTGTCTAGCCTTCCCTGTCTTTCCATTTTTCCATCCATCTCTCCATATTTCCATCTATTTTTCCAATTTTCTATCCTCTCCATCTTTTTATCATCTATCTCCTCCTCTCCTCCTCCTCCTCCTTCTCCTCTTTCTCTGTCTGTCTTTGTCTCTCTGTCTCTCTCTGTCTCTCTGTCTCTCTCTGTCTTTCTGTCTCTCTCTCTGTCTCTGTCTCTCCTCTTTCTCTGTCTCTGTCTCTCTGTCTCTGTCTCTCTCTCTGTCTCCGTCTCTCTCTCTCTGTCTCTGTCTGTCTGTCTCTCTCTCTCTCTTTCTCTGTCTCTCTGTCTCTGTCTCTGTCTCTGTCTCTCTCTCTCTGTCTCCACAAGTGGCTGGGAAGCAGGGAAACTTCTTGCAGAAGGAGGGATGCAGGAGTCCAGGGGAGTCCGGAGGTGGGAGGGACGGAGAGGAGAACCCCGGCCCCTGGGGAGAGCCTATGAGAACATCCAGAGCGAGGAGGTGGCGTGTCCTGTGTGCGGACCAGCGAGGAGGCCCGATTTCTCAGCTGTCTGGAGTGTGGGAGGGGACCAAGGCCTCCAAAGGCCAGAGGGGAGGAAAGGGCCCAGCGGGACTCGGGATTTGGCCCTGGAAGCGCCGCTCTGATGCGCCTAGCAGAAGGCGGGCTGGGCAGGTCCATCTGAGCGGGTCAGTGAAAGTGTGAGAGCAGAGGAGAACACACGGGGAAGAACCGCCGTGTTCGAGGGTCCGGGCTGGGAGTTTCCTTTGAGCTTCATTCGGAAGAGCTCCGTGACACCGGGGCCACTGCCAGGACCTGCAAGTGAGGGATTCGGTGAGGGAGGGCTGGGCGGGGCCACTTGCCTCGATTTCCCCTCCGGAACCAGTGGCAAGATGTGGATCAGGACGACCGGACCCAGGCCTGAGCCTGAGGGGGCACCCTCAGTGAGTGAGTGCGAGCAGCAAGGAGCCGGAGAAGGACGGCTCAGACACGTAGCCAGGAGTGATGGCCGGCGCCCACCGAGTCTCGGATGCTCCTTGCCTTGGGTGTGGGTCCTGGCAGGGAGGGGGCCTGGAACAGCTCCTGGATGTCGGGGGTCACACCTGACGGGGTCTGCTAATGTGTCTGAACCTCCGCGACCCGACCTGGAGTTTTCTTGGCAGAGATACCCGACTGGTCTGTCATTTCTTTTTCCAGCCCATTTTACAGATGAACCAACTGAGGTACACCGGGTGCCATGACTCGCCCAGATTCTCCCAGCTAGTGTCGGAGCTCAGATTTGAACTCAGGGCAGTGACTCCGGGCCCGTGTGACGCTCCCTGGCTATAAAGTCCTAGAAGCTGCCCTGAAGGGCTGAGAGAGATCAAACCTTGTAGACCCTTAAGCGGTGTTCCAGCCAAAATGCCTTACTTGTTGTTCCCCACCTGTGACATCATGGGCAGCTACGTGACCCAGCGGATGGAGCGCTGGCGCGAGAGTGAGGAGGACCCAGTTCAAAGGTGGTTCTGACACCTCCTACCTGGGTGACTGTGGGCCACTCTCTTTGCCCTGCCTGCCTCAGTTGAGGAATCCTCATCTGTCAAATGAACTGGAGAAGGAAACGGCCAACCCCTCCCGTATCTCTGCTGAGAAAACCCCAAATGGGAGCTCCAAGAGTTGGACGCAAGCGCACGACGGTGCGACTTAGGCAGATCCAGGCAAGAGCCACGTTCTAGGAGCCGAGCTCGGAGCTAGGTCCCAGCTGGGAGGCTTCTGTGGACCTCGATTTCCCCACCTAGGTTGTCTCCACGGGGCTCCCTCACCCCTTTACTGGGAGTCTCCCCATGTCCAGCCCTGGGCCCTGAGCTCAGCAGGGAGAGAGAAATCCCCTCCCCCCCCCAGCAACTTGAGGGCCTCAGTTTCTCAAGCTGGTGGAAGGGAGTGTGCAGGGTTGCACTGAGCTCAGGGGACAAGCACTCTGAGTGCTGGGTAGTGGCTCCAAGGGGCTCCTGCTGCCTCCGCCTCCCTCCCCCAAGGCAGCTTAGCCAAAGCCCGAGTTCCCAGAATGCCTCCCTTCTCCATCCTGCGGGGCCGGGGGAGCCCCAGGGCCAGCGGGTCACGGCTCCTCCTTTGTTCTGACGCCCCAGGCCGGACTCGTGCTCTTTGCGCCAGTGACCCCTCGGAGGGGCCCGTGCCCGGCTTAGCCAGCTGCAGGCGCGGGGGCCCGGCCTCCCCCGTCGGGCCCCTTCCCCTCGGCACAAACAGCCCAGCTGGGAGGAAGCCCCCGCGAGGATGCTTCCCTTCGGCCTGACCCCGGCTGGGCCCCAAGGAGCAGGAAACGGGGCCCGGCCGGGGGAGGCTCCTGGAGGGACGCGGAGCTGGCGGCCGGTGCTGACCCGTCCACGCCCCGGCCTTTTCCTCCCGCCCCCTCCGAGGGGGACGGCTGCCAAGGAGCTGGCGAGGAAACCAGGGCTCGAGGCCGGCCCTTCCCGGGGCGGGGGGCGCTTCCTGGATCGCCGTCTGCCCCGCACTCCTCTTCCTCCTCTCAGGGACGTCCCCACCTTATCCTGGGCAGGTCCCGGCCCAGAGGCCTCGCCGTGAGACCTTGGGGGAGTCAGCTAGGGCCAGGCGGGCGCAGACTCCCCAGGGCCACTCTCGGGACTCCCCGCGGGGAGCAGCCCCTTTCCTTCACGAGGGGCAAGCCCACCTCCAGGAGCGGGGATTTGAATCTGGCTCTTTTGGTTCCAGACCACGGCCTCGCTTCCGCATGGGCCCCTGCTCCCCATCCCCTAGCACCTTCCACCCCCGTGATTACCCCTCCCTCCTGGTCCTGGGGGCAGCCAGAACATCCGGGTCCTGGTTCAGGTCAGCCATTGCCCGGTTCTGGGGTGCAAGGTGTTTCCATGGCTGCAAAGGGGGCTGTGTCTGCTTAGGAGAGGAGGAACCAGAGCAAGCCAGGACCCAGACACAGCCCCAGGGGTCAGTGTGTGTCTACAGGTATTCACACTGGCACTGGTGTGTTTTCTCCCCCCTTCCCCAAATCTTACCCCAGACTTGGCTTTTCCTCCATTCAAAGAACCCTGGGAGTGTGGGGTCTTACACCGAGGGGGGCGTGGCTGGGTTGGCAGAGATCTCCAACTATGATCGCCGGGCTCAGGGATGTAAATATTTTACAACCTGGTAAACATTTAACAATCAGCTCCCTGAAAAAGAAAAATGCCCACACAACCCACTTCTATATGACATTAGCAACATTGTCTCCAACATTTTCTCGAGTCCAGACAAGCAGTAAAACAATACATCTAGTCCGGACTTGCTTTGCTGCGCTGATCATTTAACAACTGGCTCTGTGGAGTGGGGCTCTGGCAGTCGATCAGTAAACATTTAAGTGTCCATGATGTTCCCAGCACTGTGGGAGGCACTGGGGACACAAAAAGAGGCAAAAGACAACCCATGTCCTGGAGGAGCTTCCGCCCCCTCCTCTTGCACTCCTTCCCCTCCTCCTTCCTCATTAAGTCCTTCAGGATTCACTCATTGGTTCCCTCACTTAGTAGATTTCTCCATCACCCCCCTCCCAGTTCACTCCCCTGACCCGCACTGGTGCTGCCCGACTGAATCCCCCAAGGGGGCGATGTTCTAGGAGTCACCGTACCCTAATGAGCTCACGACCCCGACCCCCCCCCTCAATGCGCTTCTCTTCCTAGGTGATGTAGCAGACAGATCCGGGGCCAGGAAAACCTGAATCACTTACTAGCCAAGTGATCCTGGGCAAGTCATTTGCATTTTTCTGCCTCAATTTCCCCATCTGTACAAAGAAGATTGTTGTTGTGAGGAATAACGAGACATATCTGTAAAGCGCACTGTGAACCTTTTAGAGCTTGGTTCTCATTAACAGCCCGAGAGGGAGGGCGACTACAAGCCCCGCGGTTTCCCCTCAGGCCAGGGACTTTTTTTCGGTGTTTAGCCATTTCTCACTTGTGTTGGACTCGTCCTGACCCCATCGAGGTTTTCTTGGCAGAGGCACCGGTCAGAGCGATTGGCCATTTCTTTCTCCAGCTCATTTTACAGATGAGGAAACTGAGGCACTCGGTGAAGTGACTTGCCTCAGGTCACACGGCCAGGAAGCTTCCGAGGCGGGATTTAGCTTGGGGTCTCCCTGACTCCAGGTCCAGCTTCGAGCCTCTGCTCTAGGTGGGAGTGGACAGAAGAATGGACAGAACCTGAAGGTAGGAGAGTGATGAGGTGGGAGCCGCCACCAGGACAACTCCACAACCCGAGGGCCTCCTGGGCGGGACTGGGAAGGCTCCCTGGAAGAGGAGGCCCTGAGCTGCTCCCCGAAGGACAGGAGGACTTGGATCAGAGCTTCGCCGCTCCCTTTGGCCCACCTGGCCCTCCCCCAGCCTCGGAAGGCGGCTGGAGCCGATCTCGCTCATCCTCCTCTGAGGGGATATTCTTAGCCGGGTTTCCGACTGGACTCGGGCCATGGGCTTCCCCAGATGGACTCTCTCCTGTCCTCGGTGGGTGAGAGGACAGGCCTGAGCCCCGACTGGAGCCCTCAGAGAGGACCCAGCTAGCGCCAGCCCTTTTGGGGAAAGCGAGGCTCAGAATGAGGTTACCACGGTAACCTGGGTGATAAATAGCAGCGTAAAATTCAGTCCTCCTGCCTCCTGGCCTTGCTTCGTAAGCCCTGTAGAGTGCGGGCATCCCCGGGGAGAAAGCAGCCGGGAGGGCCGGATGTGCCGTCCTCCCAGTATTTCCCCTGCCTCTTGCCCCCAGCCCCACCCCAGCACCCTGGGCTCGAGGATCTGGGTACGGAAGAGCTGGGCAGCCCGGAAGAGCGGAAAGATGCAGCTGATAGAAGGGCTGTGAACTTGGAGCCCAGCAGAGAGCCCGGAGCTGGCCGAGGGGGTTGCTTTTTTTGGTGGTGGTTGTTGTTGTTGTTGTTGTTGTAGAAGTCGTTTTTTATTTGTTTTTCCAGTTCCTGGAGATTTATTGATCCATTAGCCAAAGTGCAAGTTTTCACGGCATCCCGGAGGGAGCTTCCATTCAAAGGCACCTTTGACTGTCTCAGATTGCTGGAGAGCCAAGAGGGGAGGGAGGAAAATTGGAACTTGGGACACTTTTTAAATGAACGCTGACCTTTTAACCTCGACTCTTCAGCCCCGTGGCGACGGTTTGGGGACTTGGCTATGGGTTTGATCTCGATTCCTCCTTCCTCATTGCATTCTGTACAAAAATAACGGGGCGCTCTGGGACTTCTTTGGGACAAATCTCATTGGTTTCACGTTGTTGTAAAAGGAGACGCAACGTTCAAAACGTGCCGACTAGTGTTTCGTCGGACGCTATTCCTCGGATTTGTGATTCTTCTGTATTTCATGGCCTCCCTTCTGTATAATGGTTTTTCATAGTACAAAGAATAAAATACACAAAAGAACAAATAAACGAGTGTTGAAAACTATGGGATTAAAAAATAACATTTTATTAAAGACGTAAAAAGTCTTATTTGCTAGTTTTTTGTTACTTAAATGATGAGCAACACAGCGTGGAGAGCCAAGATTGGTTCGGAACAAGGTTTTCTCCAAGAGATCTCCAAGTGATGTAAACTCGGCACCATTCTAAGCCCGTGGAGTCTGCGCGGCCCTTCCTCGGGGAGCAGCACTTTCTAAATGTTTAATGCTGGGTTTGAAAAATGGCTGGGTTTGAACTTTCCCCCCTACCGTGGACATCGTTGACCCATCTTATTGAAGTTCCCATTAAAGGGCATGTTTTTGCTCTCCGATCCCATCATTCCAGTTAAGTTGGTTAAAAACGTGAAGTTAATATTTTGCAGGATGTCAAGCATTTTCTCTTTCTTTGTTTCTTTCTCTTCCTTCCTTTCTTTCTTTCTTCTTTCCTTCTTCCCTTCTTTCTTTTCCTTCTTTCCTTCCTTCCTTTCTTTCTTTCTTCTTTCTTTCTTCCTTCCTTCCTTCCTTCTTCCCTCCCTCTTCTTTCTTCCCTCCTTCCTTCCTTTTTCTTTCTGTCTTCCTTCCTTCCTTTCTCTCCTTCCCTTTTTTCTTTCTTTCCTTCCTTCCCTTCCTTCCTTCCTTTCTTTCTTTCCTTCCCTCCTTCCTTCCTTTCTTTCTCTCCTTCCCTTCTTTCTTTCCTTCCTTTCTTCCCTCCTTTCTTCCTTTCTTTCCTTCCTCCTTTCTTTCTTTCTTTTCTTTCTGTCTTCCTTCCTTCCCTTCTTTCTCTCCTTCCCTCCTTTCTTCCTTCCTTCCTCCTTCTTTTTCTTTCTGCCTTCCTTCCTTCTTTCTCTCCTTCCCTTCTTTCTTTCCTTCCTTCCCTTCTTTCTCTCCTTCCTTCTTCCTTCCTTCCTTTCTTTCTTCTCTTCCTTCCTTTCTTTCTTCTTTCCTTCCTTCCTTCCTTCCTTCCTTCTTCCTTCCTTCCTTCCTTCCTTCCTTCCTTCCTTCTTTCCTTCCTTCCTTCCTTCCTTTCTTCCTCTCTCTCTCTCTCTCTCTCTCTCTTTCTCTCTCTTTCTTTCTTTCTTTCTTTTTCTGAGGCAATTGGGGTTAAGTGACTTACCCAGGATCACACAGCTAAGTGTCTGAGACAGGATTTGACTTCAGATCTCCTGACTTCAGGGTCGCTGCCTCGCTGCCCTGAGCATTTTTATCTGGGTGATGTCTACCGGCTCCTCCGAGGATGTCTGAGACCCTGAGTGTCATTTGTGGTCATCGTGGCTCTATGGGACGGCTCTCAGGGGGACCAGCCAGCTCATCATTCGCATTTCAGCAGAAATCTTCCTCCGGGCAGCAACTGCAACAGCAGCACTTTCCAGAGGGATCGCAGGAGACCTTTGGACAAAGTGGAGACTTTTCGTTCAGAGTTGGGGCCGTGTAGCCTAGTGGGCCCCTGCCATCTTCAGGCATTAAAGTTTGGGAGGATGCACAATCTTGGAGAGTTTTCCGCTGGGAGCCCAGATAGTGCTTTTATTCCTTGGTAAAACATAAACTTCTAATCCAGGTTCCCCAAAGTGGAGGAAACGCTCCGAAAAGCAGCATTTCCAACCCCCCTTGCCAAGTCCGAGGCATTTCCCTGCGGGTCCTTGGTTTGAGGTTCAGCGGGGGGTTTTAAACATGGCCATCGTGCTCTACGGACTTCGCGAGAGCCTTTCCGGCTGGCAACCTCGGGGAACAAAGCTACCACCTGGGGTCCATCCCCGAGTGGTGGATTCTAAGGGAGAGGGCTCCTTCCCAGTCCTTCCCTTCCGGGACCTGTGGGATTTGGGCTCCAAGGAGGATGGGAGCAGTGAAGGTAAGAGCCAGAGCCTGTGGAGAAGAGCTCAAGTCCAGGAGCCGGGCCAGGCCGTCCGAGTGGCCAGCGGGGAGCTACGTGTCGCCCGTGGGACCGGTCTCAGCTCTGGGGTCCTCGGTGAGAGCCGAGACCTTCTCCGGCGTGGCCGGTGTGTCATGGCCACGTGGCGCTGGGGAACCCAGCAAAAACTCAGTAGCTTCTCCAGGCACCAGGAAGTCTTTTCTCCAGAGTTCTGGGAAATCTCCTTTTCTTCCCTCCTTCCCTTCTCTTCCTGTCTCCCCTTTGGGGATCCCAATATGGATGGTTGTAGAACTGTAAGAGGTCATCTAAAATCAACCCCCTCATTTTACAGAAATGGAAACTGAGGCAGGGGTAGGGAGAAGGCTGTTAGGGGTGTCATAGGGCACAGAATCCTGGGCCTGGATTCAAGACTCATCTTCCTGAGTCCAAATCTGACCTCAGAAACTTAGGTAATCCAAAGGAATCATGGTGACCCTAGCCAAGTCACTTACCCCTGTTTGCCTCAGTTTCCCCATCTATAAAATAATCTGGAGAAGGAAATGGCAAATCCCTCCGGGATCTTTGGCAAAGAAAGCCCCAAACGGGGCCATGGAGACTTAGATATGACTGAACAACAGGAGCCGGGCCCTGTGCTGAGCGATGGGAGGTGCAAAAAGAGGCAAAGGACAGTCCCTGTCTGTAAGGAGTTTACAATCTCCCGGAGAAACCGAAAAATTGTTTTACTTTGTTTTTCTATTTCTCTTTTTTCTATTATTATCGAGCAATCAAGAAGTTTGTGGTCGTGATCTGGAGAATTTTTCCTTTTCTTTTTTCTGGATGTGATTTTACTGTCCTAGGGCCCTCCTGGTCAGGGAGCTCCCTCCACCACGGCAGAACCTGCCCGGGGGCCCCGAGAGGGTAAGTGGGCGAACCCAGGGTCCCACAGCCTTGAATCCAGGTTTCTGACTCCGCTCCCTTCCACCTGGTTATGTCTGTTCTATCTTCTGACCCATCATCCCCCGGGGAACGACCCCTGAACTTCTATTAGTTCCCCATAGCTCTTGGCTCTCGCTCCCTTATCAGACATATTTAATACAAAGCTGGGTTTTTTTCCTCCGTTGACGAACGGCCTCCAATTCTCCAGCCCTTTGGGGTTTCCAGAGATGTGGGAGCCCCGTAATCAGCCGGGAAGTCCGATTATTAATCATCAGAGGCAGAACTAGGGCAGGAGCCTTGGGGTCTTGTCCGGAGCACAGAAATTCCAAGACACTAACTTAGCAGGAAGGAGTGATTCCTCCGGGAAGGGCCCAGGCCTGCTTCCTCCCCAGGGGGCGCTTCTTGGTGCCCAGGGACCTTGGCCTCTCACCCAGAGGTGATGGATGTCCCCGGGTCCTGAGGTCACCGAACACCTTTCACTGTGCTTGCCCCGGGCGCGGTTAAGCCTCTATTATTATTGCATTTTACAGAGAAGCAAAGTTGGGCCCAGAGAAGGGAAATGTCTTGCTGGAGTCGGGCAGCCCTAGAGCTGGGGGAGAGTTTAACAACCGGCCCTGTCCCCTCCCCCCCCAGAACACTTTGCCCTGGATTCTTCCTTAGGAGATCTGAGAGACGGGGAAAGGAGGAGGGAACCAGAGACAGAGTGAGCAAGAAGGAGGAGGAGGAGGAGGAAAAGAAGAATAGGAAGGAGGAGGAGAAGAAGAAAAAGATGAAGGAAGGAGAAAAAAAGGAAAAAAGGAAAGGAAAAGAAAAGAAGAAAAAGGAGAAGAGAAAAAGGAGAAAAAAGGAGGAAGAGGAGGGGAAAAGGAGAAGAAAAAGATGAAGATGAAGGAAGCAGGAGAAAAAAGGAGGAGAAGGAAAAGAAGAGGAAAAAGGAGAAAAAAGGAGAAAGGAGGAAGAGGAGGGGAAAAGGAGAAGAAAAAGATGAAGATGAAAGAAGCAGGAGAAAAAAGGAAGGAGAAGGAAAAGAAGATGAAAAAGGAAAGAGGAAAATGGAAGGAAGAGGAGGGGGAGAGGAGAAGAAAAAGGAGGTGATGGAGAAAAAGATGAAGAAGGAAGCAGGAGAAAAAGGAAGAAGGAGAAGGAAAAGAAGAGGAAAAAGAAGAAAGAAAGAAGAGGAGGGGGAGAGGAGACAAAAAAGGAAGTGATGGAGAAAAGGATGAAGATGAAGGAAGCAGGAGAAAAAGGAAGAAGGAAAAGAAGAGGAAAAAGGAGAAAGAAGGAAGAGGAGGGGGAGAGGAGAAGAAAAAGGAGGTGATGGAGAAAAAGATGAAGAAGGAAGCAGGAGAAAAAAGCAAGAAGAAAAAGATGAAGAAAAAGAAAAAGAAAAAAGAAGAGAGAAGGGGAAAGAGAGGAGTTGTGTCTCGATAGAAAAAAAGAAGGAAAATAAAAATGTGAAAAAAGAGAAGAAAAAGAAGAGAAGAAGAGGAAAAAGAAGGAGGGGGAGTTGACTCTCCTGATATATATGTTTATGTATAAGTATATATATGTATATATGTATAAGCTTCCCAGGGATAGGAACGGTTTCATTTTGACCATCACCTATCCGGTGCCAGGCAGACAATCGGTGCTTAATAAATAACCTCGTATTGGCCACTTCTCACCATGGTCCCGTCTCCTTCCTCCCTGCCCCACTGCAGGCTTGGCTCGTAACCCTCGGTCCCCCCAGCTTTGACCAACACCTGGTACACAGTAGGCGTTTAATAAATGCATGTTGGTGGGCCGGTCTCTACAATCTCCTTTGAAAGGGAACCCACCACCAACAGAGGCAGCAGGATGTAATGGATACGACCAGACTCTGTCCATTTCTGACGTTTTACCTGTTGTATGAACCAAGGCAAGAAACCTCAAGTCCCAGGGACTCAGTTTAGCCGTCTGTAAAATGGCTTTAAACAGCCCCTCAGCTCTAAGTCTCTGACGCCGGGACGAGGCTGTCGTCGTTTGCAGGTTTTCCCGGTCGCCCACCTCAGGCTGCTTCCTTCGAACTCTCCCCCTGCGATCTGGGGCCAAGCAGGACAGCCCTCCAAACATTGGAACCCCTTGGCCTCCTGTCCCCCACCTGCCCCATCCCCATCGTCTCATCCCTAGTTTGGGGGCAGCAGAGTTAAGTGACTTATCCAGGGTCACTCAGCCAGACAGGACCCCGAGGACTCCAGTCCATCCGACAGAGCTGCCCCGTGCAGGGAGAGGGTCTGGCGGCCTCCACTCCGAGGCTCCCTATCCTCCCCTGACCCCAAGCCCGCAGACAATGGGCGGAAGCCCTCAGCTGGGCCGGATGTTTTTCCCAAGTGCAAGTGGATTTCAGCCGCTCTCCGTGGGGGGGGAGGGGAGGGTAAGTGCCCTTTGGGCCTTTCGGCCTCTCCTGTTGTCCAGCTCGCCCGGGTCCTGCCCCCCCCCCCCAGTGCAGGGCCCGCTTTGGAGCTCTGGAAGCGGAGACTCCGGCCCCGGGTTTGAACCCCCCACCCCAAGCTCCGGGAGGCTCCAGGGCGATGGCTGAGCTCGCCCCCAGCTTGAGACACGAGACTCAGAGGAAGGGACTGACACAAGGTCATGCAGCGGGTCCAGGGCTTGTGGATTGGGGGCCCCTCCCCCGGGCTCCAGGGCTGAGAGAGGACCCAGGACTGGGGGCTGCTGCTGGAGGGAGGGTCCGGGAGGAGACGGCTCTGTTGGGGGGGGGGACCGGGAGGAGACGGCTGCGTTCCAGAGGTGCACATCTGGCCCAAGTGGCGGTTTTGCCTCCTGCTGGATTTCACTGCTGCCTGTGAACATCTGGCTTCTCTCTGGCCACATCTGGCAGCTCCCCGGGGCCAGCTGGGGGCGGGGACTGGGAGGAAGGGCACCTGGAAGGGCCCAGGCTGGAGCCCGGGCCTGAGAGGGAGGGGCCGTGCTCCCTGAGGTGGCCAGGCCCCGCGGGGCTCCCTCTACAGGGGGAAAGTTTTCGGGACCGGGCCAGGGCCGGCCTCCTCCTCCTCCCAGACCAGGGACCTGGGGGTGACCCCTCGCAAAGGTGGGGGGCAGTCAGGGGCCCCCTAGAAGCCAAGGCAGGAGAAGCAGAAGAGGCGGACAACCTGCAAGCATCCCGCACCTCGGCTAGGGTCAGAGGTTCCCTCCCAGCATTCCCTGTTCCAAGGTCTTCCCAGCTCTTTGTCAAGAAATAGTCAACCAACCTTTATTAAGCACCTGCTGTATACCTGGCAGTCCGCTAAGGGACTGAGAGCACTGACCTCAAGGAGCCAAATCTGAAGGGAAGACTGGGGCGAACCCATGTCCAGACCCGCTGGAGGATAAATAGGGGGCTATTACGGGGGAGGGGGGGAGGGGGCTGGGGAAGGCTTCCTGGAGACGTCGGGCCTCAGAGGGAGCCGGGGAGCGCGGTGGTTAGAGCTGAGGGACCGTTCCAGCGCCGCCCGCCCACGCCCGCTCCCCCGCTCGGGGAGGACCCACGGTCTCCTTCGAGCCCAGACCACGTTCTCCCCTCAGCCTGAGTTGACTGGTCCAAGGTCTGGCGCCTGCAGGAGGGGGAGGGGAGGCCTTGAGCTGCGAAGAGAGGGGGAGGGGAGGTAGAGCTCTGGCCAGACGGGGGAGGGGCGAGAGAGCTTGGGGCTCGGGAGCCGCCTGAGACGGGCCTCAGTTTCCACCTTTGTACAGGGAAGGGATGAGCGGGATGAGCGGGATGTCCGCTCTTCCCGTTTCTTCTGCCCTCTCGGCCCCCTCCCCAATTTCCAGATCAGCCTCTCCCTCCTCCCCCCACCCCCATTCCCCGGGCCCCGAGCCCGCCCCGGTTCCAGGACTCCGTCCAGGACTCGCTTTGTCTCGGGTCTGGGCAATGTCTCGGCTCCGGGATGATGGGGGTGGGGAGGGAGGGGGCCTGGAAAGGGGCCCGGGGAGGGAGGTGGGCTTCAGCCCCGCCCTCCGGAGGCCGCTGCAAATGATTGGGGGAGGGGAGGGGTCCACGGGAAACTGCGGGGGATAGGGAAGGGCGGGGCCTGGAGAGGGCTCCCCTGGGCCCCCCTTTCCCCCGGCCCCCGAGACGGGCGCGGGTGCTGAGCGCCGTGGGGGCCGCCGCCGGAGGGCCCAGGAGGAAGGGGCCCGGGCCAGTGCCCGGTGCTGGGGCTGACCCCGGCCTGCCGGCCCCGGATCAAACCGCTGCTCGGTCTCAGCGACCCGATCTGGAAAATGGGGTAATAACAGCCCTTCCCTCCCGGAGCGGGGAGGATCAGCTGGGTCCTGGCCAGCCCTCGGCGCGCGCGGAGTCTTATTGTTATTCCTCTATAATGGGGGGGGGGGCTGGAAGGGGAGGGAGACGCGGGGCTCTTTGGAGTCTCGGGGCAGGGGCTGGGGGTGGGGAGCGGGCCCGGGAGAAGCCAGGCGGGACCCCCCCTCCCCGCCACAGCTGGGCCCCCGGGCCGCTCCTCCTCGATGTCGCCTAAGAAGCCCCAAGGCCGATCCCTGCTGATGCGCCAGATGTGAGATGGGGGGGCGGGGAGGGAAGGCGGCCTCCCGGCCTCCTCCTCTCGGGCCCGCCCAGTCACCTCCCCACCCCCACCCCTCAGTCCCCGAGAAAAACTGAGGAGATCGGGGGGAGCCAGGCCTGGCGGGGGGGGGGGGGGGAAGGGGAGGGGGCAAAGCCCGGGCCCTCGCTGAGACTCAGTTTCCTAAAGTGGGGAAATCCCCTTCTTAGCTCGGAAATGTCTGTGTGTGGGGAGAGATGAGAGGCCGAGACGGGAGAGACGGAGACAGAGAGACACAAACACAGAGACAGGGAGAGCCAGCGAGACAGGAGCCCTCGGTGGGCGCCTGTGGGAGAGCCTGAGAGGAGCTGGGGGGCCGCACACGGGGCGTCTCCGCCGCCTTTGCCCCGAGCGGTGCGGGCGTGTCCAGGTGCCTCCGGCCCCCGGGGCGCCCCGTCTGCCTCCCGGCCGTGAGACCCGGGCCCAGCGCCCTGCGGGTCTCAGTCTCCTCATCTGTAAAACCCACGCGTTTTGTGCGACTCCCGCGGGGTCTTCCAGCTCTGGGCCTGGGGTGTCCTGGCTGGCGTTCTGGTCCCCGAAGGCCGGGCCCGACCTGAGCCGGCTGCCTCAGTTTCCATCTTAAGCCAAACGCGAGGTCACAGAATCCGGCGGGCGGCTGTGCTGGGGGTCCGGGCCCAGCCCCTCCCCCCCCCAGCCCCTTCATACCGTACATACCGACACTGTCAGTGCGGGGGAGGGGGAGGCAACGGTGACGGTCCGCGGCTGTTCCCTGAGGCCGCCGGGATGGGGGACAGAGACCCGGGGGCTCCAGCTTCCGAGGGGACCCCGCTCCCTCCCACCCCCCTTCCTTTTAGAGGAAACCAGCGATTTTCTTGTAAAATGCGTTTGTCTCTCTCTGGGGCCCGGCCGGTCCATTCTGTTCTATTCCCTATTGCCCGCGAGGGGCAGATGCATAGAATGTAGAAAATGTTATTTTCATTTCCCATCTTTCTAGCATATTCTAGCACATGATGCAGAACCTGGGTTTGCCAGATTTGTTACAATCCCTAGACTTACCCTGTCCCTTCTAGTCTCTGTTCTATTTGCCGTATTTATCCCGTATTCTATATTCCGCGCCTGGCACAAATATCGTTGTTAGGCTCTATGCCCCTGACGCACGTGTCGCCCGCACGTGACCCAGAATCTCCCTCCCGCTGCCCCACCCGTGTCTCCCCTTTGCTGTGATTTACATGGCAAGAGTTGGGTGTTGTGGGCCCTCATTTGCAGGGACTTCAGAGGAGGGAGCCTGACTCCCCTCCCCCCCACTAGCCGGCTCCCGGGTCTGGCCTGGAGCTGACGCTGGGGGAGCTGCTTGGGGCCCTTCCTGCCCGGGTGTCCTTGAGCTGGTCGGAAGTCCACGAGCACTTATTAGACGCCTGCTGTGTTCCGGGCCCCCTGCCTCGCTCTGGGGAACACAGAAAAAAGCCCCAGTGGCTCCTCCTGCCCAGGGGCCTCCGGCAGCACTGGTGTCCAAACCGGATTACCCACAGTGCTCTTGGAGGCTGGAGATGCCCGGAGGGAAGGCTCTGGCTGAAGGGAGGGGGCTGAGATTTCAGCTGGGCAGGAGGGAAGGAGGGCGCCCCCGGCAGGAGGCACAGCCGGAGAAAAGGCCCGGCCTCTGGACATGGGGAGAAAAGACTCGGAAAGGGGGAGGAGGCGCGTCAGGCCCGGTGGGGGGGCTGCCGGAGCCCGAGGCCACTCAGGAGAATCCCAGGAAGTCTCCCCGTCCCTCGCAGGTCCTCGCTAATTAGGGGAAGTCGCCTCCTTCCTCCTGTCTCAGCCCTCGGGTGCCCAGAAGTTTATCTGAAAGGGGGAGGGGCGGAGGACGGAGCAGAAATCGACTCCAATCTCCTCATTTAACAGATGAAGAAACTGAGGCTCCGTTATTTAATAACTGATTAATCATCTACTTCATCAGTTAATCTAATAATTGTATTTCATTATATATAATTATACTTAGATTTCTAGATAATATAGATTTAATATTAACATCCAACAAACTAAAAACAATTTAATTTTAATATTTTAACAATAATTGTATTTACTAATAATTAATAATCCCACTAGGAATCCTTTTACTTATTTATTAAGCAACTACTATGTACATGCTAAGAGATGGGAATAAAAAAAAGGGGGGGCAGAAGACAACCCCTGGGGGGGCAACAAAGTGAAATGGATTCTGGGAAAATGAGGGGCAGACCAGCTGGGGTCTCTTTCCTGCTCCCAGCCCGGGGCCTCTCCCTTCTGTCCTCACCTTGGCACCTGGTCCTGCCGGGGACCCTGCCTTCAGGGAGGGGGGGCCCGGCGGAGGAAGGGGCAGGGCCCAGGCCTGAGCGCCCCTTTAATTAACTCCTGCCCGGGGCGGGGCGGTAGCAGCCCCCCAGAGCAGCGGTGGCCGGGACCGGAATTGTTCATTTTAAAGGCCCTTCACACCTGGTTCGGGCAGCCAGGGTCGGGCCGTGTCTGGCCCCCTCTCCTGAGGGCTGATGGGAAGTGGGGCCAGGGCTGGGGGGGCCCCAGGAATCATCTGTTCTTTAGGAGGCCCAGCGAGTTCCCAGGACCACCCAGAGAGCCAGCCCCGAGCCCCCCCTTCTCCTGCGGGCTGCAAACAGGCCCCGGGCTCCCCCTTTCTCATTTTTAAAAGCTGTCCATTGCTGGGTAATGTGTGGGAAAGCCCTGGCTCGGGAACCAGAGTCTGGGCTCTTAGTCTGACTCGGAGGCAAGTCTTTCTTGTACCTCAGTTTCCCCTTCTGCAGCCCGAGGGCTGGACCGCACGGTCTCCCCCTTCTCATCTTTCAGGTTGTGACCCCGGGTGTTGGTTTTGGTCAAAGGTGTCCTTGCCAGTTCTGGGGCCCAGCTCTCCCCGCTGCCGATCAGCCAAACGGGGCTGACAGAGCTGAAGAGGAAGGGGGGGCTCCGGGCCCTGCCCCCGCTCCCAGTGCTGTCCGCCCGCCCGGGGCTTTTTACGGGTGGGGGAACTGAAGAAACAAGGCTACAGCGGCAGGGCCCTCCTGCTCTGACAGCCCAGGCTCCAAGGCACCCCCTGCACTGGGAACCCAGCTCTACCCTTCAGGCCTTCCTGCTCTGATATTGTGACTTCTAAGGCCCTTTCCATATCCAGGGTTCTGTGTCCCGGGTCCTTCTTGTTCTGACATTCAGGGTTCTTGAAGTCTTTCCCTTATCTGAGATTCAATGTTCTAGGTTCTTCCTGCTCTGAAATTCAAGGTTCAAGATCTGGCACCGGAGGTTAAACCTAATATTCGGTGTTCCAGGTCCTTCCTACCCTGACATTCACATTTCACCTTTGAGATCTGACATTCAAGGTTCAGATTTTCAGGTTCTAAAACCATCCCAGCTCTGACTTCCGGGTTCTAAGGGCCTTCCTGCTCTGAGGCTGTTCCTATAGCTAATATTCAGTGTTCCAGGTCCTCTCTAGCTCCGGCACCCGGTGGTCCTGTGGCTCGGGATAAGGAAGGTGGGGCTGGGAGACTGTTTCTCAGTGAGGTCCCTGACTGCTCCGTGCCCCAGAGTAACGGTGCCCTCTGTCCTCGTGCTCCTCCGGCACTCCCGTGTCAGCCAGCGTTTCCTGGGGCTCCCGGGTCAGGCACTCCAGGTTCCGGCCAGTTCCACCTCAGACTCCGGTGATTCCCATGTTAGAACCTGAACCGGTGCTCGAGGGAGGCTGGGAAGAGGGTCAGCCCGAGTCCTCCCAGGACAAGCTGGCCCGGTCACCCGGATTCTCTGTGGCAGCAGGTCAGGGCAGCTCCTGGGCCCCGGGTCCCAAATGCCAAGGGCCCCGTTTGGACCCGGCAGCTCTTGCCCCGGAGCCCCAGATCCCAGGACTCCTCCGGCCTCAGTCTCTCTCTCTCCCCCCTGACTTATCTAGGAGAGGCGCCATGTGCCCGAGGGATGGGGTGTCTGAGTCAGGGGAGCCAGGCAACGGCGGCTGCTGGAGCCCAGTCCTCAGCCGGGGCCTCGGTCTCCCGGGAGGGCCAGTCCTCAGGGGCCCCGGTCTCCCGGGAGGGCCAGTCCTCAGGGGCCTCGGTCTCCCGGGAGGGCCAGGCACGGGCGGCTGCCGGAGCCCCGTCCTCAGCCCCGGCCTCCGTCTCTCAGGATACAATTCCTGGAAGGGCCTGTTTATTTTCCCAAGATAAAGAAATGGAGATGAATGGGCTGCCCCAATCACCTCATTCCGTGCCTCAATGAGCCTGGCAACGGGCAAGATGGCGGCCGGGAGATGGACTGGGGCGGGGGAGGGGGGAAAGATGTGACCTGGACAGAGATTTTGTGCTGCTTCAGCAAAAGACGCACCCTGCCTCTCCCTCCCTCCCCCCTCCCTGCCCCCACCCTGTCCCCTCCCTTCCCAGCCCCGCCCTAGCCCCTTCCTCCCTCCCTAGCCCCTCCCTCCCTGCCCCCTCCCTTCCTGCCCCCTCCCTCCCAGTGGGGGCTGAGACAATGGGCTAATTAGGGGCCTGGGACCCATTGTTTATGGGAACGGTCTGCCCTCATTAACCTGGGCCGGGCCCCTAACCGACCCCCTCCCCTCCTCCAGGAGCCCAGGTTCAGGGGAGGGGAGGCTAAGGACCCCAAAGAGAATCCCGTCACAGACCGATCTGGGGTGCGGGGCGGGGGCTGCCGACTCTCTGCCCTGGGGGGGGCACAGACCCCACGGTCACTGTGAGAGACGGAGACCCTCCCCCCACCCCCTCAGAGACGCGGCGTGAGGGGATGGAGATGCAGAGACACCCCCAGAAATCCTGGCCCTTCCCCCACCCATCGCTGTGGGGACTCCGGGGGCCACCGACAGAGCCCCCGAATGGAGAAGTCATTCCCTGATTCGCCCCTGAGCCTGGTGGCCCAGCCAGACACGGCAGAGAAACGGGGGGAGGCCCGAGCAGCCCCCCCATGTGGGGCCACACCTGAGGGAGGCTGCAGCAGCAGGGAGGCGTCTGGGAGGATGGGCTGGAGGGAGGGGCTGCCCCGACAGCTTCCACCACAGGCTGCAGCCCTTGGGGGGGGATGGGGGGAGTCCTCCGTCTGGCCTGGGCCGGGCCCCATGGCTCTGCTTGGACAAATGTGACTTAAGGGGGAACCTGAAAACAGATTAGAGTGGGAGGGCCTTAGAACGGCGGTGTCAGGGTGGGAGGGGGCTGAGAACAGGGGGTGTCAGGGGAGGGCCTTACAACGGCGGTGTCAGGGTGGGAGGGGGCTGAGAACAGGGGGTGTCAGGGCTGTGAGGGAGCTTAGAACGGGGATATCCGATTTTTGAGGGAACAGGGGCCCTCCTGAGCCCTACAGGCGACCTTCTTTACCCTAAGACCAGAGATCTCTCCAAAAACGAGTCCCCCCTCCCCTCCCACCCTGTAACGCCGCATTGTCGGCCTGCAGAGGGGCTCTGGTCCCGAATCCTCCCAAGCTGCCATTCCAGCATCCGGGGGGCCCGAGGGGGGCTGAAGCCCTCTGGATGCGATTGGCGCAGCTCGGCCGCCCTGTGTGGGGGGAGGGAAGGAGGCGGAGAACCCCCCCCATCTCTCCCCGTCTCCTGGGCGGGCAGTCCCCGGGCGCCTCCTCGGGTGCCCTCTTGTGGCCACTTCGAACCCCACAGCCTCACTGTCTCCCCAGCTACACAATCCCGGCCCATCGGGAGGTAGGGGATTATGGGTCAGAAAGTTTGGGGGTTCAGCGGGTTAATTTTTATGCCCCAATTTAGGGAAGGACTTGGGGCCAGATTTGGAGAAGCGATGGGGAGGGCAGGATGATGGTGGGATAGTGAGAGTGTGAAATGGTGGGGGAGAGGGGGCTGAGAACAGGGGGTGTCAGAGGTGGGAGGGGGCTGAGAACAGGGGGTGTCAGAGGAGACCTTAGAACAGGAAGTGTGAGGCTGAAAGGGCTCTGGGGGTCCCAGGTGCTCTGAGGGCTTGGTTTCTTGCGTATCCTATGGGCCAGACAATGCCCGCCAGGGAGTCCTCCCCCTCCCCTTGCAGAGTGGTCCTCTGGGGGTCTCTCGCCCCCCTCCCCAGGGATCAGCCCCTCAGCCCCGTCTTGTTCCAACCAAAGGCTCAGACGAAGGCGGGAGCGGCCTCCTTGTCCCCGTCGGGCTTTCGGGCGGCAGTCAGGGCCAGAAGGGCTGAGGACCCTGGGTCCAATTCGGGGTCCTGAGGGGGGGGCAGAGCGAGGTTCCCCAAAGACAAATGCAGTAAAAACGAAGCTTTTCAAGGCGGGCGTGGGCCCGGGGCGCGGGAGACACAGAACGGCCCCCGGCGGGGGGAGGGGGAGGCCTTGGACATTTCAGGCAAGGATTTTGTTTTCTCTTATTGGGGAGGCGAGGTCGGGTGGGAATGGGGGGAGGGGGGTTGCTTGTCAGTGAAAAGGTGCAACAGAACTTAACGGAAGGACCGCCACAGGCCAGACTCTTCATTTGATAGAGGAAGAAATGAAGGCTGAGGGAGTGACCTGGCCCAGGTACCAGAGGAGGGGCCAGAACCTGGATCAGGGCCCCGGGCTCCGTCCTCTCAGGGGCCAGTCTGAAAACGCTGCTGCATTGTGCAAGAAAAAGATCTGGGGGTCTTAGGAGGCTGCAAGCTTAGGCTAGATTCTCATGGTGACAAGGCAGCCACCGATGAGACCCCAGGCTCGGGAGGAGGGGGATGGGAATCTCTTTCCTGGTCAGACCGCACATCTGGTCAGGAGAGCGTCGATCAGCCGAGGAGCCTCTAACAGAGGCCGGAAAGGGAGGGTTGGAGAATCAGAGATGGGGGTTCGAAGAACTCGGGGAGCCGGGAGAGCCGTCTCCCAGCATTTGAAAGGCTAACCGTGGCAAGGGGGGAGGAGTTTTGTCCTGCCTGAGCCCTGAAGGCAGAAACAGGACCCATGGGTGGGAGGGAGGGTCAGGGGGAGCTGCAAAGATTTGGGCCACTCCAAAGCCGGGGAGGTAGTGAGCTCCCCGCCGTCGGGATCTTCAAACAGCGGCGGGATGCCCTCTTGTGGATGGGAGGCTCGGGCCTCCTCCGGCGTTGGCGTCCCCAGGGCCGGCCCTTGGGCTCCTCAGTCTCCGTCCCAGGGGTCTCTGCCCGGGGTCCTTGTTAAGGACGGCGATGGGGCCTGCTCTCCCCCGAGGCCCTGCAGGCGGCGGCCAGGGAGACCTGTGTGGCGGGGAGGTGGGCCCTTCCTCAGCCCCGCCCCCGTCACCGCTGGAAGAGTGAGGGGGCCGGTCCCGGGCAGTGGACGCTCAGCCCCGCCCCCGTCACCACTGGGAGAGGAGAGGGAGAGGGAGGGGGCCTTCCCCAACTGTGGACGCTCAGCCCGCCCCCGCTCAGCCCCGCCCCTTCTCAGCCCCGCCCCCGTCACCGCTGGGAGAGGGATGGGGCCTTCCCCAACTGTGGACGCTCAGCCCCGCCCCCGCTCAGCCCCGCCCCTTCTCAGCCCCGCCCCCGTCACCGCTGGGAGAGGGATGGGGCCTTCCCCAACTGTGGACGCTCAGCCCGCCCCCGCTCAGCCCCGCCCCTGCTCAGCCCCGCCCCCGTCACCGCTGGGAGAGGGAGAGGGAGGGGGCCTTCCCCAACTGTGGACGCTCAGCCCCGCCCTTGTCACAGCTGGGAGAGGGAGGGGGCCATCCCCGGCTGTGGACGCTCAGCCCGCCCCCGCTCAGCCCCGCCCCTGTCACAGCTGGGAGAGGGAGGGGGCCTTCCCCGGCTGTGGTCGCTCAGTCCGAGAGTGACCCCGGCCTCTGTCCATCGGGTCTCTTTCTCTGGTCTCCAGGCTCCTCACCTGAAAAGGAGAAACCCAGGCCCCTTTATGCCAAGCCCCAAGCGCTGTGGTTTCTTTCCAAGCCGTACTGAGGTCACGCACCCCCATTTTATGGAGCAGCAAACCGAGGCTCCTGTATGAAGGGCTTGGGGACCTGACCCTTCCCCAGGCCCGTTTCTGACCCGACAGTGCCCCCCTGCAAAGGGCAGGGGCGCCACGTCCGTGCCCTCTCACCTGCTCCTCCGTGGCCATCGCGGGTCTGACCTGCCGCGGGTGATTCTGGATCCTGGCGGCCGCCGGGTGGGGGGGCCAACTGGGAGGGGATGGGGAGAGAGCGCTGGGTTGCCTCCCGTGAGCCCTGCCCCCGCTGCCCACTTAGCCGCGCTTGAACACGGTTCCCCTTGGACTCTAGCCCTGGCTTTCAGACCTAGGCTGGGGATTGTAGGGATCTGCTCCCGCCCCCCTTCAGGTTCTTGGGGGAATCCCAGGAAGGGCCTTGTAGAGCCTTCGGGGTCAATGCGCCCATCTCGCAGATGGGGAAACTGAGAGGCGAGGAGGGGAGGCTCCTTCGCCCCAGCATGGCCTCTCTGTGGCTGCGGCCCGGGACCCTCCTCCTGCTCCCCACCCCGGGGCCCAGGGGCCCCACCGCCCTGACCCTTTGCAGCTCCCGGACGGCCTCCTGCAGGCTTTCGGCTTGCCGATCCACGGCCCAGAGGCGGCGGCGGGCTGCCCCGATCAGGGCCCCGAGGAGCTCCAGCTCGGCCCCAGGACTCCTGGGGAGCAGAGGGGGTCACCTTCCCCATCCTGGGAGCTCGGAGGGGGGGGCTGGGTGCGCCCTTCCCCTGCCGGGTCAGACGGAGGCAGGGCTCGCCTCCCCGCCCCCACTGGGGAGCCCCAGGGAGCCGGGGCCCCACGGCAGCGTCTGGGTCCGTGGGCGTCGGGGTCCGGGCTCACCCGGGCCCGGGGGCCTCCCCGCTGCCAGGGGTCTCAGGGCTCGGCTGCTGGCGTTGGCCACTCCTTCCAGAATCTGCCCGGCGTCCGGCGTGGGCCCCCCTCGCTACGAGCCGGCCAGGGCCGCCGTCCTGAGGAGACACCCGGGGTTCCCCTTTCCTGCTCAGGGCGTCTCCGACTCCCCACTCCTCCCAGGGGCCTCCGTCTGACCCGGCCGGGGAAGAGCGCCCCCAGGCCCCGCCCCACTCTGAGCTCCCAGGATGGGGAAGCTGCCCGGCCTCCTCAGGACAGGGAGGGACGTGCCATTATTCTCCCCGTTTTACAGATAGGTAGACTGAGGCAGACCGGGATGATGCGGCCAGAAAGCGCCTGAGGCCGACTCTGCACCCCCTCTCCCTGGTTCTACGTGCCGTGTCCTCCCTGCCCACTCGAGGCTGTGGGATGGCCCCTTCCCGCCCTCACCCGGAGGAGAAGGAAGGACCACGTCCCTGGTCCTCCGAGGGGTGGTGAGGTGGGAGGGGCCTCTCGAAGTCCAGCCCCGTCAGGCCCCTCCCTTCCGGAGCTCTGCCTTAGGGTTCCACTTGGAGCTTTGGGGAGGGAAGGGGTCTCACCTTCATCCTTTCCAGGTCCTGACTCCACTTCCAGGGCTTGGGGTCCCCTGGGATCTCCTGTTCTTTTTTAAGCCCCTTGGGGTGGCTAGGGCTGCACAAAGACAGGGCTCTCGGCAGCTGCTCGGAGTCCCCGCCCCCTCCCAGGCAGTGCCGGCCCCGCCCCCAGGCTGCCTCACCTGGGCTTCTCTCTGTGGGAGCCGGGAGCTCGGTATCCCAGCGGGCAGGACGGGAGGGGAGGCTCCGGTTCCCAGGGAGATGCGGGCCACCTGCTCAGAGGCAGCCTGGGATCCTGGGTTCCTAAGGAGGCAGGAAGAGGGGCGTGTGCCCGGGGCCGGCCCGGCCTTCCCTCTCAGGCCCGCCCGGGCGCCCCCTCACCTGCCAAGGGCCGCGACAGCTGCCTCCGGGCCGAGGCCTCCCGGGCTGGCCCGTGCGGCGGGAGCTTCAGGGGCGGCTCCGGGTCCCAGGGGGCCCTTCCGTGATGCGGAGAAGGGGAAAGGGGGGCGCGAGAGTGGACGCCCCGGCTCTGGCTTCCCGCTGGGGCCGCTCCAGCCTCCCCTCCGGCTCCCCACTTCTCCGGGAAGGGGCCTCCCAAGCGGGGCGGAGCGCGCCCCCCCACAGGGCCCAGCCTGGGGCCGGGGGCCTCTGGCAGCGCCTGGCCGGGACAGCAACCCCCGGCGGCCCCGTCCCACCCCGGGGGCTGCTGGCGGCCCCAGGAGCTGAGGGGGGAGCCCCGGCTCAGCCGCGCGATATGGCCCCCCAGGGACTCGGGGCTCCGGGGGCAGGCCCCTTCCTGCCGCCCCCCCCGCAGCTCGGCCTCCACCGTGGCCTCTTGGAAGTGGGCGGCGAAGTCCTCGGTGCAGATGGAGTCCGAGCTGGGGGGGCGGGGCTCTCCTCCGCTGGCGGGCCCCGGACCCAGGAGCCGGCTCAGCCTCCACACATACTCGTCCTGGAGGCCCGACATCCTCGGCGCGGCTGGGGGAGGACAGGGGGGTCAGGCCCAGAGGCGGGGGTGTGCTGGGGCCCTGTCGGCTCTTCCTGCGGCCTCTCAGCTTTGGGGGCGGGACCCAAGGGCGGGCAGGAGCTCTGTCAGAAAAGGGGGTTCGGCACAGCCGGCCCCCCAGCCACTCCAGGGCTGGACTTGGGAACTCTCCGAACCCCCCCCAGCTTCCGGTGTGTCTTGTGCCCCCATCAGACTGTTAGCTCCCCCAGGGCGAGGTTTGAATTTGTATCTGCAGAGTTTAGCACAGAGCTCGGAACCCAGAGACTTGGCGAGAGAACTGGGGGGCTCTGCAGCTGTTCTAGCCCAGCCCGGCAGCCTCCCAGCCGGGAAGGTTCCACCTCCAGGTCCTGCAGATCAGATCCCGCCCTCATGGGCCGCATCTTCTAAGCCCCTCCCAGCCCTGACACCCCCTGTCCTCAGGCCCCTCCCCCATCCCTGACACCCCCTGTTCTAAGCTCCCTCCCAGCCCTGACATCTGTTCTCAGTCCCCTCCCCCAGCCCTGACACCCCCTGTTCTCAGGCCCCTGCCTGCTCAGCTCCCTCAGTCCTGTGGCCCGTGTATGTGGCCCCGTGCCCAGTGTTGGGGACCTGCCCCCTGCAGTTGAGCCCCCTCCCCAGTGGAGAGACTGCAGAAGGTCACGTGATTGTCCCTGAGCTTTGGGTGCCGCTTGTTCTAGGCACTGGAGACCATTGAGAAGGCGCCCACTGGCACCCGACCCGAGGGTTCCGGTCCCAGGGCCAAGCCCACACTTCACCAAGGTGCTTAAAATGTGGGTTGACCCCCAAGGGGGGGTCTCTATAGCCGAATGTGGGGCCGGGAAATATCAAAATGTCAACTTTGAAAAACGTTGAAGGGGCCGCTAGGGGGCGCGGTGGATAGAGCACCGGCCCTGAAGTCAGGAGGACCCGAGTTCAAATGTGACCTCAGACACTTAACACGGCCCAGCTGTGTGACCCTGGGCAAGTCACTTAACCCCCGTCAGTCACAGCCGGGAAGTTTTTCCAGTAAAGTGGAAAAAACAACAACAACAAAAGAAAAAAGGAAAACGTGGGAAGATGTTCTCCAGCCTGCAACATCAAAGACCCTGCCGAGACTCCTACACAAAAATAAACGATTCCGTGTCAGAGGGCACGCTGGCTTTTGCCCGAGATAAATGTTAAGCCCTTCCTCACCCCAGAGACGTTGAAAATAAAGGTCTGCAGACCTATCATGGGTCCGATTTACCCCGGATCTAGTAGAAACTTCTCCTTCGAAAAGGGTTGCAAATGGCAAAAATGGAAGAATCCCTGCTCATTACTCGGTCTTTGCGCCCTTTCCCAGCCAGCAGGACGGGCCGGGAGGGAAGCACACAGTAGGTCCACAGCAGTCCCCGCACTCCTCCGGGCACCGGCCTGGCTCGGGGGGCTCCGGACCGGGGGAGGGGGTCCGCCCCGGGGATGAGCTCAGGGCCAGCCCGCGCCAGGACCCGGGACAGGGCCCGCGGTCTCGGACCCTGCAAAAGTTTCCTTCACAGTGGGTCACGCGGGACGGCAGAGACATTCACGGCCGGGAGGTCGGAGTCGGGAGGGTCTTAGGGCCGTACTGTCCCACCCCACTTCCATTTTCCGAGGGGGAAACTAAGTCTCAGAGGGGGGAGGGGTTCCGCCCCGGGGATGAGCTCAGGGCCAGCCCGCGCCAGGACCCGGGACAGGGCCCGCGGTCTCGGACCCTGCAAAAGTTTCCTTCACAGTGGGTCACGCGGGACGGCAGAGACATTCACGGCCGGGAGGTCGGAGTTGGGAGGGTCTTAGGGCCGTACTGTCCCACCCCACTTCCATTTTCCGAGGGGGAAACTAAGTCTCAGAGGGGGGAGGGGTTGGACACGCTTCCACAGCTGCAGCGCTCTGGGCCCTCCCTCCTGGCCCCTGCCGGCCCAAAGGAGGGCCCGACCCCCCCGAGGGTCCCCCCCCGGCCCTGCAGGGCGACCTTACCGCCCCCCTCCGGTGCGCTGCCTGCCCCGGAGCCCGGGAAGCGCTGGCTCGCTCGGGAAGGCGTCGTCTCGTCTCCTAGCAACGGCGGAACGCCGCGGAAGCTCCGGCAGGGTTTCCCGGCAACCACCGAGCCAAGCTCCGGGGGAGCGCGTGGGCGCTTGGCCCCCGAGGCGGCGACGGGAAGGGTCTCCTCCCGGTCCACCCGCCCCCCCTTCCCTCGGTTTGACCGGAAGCTTGGCTCCCCGGCTCCGATAATCCGCTCCAATGGGAAACTTGCCAGGTAACCCCCGAGGAATGATCCCGCTTCTCCCGCCCGTCGGCGGCCGCGCTCTGGGGGCCCGAGCCTCCCAGCGACTGCCCGAAATAAAGGCCCGCCGGGGCCGGACTGCCGCACACTCCCCTCTTTCCCTTCCTTTAGAGTGGGATTGTTGGGGGAGGGGGCAACTCAGCCACTCAACCCCCCTTATCTGGGGAAGTGTCTCCTGGAAGAACGTTAGCTCCTCTGGGAGAGGGGGAGGCTTTTCTTTCCCCAGAAGACCGGAGGCTTTGCCGGAAAAAGTTCGCGGCTGCCCCTGACGGGAAACTCGCAAAGGGCCCTGGGGCACCTGCAGCTCGGCCACCTTTCGGCCCTTCCCAGGCTCCACTCAGCCCGTCTGATCCACCTCAGCCTCGGGATGCTCAGCTCAGTCCTGGGTTCCGCCTCCCTCCGCCCGGAGGAGAGAGTCCCAGACTCCCCGAAACGCCTTGTTTTACGGAGGGCAGAAAGGACATTGACACCCCCCACCCCCCACCCCCGCCTCTGCTCCCCCCCCCTTTCATCTCCAAAGGAAGGAGATTCCCAGCCCGCCCCGGCGGGAGTTTTCCTGAGCTGCTGCTCCGGCTCCACGAGCATCCTCCCTCCTTTCGCCGCCTAACTCGGCTTCCTGACAAGAGGTGCCGCAAAGGGGAACCTCCGGATCCCTCGGCCACGAGGGGAGAGCGCCCGCAGCCCGCCCGGCACACAGCCCGCCTCTTGGGCACGAGTTCTGATCCTCTCCAGTCATCAAGATCCAGGCCTCCATTGGCCCTAAATTCGCCCCCTTTCCCCGGAGGTCCTGGTCTTCCTTCCGCTCTCCGCGTGTCGCTGTGGAAGCAGGAGAAGCCGCGGATGAGGCACTTGCGCCTGTCCGGGGGAAAATGGCAGAGAGAGAGCTGGACAGGCGGGACTTTGGGGGGATGGGGGGCCCCAAGTCAAACACAGCCCTGGAAAGCTCCCTGTGTCTGAGACTTCCAACGCGCGAGCAGATTCTCAGAGTCAAGGTCCAGCGAGTAAAAGCAGCTGGTTCATCCCTGGAAGATGTTGCCTGGAAATGGAGACGTTGCTTTACGTAAAACCGGAAAGAGGAGTCATTTTATTCTGCCGTATAATCCGGATGGTCCAAAATTGGTAAATAACGGGGCCGCGAGGTGGCGCAGTGGAGCGCACCGGCCCTGAAGTCAGGAGGACCTGAGTTCAAATCTACCCTCAGACACAAGAGTTGATCCTGGGCCGGTCACTTAACCTCAATTCCCTGGGGGGAGGACGGGGGGGAAGTAAATAACTTGTAACGGCGGCTAGGAAGAGGTGGAGGCTGCCGTCCAAGAAATAAAACAAGCATCATTGAACCTGGTGGTCTGTGATTTCTGGGGTAATGAAGCCGGAAGAAAAAGAAAACGTCCCTCAGTTAGTCTCTGCAGCCGATGCGGAGATAAACGCTGCCCAGAGACGAGTTGAGAGATCTTTGTTCTCTAGATCCAAGAATTGTCTGGTTTGTCGCCCGGGAGAAATGGGAGAAATGCCACAATTCATAAGGTGACATGAACGAATGTCCTCGCATCAAGTTCCCTCAGACGCACTCGGAAGTTTAGAAAATTCATAAGGAATTGAGAAACTTGTACCATCCGACATATTTTCTGCTTAAAAAAAGAAAAGGTTTAATTGTTGAGTTTCATACTGATGATAGTGACCGACCTTTGTGAGACACATAAGATTAGGCTGCTGTGCTAAAAAAAAATGGCCCAGAGCCGGGACCCCCGAAAAGGTCCCCCTCCCTTTCCAGCCTCCTCCTGGGAGTGGCAAGTTTCCATCGCCCATTATACTTTTTGCTCCTTCAGGACAGGGACTTTTTTTTTCTTTTTGGACTCTTTGTATCTCCAGTCACATGGCGGTGCTGCGGAAATGTTTATTGGCTTCTTCAGTTACTTCTGAAAGAGTGAAGGGAGGGATACTCCCCAGGCTGGGAGGAAAGTAAGAAGTGCATCCCGGGGCCCTGTGGGTTCCAACACCTTCTTCCTCTATCCCAAGCTTCCTGAAAACTGCTTTAATCTCTACTGTCTTGTGTTAAGCACAGAATCCTGAGAAATGTTCTGGGAATTCTGTCATTCTATGATCTAGCTCAGACATTAAATATACTGTATCTTTCCAGCCCTGACGCCCCCTGTTCTAAGGCCCCTCCCAGCCCCGACATCCCCTGTTCTCACATGAATCTGTAGTCTACCAAGGCTTTTTCCTTCCCACTCCACTGTTGGTCCAGTCCGCCATGTATCCTCGAAAGGAAGCAGAAAAGACCCACTGCCTCCTCTCCACTCTGTCCCAAAGTCGTTTTCCATGCTTGTAATATCCTCTTTTAACAAACTTTCCATTTTTGTTGTGGGAATCCTTCACAGTCTGAATTTGTCTTCTAAATATTCCATGCTGCTTGTACCCCCAAGAGATCAGGGGGAGGGAAAGGGACCCTCGTGTGCAAAAATGTTTGTGGCAGCCCTTTGTGTAGAAGCAAGGAACTGGAAACTGAGTGGCTGCCCATCAGTTGGAGGGCACTGGATTAAGTTGTGGGATAGGAACATTATGGAATATGATTGTTCGGTAAGAAAAGACCAGCAGGATGATTTCAGAGAGGCCTGGAGAGACTGACAGGAACTGATGCTGAGGGAAAGGAGCAGAACCAGGAAGTTATTGTACATGGCAACAAGAAGATTATACGATGATCAATTCTGACGGATGCGGCTTTTTCAATAATGAGATAATTCAGGCCAGTTCCAATAGAATTGTGATGGAGAGAGCCATCTGCACCCAGAGAGGACTGTGGGAGCTGAATATGGGTCACAGCATAACATTCTCTTTTGAGTGTTTACACTTTATTTTCTTTCTCATTTCCCCTCTTTTTGATCTGATTTCTTTTTGTGCAGCATGATAACTGGAACTATGTATAGAGGAGCTGTACATGTTTGACATAAATTGGATCACTTGCCATCTAGGGAAGGAGGTGGGGGGAAGGGAAGGAAACATTTGGAACACAAGCTTTGCAAGGGTGAATGCTGAAAATTCTCCGTGCCTGTTTTGAAAATAAACAGCTTTAATAAAAAAATTTTCTGTGCTTCTACCTGCATGGGTTCTCTCTGGCCTGGTCTGGAACTGCATCTCATCTTTTAGTAACTCACTCCCAACCCTGGAGGGGACCCAACCCGGTCACTGGGGTAGCACTGGGCTCTCCCAGGCTCAGACCCTGACACCAGCCCACTCCTTTTTGCTTTTATATTGGCCCTTCCTTATCCAAAGCCACCGTCTGTCATGTTCTTAAGTAGCCCAGCCCTGTCTTTCCGTGATCCTTGGAGTGGCCCATAGTCCCGAGGGACTGCTGCTTCAGCGTCCTTTCCTGTCCAGCAGGATTGTTGTGAGCATTGGGGCCTAAAGGAGGAACTGGGATTTCTAGGGGATGGGGAAGTCAGGGGGAGGGACACCTCAGGGGTACGGAGCCACCTTTTCTAGAAATATAATCTTGAGTAAAAAAATAGACCTTTATTTTCACTAACCTCTGAAATCCTTCCGTTACTAAAACAACCTGCTAAGACCTCCCTAGAGCAACAAAGGGGTCTGTGACCCCCAAAAGGTCTTAGTCCTCTAGAACACTGGGGTTATTCCAGGTCACTCAACAGTCCATATTATAGGAAGGGCATCCCTGCTTTTCCTGGCTCTTGTCTTGTGGAGATCAAATACCTGGAATATGGTGGGTGAAGGGTATCTAGGATTATCCCACCATTCATTCTCATCTTTCTGGGAGAATATGAACCAATCCCACAATCCAGTTCATCAATTGACTAAACATTGTCTTGTTTGAGGCAATGGGTCCCTGTTCTTCAGAAGGTCCCTGTACTGGAGAATGAAGTATACATATAGATGGGGGGACAGTGGGGTCCGTATGTCAAGTGACTTTGGGGCAATTACCCAAGCTCCCCCAGACCTCGGTCTCCTTACCTGTAACTTGAAGAAGTCCGCCCCGTGCTTCCTTGAAGATGCTGCCCAGGTGCCATCTTCTGTGGGAGAGCCCCGACCCTCCCCTGCCCGAAGACGAGTGCGCTCCCTCCCAAGCCACTGTGCACACGTGCACATACACGCCACACGCAGCTACACTAAGCGCATGCTTATGCCGATTTTCAGATGTTCTTCTCGCCTCTTCCTTTAGGATATAAGTTATTATCGGGATTATCTGACTCCTTGTATCTCCTGCGCCCAGGAGAGGGCCTGGCACGTGATGTTTACTAATCATGGATTGTGAGAACTGGACGAGAATTTAGTTTCCATGAAGTGACGTTAAAAAAAATCAGAGAAATGAAACTTAAATTGGAGAAATGAAACAGGAAGCTAAAGCTTAGGCTGACCCAGAAGAAAGGAAATTGTAATGGGCTGAGGCTCGAGTTGATGCACTGAGGTCCTAAGTATGTGAGGCTAAATAAGAATTGGACCATATTCTATTAATATATAAGCTTGGAGAAAGAATGGCCCCGCCCACTCTTTGTGCAAGTCCTGATATGTTGTATAGGAAATGATGATTCTGGTGGTTGGAGGCAGGGGAGCGGAAAGGGAAGGGGAAGGAGAGACTGCTGACTGGCGTCTTGTCACAGCTGCTCGCATTGCTATCCTGATCACCCTTCGCCTCCGACCCCCCTCTGCTAGCTGGCTTCCTGTCACAGCTGCCCATATTGCTATCACAATCCTTCTTCACCTCTACTGAGAATAAAGATTAAAGATTTTTCCCTTAACCTGAATTCCTGACTCCGGCTGATTTTAAATACGCGGTCATCACAGGAAATGAAACTTATAGAGGAGGCCATGAATTAGAATGGGAAACACCCTGTCAGATGCAAAAGGGGTGTATATACACCCGAATAAGGGTGAAAAGGGTCTCTGAAATGTGGGGAACGGGAGCTGCAATCAGGGGTGGGGGCTCACTCTTGGGCACAGGCGCTCTGGATAGACTGGACCCTCTGTAGAACCCGGTCATTGGGGCACTGGGAGGGACTTGCGTTTGGGGACGGGGTAGAAAAAGTCACATTTTGGCCCAAGTGGGGCGGGCCTGCTTCCTGATAGTAATATTGTGAATAAAAGTCTTTCCCTGCCCTTTCCTTCCCCTCATAACCAACTATTTAATCCAGCCTCAAAAATAGCTCTTCACTGCTTAAATTCATGAAGATGAGAAGCACTACAACTTACCAGCCGAAGTCAATCTGGAAGCTCGCCAGGAAAGGTTTATCCTGAGGGGCCAGGAACAAACTAGAGCAGGCAGGGAGAGACTAGCGTCCTGAGCAGACCAGGGACGGGGGTGATCTCTGTGGCTAGAGAAGTTATAGAGATGACTCTGCTATAGGCTAACTGCTCTGCCTTGACTACAAAGCAGTAAACTGGCAGAGAAATTAATGCCTGAAACAAAGGGTCCTCTAAAAAACGCCAGAACCTAACGAGAGCTGGCTGTAACCCCTCAAACCCGGAAGTGACTCAGGCAGACTTTACCGCAGCCCTTCGGCCACATCCGGCAGTTCGGGGCTTTTGCGGGGGCAGTTACAAATCTGCACGCCAAGGGGGCACAGCCTGGGTAGCCTCTGATCGGCAGAGTGGGGGGGTCATCCTGGAGCAATAGAACCCTCCCCAGCTGACTGTGCTTCGGGGCAGACACTTCCGGTCCCTGCAAATCCATTCACTGCTCAGCTGCTAATACCTATAGTCCCAGGGCAGGGTTTGGCTTGGGGCAGTGGAACTCTCACTGCTAAGTGTCTAGTCCCAGGGCAGTCGTTATCTCACACAGCTGAGGTTCTTTGCAGGGCACTTTCCCAGCCGGCCCTGCGGGCCTGAGTTACTTTCAGGTGGGGAACTCTTTCCCAGAGCATTCCAGTACCTCGCTGCTTTTTGTAGCCGGCTGGCAGGACAGCTACTCGTCCATATACCTTTCACTGCTCTGCAGAGGAAGCTGGTAACCTCCTGGCTCTGAAGGCAGACCTTACAGTCTTTAACAAAATGAGTAAAAAAATCAAAAGAACGATTGATAGTTTCTACACAGAAAAAGAACAGCTTTTCAACCCTGAAGAGACTAATAGCAGACAGTCTCCAGACAATTATTGGTCTCCAGTACAAAAGGCTCTCCTAGAAGAGACTATTAAAAACCTTAAAAGAGAACTAGAAGAGAAATGGGGAAAGGAGAGAGAAGCTATGCAAGAGAGCAACAACTTCCTAAAATGTGAATTGGAAAAGATAAAAAACTCCCAAGAAGTGCAGGGAAACAGAATTTGCGAATTGGAAAAAGAAAATAACTCACTAAAAAAAAAATTAGTGAAATGGAAAAAAATTCCATAGAGCAAAACAACTCAATTGGACATATACAAAAAGAAGTAAAAAAAGCTAATGAAGAAAATAACTCACTAAAAATCAGAACTGAACAAATAGAAATGACTGATTCATTGAGACATCAAGAATCAGTCCAGCAAAACCAAAAAAATGAAAGATTGGAAAAAAATGTCAAATATTTACTTGGAAAAACAACAGACCTGGAAAATGGATCTAGGAGAGATAACCTGAGGATCATCGGACTACCAGAAAATTATGATGAAAAAAAGAGCCTAGATATTATTTTACAGGAAATCATCAAAGAGAACTGCCCAGAAGTAATAGAACCAGAAGGGAAAATAGGCATTGAAAGAATTCATCGAACACCTTCTGAAAAAGACCCTAAAATAAAGACTCCGAGGAATATTGTGGCCAAACTTCAGAATTTTCTGACTAAAGAAAAAATTTTACAAGCAGCCAGGAAAAAACAGTTCAAATACCGAGGTGCCACAATAAGGGTCACACAAGATCTGGCTGCCTCAACATTAAAGGATCGAAAGGCCTGGAATCAGATATTCCGAAAGGCAAAAGAACTTGGAATGCAGCCAAGAATAAACTACCCAGCTAAGCTGAGTATTTTTTCCACGGAAGAAGATGGACATTTAGTGAAACAGAGGAATTCCATCTGTTTCTAAGGAAAAAACCAGACTTAAACAAAAAATTTGATCTCCAACAACAGGAATCAAGAGAAGTAGAAAAAGGAGAAAGTAGACAACATAGTAAAGTAAGAGAATACAGTTCAACCCAACTCCTCCTACAACTACTTCAACAAAGATGAGAAATTGAAGGATACACTGCAAGACTCAAGTGTTTCATTCAAGTCCTCTATCTTCAGAGTCGATGTTCTTTTCACTTGCCATTGTGCTTCCCATGGTCAGGCACACTGTAACATGCCCTTGACTCCTGTGCCTCCAAATCCTGTATTTGGAGTGACCAAATAAATGTCTCCTCCCCAACCCACTCACACACACAAAAAAAGAGATAGAGCACAGGACCTGAAGTCAAGAAGAACTGAATTCAAATCTAGCCTCACATCCTGCCTAGCCCTGGACAAGTCATTTTACCTCTGACAAAGTGAATCCACTGGATCCACTAGGGAAGATCTCTGCCAAGAAAAGGCCAAATGGGGACAACAAGGGCTGGACAAGGCTGTCACAACTGAGCAACAACCAGAGAGAAGTTTTCCTGATGCCAGGACCAGCCTTCTAGCCACTGTGCCACCCAAAATGACCTTATTAATATGCCTATTAGCAACCTTTGTGTTATATATGTTTATTTTAATATGTGCCTATTAACACTTTTATGTTATATATTATGTATTAATTTTAATATGTGCTTATTAACAATCTTTGTGTTATATGTTACATATTAATTTTAATGTGTGCCTATTAACAATTTTGTATTATCTTAATTTTTAACATATGCCTATTAAAAATTTTTGTTTTATTAAAAAAAAAGTCTTTCCCTGGATCATTGGTGGGTCCCTTACAGCAACCAAATAAACTCCATGAACAGCAGGCAGCCTGTGGGGCTGGGAGAGAGCCGGAGCTCCAGTTCTCAGGCAGGGTGACTCTGGCACGGGATCTTTTGAACTCAGTTTTTTCATCTGCAAAATGGGGATGGCAGCACTTACCTCCATTCTGAGGCTCAAATGAGACCCTTGGAAAGCAGTGCGATTATTCTTAGCCCCGCGGCTGGCACAGGGCTGGCACATGGCGGAGTTTGGGGGACAGCTGGCAGTCCCTTTGGCCGGAATGCAAAGGCAACTAGACAAGGGGGCGATGCTCCCCGGCTGCTCTGAGCCTTTCGTTTTGAGCAGGGTGGGACACAGGCAAGAAGCTGGTTCTCTAACAATTTTTCCATTCTTTTTTTCCACATCCCTTTCCTTTCTGAGGTCTCCTTCCTACCCCTACCCACCGAGCCATTCCTTGTAACAAAGAGAAACAAAGGTCAGAAAATCCTCGGTGCTGCTCTGGGACAGTGGGGACACCCGAGGAAGGCGCCTCCGGCAGCTCCGTGAGGGGAGCAGGGCCGGCTGCAGGCAGGGAGGTGGCTGAGGGAGGGGAGGGAAGGTGACGCGCATGGGGCATCCGGGGGAGATGTCCTCAGGGAGTCAAGCTGAACTGCAGTGACAATACTGATCAAGAGTGAGTATGTAGGTCTGGGCGTCAACTTGTAGAGATGATAACCACGCTGGTGGGAGCTGCTGGAAAGGGAGAAGAAACGGGCCAGGGGGATGAGACAGAGACATAGGGAGGGAGGGCAGGGGGAGACACAGAGACAGAGACACCCAAGGAGGGACAGGGAGTGGGGTGGGGGAGAGAGACACACAAAGAGACAAAGACAAGAGAAACAGACTGAGAGGGAGAGAGAAAGGAGTGGAGGAAGAGAGACACAGAGAAAGAGACAGAGAGGCAGAGACAAAGATATAAAAAAGACACAGAGACAAAGACAGAGAGGGACAGAGAAAGGGGCGGGAGGAAAGAGAGACACAGAAACAAAGACAAAACAGAGATATAGATATGAGAGAGACAAAAAGAGACAAAGAGACAGGGAGGGACAGGGAAGAAAGGACATAGAGGGGTAAAAGGGAGGGGAGAGACAGAGACAGGGAGGAAAGGACAAGAAGGGGAAGAGAGACACAGTCAGAGACAGAGACAAAGAGGTTCTTCCAGGAAATGGTCACAGAACCTAGACAGAGCCAAGGGAGGAGGAGGATGAGAGCATTAGAAAGAGAACAGGATGGGAAGTGAGAAAAGGCCACTGGCTCTGGCCGTTGAGCTGCAGAGTCATCACAGCTTAGGGAAGAGCAGGGACGCCCGTTTCTGGGGCCCTGGGGCAGCTCTCTGTCCACTTGGTCATGAGGGAAGGCCTGCTTTTTTTTTTCTCTTCTTGTGTCCAAGACACCGGAGAAGCAAAGACTCAAGGGACGCCCGTCCATTTCCGGTGGCCACCTGGGCAGAGACGCTAAAACGGCTGCAAAAGCTGACAAGGCTGACACCTCGTCACTGGCCAATAAAAGGCAAAGGGGAACAGCAGAAGAAAATTAATTTGGGAAGTGAATGGCTAAGGTGATGAGGTCTTGAGAATGTGTCTTGGACTTCTGGACCGTGACATAAAAGGGAGAAGTGACAGATTTCTCCAGAGATGATGTTTCCCTAATAGAGTCTTTAAGAATGTCTTTTCCCTGGATCACATGACCAACAAAACGGGAGCCCAGACATCTTCTGCCATCTCTGCCTTTCAGCTCTCTCCATCACAGGAACTCGTGCTCTCTAGGTCACCTGCAGGCTGCTCGAAGCCGACGAAATGAAACTGGGACATCTTTTAACAAAATAAAAATATAGTCGACCCCAGCTAATGTTAACATGTCAATGTGCAGCCCCCATGTTTAAGTGACCTCATTTCTATTGGAATTGAACGTGTCCAGCAGAGGAGAATTCCCCCCTCCCGAGTCCTCCTCTGGCAGCACCTCCCCCTGACCTCACCCCTTTCTCCCAGAGAGCTGAATTCTGGGTTTTGCTGCAAGAAGAAGGCTTGACTAGAGAATGTGGGAACAGAAGGAAGGGGGGTGCTATGGGGCACCCTGCTGAGTCTGAGTAAAAGAACTTACCAACCAGTTAGACCCAGTTTGGTTCCCCTAGAATTCACTTGGGGCAGAGACTGAGGCTGGTGAAGTGTGAATTGCCTCCCATAATAGCATGTAGTGAATAAGCAATAGGGCAGAGTAAGGAAAGACCAATGACCCAGGATCTTGGGAGGAAGAAAAGGCTATCAAAGACCTTGAGCAGAGGAGATAAAGCAACAGGGAAGGGATGGAGAAAGCAAGGGAATTTGACCTCTAGATCTAGTTCAGGATCTGTGAATAAATCTCACAAAACAAACGAATATGAATCTTTAGATGAAGAGACAGATGCAGACAGGGACAAAGGGAGACAGAAAAACCTAGTGATTCCCAAGACAGTGTGGAACCGTAAACAAAGAGAAATTAGAATTAGGAGAGCAGGATTTGTGGTCAGGAATAATGGGCAGAAGGGAAAAACCTGAACCAGGGTGTCAGTCTCACCACAGAAACAAATGATGGGATGTAAACACATGGAAGCGAAGAACAGTCTGGAAGAAGCCAAGCAAAAAGCAATGACATTAGAGAAGATATGATATATATCAATACGTAAAATACTGATCTGGAAGACAGGATCCTGAAAAAGACGACAGAGCTCCCAGAAAAACATGACAGATCAAAACACTTGAATATCATCATTCAAGAAATAATAAAACTGCTCAGAACGTTCTGGAAAACAAAGCGCCAAGGGAAAGAATCCACAGATCAGAAAATAAAGGATTTTCCCAATGTCTTGCAAACCTAATAAAAAAGGGCTTTAAACTACAAAGGATGTGGGAAAGGGAAGGCCTAACTCCCAGACTAGATATCACAGGGAACTACAAAGAAGAAAAGTCTTAATCCAAGGAAAAGTTGAAAAAAAAAATGGCTCTGGATGGGATTTATTCCAAAGGAGTTCCGTTGTCTATGGAGTCAGTCATTGTTAAGCACCTACTATGTGCCAGGGATTGTGCCGAACACCGGGGATACAAAGGAGGTAAGGTGAGCTCCAATCTAAGGAGGGGGCCCACGGGCAAACAATTACACACAAACAGGCGTGTTCGGGATGAATAGGAAATAATCCACAGGGGAAAGAAGCAGAATTAGGTGGAATTGGGAATTCCTGTAGTATTACAGCAGGGACTCAAAGGAAACCAGGGAAGCTGGGAGATGAGGGCCGGTGCTCCAGGTATGGGGGACAGCAGCCAGGAAAATGCCTCTGGGGGAGAGGCGCTGGGAGCGAGACCGCCCGGGATGGTTTTTGCATTTGAGCCATAGGAATTTGGGGTCCTTACGATTTCCGAAATCGCTTTGGTGTGGCGTGGAGGATGGCCTGGAAGACCCAAGCTCCCGGGAGGAAATCCAGGAGAAGGGACAAGGTTTGATGCAGAGCCCCTGGGACAAGGGCAGTGATCCTTAATGGAGGCGGAGAAGACAGGCCAGCTCTCCTTGGTTACAGAAGGCAGCCCTTGGGGGCGGGGGAGGGTGGGGGGCCGGAGAGCCCCTTCTGTTCCAGGGGGGCCTGGACTCTGAGGCCTCCGAGGAGCACCAGATGCTGCGGGCAGCAGAGGCAGGACTAGCAGCCAGGTCCTAGTGCAGGGATTCTCCCCCTGCCCCACACAACCACCTATTTATTTCATTCGAGGCAAAGTGTTCGTTCTTCTACCATGTATTCAGTCATGTCTAACTCATTGCCCCATTTGTTTTGTTTTGGGTTTTTTTTGGGGGGGGCAAAGATAGAGGTTTGCCATTTCCTTCTCCAGCTCATTTTACAGATGTGGAAACTGAGGAAAACAGGGAGGGGTGACTCGTCCAGGATCACACAACTATCAAGTATCTGAGGCTGGATTTAAACTCGGGGAAACAAGCCTTCCTGGCTCCAGGAGTGGCGTTCTGTGTGCCCCGACTCTCCCATTGGGTGTTCCATCTTCTGCTCTGTAAAAAGCACCAGCCTGTCCCTGGGGCCACGCCGGGAACGCGCTCTGCCTCACAGGCTCCTCCAACCCCGAGCCTTTCTGAGGGCCCCTACCCCGTTATCCTCCCCCATTAGAGGGGGCTCTTTGAGGGCAGGGGTTCTTTTAGACTTTGGGGGGGTATCCCCAGTGCTGAGCAGGGACTGCCCAGCCCTCGCTCCTCCATTCAAGGCCCCACATGCCCATGGAGATGACCCATGTATTGAGAGGTCCCCGGAGACCCTGAGCAGCAGCGGCCCCTCCAAGGCCACTTCCCCCCTTCTGACAGCCCCGACTGCAGCCCCAGGCCAGGCGGGGGTGGGACTTTCCAAGCTGAGAACAGTCACCTTTCCCTGGGGCTTCTCGGGTAGCCCAGTCCTCTGTTCCTGGCTCCTGGAGTCCAGCAGGGCACGGATGATGGCGGGGAAGAGAAGGGTCGGGCGGGCTCTGCCAGGCTGGGGATGCAAGCACAGACTCTGAGGCAGCAGCGGGTGCCCCGGCCTCAGCCCAGTGAATGGTGGGGAGAAAGACAAGGAGAAATAAGGCAGATGAGACTTTGGACTTTAAGCTACTTGAACAGAACCAACGACATCTTAAGAGTGGAAGAAACCCTCTTTTTAAAGTCAAAAGTGAGCCAAGAATAATGGGGAAGCTGGTGAGAAAGAAACAAACAAAAAGGGAGGTTAGGAGGAATGGCAAGGAAAGGAAGTGACGAGAGGAAGGAAGGAAAAAAGGAAAGAGAAAGGGAGGGAGAAATGGAAAGGAAAGGAAAAAAGGGAAGGAGGAAGAAAGAAAAGGAAGAGAAAGGAATGAAAGAAGGAAGGAAGGAAGGAATTTCTGGAAATTTCTTTTAATCCAAGGTAGGGAAGTCAGTCCCTGGGGCTGATGCCTTCTTGGGGACTGAATCCTTCGAGACTCAGAGTCTGACCCATCTTTGGGGCCCCAGGATCTTGGTGGGAATCAGGGCACCCAGAATGGAGCTACCTCTTAAGGGCGTGTACATGTGTGAAGAAGCACAGGTTCCATCTATAACCTTTTCCAAAGAAAGCGATGGATTTTGGGGGAACCCTGGCTATTTAGCAACGCAAACGGCCCCTTTGACCCAATCCAATCCAACCCCTACCTTCCTGGCTGATCAGACCGAACCTACCTAAATGACAGAAAGAAACTCAGCAGCACATTTATTGTATAAGCAAAACTCAGACAGAGACACCTGTCGTCATCATTTCCCGTTACTATAGAAACCAACGTCTATGGAGGTCAAATATAGAGATCTATCTGTATCTGTACATAAGTCTTATTTATAAATCAGGAGCCAACAAACACAAGATCAGAGGGCACTGGCATTCACGACACACCCACGTATCCAGTCTCTGCCGCCAAGATGGCGTCTTCAGTGCGAGATGTCTGCTCGCCCCGGGGGTCCGCGGCCCCGGCTCCGTCCGCCGCGCAGCCAGCTCGCTGTGGCCGATTTCCGCCTCCCGGTTCGGACCGAGGAGAGGCGTCCGCCCGGAGCCAGCGCGGCGGTTCTGGGCCTCCTGGGCCCGGGCGTTGCGGAGTCCAGCTTTCAGATGCGCCCACCTCCAGCCCCCAGCTGGCCCCTGGGGGGGGGGCTCCTCTGGCTCGGGGGTGGCTGCCTGCAGGCCTCGTCTTCCCCACAAGAGGACGACCTTCTAGGGTTCGTGGGTGATGGTGGCTAAGGTGCTCGCTTCTCCTTCGTGGGTCCTTATTTTAGGGAATGTTGGTGTGGAGAGTTAAGGAGGAGTCGGGACCTGGGATGACTTCAGTAGAGAGAACTCCCTCCACCATTCTCGGCAACTACTGTCTCAGGGACTGGTCTAGAGTCCTGAGAAGTGAAACCACTTGTCCAGTCGTGCAGCCAGCAGGAGGTAGGGGTGGGACTTTCTGGCTTTGGGGGCCTCTCTCTAGTACCACACACGGCCACTGAAGGGGGCCCTGGCCCCCATTTCCCAAGTGGAGAAACTGAGGCAGAGAGGGGCACAGTCTAACTGGGAGAGGCAGGCCCTGCGATCCCCCCCCACGAGGGGCTCCCTGGTGGTCACAGTGAAAGAGCGTGTCTTGCAGCCAGCCTCCTGAGACCCCATTCTGGGCCAGTGACTGACAGGGAGAGCCTGGGGGAAGGGAGCGGGAAGAAAATACAAAGAAGCCTGGGCTGTGGAGCTGGGAGAATGCTGCTTGTATAGTCTGCTCAGCGGAGCACATGAGGACCCTCTGGGCCTCTAGATGCTAAGCAGCCCCCCAGAGCCACATAGGGTGAGGGGAGAGGGAGGGAGCGGCAAACTCTGCCAACTTGTGTCCTCTTTACTTGAGAAGAGCTCCTCTGGTTGATCGGGGGAGGGGCTGGAGTAGCTGGCTCAGATTCAGAAGGGAGGGGGGGATATTGCACTGGAGACCCCTGCCAGGACAGTGGGAAAGGGCTTTCTGTCTGTTATTCATGGTTCAGCTTCCTGCTGCTGGGACTTCTGAGGGGCATTTCTCTCTCGGGATGGAAGAACCAGACTCCAACTTTCCAGTGGAGCCTGCTGGGAGGCTCCCGGGGGATCCTGGGCAAGCTCAATGCCGCTGCCACTGGGGCCCACAAAGACGCTGGCTCCCAGCTCTGATTTCTGGAACTCACTGCATCGCACTCTCGGGGCTGCTATGGTCCCCAGAGCCCAGAGGCCCCTCCACCACACCCACTGCTCAGCCTGGTCAGCTCTGGGGACAAGGGGCCGCTCCCGACAATCTGGGGAGGGGTCCAAAGCCCCCGCTTGCCGGAACCCTCAGGGCTCTGGCTCGGCCTGGGCCAGGAAGGGTGGAGGAAGGGGGAAGCGGCCTGTGTGCCAGAGGTTTGGGGAGCACCAAGATGAACAGCCCCGGAGCGGCTGTGGAAGGGCATCTGAGGGGTGGATGGGAGCTTCCCTCCGGAAGCACAAGCTGACTCCTTGCTCTCTGAGACAATAAACAACACTAAAGACTTGCAGCTTCCTGATAGCTTAGAAGTGATGTCTTTGCCTGGACACTTCTGGGGCAAGAAAGGACACTTGGAAAAACTGTCTGATAAGTGCTGTACTAAAAATATTTACTAAACATCACGGCTGGAAAGAAATGGAGATCAACAGTTTAAAAATCAAACAAAGTCCAAAAAAGGGGTTTCCTAGGGAGCCCTGAGTGAGCGTGCCTCGGGTGGGGGGGGCTGAGGCGCTCCCAAGGCTTCTCCTCCTGGGATCCCGGGGCGCCCCTGCCACCCGGAGAAGCTGGGTTTCCCACGGCAGTCTTTCTGGGATGAACCCCGCCTCGGAGCTAGAGGGGAGGCTAAGCACAGCCCCGGGGACCCCAGTCCTCACGGGAGGCCCGGGCCCTCCTCTCTCCCCACCTCTCTCCTGAGTGTCTGCCAAGGCTGCGCCTCAGTCAGCCCGGGAGGCCAGAACGTCCACTGCGCTAAAAGGTCGGGGGAGCCGCCGGTCCTCCCAGCCTGACTGAGTGACTAACTGCTCCCACAAAACAAAAAAGTCACTCTCAGCCAAAAAAAAAAAAAAAAAAAAAAAAAAAAAAAAAAAAAAAAAAAAGGAAGAAGAGGGGAAAAAAGGAAGGGAGATCCAATATGCGATTTTCATTAGTGCATAAAAAAATACGTTTGAATCCCTGGTCTGCTCGTGGGTTGTATTTGCGTTTCGCGTGTAGGTTGGGGTTTCTATGTCCCGGCCCGCTCCCGGCCACCGGCAGAGGGGCGGGCCCGAGCCGCGGCTCAGAAGATGTCCGGGCACATGGCCCAGTTCTGCTGCTCCTTCGCCTCCCAGTAGCCTCCCTTGTAGACATAGGCCTCCACCCCAGTGAAGGGGTCCAGCTTCTTCTCGAACCACAGGGGCTTGTACAGCTCGTCCTTCCCTGGGGGCAGAAACGGAGGCGCCTGTGGCCCGGCCCCTCGGAGCCCCGCCCGCCCGGCCCTCTGCCCCGGCCCTCTGCCCCGGCCCTGTGCCCCGGCCCTCTGCCCTGGCCCTCTGCCCCGGCCCTCTGCCCCGGCCCTCTGCCCCGGCCCTCTGCCCCGGCCCGGCCCTCTGCGGCTGCCCCAGCTCGGGGCTCCCGCGCCAACCAAGGGAAGGGCCCCAAGCGGAGCCGGGGGAGGGGGCCCGGCTCCCAAGCCCACCTTCTTGGGCCCATGAGGCCCCGTGCCCGCCGGGGCCCGCTCACCTTCTTCCAGCGTCTCTTGGCCACTGGACTCGAGGCGCTTCCGGCGGATCATCCTCTGCTTCTCCTCCAGCCGCTGTTTCTCGGCATTGGCCTCGTCCCACTGGCCGTTCTCCATGAGGCGCTGGTCCGGCCGCCACCGGCTGTCCGTGGGGGCCACGCCCTCTTCGGGCTCGTTCAGGATCAAGGCCAGCTCCGAGAAGTAATACATGTTCTCGGCGTTCTCCCTGCAACGAGGCGGCGAGAGGACGCCGCTGGAGGGGGGGCCCGGACCCCCGCGGCCCTCTTCCGAGGGGGCTCTCGCCTCTCCCCGGCCCCTCGGCTCCGCCCCCACGGGCTCATCTGGAGGCAGGAGCCCCAAGCTCCAAGAGCACGCTGCCTCTGCCCGCGCATTTCTACGTCCAAATCTGGACCCCCCCCCGCCCCCAGGGGGACCCTCACAGGGCAGGAAGCTGCCGGCCACAAGCGCTCCCAGGTCCCAAGTACCTCAGTACCTCCGAGTACGCTTTGGAAAGGAGCGGGAAGCACAGGCTAACACAGAAGGGGACAGGGAAGGGGCGGGGCCAGACCGGGATGGGGTGGAGCCAGGTAACGGCAGGGCGGGGTCAGGGCAAAGTTGGGTGGGGCTGGGATAGGGCAGAGCAGGGTGAGGCCAGATCACGACGGGTGGGATGGCGGGGGCGGGGCCAGGTGAGGGCGGGGCTGGGTGGGGTAAGTGGAGCAGGGCGGGGCCAGGGCAAAGTTGGGTGGGGCTGGAGTAGGGTGGGGCCAGACCAGGAAGGTAGCGTAGAGGGGGCGGGTCAGGCAAGGGCGGGGCCAGACCGGGCTGGGGTGGGGCCAGGTGGGGCGGGGCTGGCTGCCCCCACTCTATGGTACAGGGCCCAAGGCCTCGGGGATGGGCACTCGCGTGAGCCTTTCACTCTGGGGAGGAGTGGGTGGGAATGGGGGGAATCATGATCCGATGGTCTGGGCCAAAGCCGGAGGAAGCTGGATCCCCAAAGTGAGCGTCCCTCTATCTCTCCGGGCCCAGTTGTCCCAAGTCCCGGCCCTGGCACCCCCCTCCCCCAGAAGCGGGCGGAGCAGGTCCCGGCCAGGCAGGGGGCTCACTCACGGCAGAGGGTACTTCTTCCACAGGATCTTGGCCGGCAGGGTCTGGTAGACCATCTTCTGTTTGCCCTCCGTGCTGGGGCTGCTGTGGCTGCTCTGGATGATCTTGGCGCATTCCATCTTCTCATCCCACGAGCCCGACAGGACATAATGGGCCTTCTCTTTGCTATCTGTCACCACCCCGGTCACCTGGGGCAAGGATGGTTTGTCACCTTCCGGAACCCAGAGCCCAGGGGGGCGCCCCCCCACTTCAGCCAAGGTCAACGGATGGGGAGACTTTACGTGCACACCCCCTACTTGAGAGCTCCAAGTGCTCAACTGCTTGTCTCTTGAGGCATTTTTATTTCTGGCCCTATTACAGGGCCATCCTAAAGTCCCAGGGGAAGTTAGATTTACTCATTCTCAACTTCCTCTCCTTTTTACCACAGGGGTGGCCTCCTCCTGAGGAGCTTCCATAGCCCCCTCCCGGCCCTGGCATCCCCTGGTCTGAGCCCCCTCCCGGCCCTGGCATCCCCTGGTCTGAGCCCCCTCCCGGCCCTGGCATCCCCTGGTCTGAGCCCCCTCCCGGCCCTGGCATCCCCTGGTCTGAGCCCCCTCCCGGCCCTGGCATCCCCTGGTCTGAGCCCCCTCCCGGCCCTGGCATCCCCTGGTCTGAGCCCCCTCCCGGCCCTGGCATCCCCTGGTCTGAGCCCCCTCCCGGCCCTGGCATCCCCTGGTCTGGGCCCCCTCCCGGCCCTGGCATCCCCTGGTCTGAGCCCCCTCCCGGCTCTGGTATCCCTTGGTCTGAGCCCCCTCTCAACGCTCCCATTTTCCAGCCTCTCTGGGAACCCCAGAAAGGCCCCAGTCGCCCGGGCATTCTAGCCCTTGCCATGCATCGCTCTGCCCCCCAGTGCCCTGGCTGGCAGCCTTACCTTTCGGGTGTAATCTTTTGAGAAGTAGCTGTAGGGTGTAAACTTCAGTAGACACTTATCCTTTGTCTTATGGTTAATTATCTCTATGTCTCCTGTCTAGGAAACCGGGAGAGAGGGAAGTCAGTGCCTTGGGCCCAAGGTGGAGGATCGCCTCGCTGAGGCTCCAGGTACGACCGGGTGGGCTCCAAGCCCACACTCCCTGGGCTGCTTTGGCTGAGAACTCCCCGAGGAGTCTGCCAGCCAGTCGGGCAACCCGCGTTTCTCAAGAGCTTCCATGGGCCTGGCACTGACTGAGCTAAGTGGGAAGGATAGACATGGAGGCGAAAGCACAGCCCCCCTAGAGGAACTTATTTTCTAAAGAGGGAGACCCCATGGAAACAATGGCACCCACCAGCCCCCCCGAGGGCAAAAGGAAGGAAAGGGGGAGAATGGCCGGAGACCAAGGACCCAGGAGAGTGGGCACGTGAGACGAAGGGGTCTGTGCATCAAACCCTCCCATCTGATAGCGCTCGGGACAAATCCCCGCCCACAGTGACGGTCCGGGCCAGGGAGAGGATGACATGTAGGCATCGAGGAGCCAAGAGTGGGCAAGGAGGGCTTGGAGCCCCATCCCCGAGCACTGTTCTCTGCTTGTCCAGGCTGGACGTAGGTTCCTCACGATAAGGAACACTGACAGCATCTGGGCAGCTGTGGGCAGGAGGGAAGAAGGGGCTCCCCCAAGACATCAGTCCCCCCACTGCCTCTTCCAGGAGGACCTCCCAGGTCTGACTGTGGATCACCTCAGGGGCGGGACCGGCTCCTCCTGGGGGCCGTATGCCCAGCACAGCTAAATGCTTGGGGACGGCTAGGAAGGACTGGGAAGAGGATGAGCTCTCTTAGCCCCAGTAGCTTCAGATCTCCATCTGCACCTCTTCCTCTTGGTTCCTCAGCTGCTCCCCCTCATATGCACCTGCCCTACGGGCCTATAGGGGCTCCAGAAGGATAGGTCGGGCTTTTCCCACCTGTGTAGACTTGGTCAAGCCCTTTCTCTCTCTGGGCCTCAGGTTCCCCAACTACGAAGGTCCCTTGCCTTAGCTCCAGTGACCACCAGTGCGGCCCACAGAGAGGAGGAGGGTCCACACTGGTGCTCCCAGTGCTTTTACCTGCAGGGTTCTTGATTGCCTGGAAGGCACAGAGACATGTCTGGCCTTCTGAGCATGTGGCCCTTGGCCACTGGTCTGGCAAAACCCTGGCTCTAGGCCTGTCAGGGGAACCCTGAAGGAAGAGTGGGGGGGAGGGGAAGTGTTCCCTGCCACCCAGAGGGATCTCAACACCTCGTCTTTCCTTTGAGGGAAGGGATGTGAAGAAACAAGATACTCTGCCCCCGATAAATGCCGTGGATGGAAGCCTGGGCCATGCTCCTGGCTTTGTCACTAGTCCTGGCAGGAGCTGGAGACTCAGCCTCTCCTCTAGGACCGACCATTTACTTCTAGCAATCTCTAGTATTCTCTTGGTCCTTTCCCAGCTCTCACACTTTTTCTCTCCCCTGGGCGGACCTCCCACATTCCGGAGGCCTTCTCATGCTCTCACACTCCCAGGATCCCAGGATTTTAGAGCCAGAGCTGAGCTGAAAGTGACCTTTCCCCCTCCTCCCCCCAGATATCCAAGGGGCTCCAGGGCCTCAGCAGCTGGCAGAAGTCTGCATGCAGGCCCTTTGACTCCAGACTTGGGGCTCTTCCCTATTTTACGTTTCTAAGGGTCTTTTTGGGTCTGACATTCTGGGCTTTCTTTCCCTAGAGTGGGCCTGCGGAGTAGGGAGTAGGGAGTAGGGCAGGGGGTGGACAGGACTGTTCTTGCCTGATCAATCCAGAGCTTGCCCACAATGATATTGTGCACAGTAGAGGTACTTTTCCGCCAGATGTAATGATTCCCGCTGGCATGGAATTCGAGGTGAATGTCACCTGGGAGAGAGAGAAAGGCGAGAAGTCGGCTCACCCAACGAAAAACAAGAGGGCATCTGCGGGCGGTCTTGGCTCCCATTCATCTTCCCTCTCCATCTACCTCATTCAAGTGAGAGTCAAATGAATTTTTTTTCAATGAAAAGAGATTTTCTTTGTCTCCTATCTCACTCTCACTGGAAAAGAAACAAAATCTTTATAAAAATATGAATTTTTTTTGATGTTAGTTATTAAAGATCATCCCTAAGTGCAAAACTCTGTAAAGGGTTAAGGGGGATCGTACCATTAAGGGGCCGGTCGGTTCTCCGAAAGCCCCCACAGCTGTCAATCATACCACACTTGAAGGAATTACAAAGCAGCCTTTATTGACACAGATAGTGCTTGGGAATTGGGAATGAAATAAATGGGAGGCAAGAGGGAAGAGGAGGGAGGACAGAGAATGCACCTGCCTCTCGGTCTCCTTGTATCATTATCATTCTCTCACATGAATGGTCAGAAATAGACCCCCAGCAGCCACTAGCAGGATGCACCCGTAACAATTAGTGCCAGGTAAGATACTGGATTGAAAATGCTTCGATAAGATCCACGGTTATTACAACAATGGAAATGGAAACGCGGGAGAAACGCTGAAAAGGATGCCCGTGTCATTCTCTTGTTTTCAGAAGTTTAAAAGAAGAAATCAAACCTAGCTACAATTAGGACAAAATGCCCTAAATCACTATTGATTAGAGAAAGGAAAATCGAGACAAGTCTGAGCTTTTCTCACATCTATCGGAAAAGACAAATGCTGGAGGGATGAAGGAAAACGAGCACGCTGATAAACTGTGGGTGCAGTAGTGAAGTCTCCAAGTACTCTGGACAACGGCTTGGAACTACGTCCAAAGGGCTATTCTGCACGCCCTTCTGTACCAGCAATATCACCACGAGCTCTATGTCGCAAAGAAATCAAAGAAAAAGAACAATGAACCCATCTATACAAAAAATCTTTAGAGCAGATTTTTTTTTATGGTGGCAAAGAATTAGAAATGGAGGGGATGTTCATCAGCTATAGGCTATGATTGTGATGATCCTATTGTGTTATGAGAAATGGTGAGCAGGATAGTTTCAGAGAAATCTGGGAAGACTTATTTGAACTGATGCTGAGTGAAATGAGAACTAGGAAATCATTGTGCACAGTACAGCAATGCTAGAATGATGATCAGCAATAAAAGACTTGGCTCCACTGATCAATGGAATGATCCAGGACAATTCTGAAGGACTCATGATAAAAAATGCTATCATCCTCCAAAGGCAGAAGTGATGAACTGTGAGGGCAAATTGAAGCACAATGTCTTTCCTTCTTTTCTTCCTTCCTTCCTTCCCTCTCTTCCTCTTTTCTTCATTCCTTCTCTCTCTTTTCTTCCTCCCTTCCTTCCCTCACTCTTTTCTTCCTTCCTTCCCTTCCTTTCTTCTTTCCCTCCCTTCTTTCCTTTCCTCCTTCCCTCCTTCCTTCCTTTATTATGGCCATTATGGAAATGTGTTTTGCAAAATTTGACATGGCTAATTGATATGAACTACTTGCTTTCTCAGTGGATAGAGGGCATGTGAGAGGGAGGGAGAGAATCTGGAGAGAATCTGGAACTCAAAATTTAAAAAAGAAAAGAATGCTAAAACATAAGTAACTAACAATTGTAAAAGAAAGAAAGGAAAAAAAAAACCATTGCCATCACCATTCCCTTCTCTAGATTCTTTCTTTAGGGTCTGCAGAGCCCTCCCCTCACAAAAGCTGGGAATATTCTCCCTTCTTCCCTCTGCCTTCTGAACTTCCTGGCTTCTCTTAAGTTCTAACTAGAGTTCCACCTCCTCCTGGAAGCCTTCCCTCTTGTCGATAGCTCGCTTGTACATGTGCTTGCTCATTGTCTCTCCCATTAGTCTGTGACCTCGAGGACAGGGAGTCTCTTCTTCCTCTATATCTTAGCTCAGCACAATGGCTGGCACACAGATGGCACATAACACTTGTTGACTTCTCCTATGGACCTTAGTTTCTTCCAGAAATGGCAGGAGCTGGAGGAGAGACTGGTCTGGGTGGTCTCCGAAGCCCCTTTCCAGCTCTGTGCCTTGATGTTGGGTGAGGACGGAGAGGAAGAAATGATATGCTGACCTGCAATGAGAGCCCAAGGGCCGCGGAGGGAACTCCAGGCCCCAGGGGAGCACAAGAAAGGCCCAGGCTCAGGGGGACAGAGGCAGCGCTCCCAGGCAGAATCTAAAGTTTAAAAAACATACTTGGTCGTAAGGAAAAATGACTTCCCAAGTCAATGGAGACTGGCTTCTCGAGAGAAAGATTTAAAACCTTCTCCAGAGAAATCTGTGACTCTGGGAAGGGAGAGAATGGTGCTCTCAGAGGGAGTGGGGCAAGGCCACGATGCCTTGGTGTGAGGCAGTGAAACACTCCTGGGAAGTGAGCGCCTTCTCAGAAAAGATCCCTTCAGGTGAGTGACACGGGAAGCCCACCCAGGGTCAAGGCCCAGCTTTGTCACAAGCTTCCATTTCTGGGCCTGGGGAGGTAAATAAGACAGCTTGGACTAGGTGTCTGTGAGGGCCCCAGCTCTCCCGCTTCAGATCAGTGTTCCCCTCTTACTCTTCTCTTCCTTCCAGTCCTCCCTGATGCCTTCCTCTGGCCTAGACAAGTCTGACCTCCATGCCTGTCTCTGCACTAGGAAGGCTAGGATGACCCAAGTTCCTGCTTAAGGAGATGCTCCTTTCCTCTCAACCATCCCCCGTCTCCAGCCCATTCTCCACAGAGCAGCCTCCCCGAGGGCTGTGGCTCACCTTCCCACATTATTCCCCTTCATATTTCCACCCTTAGCTAAATCAGCCTTGTCACAGTTCATCCAAGTCAGCGTCCCGTTTTCTATCCATGCCTTTGCTCAGGCTGCCCCCAACCCCCAATATCCTCTTTTCTCTATGTCCTAGAATTCTCAGCAGCTCGGACATTTCCTTGTCCAAGAAACCTCCCCTGATCCCCACAATGGCCGCCACGTTCTCCTTTCTCAAATTATATCGTAGTTAAAACTTCTCTGTATCTGGGAACAGAACAGAAGTTCCTCAAGGGCAGGAGCTTGAGCTGTTGCTTTTTTGTCTCCAGCACTGCTGCACTGGCTGCCACGTAAGCAGGGAAGGGCTTATTACAGAGAAGTTCAAATAATTCCCCAAAATGCAAATTCTTTCCCTCAGTTCTGTCTCTGGCACAGTCCATGATGCATTTCAGAGAGAATCCGGGGGGGGGGGGGGGGGATTCTGGAAGTCCACGAGATCCCTTTGACAGGGCATGTGTTACACATTTAAAAAATAGCATAAAAAAGGACATTTTGCCCTTTATCACCATTTTGTGAAGTTAAGTCTCCACTTCATGTATGTCTCCTTTTGGAGACATTATTCCCCCTTCCCAGCTACCTTCAACGTATGGAATGGCACAAAACCACCCCTCTCCTTTATCTTAGGGTCCCCCAATCCCCTCCCCCAATAAAAACTTCACTCCCAAGCCTGTTTCTCCCTCCCTATAAATTGTGTATTAACTGCCTAGAAATCAATGCTTGGGGGGCCTTGGCTACTGAGAACTTTGGATTTTATTTGTTTCTAAAGAAATTGCTTGCTAATATAAGCAAATTAATGTGTTTGCTAAATAAATCACTGTCTGGATGTAACCACTTGGTTTCTTTATTTCACTGAAATGCACGGTCTTACCTAGTGGCATAATGGAGAGATATTTGCCCCGGAACTTGCTGGAGATGGTGATTTCCTGCCACAGGGTCCAGCCATTTTTGGAGAACACATGGTGGGCAGCTGCAGGAGGGTGGTGGCTCACCTAAAAACAAGAGGAGGAGGAGGAGGAGAAGAATTCAGATGACCTCCTGAGGTCCGGCACTGGCAAAGATCGACCAAAATGAGTCAGTGTTAGAGAGGCGGTGGAAATCCCAATGCAACCACGCACTCTTGGTGGAGCTGTAAACTGGTACTCCGTTTTGGAAAGCGATTCGGAATTATGTTATCAAGGCAAGTGTCCAAACTCTGACCCGAAGGCAACACTGCTAGTCCCTTATCCCAAGGAGGTCCGCAGAGCACCATCAAGCAATGCTGAAGCCACTGAACCATACCCTATACTGAAGTCAACCTCCCCCTAGCTGACCTTCCTCCTGAAGAAGAGGTTCTGAACGTCAGTAGGCTCCGCCTGTGTGGCAAAGTGTCTGGAGCCGATTCTATTCAAGCCGAGATACAAGGCAGGGGAATCTGCCGCTCAAACCAAAGCTGACCGACATTTCTGGGTTATGGGGCAAGGAGGTTATCCCCCAGGAGTTCGGAGATGCCTTCTTTGTCCATCTCTCTGAAGGAAGGGAAAGGGATTGTCTGTTGACAATCACGATGGTGGTGGTGCGATGTCTCCTCTTGGTCACTGCCAACGAGATTCTTGCCAGAGTCCTCCTGAATAGATTGATCCTTCACCTGGAAGATGGTCATATACCCGAGAACCAGAATGGCTTCAGAAAGGGCCAAGAAGTGGCCAGTATGGTGTTTGCTGTCTGACAACTGCAGGAGAAATGGCAGAAACAGAGCAGAGGTCTGTGGAGAAGGTTTGTTGATTTGAGCAGTCTTTGACACTATTTGCTGCAAGGGCTTGTGGAGGACCATGGCCAAATCTGGTCGCCTGGAGAAGTTCATCAATATTATACATCAGTTCCCCAGTGGTACGCTTGTACGGGTTCTGGATATTGGGTGACGCCGTAACACCTCCCCAGTCACTGATGGAGTCCTGTGCTTGCTTTCATGCTTTTTCATGGCACTTTCAGTGATACCACTGGACACTTCCAACAGAGACAGAAATGGCACCGAGGTCAGCTACTCCCACTGAGGGTAACTTGAAAAGGCCGCTGACCAAGACTAGAGTAGAGTGAGAGCCGGTGCACGACTTTTTGTTCACGTTGTTCACACGCCTAAGGAACACTTGTCTAAAAGACTATTTTACAGCAAACTCACACAAGGCAGGCGCTCACGTGGAGATCGGATAAAGCAAGACAAGGATGCTCTCAAGTTCTCTCTGAAGAACTCTGGAACTGATTGTGAGACGTGGGAGACCCTGGCACAGGACAGCCCATCATCAGAGAAGACTCTGTTCTGTGGGTGAAGCACTACTGCGGGAGCTCAAAAGAAATGTGAGATGCACAAATGCAGAGACGTCTCTATTCTGGCCGTTCGTACTGGACTTTTGGTCCAAGGGGTGGTAGAACCGTCATGGTTCCCACAACAGACCTGATCAGCTATAGGCCGACACACAACAGAGTGAAGTCACTTTTGTCCTCTTCAAGAACAAAGGATAACAGCCAACCCCAAGGAGGTCTACAGTTAAAATAAAGCCCTCCAATACAGCTACTTATTTACAGCAACTCTTTTTTGCAGAAATAAAATGAGAAACAGCTAAATAAGAGGCATATCGATGTCACATGAATCGCCAGAAATAGCGACCAAAAGACTTATTAGTGAAAGCACCAGAATCAGGAAAATAAGACATCCACATGATGGCAACAATTTACATAGAAAAAACAATACAATCTCGACTCAATTTTAAGAGATTATCATGATTAAGTTTGGAGAAGTGAGAGAAAGTCCCACTCACTCCAGAGAGAAAAGGAGCTTCTGTTTTCCACAGGTTATTGCTGAGATGCATTATAGGTACTGTACAATGGGCACTTTCCAAATGAAGCTTTTGACCACCATCTTCAGGTTTTCTTCAGTATTCACTAACATTTTCCCGGGGGGGAGGGGGCAGCTAGATGGCGCTGCAGTGGATAGAGCACCAGCCCTGAAGTCAGGAGGACCTGAGTTCAGATCTAACCTCAGACACTTAATGCTCCTGGCTGTGTGACCCTGGGCAAGTCACTTAACCCCAATTGCCTCAGAAAAACAAAACATAAAAAAATTATTTCCAGGTTTCCTCAAAGACAATGATGTCTTTAAGGAAGACCACAACTTGAAAGCTCACATGGCTCATCTCCCCAACTATTTTTTCTTACAGTTGATGGAATGTAGCAAGTGCTCCCAGCATGCCTTGGGGCACATCCTTAAGCAGGCACTTTCTGGCTGGGCAGAGCTGCTAAGAGCAGGACTAAGAACCCCTAGCGGCCTAATCCAAAGTCTGGTCCATTCCTGTTCTCTCGTTTACCCACGTTCTTATCTCTCCGTTCTTCTTTGGTACCATTGCTACAGGTGATGCATAGGATTTGCCAGATAGACTTTTAAAATGACGTCCCTGGCCAACAGGACTCTGAGATAGTCTCCGAGATCATCTACCGTAGACAAAGGAATCATCCAACATCATTCTCAGAACAGACAGGAGTCAGGAAGCTGACCTATGGGTCACACCTTTGGTACATCTCCCGACTCATGCCCGTCATCTTGTCTACCTGAGCTTCTGTCTCAACCAACTCTTCTATTCTTTTCATATTGGAAAGTCATCAAAGCCTAGTATCTAAGACTAAGACTTTCTGAGACTGGAGAGCAAGTGCTTGGGGATGTTCCCCAATGCCACTTGTTTCCACTGGCCTGTAAAACTCTGCCCAAATGTGCACCTGCAAGAAGAAGCAGACAGCAAAACTATACTAGTGGGGGATCTCAACTTTGCTCTATCAGAACTAGATAAATCACAACATAAAATAAATAAGAAAGAAGCTAATAAATAGAATTTTAGAAAAGGTAGCTAGATAGGCCTTTGGAGAAAAGGAAAGAAGAAAATCAGATTGTTAGTATCAAAGTTTCTTCCTATCACAATAACACACAGAGGAACACCTTGCTGGCCTAGATGGTAAATGGAAGTGGCCACGTCTCAGGCCACATGTGAGGAATCATTGTGCCAATTACTCAGGGTGTGGACAAAGGGCAGGAGAAGCTTATGTAGCACGTGACTTCAAAGTAGCCCCTCAAAGACCATCTTTATATTTCCCTGAGAGTTGAGAACAAGGAGGGGAATAGTGAGCCAGGACGTCAACCCCAAGTTTTCAGCTGTGATGGGAGCGTTTTCCTCCGGGCATGTCCCCCGAGCGTCTGGCCCTGGGTTTCTCTTTGGAAATGGAGGAAATGATGACGAATGCTTTGAGTCCCCTTGTCTATGTCAGGGTCCCCGAGTGCTCTGAGAGGTCTGTTTCCCAGGTTCTGAAGGAGAATCTCCTTCCAGGTGATTGGCAGTGGTGCTTCTCTGTCCTGTTTCTCTTCGTCACTGTCCTTTGCTGAATCCTCATCCGGGTTGTTCCTGCTAACCGTGGGCGCCCCCCAACACTTTGTCCTGGGACCTTTACACCACATCTCCCAGGCTGATCTCATCAACTTTGTCAACTGGCAACTCCTTGCTGTTAATTCCTAGATTTATGGATCCAGTCGTGATCTTTCTAATGAGCCAGTCTCAAACGATTGAGTGCCTTTTATTTATCTAGAACTAGGATGCTCCAGCGACATTCTGACTCAAAATGCTCAAAACAGAACTCTTGACCTTAAACCTTCCTCTTCTCTCAATCTCCCCAGGACCGCCAAAGGGAGCACCGTTCTTCCTTCACCCAGGTGTGTCTTCTTCGGCGTCATCCTCACATCTTCACTTTCATTCATCTTCTAGATCCAATATGGGGGCAAATTTTATCATTTCACTGTTTCTAGCCTCACACCATTTCTGATACAGGTTTCTTCAACTTCACAGCCTCCATCTCCTCTTTCCTACTTTTAAAAATTTAAACAAATTTTTATTTTCAGTTCCAAATCTTTCCCTCCTTCTTCCCCTTCCCCCACCCATTAAGAAGGCAAGAAATATGATAGTCATTAAACCTATTTCCATATGCAATAAACTCTAATTAGTTTCCCTGCCTTGAGTCTGACCCCATTTGAATCCCACGTCAAAGTGTTTTCCATAAAGTACAATTCTGACCACGTCACCTCCCTACTCAAAGTGACCTCTAGGGAGAAAGAAAAAGCATTCTGGATGGTGACAAAATATCCTGCAGGCACCTTATTTGCCGGAGCTGGGGCCCGGAGCTTGGCACAACCATCGCGCTTTGTGCTCTGCCTGATGCCACCCTTTGGCAAAGGGAATTGTTCTGACGGGCACCAGATTTTCACTGATTTCCTGTTTCCCAGGGCCCTGAGAGCCAGAGCGGGCGCCATCTCCTCACAAGCTCACAATCCTGCTTCGTGAGAGAGCCAAGTGCCCCGAACCAGGTACTGCACTTCTGTTCCCCTCGTGCTAATTTCATTCTGCACCCCGCTGCGAGACAACAAACCTGGAGACTTTTCCCTCAGGACCCAGGACACCTGCCTGGTCCACACACGAGTCTGCCGTGGAAACGAGCAATGACACCATGGTTCAGTCTGCTTTTCTGCCTTTGCCCCAGCATGGGAGGCCTTCCTGCTGAGGAGGGCTTCCACTAGCGAGCGTTTTCCTCACTGAGATTCATTTGTGTCCCGATTCTCCTGTCTCTAGCCTGCTTTCTTCCCACCTCTCTCATGTTCTGGCTCTTTCCTTCCCTGCACATACTCTGTGACCACTGGATCCCATCTCAGGGCTTCTGCCCTGGCTGTCTCCTGGCCCCGTAAATGGAATGTTCCCTTCTCCTCCTGGTCCTCCTTGGTCCCAGCTGCTAGTTTCCATTTGCCCTACTTTGTGCTGACACGTCTTCCCATGAGATAGTAAGCTCTGAGGGCACAGACTACTTTTACTTTTGCAGTCTCCATCACAAGGCCTGGCACATAACAAGCCCTTCACAAGAACTTACCTCCTCTGAGATGTTGGTGACTTCTGGTACCCCCTGCCCTGGCCCTGCCCTTGCCCCCAGTCTGCACATCTTTGATTTCCTTCCCTTTTCTCTAGCTCCCTTGGGCAGCTGTCTGGTCTCTGATAACGCCCCTCTCATGCTCGGAGGCCTTCGTCCCGGCCCAGCATCCCTGCACTCAGCCACGATTCCTATTAATTGGTGTTTCTGCCTTGTAGGACACGGACACAAGGAACCATCTCACAAACTGAGTGGTTTAGACTCAGAGTTAATTTAAGTAGGTGGTCTTGCCTCCAAACCCTCAAAATAAATGGAGGGAATTTAAAGTCCTTCACTCTGATGCAATCTCTGCCTTAAGTGAAGAGGGTCAGGGGCCTTGGGAGTCCCCTAATCCCCACAAAAGCGGGAACCGAGCTTCTGTGGGCTGAGTGCTCCCTACCTGCTCACAGAGGGAACGGAAGCCCATTTCTTCCATCTGGTCCAGCTCATACGTCTCTCCCAGCATGGGATTGAATGGCTTAGCTATGCGGTTGACGGTGGTGGAGTAGGAAGACACTGAGAAGGCGGCCACGAAGCACATCTGCTCCGTGGAGTTCTCGCACTTGACGGCCTTGTCCAGCAGTTCGTGGTACTCCAGGTCCTCCGTCAGTCGCTGGAGCATGGACAGGGGCTCATTAAAATTCACCTGCAGAGAGAACGGCACGAGCTCAGCTCTGGACATGGCTGTAGACTTTGCTCCTAGCTTCCTTCCCCGCGAGCACACTCGGGAAAGTTTCCTTATTTGCAAAATAGAGACCATAACAGCACTTACTCATTGCAGGGCTATTCTGAAACTCAAATGATTATGTCTCTATGTAGACAACAGGTAAATGTTCGTCTATATACGCACACATACGTATCACAGTTAGTCAGCAAGCCTTTATTAAATGCTTCCTACGTGTCAGATAAAAGGAAGGCAAAGGAGCTTCGTCTCAAGGAGCTCACACTCTAAAGGGGGAAGGACAATACACAAACCACTAAGTACAAACGGACTATATATAGGACACATTAAAAATAGTTAGCAGTGGATACAGCACTGGCCCTGGAGTTCAAATCTGGCCTCAGACACTCACTGGCTGTGTGACCCTCACAAAAATCACTTAACCTCAACTGACTCAAAAAAAAATCAGCAGAGGAAAGGCCCTAAAACTGAGAAGAATCCTAGGGAAGGGAAGGGAAGGGAAGGGAAGGGAAGGAAGTGGGAGGCTGGATATACTTTGTAGCTTTTACATTTAGACCCATCCTGAACAAGAACCTGTCAATCGAGAAGATCATACTTCATAACTATGAATTTGACAACCCCTATTAGTCGCACAATCCCAAATCTTGATTGTGAAAACAGCATCATTTCAAGAGATCCTAAATGTCCGGGGATCTCAGATCTCACTCTCCTCTACAAGCACATCACTTACATGGCTATAACTGGCCACACTCAGCTATCATTCCAGCTCCTTCTTTACCGTACAAGCCCAAACCCTCTTCTTCATGCTCACTGTGACCCCCAACCCCTCATCCCTTCAGGGCTTTCTCCTCTGCTCTAACTAAACCCTCCTCCCTTTGCCATCTTGACCCTTCAATCAACCAGTTCAACTATGTAACGTCTTCTACTCTCCAGTCCCTTGGCCCTTATATTGTTGAAATCTGCTAGACCTCAGTCTTGGCTCCCTCCCACTGGCTGCTGCCTTTGCTCCTGTAGGTGTTGACAAATCAAACTGGGAAAAAAGCACGCGACTGTTCGGACTGGGCCCAGAACTAATTTTTATTATCTAGATCTGTGGGTGCTCTTGCTGTTGCTAGGTAACCTGACCTACCTCCATTACCACTTCCCCATTTCAACCTCCATGGTGGCTCTTTCAAACCTTCTCATCCCTCCACATATTTCCATGGTTTCCTTGCTCCTTTTTCTCCCTGTGAGAATTTTGTCTCATTTTTCACTGAAAAAAATCGAGGTAATTCTCCGATTCTCCTCCTCTCTCATCATTCAAATGCCTTCTTCCCTCTCTTCTGTCACCCTTGGCTCCCACGAGGAGATGGCTCCTCTCCCTGTCAAGGCGACCCCTCTAACCTGAAGAGTCGGGCTCCATCCCAGCCCGGTTTCTCCAGCACATTGCCCTCCTCACTTACCTTCCTGGCTGCTTCTCTACAATCTGCCCGTCTCTCATCCTCTCTTGACCCAGGCAGCTTTGCCAGCTCCCCTCCTGTCTCTCCTCCAGTTTCTGGTCAAGCTCCCAACGCTCTGTGTTCTGTCTTCAGAGCTCATCATTCAACAGAAATGACCTTCTCTCTCTGAACTTCCCCACGACCCTTCGATCACCCAGTCGGGGACAGAATTTCCTCCTGGATGCTAACTTCTCCCCAGGCTCTCGGTTAGTCTCTTAGCTGTCTGACCTTTCCTCAGTCTTCTTTGCTGGATCTTCATCCAAGTTATATCTGCTAACTGCAGGTGTCCCCCAAGGCTCTGTCCTAGGCTACTTCTCGCTTCCTTTGCTCCCAGATTATCTCATATACGTATCTGGTCAGTTTTTCTCCTGCTCTCCAGTATCACATTTCCAAATGCTGCTTGGATATTCCAATGATCGTCTCTATGCAGATTTATGCCCTTTATCCAGCTGCCTCTCAACCCGGCTATCCTGTAAACATCTTAAAGCCAAGGTGTCCAGAACTGAATTCGTTATCCTTATCCCTGAGCCCTTCCCCTTTTTCTAACTTTCCTATTACTGCTGAAGGAACCATCATCTTCCCTGTCGCCAAGAATCGCAACCCGTCTTCCTTAATTCCTCTCTCACCCCTACATCCGGTCTGTGGTCACATCTTTTTTATTCATTTTTTACCTTCTTGACGCTTCTCGTTTGTATCTCATTTTCTCCTCTCAGAGTTTAGCTCATCCCCTCCTTCCCAGACTATTGCCACAGGCTGCTGGTGGGTCCGCCTGAACAAATCTCAGCTGCCAAAGGGATTTCCACATGCCGCTGCTCCCACCACCGTGTCTACGTGCTCAATCAATCACTTCCAGAATCAAATACAAAATCTGTCGTTTGGCTTTTAAAACTCTCCATAACCGGACACTTCCCAGACCCTCCCACTTTTCCAGTGTTACTTCTTGCATTCCTGACACTGGTCTCCTTGCCGTTCCTTCCTCTCCTGACTCCCGGTGTTTTCACACTCAGGCTTCCTTAAAGGCCCACTTAAAATCTGTTTCAAGTGGGAATGAGGTAGCTGATCACAGGGTCAGAGAACCGTGGAAGTGCAAGGAAGCTTAGAGACTGACTATCCCAAAGATTTTTATAGACAAGGAAGCTGAGGCCAGCTGAGGTCACAAAGACAGCAAACTAGGACTTTCCATCACCATACTCATTGCCTATATCTTTTGAGAGTTAGAACTATGCAATTCCTAAACTCTCTTTTCCCTCTATTTTCTTTTGTTTTTTTAAAGCAAATATAATTTATTGATGCTTTTTTAAAAGAAAACATTCATTTCTGAAATATGTATCATTCACCCCAACAAATCATTCTTTTGTAGAATTAAACAAGGAATGAAGAATAAACCAACTCAGTAAAACCAAGCAGAGCATCGGTCAAGACTGCACACCCCAGGTTATTCTTCAAGCACTGATTAAAAGTGCGTGTAATGTTCAATATCCCTAGTCCGCCATCTTTAGTCAAGGGAAGGGGCTAAGCTTGATCCAAATGATGAGAAAGTATGTCTTGTTTTCCCTTTCCATTTATGTTCCTATGAGTATTGTGATCATAGTTTTCCTGGTTCTACTGACTTCATTCTGTATCGACATAGGTGAACTTTTCTAGACTTTTCTGAATTCTTCCATCAGTGTTTCCTACGGCACAGTAACTTTCCTCCACACCCCACAGTTTGCTTGGCCATTCTCCAGTGCCTGGTTATCATAAAAAGTAATGATGTGAACATCTGGCGAAGAGTGGGACCAAGGGAAAATGAACATTTCAGTCCCTTGCTTAACACAATTCCTAAATGGTTGTCCCAATTCCCAGCTTAATCAGGGCCTGTCTTTCACAGTGATCGTCATCTCTGCCACTTTGCTGGTTTGCCCAAACGAATCTATTATCTGCAGAGACAATGGGCCTGCACCCTCCCTTTTACCCAACCTTGCTCAGATGACCTTAATTTAAGCTCTGGCTCTCCTGCCTGCTCTGTGGGTGAGCCCCTGGTGCCTCCTTTTTAAACACAGGTTTCATGGATGAGCTTGGAGGTCTCAGGGTCCAGGCTTGGGAGCTCCCAGGTGTTCCTAGGCAGCCTGAAGAAAACCAGCTTGGCCATGACCAAGTGAGAAGCAGCAGGGCACGGCAGAAGAGCCCTGCCCAGGTGAGCGGCACAACCTTATCGAACCGCTTGTCTCTTCATCTGCACAATGGAGAGAACCCTGCACTTCAGGCCTCTCTCAGGGCTGGGATGGGGACAGGACCCCTCACATCCTAGACTACAGGAGTAACGCTCATCCTTATCACCAAGTCACAGCCCTGGGACCCAGACAGACTTAGGGCCACTTTTCTCTCTGGGTGTGAAATACAAAGCATGAAACCATGGGGGAACCCCCAACCGCCCCCGCCGGGGCCCCGTCACTTACAGGCATGGGGATCTTGGACAGCTCTTTGCCGATACAGTTCTTCATTATGCTCCAGAGGTTAACGTTATAGTTAGGTTTGTCAGGGATGCGTGTCCTCCTCTTGACTTTGGGTGGGATGCCCCCTTTGCGCGAGACGTTCCCAAACACCTGCCAAAAAATCAGAAGGAGGAGCTGGGGCCTGGGGCTTCAGCCTGGCGGAGTGCCAGGGAGAGTGCCAGGGCATGTGCTCGGTGGGTGGCAGGGCTCAGGCCTGGGGGGCGCCAGGCATTCTGAGCCCTGGGCAGGCCTGGGACTACCGGGGCCCGGCCTCCCTCCACATCTGCCAAGCTCACCCCCCCGCATGTCCTGGCACCCTCTGAGCAGGGCCAGCCTCAGGCCCATGGGGGAAGCAGCTTCTTTCCCTTTCCCAGACAGAAGCGTCCTCATTTGGAAGACACTGGGAAAACTCAAGAGAGGGGAGGGGGTCTTTCGGTCTTCAGGCTCGAGCTGTTGCCTGGCTTCTGGCCCCCAGGCCTCCCGAGGTCTCACCCACTGCCCCGGCCCGGGGAGCCCATCCTCTCTGGCCCGGCTTACTCACATGGTCCTCAGCGTTCCACTCATCCACTGGGCTCTCCTCATTCCCACCTTCAGCAGATCTGTGGAAAACATAAAGGTCAAGCGGTGTTTGTCGAGCCTCGTCTGCAGTCCAAAAGACTCTGGGGTTCCCCCACACCCCAGTTTAAGCAGACGGCTTTTTGCCTGAGCACCTCCAGGAAAGGCCGGCCCATAGGGCAAGCTCTTGCGGCTCCTCCCGGGTGCTTGTCCAGGGGCCAGGCTTGCTAGGAGGAACGCCAAGGCTCATGCTGGGGTGTGAAGGACCCCCAAGGTCCTTTCCCCACCGTACTCCCCAGTCCCAGGACTCCTGCATCGAGGAGCCTGCACTGAGGGACCTGTTATCCTGGAGGGAGCGCCCAGGGTCTGCGAAGGAGGTTTGGCCCTCTGCAGGGCACTCGTCATTGTGTCCTCGCCGCCCACTAGGTGATGGAGGCGGGATTACCTCTGTTTTGCAGGTGAGGAATTGGGTCTTCGAGAACTGACGGGTCCCCTGCCTCTGTCCCACAAGGAACGGGCCGGCAGCCCCTTGCACAAAGGGCCATCGCCAGTGAGATGAGCCTGCGGGTCCCTGGCCCAGGACAGCCCTTTCTGACTCTGCTCCCGGCTGGACAGGGGACCTCAGGCACGTCACCGGCCTCTGCGATTTGGGCTGACGATTCCTAAAGGGATCCCCCTCCTCCTGCCCCAAACCCTCATCTTTCTCGTTGGGACCATTTCTCAGCGAGTCCCCCTGGTGCCCCTAACTGCCATATTCGGCCGCTTGGCCAAGTCTAGTTACGGCTCCCTCCTCTCCAGTGCCCATCCGGGTCACCATCCCTCATGTTAAGATGCTTCTGTGATGGGCTAATCTCCCTCTCACGTCCTCCCCAGGACAAATCTTTCCAGTTCCTACAACGCAGCCCAGCCAACAGCAGGAAGGGCTGACCACACGGCAGTGCTGGGAGGCCGCCTGTCTCCAAGAAGGGCACGTGCCGACGGTCCTGGAGTCGGGAGGGCCCAAATTCTGATCTGTGCTCGATGGTTACCCTGCACCATCCTCCTCCTCTGTGTTTGTGGAACAAAGCAGTGAGAGAAGGCCAGGGGAGGAAAGAAGGGGGCTCTGAATCTCTGGAAAGCTAGCGCAGCCCTCAAAGCCATCCCCCTTTCAACAGAGGAGGGAATGGGCCCCCCCACACTAAGCCACACCGACCAGTGATGTGTCAGGGCCACGACTGCCTTTGGCTCTTTGGAACCAAAGGGCAGGGAACCATGGGAATGCAGAGAAGAGGGGGCTTCTTGTGAGGGACCGAGGCAGGTTTCACAGATCTGAAGGACGAGTGGTTTGGAGTCAGGACTTCCAATGCCTTGGTGTTCTCCAATGCCCCCGTGTCCTTTGGATTTGGATTCTCTCCTTGCTCTGGAGTATAACTTTAGAACGGTCAAGCTATACAAGGAGCTTCCGGACCCCCAGACTATTTAGGGTTTAGAGACGCCCCCTCCCCCAACCTCAATCCCATTTTAAATGTGAAGAAGAGTGATTCTCGAGAAGGTCGCCCGTCTTCGGTACTTTGGAGGGAGTCGGCCAATGGCATGGCCAGGACCAGGACTCAGTGGCCCCACAAGGAGCAGGGTCACTTTTGTCCGTATTTAATCTTCCCTAGGGCCTCGGGAGCCTCTGAGCACCCGATGTTTCCCGTGCAGCCTGTGCGACGCACCCTGGGCCGTTGGTAAGCGACATCCCTTGTGGGCCGGGACGACACGTGCAGACATACCTGTTTTCTTTTGGGTCTGTGATTACTGTGATGAAAGACGAATCTTCCATGGCGTCAAAATACTCTGTATCCTCATCTTCGTCACTGATCTCCCCTGTGGCCCCTAGGAAAACACCTCAGGTTAACCCCAAGTCGCCCAACAACTTCAGTAAGTAATAATACAGCCTCCTGCCAGGTGGACCACTGTTAAAAAGGACTCCAGCTTATCCAGCTGTCGGTAGCAGCAGATTCCGTGCCCACACTGGGATAACCTGGTTGGACCGCTCCCGGGGCATCCCCTCCATCCCCGTAATGGTGAAGAGCAAAAGCACCCAGTCCATCTGCCCCCTCACTTCCATAGCTCCTCCGCTTCCACGCCCTCTCCTCACAACCTCGTGCAGTAAGGAACAAAAGCTCCGACTCGTCCTGCCTTATCTGACTTCCTTGGGGTGCTCTGGCCCCAAACTGCCCTCCCGTTCCTATGCCGTTAGTTGATTCTGTCCTGATTAGCAAAAGGCAGCCTAGCATTACCCTGGCCAAGGCCTCTGTCTGATCCTAAGGGGGTCTTGCCTCCTCTTGGGGTCTGTCTCATCTAGGAAACGAGGGGGTGGAACAGTTCCTGTTCTGGCAGTCTGAGATTCAGCTCAATTATTTCCTGCTTCTTTCCTTTTTTTAAAGCTCATTTTCCTATTTTCTCTGCTGAGGTGCCCAGGGCCCTGGGGCCAGTGGGGAGCTCACAGAATAGAACATAGAGGGCGGGGAATGGTCCTTGGTGCCCCTCCAATTGGCTGCCTTTTCTCCAGGCCCCAGCTCCACAGTGTGACCCCAGCCAGCAGTGTGTGCATCGGGGATGCTCCTCCTGACTTTCAGCAGCTGATCCCTTACCCAGAAGTAAGTGGGATGCTTCTCCGAGTTTCACTTGTTCTCCCTGGACCCCCTTGGCTTGCCCTATCATGGTGCATGTTACCTGTTCCCGCCTGGTTCTAAGCCGCCTGATGGGCTTCCCCTAGATTCTAAAACACATTTTCTCCCGCCCTAAGCTGTTCTGTTCAGCACCAAGAGGGCTTCTCTGAGTTTAAATCCCAGACTTCATAGCAATGGGCTACGAGGCGAGTGACCTCAGCTGTCTAAGCTCTAACGAGGTGCCTAGGATTTACTGAAGCTGAAGGGGCTGGTGTCTGCTCAGATGCTGGCAGATTCTGGGGGATTGGGCCTTTCTCTAATATCTCTCCCTGTTTGGGTCCTGATAGCCCTTAAGAGACAGAAACCCACTAGCCTCTATCTGTTCCCGTAAATACTGATCTGGGCAGGGCTTGGAAAGCCAGAGGCCCTGAGGTGGCCCACGAGAAGACTCGACTGAGGCCCTACTTACTCTCCAGCCAAGCTGTCTGCTTTCACCTGGGAAGCTACCTAAAAGACGGCTGTCTTTTCCTTGGGATATTCGGGGTCTCTTTCATTCCTAACCCTAGAGGTCTAGTTTTCAAATCTGGACCAAAGCTCATGAGGTCAGAACCAAGAACAGTGGCCCAGGATTCTCAGTGAGCCTCATTCTACGTCAGGGACAGTGACTACTCCCTAACGGATGACAATTTCTCCAAAAATCTCAGTGATCCTGTAGACAATTTTCTTAGCAACTTGGGAAATGCAGAGAAACAAGACATGTTTCTTCCCCCTTGGAGTTCTCTGGGTCTGTGTGCCTGTTTCTCTCTCTCATTCTCTCTGTGTCTGTCTCTCTCTCTGTGTGTCTGTCTCTGTTTCTGTCTCTCCTTTCTCTCTCTCATTCTCTCTGTGTCTGTCTCTGTCTCTCCTTTCTCTGTGTCTGTCTCTTCTTTTTCTGTGTGTCTCTGTCTCTCCTTTCTCTGTGTGTCTCTGTCTCTCCTTTCTCTGTGTGTCTTTTTGTGTCTGTTTCTATCTGTGTCTCTCTTTTGTCTTTCTCATTTGTGTCTGTTTCTGTGTCTCTCCTTTCTCTGTCTCTCTCATATTTGTGTGTGTCTGTTTCTCTCTGCCTCTGTCTCTCCTCTGTGTCTCTGTCTCTCCCATTGTGTCTGTGTCTGATTCCCTCTGCCTGCCTCTGTCTCTCTCCATACCATTTCTCATAGGCATCTCTAAATCAAGTCCAAAACTGAAGCTTCTCTCCTCCCAAACTCCCTTAGGCTGTCCAGGATGCTGCCTCTTCCCGTTTGTCCAGGCCCACCCCCCTCCCACTCCCCACATATCCACACCACTGCCAAAGCTTGTCATTTCTACTTTCACAACCTCTCTCCTAGAAACACTTTCAGGCACTTTCCTAATTCAGGCCTTCAGACTCTTCCCTAGACTTGCGCCCCAACTTCCCCACGCCAGTCCATCCTCCACTCAAGCCGCCAAAGTGATTTTAAGGTGTACCCCTCCCCAGTGATTCTGGCTTCTCCTACTGGCTCCCTGTGGCCGTCAGGATCAAACCCAGTGTCCTGGGACATTTCTAAGACCCTTTCACACTGGGCCCATTCTGATCCCTCCGGGCTTGGCTCCCCCTTCCCCATCCTCGACGGGCCTCCTTACTGTGGCTCAGTAAGGGCTCTGCGGCTCTCGGCTGCAGGCCGTCCCCCAGCACTCCCTCCTTCCCGCTGCCCTCTTGGTTCTCCTGGCTCCTGACCTGCCCGCCTGCAGGAGGCCTTTCCGAATATTCGTCTGTGTCTTGTGTGTGCTCGTCTCCGCCACCAGCCCGAGAGCCCCCCGAGGACAGGGGCTGGGCTTGTGTCTTTCTTGGTGTCCCCAGGACCTGTCACATAGGGAGCGCCCGATAAATGTTTGGAGACTGACTTTTCTCTTCGTGTCTTCCCTCTGACATTCCCTCCGGTTCTGTCTGCCTAGCGAGCTACATCTATCGACTCTGTCGGCACGCCGTTGTGCCTCTTCAGTCAGCCATGGCTGACTCCCTGGGACCCCACTGGGGCTCTTCTTGGCAGAGAGCCTCCAGCTCTGTTAACAGATAAAGAGACTGAGGGACACAGGGTGAGGGGACTTGCCCAGGCTCACCCAGCTCGCAGGGGTCTGAGGCTGGATCTGAGCTCAGGAGGAGAAGCTTGCTGACTCCGGGCCCAGCACCCACCTCCCCCTGCTGCCTGGCTGCCCCTGTACCCAAGGGCTTGCTGGCTTCCTTCCCAATTAGATTGTGAGCTCCCTGAAGACAGGGACTGGGGTTTCTTTCTAGCATCCCCAACAATGAGCACAGCAGGCTCGAACTCAAGACTGTCCCCCTCCACACCCCCCACCCCAGAGTACCACCGCATGGCTGCTCCTTCTGCACTTCTCCATTTCAAACCTGGACTTGCCCACTCCCCCCCTCCCTAGACTCTGATAATGAGGCAGCCCCTCTCCCTCGGTCCTTCTCCAGCACGATACCTCCCCCTCATCTCTCTCCCCTCATCAGGATCTTTAACCTGCCTTATCTGTGGGCTTCAGGCCCACCTCCTCAAGCCTGCCTCCTCCTCCCCTCACGCCATCTCATCTCCTCTCCAGCTTTCAATCTGTCTCTCCATTTCTTTTCTCCCTCTCTTCTTAATGTCTCGGTTTCTGTATGTCTCTCTGCTGATCTCACCTCTGTTTCTTTTCCCTCCCACCCTTCACCCCTTTCCCCTTCTTTCATTCTTTGTCTCTCTTTCCTCCCTCCCCTTCATCTCTCTCTCATTCTCTGTCTCTCATTGTCTTCTCTCTGTCCCTCTCTGTCTCCATCCCTCATTCTTTCTCCGATCTCTGTCTCTCTCATTATCTTCCTGTGTCCCTCTCCATTTCCATCTCTCATTCTATGTCTGTCTCTCTCTCATTCTCTGTCTCTCCATTTTGTCCTTCTAAACTCTCAGAGCAGCTGTTGTCACTCATTTCCCCACTTCCTTTCTTCCCATCTCTTCGTAACCCTCTGCGGTTTTGCTGACACTGCCCCCTTTAGTGGCTAATTCTGATGGTCTGTTTTCGTCCCTCATCTTCTCTGCTGTATCCCACATTCTCGAACATCCTCTCCTCCCGTCGACTCTTCCCTTTTCATGACCCTGGTCCCTCCTGGCTCTCCTCCTGTCTGACTGCTCCTCAGCCTCCTTACTCATCCCCAAGACTGTCTTTTAGACGCCCTTCTCTCTGTGACTTCATCAGCTCCTGTTTATGCAGATGACTCTTCCAAACTTTCTTATTTTTGTCAAAAATGTCACTATTCTTCCAATCCCGCAGATTTGTAACCTCAGCATTATCTCTGGCTGCTCACTCTCCCTGATACCCCCTCCCCCCCTTAACCCTCATGGAGAGGACCCCAAGCCTCTCACTTGTCACATTTTACTATTTTAAACTCTACAGCCTCCCTTGACCTGAGTCCCCTTAGCTCTTATTTCAAGGCCTTTATCACTCCTCCCCTGAGTTCAGGCTGACCTCCTAAATGATCTGAGTCAACTATCTCCCCACTCTAGTGACCAGTGTGCAGAAACCACTGAGCCCCCCCACTTCATAAACTCTGGGAATGCGCTATTGCCGTTTGGCATTTTAAAGGCCTTATTACTGGAAGCCAAAAAGCCTTTCCAGCCTCATTTTATTTCCCCCTGCATGCCCTGTGATTCTCACAAACTGGCTCTCTCTGTGTTCCTCATCCTTGGCGCTCTGGGCCCAACTGTTGCCTGTGCCTAGAATACCCCCATTCCTCATCTAAACCCAAGAGACGATGACCTTCTCAGTGAACCTTTTCCTGAATCCTCCCCCAAATAACAGCAAGCTCCTCCCCAACTATCTTATATTTAACAACTTTGCATTGATTTGTATGTGCTCTTTGTATACAAAATGATTTTTACATTGCATATTACTTTTAGATGTACATGTTATCTTCCTGGCTAGAATATAAGCTCTTTGAGAAGAAAGTTATTTCACATTTTATGTCTATGCCCCTAACCCAGCATTGGGCACACAGCAGGTGCTTAATTAAGTGGCTTGGGTGGCACAGTGGCGTCAGCAAGACCTGAGTTCAAGTATGCTATATACGTAGTAGCTGGGTGACCTGAGTCATCGAACCCCCGTTTGCCTTAGTTCTCAGGGCCTAAGAAGAGCCCCAAACAGTCTCTGCCTTGAAGGAGCTAAACAAGAGCAAAGCAGCCGTGTTTGTGGAGGATACACACGGGGGCAATGGAGGGGAAGTGGAGCACCCCATGAGGCGGCGAGGGCCTCAGATGGGGGCCCGCGGAGCATGAAGCCCAAACGCCTGCCCGTGGCAGGAATCGCTCCCTCACCTGCTCTGACGGGGCTCACTGGGTCTCTGCTGGACACATGCAGGAGCTAGTTGGGAGTTCTCATCCTGATCTAAAATTGAGGTCTTCTGGGCCAGGTGACCAATCAGAAGGGAAAGTAACTCCTGTAGAATCTCAGAAAGAAGAGAGGCTACAGGAGCACGAGTGGAGTCGGAGGAGGCACTGGGGAAAGAAATGAGGAAATCTTGTTTCAATAGTGAGAGAAGGCACCACGGAAGGAGAGAGATGCATGACAGGAGGCCATCAGAATCTCACAAAGGCTGTGGGTTTTGAGATAGAATACTCCCTCTCCTCAAGAGAAAGGGAATCGGGGCTCAGAGGGACAGCTGCCTCTCAGGAGACTCCCAGCGGAATTTCCAAGACACATGGCGGTGGTAAGGGCCATGACGAGCTGCACAATCAGGGAAAAAGAGGCTATATCCTCTCTAAAACTCAGAACTGTTATGTCTAACCAAGACTTAGGGGGCCAGAAGGCAAAATTTATAAAGCAATAATATAGAAACTGTTTAAGAGGAAGAACCCAAAATAGTTATCACAAAAGCTGTTAGTCTATGAGAAACGCAGAGAATAAAGATGGGTTCAATAAGTATAATGACCGTGAGTCAAAGAATAAAAGTCTAGTATAGAAAGAGAACATAAGTAATGAAGAGAATGTGGGAGAGAAATCCTTTTTAGGAAAAAGGCAAAAAGGAGAAATATGAATTGCTCATGAATTGGCTGAACCAGGATAATAAAAATGATACTATGACCTAAATTATTTGCTTATTTAGTGCCACATCAATCAAACTACCAAAGGATTATTTTGTAGAGCTGGAAAAAAAATAAGATTCTTTTTGGAGAAACAAAAGATCAAAAATATCAAGGGAATTAATGGGGAAAAGTGGGTCCCAGAAGTACCAGATCTCAAACTAGACCACAAAATCATAATTGACAAAATAATGTAGGTGTTGGATAAGATAGAAAAAACTTAATTAGTAGAACAGATTAGGTACACCATATACAGAAGCAAAAGAGAACAGCAAGCTAGAGTTTGATTAATCCCCAAATCCCAGACATTGGGGAAAGAACTTACTTGATTCAATAAAAATTGTTAAGAAAAGTGGAAAGTAATCGGGCAAAAATTAGGTATAGATCCAACATTTCACATTCTATACCAAGAGAAGCTCCAAATAGAGATATGAGTTAGATATAAAGAGAGACATCATAAACAAATTAGAGAAGCATGGAAGACATTATCTGTCAGGTCTATGGATAAAGTGAAGTTCATGATTAAAAAAAGAGAAAGAGATTCACTGGAAGTAAAACAAACAATTCTGATTACATAAAAATAAGAGAAGTTTTTGGTTTTGTGTGTGATTGAAACTAAGACTTTAATTGTACACCTGGTCAGTTGTGAAACGTTTACTCGTATGATTTAAGTAGAGTTCTAGCAGAGTATCTGTATTTGTATATTTGCACTGTCATTTTCCTTTGCAGTGTATTTATATTTGTGCATTGTGGGTACTCGTTAAGTCGTGTTAACTTTGAGTGTTCATCTTTGGAATGGGACAGATGTGTGGTAAAGGCAAAAGAGAGGCTGAGGCAGTTCCCAACAACTCGCCTCCAGAACAAACATGGGTCTTCCAAATGTATAATAAATACGGTTCTGACCGTCCCTCATCTTGCCAGGATTGGGCTGGTTTTGACTAGAGATACCCTAGAACTTTGGTGGCCTCGTTGGGGCATCTTTGGTGAGATCAAATTAGAGCATTTAAGGCAGAAATTGATGAATAAGGAAACAGCCTCTTAAATGGGACAGTATCATAAAGAGTACTCAGAGGGAAAGGAAAGAGACCATGGTCTGAATTAGAATCATTGAAAGGATTAAATCATTTGAAAATCTCCTTAACAACCCCAAACTCCTCAATTACCTAAACTATTCCACCTTTACCAAAAGACTCTAGCTCCCCAGCTTCTATGTTTCTTTTCAAGATACAAACCAAAATCTGTGTAGGGAAAAAACCTGAGGACGGTGGCTTGGTTAGAAGCGATAGCTTCAAGCCCTGAAAGCAGGGAGAACTTGGAGCTATTGCCAAAAAGTATCCCGGCCCCAGGGAGGATTCCATAGGCTTTGCAGAACGATTCCTATTCAGCCTGGTATCCAGATCTGTATTAACTCACGGTTGTTTTGGTCAGAAAAAGAGACACTAAAAATTGGTGCCAAAAAGGTAGTCGGGAGGATCCAGGGAGGATCTTAAGATAGATTGGGACTCTAAGGGCAGAGGTAAGGAGCATTAACAACTTGTCCTTTATGGATGAAACTCTCCTTGCTTTCCTCTGACCCACTGATTTAACAAAGGACTCTGGGTAAATAACAGACTTACCCAAGCTTCTGATGCCATTTCTGGTCTCAAACATGACCATGCAGTCGGTTAAGTTCAATTTCTTTCCTACTTTTTAAATAATCTTCACCTACCCACCTCTAAACAAACTTAGGCTATTTCTGACATTGGGTTCCACCTTAAGATGCGGCATGGCTGGCAGTTACTCTGGCAGAAGAGGATATAAAAAAGAACTCAGGGAAGCCAAAAGAAATTTTTTCCTTGCAACCCTTCTGTAACCGCAGTAGCCCAAACCTTATAGTTCCTTCCCTTTGCCACCTCCCCAAATCAAAATCAATCAGCCAGGAGTTTATTTTACTTGTGGAAAACCTGGCCACTGGAGGAAAGAATGTAAAAAGCAGGGCTGGAGTGGATATTGAAGAGAAAAAGAAAAGGCATCCCAGAAATCATTCAGGGATGCTCCCTTTAATCCCCAAATTCAATTAAAATAGAAAAAAAACCCACAGAAAATAAAATTTTAAAAAATGAATAAAAACAAGTTGAAGAGGAGGAATGAGAGATTTTACTTGATAACTGAAGGGAAAAAAGAAAAATAAACAGCTAGATAAAAGCAAGAAAGACAAGGATCTAATGAATGAAAAAACAAATCCACACAACTCTAAAACTAAGAAGTAGAAAGAAGTAGCAAACAAAGAGGGAGAAGTAGGACCTTACGAGTGAGGGGAAGAAAGCTGATGGCAATAGAGCTGCCTTAAATAAAGTTAAGCTAAAGTAACTGAAGAGACGCAGTACTGTCTTTAATAACGGCTAATAAAAGCTAGCATTTAAAGAGGGCCTATTATGTGCTGAGTGCGGTAGAATTATTACCTCATTTGATTCTCACAATCACTTGGGGAGGGAGGTGCTATTATTAACAACATTTTACAACTGAGGAAACTAAGGCAAGCAGAGATTAACTGTCTTGCTCAGGGTTCCATAGCTAACAAAAGGGGAATTAGAAGTCAGATCATCCTGACTCCAGACCCTGCATGGCCAAAGAAAAATCCTAATCTGGAAAGCCATGATCAGAGACAGATGGAGAAAATATTAACTTAACTCTTGTAATTTAAAATGAGGATGGGTTACACATCCATTAAGATGAGATAAAGAGTGGGACATCAGCTGGGAAAATAAAACCCCATAAGCTGCTGCATTAAAGGAGGACATTTAAGAACAAGACATTCTTTTGCAGATATTCTGTCGTGTCTGATTCTTCATGTCCTTCTCTGGGGTTTTCTTGGCAGAGATCCTGAAGAGCTCTGCCATTTCTTCTCCAGATCATTTTACAAATGAAGAGACTGAGGCAGGCAGAGTGAAGTGACTTGGCCAGGGTCACCCAGCTAGAGTTACAGGCCCCTTTTGAATTCTGGGCTTCTCGACTCCAGAGCCACAGATTTAGCTGTTGTGGCACCTGGCGGTCCACAAAAACACATGCAGATAAAAATGAGATACTGGAAGGGAAACTTTATCTCTTCATAATTTCCATCTTTATAGCTTCCTTTTGTTCTTTGGGGAAAGCTGAGGAGTCATTTCTATGGACACCCATGCGATGGGACACGAGCCCGCAGCAATCCTGTTCCCTTGGTTTCTCACTTCCTGAGCTAATGTGCTCGATTACACTCTCAAGGCTGGCCATCTTCCCAGAGACATCTTGTCAAGGTCTTTCCTAATAAGCTGTTCCCAAAATGGGCTTCAAACTGCTTAGGACAGAAGGGGGTGGGAAGATGACTTCACTGGATCAGAAGGCCTGATGAGAAAGCCTGGGCAGGAAAGAGCGGCTTTTGAAAAGAAGTAAAGTCGTAACGTAAACATGTGTTTAAGAACATGATGTCTGAAACTGGGATTTGGCTTTTGGGGCCACAGCCAGGAATGATAGTTTCGTGGCCAGCCATGGAGTCTGTAGAATAAATCTGACAAAAACAGATGAATGTGCAAACTGCAGATCTAACCAAAAAGGCTTTAAAGTGATGGAGAAAAGGCCAAGCTGGATCCCACGGAGTGGAGCTACACTAAGCGGGTGTTTATGAATGCATAGAAGACAAAATCCAAGAAAAGTTCAGCAATAAAACACTTGGTCTCAGACAGAATCTAAATTCAATTGCGCAAAGTATGAATAAAAAAGAAGTGAATTAGATCTCCTGGGGTCAGGAGGGAAATCAGACCTCTGCGGTATCACGGAGGCACACCTCCTAACTAAAGGTATCTACCTCCTACCTGGAAGAGGATTCTGGGAAGGTAGAGATGAGCATGTGAAAAATCTGTGATTTGGTTTCTCTGAGTATTCCCTTCACCAATGCAGGTAACAATCTATCTATAAATTAGTGGGAGATCTAAAAAATTAGCTTGTGAAGATTAAAAGAAAAACAGAAGCCATCTTGTAATGGGAGTATACTACAGACCGCTTAGACAGAAGGGAGAAATTGATGAGTTCGGGAAACAGCTTACAAATTTGCTGTGGAGACTTGCTAGAATAATAAGGGGTTACCTGGGACTCATTTCTTGCCAAAAGAATACATTTCTAGGGAGTTCATATTTTAAAAAGTAGAAATCGTCAAGGAAAATGTTATTTCTAGACATGATTTTGACCAATATGGAGAAGGTGATTTGTGTTGAGTGGCTGATGAGTATAATATTTTTATATTTCAAAGATAGCTACAAATATGGACAGAAATAAGATACTTCGGCATGGGCATACCAAAAGTCCCAGAGGAAATTAAGTGACTAATGTTTTTCCAATCGATATTTATCTAGTAAGAGTAGATCTGCACTTAGGCACTTAGGCACTGCAAACCAAGGGTAAGATAAAAACATCCCCGGTGCTAAGCGGCAGGCACTGAGTTGCCCTTCCGGCAGTGGCCGGTATCCCAGCAGAATTGTGATGCTGCAGCCAGGTTTTAAGTTTTCCAGTCTTTTTCATAAACTGGAGGCAGCATCATTAGAATGAGAATCCTAGACCCAGGGCACTGAGAGTCTGGCGTGCTGGCTACCCCATTCCCACAAGTGGTCATCCAGCTTCCACCTGAGCATTCTGACAGGAGGCAGCTTCCTGTCTTCCAAGGCAGCCCCTTGCATGGATGAAGAGCTCAGTGTTAAAAAGTCGTTCTCTTTGCACTAGCACCTGCCCCCTCCCTTTCATTTCCCCCCCCCCCCCCGCCACCGTCCGGAACCGCTCCCGACACCATGTGTTCGGTCTCCCATTTCTGAAATGATTCTGCTGTATCCTCCACTCCCTCCGGAGAATGGAAGCTCAGTGGGCCCTGCCCAGTGGGCAGGGACTATTCTGATTTTGCCTCTGACTTGCATTCTGCCTCTGAGGCTAAAGAATGCAAGCCAGGTCCTTCTTCTGCTTCTTGTTCCCTCCCCAGGCTTCTCTTAGAATCACAAAACTCACAAGAGGTCAGAGATGAGTGAGTTCAACCCTGTGCTTTGACCAGAGAAGACACTTGGAGCTTCTGGGGCCTTGCAGGGAGGACCAGAATCTGGACCAGAACCCACCAGCCCTCCTCCTCCTACAGCTGCCTTCTGTCCCCATCCCCCACAAGTCTTCCAGGCACAACACTGTCAGGTTCTGTAAGGGAAATGTGGATGATGACAGCAAGAGTGACGTTACTTCAGAGTCCAGGGCCGCTCCAGCCCTAGGGGAGCAGGTGACGGCAACATGGGAAGGAGGAGGCCCCCACAGGGCAGGGAGAGGAAAGCCGAGTGCATCTGTCCAGTGGCCCTCCCGGGACCCCACCCCCTGCCTCCAGCCCTGGCAGGGGGCACACTCACCCTGGGTGAGGTTCTCAGACTGGGGGTTGGCGGGGGCCCCGCGGCAGGCGCGTTCCAGGCTGTTATGCTGTCTGGCTAACTGTTCGATGGTCTCTTCCAGGCGGACCCTTTGCTCCTGCTCATATTGTAGGGCTCTTTGCCATTTCCGACTGTGTATTTCTGCTATTTCCAAGAAGTCCCGACAAGCCTAAGAGAAGAATCCCCCCATGTTAGCCAGGTCTGGCGCTGGGACACTGCACTCTGGCCCCCTGGGGCACGGGCAGCATGGGGATGGAAGGGGGTGGGATCAGCTCCTACTTACCAGCTTCAGTTTCCTTAGGTGTAAAACAAGAGAATTGGATTAGGGGGCCCTGACAGCCCATTCTAGTTCTAAATCTTTTCCACAAAATGGATGTCCTATTGGCTGTTTGAGGAGCAAAGGAGGTAATGTGCACAGAATATTTGGTAAGCTTCAAAGGGCCGGCGAAACAAGCTCGGCATCCTGGAGCCCCTTAGTACTTCCTCTAATGTAATGCTAAGATCAGGTCACCCCCTTTTTTCTAAGGCAACCCCAGTGCCTCTCGCAGCCCTGAGAGCCCTCCCTCTCACTCCCCGGAGCATCCATTCCTTCTATCTCCCACACAGGGCTCCAAGACTGGCCACACTGGGCCAGCACCCCTCCCACATTTTCACTAATGGGCCAATCAAAAGCGCTGATTAACCAATTGCCTGTTGGGTGCCAGGGAACAACCGCTCATCAAAATGAGCAGGCAGGTGGCAGGTACATGCAAATTTGTCAGGCATAAACAGAAAGTGAATCAGTGCAAGGTGGTGTGGGAGGAAGGGCCTAGGGTGGAGGAAACCAGGAAAGGCTTCAGGGAGGTGATGCTCATCTGCTTAAAAATACCTCTGTGGGGGGGGGGGGGGTAGCCGGTGCACATGGGCCATGATGTGAGGGAGGAGGGGAGACTAGTGCAGGGAGGCTGGAGGAGCTAGCTCTCTCCCTCTGAGGCCCACGGGCTGTCGTGTCTTCTTCCTCCTCAGCCTTCTCCAGCAGCTTCCCTGGCCCTCTCCTTCACACCGGCTCCCTCCCCCAAAGCAAGGGTCTGTCATATATATCACATCACAGGGCCTTGTCTCCAGGCAGCAGACTGGAGACAGGAAACAAAGCTCCGAGGACCTGACCAAGCACGAAGGTCTGCCCAAAGTGGGTGCTAAATGAATGCCTGCACAAGTGGGCACTGAGCTTCTCGGGGGCACCTTTCTGCTAGCCCTTCCTCTTTTCTGGTCCTCACTCCCAGGGTGGGCTGGCACGGAGGCCAGAGGCCTGCTGTCCTAGGGAACGAGGATCTACGTTTCTCTTGCAGGCTTGCCCATTTCTTCTCGGACGCTCCTGCCTCCATAGTGCCCCATGGTTGCTGCCCACTCCCACCTACCTTCTCTCAGTCCCCAAGCCAAAAGTAGTTTATACACTCTTAGATCAGGAATTGGGAGAGGAACAGAAGCTCTCGTGGAGTCCAGTCCTCATTTTACAGGAGGGAGGCCTGCTGGGCGAGATCACTTGTCGGAGGCCATTCAAACAGTCCCACATCTCAATAGAGCCCAACAGCATTCCCTGTCCTTTCAAAAACCTGCTTTACCAGCTCTGAGGCAAGGACCTCACAAAGTTTTCTGCAAAACTGAGGCTCAAGTTAGGGACTGAGCCTCTGCCAGAAGCCCTAAAACTGACAATCGACTGGATGGCAAGCCCAGCCTTGAAGGAGACCTGGGTCTAGTCACAGGCCATCTTGACATTTGCGATTTCTGTGTGATCTGGAGGCGGTTCATTAGGATAATAATAATAATTATTATTTTTACTGAAATCAGCTTCTCAAAAGGAGACAAGGGGCTACTGAGTATCCTGCCTCCAGCAGCACCAGTTCCTCCTCAAACCCTGTTGGAGTTTACACAGCTAGAAAGCCTCCGGCACAGGACTGAGGAGAGGGTATGGCTAAGTCATCTGAGTGAAATTCAGATGAACTCATGACCAGAAAGTTGGTTCACTAAAGAACGGTTTGTTTTTGGCCAGAACAGCTTATGAAGGCCAAAGATCAAGGCACTGAGGGAGAAGAGCGGGTTCCACCAGGTTGGAATCATAGACTCTGCAAGTCTTCAATGCACACAAAAGTACTTTGAAAAACAAAATGTGTTATGTAATTATTTTTGTAAAGAGCAAGATCAGAAACTAAAAAAATCTCTAAAGGTAGTCAAGATACAAGCTCAAGCAGTTCTCAGTATATGTCAACATTTTAAAGAGTATGTGAGCCCCTTCTCCCACTCGTAATTATCAAAAACAAATTTTATGTATTCATTCACCATTTACCATTCATATTTACTTTATACTTTCATGGGAGGAGGGAGCTCAGGAGGATACAAAGGGGAGGGGAGCTTATAACTTCTCAACAGGAAAGATGAAATGTGCACAAATGACTAAAACAGAGTTAGGAACTAAAGAATTAGAATGGGAAAAAAAGGAAGAAAAATAATGAAGAGAATGTGCCAGAGGCGGTGATGGCAAGATGAATTTCAGATGAACTATCTGGGGAACAGTTCATCAATATAGTAGCATTTAAGGTGAATCAGTTTGTTTGTTTGTTTTAAAGTACAGAGATTTTTTTCTTTTCTTTTTGGTTCCAAATTCTCTTGCTTTCCCTATTACCTCCCCACCACTCCACTGAGAAAGCAAGAAAGACAAAAATCCACTATCTGTATAGTCATGAAAAACAAATTTCTGTATTAAGCCATATTCAAGAAGAAAAAGAAAAGAAAAATATGATTCAACCTGTACTGAGTCCATCAACTTTCTATCTGGAGGTGGGCAGCATGTTTCAGTATGAGTCCTCTGGAACTGTGTGGTTGGCTACTGTGTTGATCAGAGTTACTATTTTTTGATAATTGCTTGTTTTTATACTATTTTATTATATATACTATATAATTTATATTTATATGTAATATATATTATATGTATGATATATATATGTATAATATATAAATATACATACATTTACTATATAAATAGTATACTATTTATACTATAATATGCCATTATACAATAACAATCTCATTATTGTAAAAACTTGTTCTGGTTCTGTTCACTTCCCTCTGTATCTGTTCCTACAACTCTTTCCAGGTTTTTCTGAAACTTCATCACTTCTTATAGTACAATATTATTTAACATATTCATATACCACATCTTGTTCATTCATTCCCAACTGATGGGCATCCCTTCATTTGTACAATTCTTTGCTATCACAAAAAGAGCTGTGATAACTATTTTTGTACATCTAAGTTCCTTTTTTTTTTCCTTTGGATTATAAATGCAGTAGCAATATTGCTGGGTCAAAGGGTATGTACAATTTGATAATTTTGGGGGCAAAATTTGGGGGTTTTCTAGGATATTTGGATTTGTTTACAGCTCCAACAACAGTGAAGTTGTCATTCTCCTTAATCTTGGTCAATCTGATAAGTGTGAGATGTTATGTCAGAGTTGTTTTAATTTGCATTGCTTCAATTATTAGTGATTCAGAGCAGTTTTCCACATGGTTAATGATGGCTTTGATTTCTTCCTCTGAAAACGGCTATTTTTATCCTTTGACCATCTGTCAATTAGGTAATGGTTCTTTTTGTAAATTTGAGTCGTTCCCTACAGGGAATGACTTTCATGAGAGAAACTTCCTGCAAAGTTTCCTGGCCCCCTTCCCATTTCCTATTAATTTTAGTTGCATTGGTTTTGTTGTGTGTAAACTTTTAAAAATTCTTTATAATCAAAATGGTCCATTTTACCCGTCCTCCTATGAACCTCCTTGAACTCTTCTCCTGCCCATAAATCCGACAGTTAATTTCTTCTGTGCCCTGATGATCTGCTTATGATATCATCCTTTATGTCTGACCCTTCTGACTTATTTTGGTACAATCAATCCTCAACATTAGCATGTTTAACTTTAGTGACTTTGAGTATTAGTGTGACTTTATTAATAATCTTATTTTCATTTTTACACTGGCAACCATGCGCCTTAGTAGCTATGTATAACAGATAACAAAGGAGGAAGGAGACATGCAAGTTTGTGAAATAGTTGGTAATCTACCAGGTGCTTCGCTGACCTAGTCGTACAGAGCTCTCTCTGCATTCACTGTGTTAGAGGTGATGCTGGGGCCTCATCAGTCTCAGCATTTTCTGACAGCAGCAACTAAAAATCCCGGCAATGTTCCCCTTGGTTTTCGGAGAGTAGCTAAGGTAGAGAGCATTGTCTGAAATCTAATTTTTTAAAAAATTGTTAGCATGAAAGGTCACAGAATTCTAGGAAATTATTAGGGAAAAAATGTTTTCCATATTGCCAGTTTTATTTTGTGTACTGCATTATATGGGTTATTTTATGATAAGGTTACACACTATCAGAATTAACATTTTGTTATAAAGAACTGTACACAGAAGGAACCTAACCCCAGGTTTCTCAGAGATTCAATGCATTGATGTTTATATTTTTGACTTGCGTGGTTTTCTAAAATGGTTTTTCAATCCACAAAATTGAAGATTGACTGTATATAGCTTGTCTGTACCTAATGTCTTCCAGATTACTTTCCATATTCCCAACAATTTTTGTTAATGAATTCTTATCCCATTAGTCGAGATCCTTGTGTTTATACCCAGCATACTGGGTTACTGTAGGTATTTGCTTTTGTATTATGCACAACTAATATGTTATACTGATCGGCCTTTCTATTTCTTAACTAGTTCTAAATTGTTTTGATGATTAGAGTTTTGTAGTATAGTTTGGAAACTGATATTGTTAGGAGCCTTTCTTTCCATCTTTTTTTTTTTCATCACTTCCCTTAATATTCTTAAAGTTTTGTTCCAATGAACAAATTTTATTATTTCTTCTAGCACACCAAAATCATTTTTGATAGTTAAGATTGGTATGATCCTGAGTAAGTAAGCTAAGTTAGATAATATTCTAATTCCATTATATTGGCTTGGCCTACCCACGAGCAATTGTTTCTTCAATCATTTAGTTCTATATTCATGTGATAGTGTTTTATAACAGTTGATTTAGTTGTGTTTGTCCTGGCATGTAGACTCCCAAGTATTTTATATTATCTGTATTTAAGTGGAATTTATCTTTTTCCATTCACATTTGTTGGGAATATATATTAAGACTGATGATTTAGGTGGGTTTATAGCTTATAACTTTGCTGAATTTGTTCATGTTTTTGATAAACTATTTTTAGTTGACTCTAGGGTTCTCTGAGTAAATCACTTTATCATCTACACAAAGTGATGATTCTATTTATTATCTGTGCTAATTATTACTCCAGTATCTTTTTTTTGTCTTATTGCTATAGCTAGCATTTCTAGCACAATACTCAATAGTAATGGTGATCATGGATATCTTTGCTTCACCCTTGATAATGCTGGAAGACTTCTAGTTTATCCTTATTTCAGATAATAATGCTTGCTTTTGATTGTAGATAAACTAATTAGTTTAAGGAAGATTCCATTTTTTTCTATGCTTTTTATCTTTTTAAAATGCAAATGGGTATTATATTTATCAAAATCTTTAATCTGCATCTATTGAAACAATTATATGGTTTTTGTTGGTTTTTTTCATTGATATGGTCAGCTATGGTTATGATTTTCCTAATATTGAACCAGAATTGCCTGTGGGATGTAAATTCATCTTGGTCATAACATATTGTGACATATTGCTGTAATCTCCTTGTATTTGATTTAAAATTTCATTTATGATTTGTAAAATTTATTTTTCTAAGAGTTATTTAAGTATTCTATTTCCTGTTCTGTTAATCTAAGCAGTTTATATATTTATCCATTTCATTGTCAGTTTTACTGGTATATGATTGGGGAAAATTGCTCCTAATTAGTTTTATTTTCTCTTCCTTGGTTGCGAATTCAAATTTTAAATTTTTGCTGTTGGTACTATGGTTTTTATGTTTTAAAATCAAATTAGACAATGGTTTATCTATTTCAATGTATGTGTATGTATATGTGTGTTTTAAAGCTCCTAATTTTATTAGGTCAATGATTTTTACTTTCAATTTTGATTACGACTTTCCCCTCTGTTTCTAAGACATAGAGACAATTTTACTTTGTAACTTCTTGAAATATGACATATAGGATCTTTTTTTAAAAAATTGTTCATAGCTTTCTGGTAGTCTAATAATAATTTTAAAATTATTTCTCCTCAATCTATTTTCCAAATTAGTTGTTTTTCCTAAGAGACTTTTCATAGTTTTTTCCTTTTTTCAGTTTTTTGCCTTTGTTTTAATTATTTCTTATTGTGTTATGGAGGCAGTAGTTTCCATTTGGCTAATGATAAAAAGTTTTCTTCTTCAGTAAGAGTTTTTTTTTTAAACATCTTTTATCACTTAGCCAATTCAAATAAAAAACAAATTTAGTATTTTATTTTTCCTTGGTTATATGCAAAAACAATTTTTAACATTTGTTTTTGAAATACTGACTACTGGGTTCTCTCCTTTCCTCCTTTCACCTCCCCTCCCCATTGAGAATGCAAGAAATTTGATACACACACATATACATACAGGTGTAGTCATGTAAAACATTTCCACAAAAGTCATATTGTGAAAGAAAATGGAAATCCCCTCAACCTCCTGCACCTCTGCCCCTGCAAAAACCTCAAGAAAAATGAAGAAAATTTAGAAAAAAGTACACGTCAATATATATTCAGATACCTCTCTCTGAGAATGGACAGCATTTTTCATCCTAAGTCCTTCATATTTGTTTTGGATCACTGTATTGCTGAAAACAGCTAAGTCATTTACAACTACTCAGCTCATAATCCTAATTTCTAAGGAGTTAGTAAAGTTTTGTGCCTCTTTTATTGAATTGTTAATTTTTCTTTCATAACTTTCTCATTTCTTTTCCCATTTTGTCCTCTACTGCTCTGATTTTTAAAAAAAAATTTTTTTTGGCCTTTTTTATTTCTTTAACTCTTCTAGGATCAGTATTAGTTTAATACATAATTTTCTTTGAGGCATTGCTTGTGTTTTCAAGTTATTGTTATCTTCTGTGCATGTACCTTGAACTTCTCTGTCACCAGAGTTTCTCAGAGATTCTCAGTTGGGTTCTTTTTTGTTTGCTCATTTTTCCAGCTTGTTTCTTGACTTTGGATTCTATGTCAGTATTGGGCTCAAATCAGCTCTGGGAGGAGAGGGATGTCTGACCTGTGCTTCTGTGCTCTTACATTTTCTGCTGCTTTCTTAGCTCAGTCTTGGGGCCTGTAAGTTTCTGGCGTTTTTAAAGTGGTGTAATCCAGGGTAGGTCCTCCTGCTCTGAGCTCTGTAATACCTGACGCAGTCTGAATTTGTTGGCCTGTATGTGATAGAAATTCAGTAGACCGTTGCTGGGCTTAGTGACTGTTAGCTCACGGAGGGGTTCTGCAGGATCAGTGACTGCACTGGTACTTCCTCCTTGGTTTTGGTCTCCTGACATAATTTATTTCACTGTGGGTTTATGTCGTGAGTCTAAAGGTTAGAAGTGAGTCTCCTCCTGCTTCTGGGCTCTGAGTCCTGTAGCTATGGCTCCAGAACTTGTTCCTTGCTCCTTAAGACAGGCAGGACTCCTGCTCCCTTCTCAACCGTGGCCACTCATTTCTGCCCTGGAACTAGGTAATGGACAATAGAGCTGCCCAATGGTACCTATTCCTGTTTCCACTATTGGTTCCCTATCTCTTGGGATCTCTTTATGCCACAGTGCTCCCTGTCCTGGTGCTCAGTCTCAATCTTTAGTGCCCTAGAGGGCTCTCCAAAGCTGCCCCTGGTGCCATACACAAATGGGATCCTGCCTTCATTCTGGCTGAGGAACTTGTTCAGACTGGGCTTGGGGCAAAAGCACAACCAGAAGTCTGCTTTTATTCTCCAGACAATGACACAACGAATGGAGAGTCAACCACTTCAGGCGCACTGGCCCATGCCAGGGATGGCCAAGCCCTAGGGATCCACAGCCCCAAAACAGAGCCTCACCAAAAACCTTTTCCCTCTCTGGGCTGAGGTCATCTCTTCAACAAAGAACTCACACTCTCAGAGCTCTGCCATTGGAAAGGACCTCAAAGGTCATCTTCCTCCAACCCTGAGTCTCCAGAATTCCTGCTAACAGGAACAGTGAGTTTACTGTCTCCCTAGATAGCTGGGTCTCTTCTTCAGCAGCTCCCAGTGTGAAAAAGTTCTTACCCTGAAGTGGAAGCAGCTTCTTTGCCCTTTCCCCCACCGAGGGCCAGGGAAGATGGCCGGCTGTGATCCCTTTGCCCTGTGATCTCTTCTTTTCCATGATACCCCCTTGCCCCAGGCTGTTCACTTTGGACCCTTCAGAGGCTCCCCATTGCTCAAGGACCTTTAGGGCTTGGTAGAGACAAGGACCTCCGGGCTTCACACTGGCTAGACAAGTGCTGAAACCCTTCTGCCTTCTAGAAGTCCCTCTAGGAACTCTGTGAATTCCTAATGAAACTAGGTAGTTAAATTAAGTCCACAACCACGTCTTAGCTCTATTTGCCAGTTTCTGTGCTAAATTCTGGGAAGGAAAGAAAGGAAGAAACAGTCTCCGTCAAAGGCTAATGGGGGAGATCACATGTAAATACCTGCGGATGCACAGGATGTAATTACTGAGGGAAGCGCAGCTATGGGGAGTGGGGTGGGGTGGGGGATGACTCAAGGAGGAGCTGGCTGGGACCAGCCCTTTTGCTTGGCTCTTTCTCAAGGGTCTCCGATTCCACTTTCAGTGAGTGGTGAGCTTCTGGATTCTCAAGAATAGACACTTATTGCGCCAAATGCTTCTTGAGGGAGGCCCATGGCTGGCTGACAATTTTGCTATTTCTTGCTCACTTTCATTACACGGGCCCTGTTCTAATTCATGTCTTTTTTGCTCTCAAAACACCTCTGCTATTGCCTAATCCTTCACTCGAGGAAGAGGAGCTGGCTAAATACTCAAGGCAGAACCGAGGTTCCCCAGTGGGAGCTCTTTTTGCTTCAGTTTCATACTACAAATCAGCTTAGCCCCATTTCTCCCCTGTTCCAGTCTTAAAAGGCTGAGGCGGCCCTGCAAAAATCCTCCTTCATTGTACCCCTCTCTTCCTGACTTCTAATTCTTGTCTATTAATCCTGTCTCCTTCCTGATGTCTATGAACAGTCTAGATCTCGATCTCCTTCAGGCTTCAAAGGTCTCCTTTATTCCTCACCTTCCCACGCTATCCTCTTCCCTTTCACATTCCAACTCCATTTTAGAGAAAAGGCTCAGAAAATTAAGGGGTTGAACCTAAAGTTACACAGTAAAAAAGTGTGAGGAATAGGACAAGACACCCGGCCTCCCGCCTCTATGTCCCACATTAAACCTCCAAAGAAATATGGAGTTTAAGTGTAATGTACATGATCGATCGACCAGCAGGAATTAAACCTTGCTCTGTGATACACTCTCCACGAAGCCCTGGGGATACAAGGAAAGGCTCAGACCAAGCACCTCCTCTTCTCCATCGAAGCACGTTACCCCCTCAGCCAGCTCGGGAGGGCAGCTTCGGCTTTGTCTCTGTTTTTGTTTTTTCTAGCATTCTCGGTGGCTGGAATAGAATAAATACTGCATGGCTACTTGCTCAGTGATAGACTGATTCTAGGTTCTAAAGTCCCCTTCCTGTTATGGGAACAACCTGCTGGTGGCTGCTGGGGATCTACTTCTGACCAGCAGAACAGACCTCTTCCTGTGAGAGGATGATGATACAGGGAGAACGAGAGGCAGGTGCGTTCTCTGACCTTCCTCCTCTTGCATCCCATTTATTTCATTTCCAATCCAAGCAACTTCTGCTTCAGTAAAGGCCGATTTACAATTCCTTCAGGGGCGGTATGATTCACAGCTGTGGGGGCTTCAGAGAACCGACTGCCCCTTAATGGTACAGCCCTCCTTAATCCTTTATAGGCTTTCTAGGTTTTGCACTTAGACGTGGTTCTTATCATCTTCCCACTTCTGATATTGTGTTCTAAGGCTCCTCCCTTGGTCTTATTCCTCTCATAAATTTGAGTTAATGGGCGGGGTAGGATTTACAAACTAGTAAGTAATCTAATTTTTGAAAAATTAAGATATGACGATACAAACTCAAAGCCGGTAGCACTTAGAATCCTGTCACTGAGGTAAGGGCATGGAACCGGCCACTCTCTTGGGCCAGAAGACGAAGCTCTGGCTTTCTCTGCCAGCCTGAGGGGTTCTGGGGGTTCCGGACTGTTGGGCATCTTTATCTATCAGTGGCACGGGAAAGCAGTAAGAGGTCGGCCCCAGAGGGAGCAGGTTCCGACTGGGCGGCCTTTTCACAAGCAACATTGTCACTCACCAGGGCACTGATGATCTACTTTCACCCAATTCTGGACTTCCTTTCTGGCCAGCTTCTCCAGCCTCTTCTCACATGCTGCCTCAGCAGCTGCTCGCCTTCCCTCCCTCTGTCTCTGTCTGTCTCTCCCTATGTCTCTCTCACACACACGTACATACACATGCACACGTACGTACACACACAGACTGCACAGGCCGAGATCGTTCTTTCCTTGAGGGCCAACCTGGGGGACACCTTGATCTCTGTTTTGCCTCCCCGATACCCTCTTTATCTGGGGTCTCCTCCCAAGAGAATACAGCCTTCCTGAGGACAGAGAGAATGTCCAGCAACAAGCCCAGGCCACAGAGACAGGGGATCAATGGTTCTGCACCGAATCACTGCTAGGGATGAGAGCAGCAGACCAGGTGTTGCGACAAGTCGCCAAGTCTATACCGTTATTCAACAAGTCTTCACTAAGTGTTTGTGACGAGCAAAGCTAACGGGCATAAGGTGATTAAGAGCTCGCAATCTGGTCGACAGACAGAAGTCCACTGACAAATACTCTATTCATTAGAATATAAAATGTGCTTAATAGAAGCTATAAAGTGCTAGGAGAAAAACTGAGCGCAATCCAGGAAAGCTCCATGGAAGAGGCAGTTTTCCACGGAGCCCAGAACAAGGGAAGAAATGGATTCCATAAGCCTGGTGCTCACTTCTGGGCCGGGCTGTTCTCGCTGAGGGCTTACCTTAAATCAAACAGGTCCCCCGGTTACTTCCTCCCTCCCCTCACTCTGCTTGTTACATTCTGGTTCCTGGCATCCGGGCTGAAGGGTCAGCGCTCCAGGGCCCTCTCCCTTCTGAGCCTGTTGTTCGTAATGCTGAGTCTGGGTTTCTGTGACCGCTTCTACCCCGGCAGAGTAAGCCCTGGATTATGACTGTGGCCCCGGGTCAGGCGGGGGGGAGCGGGGCTAAGGCAGAGCTGCAAAGCCCTTTGTGCAAACACCTCGGGCACCCCTAGCTCTGGCAGGGCCTCGGCATGTTGGAGGCAGAGGAGGAGACTGTCCCGTGCATGGCGCAGAACTGTAGGTCTGACCCAGAAGGGAACCTGGGTACGTGACCAGGCCCTTCTCGCTCTTGTCTGAGCCCTGACGGGGCATCAGAACGAGGCACTCGCCCGCCCAAGGTCACCGCCCGTGTGTTAGAGCCTCGTGGGTTCTTGCTAAGTAACACTTTACCAACAGAGGACAGCAGGAGATTCTGCGCCCAGAACCCTTCCACCATGAATGTTTCTGTAAGGAGAAGGGGACTTGGGAGGGCAAATAAGACCCTAATCACTCTCAGCCACCCTTTATATAATCCCCGCCTGGGGTAACTGTCGTGCACGATGATCAGTGGCTAACCCTGTAACCCTGTGTATCCAAGTGCTTTTGGTTACGAGGGGCAGGCAACTTCACGAGAAGTTTCTCCAAGTGCTTTCTTTTGGCCAGGACAGGCTTCAGGGATCACCGACAGACAGGGAGACACCCAGCAAGCTCAGTTGAGGAGGTAGCCAAGGTGCTGGTTCTCCACCCCCACTGGCCAGGGAACATGCCTGAGAGGCAGATGGGGAAACTGAAGCCCTTCTGGAGAAAAGCAGGATGCCCCCCCAAAAAAACCCAGAGCCAGTAGTGGAACAGGCGACCCTAGCTCCAGTGAAAGCTTGCTGAAAGTGCCCATCAAACCACCGATATCACAAACTCTCAACAGGCCCTTCCCAACAGGATCAAAGTAAAAGCAAAACAAAACACACCATTTTCTGTGTTTTGTCAGTCCTGTGACTTCTGGGTCTGGGATGGTGTCTCGCTACATTTTCCAGGGTTCACGGATGGAGCCCTCCATCATCCTGGCCGGAGCGCATCAGTAGGAGCTGCTGTGAGAATTCCCTCTCCTCCAACTTCCCTTGCTCTATGTCACTGGCTCAGCAAGGATCTGAGAGCCATGTGGAGGTTTGGGGAGGGGGCAGCAACAGAGCACTGCAGCTGACTCAACAACTTCCTGGTCGTGGGATGGCTCTGAGGGGATGCTCAGGGTCCAATCTATTCCAGAACCAAGCAGCAGGGGATCAGGGAGCAGACTCGCTCCAGTGGAGGAGACGTTTGGGGCAGCCAGCTCCAAATGGGCCAGGAGCCCAGCATCTGCAGAGAGGACGGAACCCACAGCCTGTTGGTGGCTTTGTTTTGGGCATCTTAGAAAAGCAGATCAGGAAGAGGATGTGAGGTAACTGAGGAAACAAAGATGCGCGATGCCATGAGACGTCTGGCGTTGGCGCGCACGCGGGCTGTGCCTGTGAATTTCACCTTTCCACTCTTTCCTCTTTGGGTACAAAGAATTCCCTGAAACACACCCACAGGGGAGACAGCAGACCTTTGCGAGACTGCAGCCCCGGACACTGCCAGCTGCCGAGCTGGGCCAGAAGCCCTGTCCAGGGCTGTGGGCTCAGGGCGGGATGAAGGAAAGCTTCTAACCCTGGGGGGGGGGGGGAGGGGCGGGGGACTGGGATCCAGGAGACAGCCTCAGCTGTCGGACTGCAGGCAAGTTGTTTCTCTCCTGTGGGGATCAGGACCAGGGTACGCCCCATCATCTGACATACAGCAGCTATTAAGGGGCTTAGAAAAATTAAAAGCGCACTCCTGCCAGGACAGTGTGGCCCCCCAGCACCTGCTCTGTGCTAGAGCTCTTTACCCCCCACGTTCAGTGACCCCCAACAGACTGTCTTCTGCATTCTCCTGGTTTTTTTTTTTTTTTTTACCATTTTCCTAAGTCCTAATGGATTCTCCAAGGAGGAAAGCACGTGAGCTGTGAAATATGAACGTGGTGACAGATTCCTCTCTGGCGCTCAGCTCGATTTTCAAGTAGGTGACATGTTATTGCCCTTACTTGATAAAAAATTAAAAAGGAATCGGGACAAATGCCAGAGGATTGAATGGCTATGAATATGTATCTTAGCTCCAGCTAAACTCAACAGAGCATGTTCTCTTTCTCAAGTAAAGGATCTGAGCTACAGAAGGCAGGTTAGTGAGGTGACTGACCTCCAGATGCACGAGCTCCGGCTCAGCTCTACAACCTGAGTGTTAAGAAGCTTATTCAAAGCCAGGCTCAGATTGAGCCACTTATCTGGAAACAGGATTCAGGAAGGTAGCAGGAGAAAGGCAGAGAAAGGGAGAAGACATGGGCTCAGAGCATAAAAAGCTCCAATTTCCCAGAAGCTTTTTATGGTTAAGGTACGGGTGAGCAGGAATACCCCCCGATACCAAACAGAAAACACAAAGAACACAAGCACATGAAAAGGTGGGGGCTGCTCTGCCCTGGATAGTCACCTTGTCCACCCTGCCCCCATGGAGCCTGCAGGGACTAGGAAGTTCCATCACCCCTTGTAAGGGGGTAACGTTTGTTCGCTAGTGCACTGGCCTGGCCCTAACCACACTGCCCCACAGAGGTAATGTGGCAGGCACTTGTGGGGTGATAGTTTTGGGGGACTCAAAAGCGCACACACACAACACACACACACACACACACACACACACACACAGAGACTCATCAGACAACAGTCAGCACCCGCTCGTGACTCCAGGACAAGCCCCCTATCCCATGGCGGGCCTAGGGGGTTCCTGTGCCCTGCCTGAAGCACCAGGAAGCATGATGGGCCTCTGCTGTCCTGCGCTCACTCTAGCATCCACCCTTCTTCTTTGGGATTCCTGCATCCCCCCCACAAAATGGTCATCACAGTTCCTCACGGGGTTGCTGTAAGGAAAGCCCTTTCTGAAGGCTGATAGGGATGTGAGTCATCCCGGCCCCTCTTGCTGTCCTCCCTCCCACTCCGGACTGGGGCTGGGGGACAGGACGGGCCATCAGGAACAGAGTGTTTCCTACCTCATACTTCCATTCAGAATTCTCCCCAGAGCTGAGCGACACCTGCCCGGTTCATTCTGCTTGAAAGCTGAACATTTGTCACCGTAATTACCAATGTTTTAAATGGGCCCCTTCATATTGCAAAGGCGTTCTCCCTCGTGAGCAGGAATCTGACACCATCTGGGTAGCAGGTGGCGTTCACAGGAGAATTTTTAACGCTCTCATCAGTTCTCCAAAGGATGGCGACGTGTTAAAAAGACCCAAATAAATCCCACAGCCTCGGAAGGAGACTGTCCCCACACAGGACTCACAACTCAGTCAGTGACTTCTCAGGCCACGTATGCCCACAGAACTCTAGGGCGACACCAAGAACAAGACCGGATCTCTGCCTTCCAAGGGCGCAGTCGGGCAGGAAGGTGGGATAGGGCACGCCAACCGCGCAGTGTTCTACTTGGGAGAGACTTCCACAATCCCAGCGTCCGATTTGCTCATGATACAGGAGAGGAAACCGCGAGCCCGAGAGGAAGAGAACCTGCCCTCCAACACCGGCAGCAGGACTGGAATGGGGACCTGGGGGCGCTGATTCTGAATTCTGCTCCTTCCCAGGGTCAGGTTTGAAACCAAGACTCAGAAGGTCAAGAATGAACTGCTCGCTCTCTGCAACAAGTCAGGGCACTCCCCCACCCCCAATAAGTGAGCAGGTTAGGAAGCTGCCCACCTGGCGCGAGGAGGGATCACTCAGGGTGAAGGGAGGATCTAGGATTCCGGATGCAGGTGTGGAGCCCAGCGGGAAGGAGGAGAGGGAGACGGGCGGCGGTGAAGCTGGGGAGGCCGTCGGGCAGGACCAAAGTCCATCCTAGGGAAGGAGCCTGGCAGGAGTGGCTGGAGTCCAGCTTGGGAGGTTCCCCGTGCCAGAGCGCATCACCTGGATTTTTATCAGGAGGCGTCTGAGCAGAAGAGCAAATGTTCAAGGGCAGCCCCTGGAAGAAGGTCTGGAGGGGATGTGAGGCTGGGCAAGGGAGGTGCTAGTGGAGGGGGAAAGGAGGGAGCAAAGCATGAAGGGAAGAGCACCAAAGACAGGGCCCACATCTGGGGCTTCAGTGGCTCACTGATGGTGCCCCTTGGAAAAATTAGGGAAGCTCAGAAGGGAAATGGACCCCAAGGGAAAGGGGGAAGAAGCCCATGTCGGACTCCTGGCTCAGCCACCCCCTCGCCAGCCGGCTGAGTCACTGGTGGCCAGCTTTTTCACTTTGGCCAACAGGAGCAGGCTGGGAGGCTCACTATGGGCAGGAACCTCTGGAGGAAGGGCTAAGGCAATCTGAGCTCGGATTTGGGCTTCTGCTGCCTTCTCCGCCCTCGTCTCCACTTCTCTCTGCCTGGTAATCGAGGGGGCAGGGAAGGCGAAGCTGCACTCGCACCCTGTTCCTGCAGGGTGGCCCGAGCTTTGACACATGACCGTGGCACAAGAGCACACGTGTCTAACAAGATCCTCTTCTTCCTCATCACAACAAGGGCAGACAGAGCCCCTCAGAGGGCACGATGGTGGCACTGGAAGGGACACAAAACAGCCTCTCATCCAACCTCCTCCTCCTACATTGGCGCCTGGCACATATAAGGTACATGGGACACATAGGTCAGTGCTTATTCTCGTCCCCCTCCCCACGGTGGCCTTCACAGATGATGGATCCGAGGCAGGCAGAAGATAAACGACTTGGCCACGATCACACAGCTTGTGGATGTCTGAGGCCCGCTTAAACTCAGCTCTTCCTGTCGCCAGGCCCAGTGTGCTGTTCACTGCATTCCCATTACTCTTGGCACAGAACCAACAAGCAGAGAAACAGTGGGATTACGTCACGAACATCAGACCCCCAAAAGACGGGGGGCTGCCTACAGAGGCCCCTCGCCTCCCCAACCACCTTCTTCCAATGGCTGATGTACACGAGCCTGTCCTTGGTGAGAAGAACAAAAGCAGATCTGACCCTGCAGAGCAAACATGTCAGTGTTTGTATTCATTGAGTGTTCCCAGCTCAATTTAAAGGCAGGTGAGCTAAATGGCTTCAGAAATCGCAGATCATCCCCCAGGACAGATGCCAACGCCTCAGAGCCAGGTCTCCCTTCTCATTCTGCTGCCAGCCTGGGATGAAGTGGCTGCCGGAGAGGCAGGATGGTGCGACGTGGAGGTGACGGTGCTGGGACCTTGCCAGGCTGTCCTGAGCACGGCATCTTCGAGGTGGGGCAGCTGCACTGGGCACCTGAAGTGACTTTGTCTTGGGGGAACAGAGTTGGTTCAAATGGGAAATTCACAATCATTCTAATATACTCTAAGCTCCTTCGTATGCTCAAAGCACTGCAGGGTCTGATACAGAGAAGACAAATGCTTGCTGAGCGGCTACAACCTTGTTTTAAAGGAGTTAACATCTAATCAAACTCAATCAGAACCAGAAAATATAAACTTATTCTCACACTACAGTGAGTCCTTACTGTCTGGTTTGGGGACCATCTCTCTCCCGGTTCTCCTCCTCCTTGTCCGATCCCTCCCTCTCCGTCTCCTTTGCTGGCTCCTCCTCCAGATCACTCCCACTAATCATAGGTGTCTCTTGCGGCTCTGCCTGGGCCTGCTCAGCATGACAGGAGATGGCCCCAGACGGTGGAAGACTTTAGCCTTTGAAAGCAAAGGTCTTTAACAGGGCCATTCGGTGCTGAAGGCCAGGGAAGACCATTATTATTTCCACACGAGGTCTTCCCCTCACATTTCACTTCACAGCTCCAAGCTGTCGGTCTCCCCTGCTCTACAATTCAAAACCTTTAGCTATCATTGCAACCCCCTTAGTACTCTCTGAACCCCTGTTTCCAACCTAACTCCACTTCTCCAGCATATGGCATGGTAGCATCCACTACTGCTTCCCTCCCATTTTAGCATTCACTCTCTCCCTATCTGTTGTTTCTTTCCTCTTGCCTCAGTCTCCCCCTCCTTCCCTTCTTTCAAACCCTTCTTTCAGCTCGTTGGCTTCTGCCTCTGCTTCCATCAGCAGCGTAGACAAAGCCGTCTGCACACGGCCTCTCACTCTCTCCCATTCCCTTTTCAGCTTTCTGGATTGGTTCTGACGAGCTCTCTGCAAAGTTACCAGTGACCTGTGAGTTGCCCAGTCTGGTGCCTGTATTTCTTTTCTCATCCTTCATGGCCTTGTGGCAGCCCTGGATGTCACTGACCACCATTTCTCACTAGATCCTCTTTCTTTTCAGGCTTTAAGTGAGGTAACAATGTAAAGCGATGGCACCCTCTGATTGGATTAGGTTGCTCTTGTTGTCACTGTACGGCTCTCTGTTCCAATATGTATCATCTCCCAGATAGTACGTTCCCAGAATCATCTGGGAATCGGCGCCGATTTCCTTTTTGTCTTTTTGCCTCCTGGGCTTGGCACAGTGCCTGGCACATAGCAGATGTCCAATAAACACTTTTTTACCATTTTTCTTTTTTTGTTGTTGACTTCTTGATTTAAAATTTTGTTTTGACAAACAAATGGCTTCCAAGTAAGTCATCACTTCCCTACAAATAGGCCAAAAAACACCTAATGCAGTCATTGTAACTAACATCCCAGGTAACGCTGCATTCATAAATTTCTATTTCTTAACAGAATGGAAGATATTAGGGGAAAAAAACCATTTCAGCCATCTTACACCACCATTCTCCATTTTTCAATGATTATGGGCAGATGCTTGACAATATCTGCCAGTTCTTTAAGCACTTTGGGAAACGGTTTTTCTGGGTCTGGTGAACCAAACTCAATGAATCTCTAATTATAGAAGCTTCGGGTACCCAGAAACTTCCTCTTCTGGTGAGAGGGGGTGGAAGGAAACACAAGATCATAGGATTTTGAGGTTGCCTTGGAGAACCTCTGATCTAGCCCTCTCATTTCACAGGCCCCTATTATCTCTCACTAACACAACTATAAAAGAGTCCTGATTTCCCAACCTTTACTCCTTTCCCTTTCCCGAACATTCTTTGTAGAACTTCCTAAATGATCTTCCTAGGGCATAGTTTTATTCATCACATTCCCTGCTTCCCAAACCTCATCTGTTGTCCACAGAATAAAAAGAAGTCTGCTCCGCCTGAGTCACAAGAGTCCTGCATCACCTGGCTCACATATCCCACACTCCAGCCACACTGATTCAGAGCTGCGGGCCGGCCTTCATGCCTACAAAGAGCTTCCCTGATCCCTCTCACCCTCTCAGTATGTCATGGACTCCACTGATGTGGAGTCTGGTGACCCCTTCTCAGATTCACCAAAGAAAACACATAGGATGATAAAGGAAATCGATTCAATGGAAATGCAGTTACCGATGTATTTAAAAATTCCATAACCCTCAGGTTCAAGGGAATACCAAAGACCTAATCTCCTTGATGCTCTCTCCTTTCCTGATCTCTCTAGTTCAAAGTATTCCTTCCTTCCTTCCGTTTTCCTGTAATCCTCTTTGCCCCCAACATGCTTTATCTTAGTGTGCTCTGTACCACACATTCTTTTTGTTGGTGATGTTGCCTAAATGTTGTGAGTTACTTTAAAAAAACCTATTTCCACAATAGTCAGTGATGTTGTAAAAGGAGGAAGAGGCTCTTTCCATTTCACCTCTCTTAGGGTGCACTTCGCTGTTATCGTTTCCCAGGATTCCCCTGAGAATATGTTCCGTTGCGCTGCTCTTTCCATTCACGTTGCTCTGCTCATTATTTATATTGTTTTGCTGGTTCTGCTGACGTTCCAGTTCCCGTAACCTTTCTCTGCATCCATCACTCACATCATTCTCCTTTTGGTACAGTAAGAGTCCATTATATCCATTTGTTTGGCTTCTTTTTGGCAGCTCTTGCTCTATCCTCACTCTGTGTTCTCCGGCACATAGGCTCCTGTGCATTTGGCTACTACAAAAAGGGGTTGCCATCATGAAGAGTCTATAAGATGATATAATTATTAGGAGAATAGTAGAAGGGATTGTGGTTTTTGCATGTGGGTGATGTTAAGTAGCTCCTGGGTGTCTTAAAATTCAGAGATCCTCTGACAACAATCTTGACATTTTCAGCATTAATGAAATCAGAAGCAAAAACAAGTGACAGTCAAATGTAACTATGGTTTGTCCTTGGAGAGAACAAAAATAAGGGAGGGAGGACGCTGACAAAACCGATTTTATTGTGCTTCCTAAAGTCAAAACCAAAACTCAAACCAAAAACATTTCACAGGATATTTGGTCATCTGGTATTTCCATTTCAGCTCATGGAAAAACATGGACAAAAAGACTACTGTGAAGATAACCACAAAGAACATACCAGTATTTATAGTAAAGGATGAGGGAAGACATTCTAAGAAGAATACGTTAAGATTCTCAAATCAGCATATACTTTTAAACTGGTGATTTTTCTGTGAAGAACCGAGTTCTCAAGCCTTAACCCTGCACTATGAACTTAAACAAAATCTAATAGCTGTATTTCACTGTAACTGTTTGATTTGCCATTCTACGCATTTTATTTTACGCATTTAAAAACACGAGGAGTCCACCAGACTGTCAAAGGATACAAAAGAAGTTAAGAATCCCTTATTTAAAATATAAATTCATTTGTAAAATGTTATGGAGGAAGACAGTAGAAGACTATGGGGAGCAATGGAGAGGGAAGAAGTTTGTAAATTTAGACAAGTTATCTTGAAAGCATTTGAGACAGAACAGGAAAGACAACAAAAAGAAAAAATGGAAATAATCTTTTCATATTTCTATAAAGGACTCTTTTTTTTCTATAAGTGATAGTGGAACTACCCTATGTGGACCCTAATATCACAGTTCCAGATGTGGTGAATGAGCAAGTAGAAATGACACCAGAGAAAACAACAATGGGGAAGGTAAGTGGGATAGACCCGATGTACACTGAGTATCTGCTCCCCTACAAAGAGAATTCACTCTAAAATCACCACAGAGTTACTGAAATCTTTTATTCTAGCACTGTTGCTGAAGGGAACTACCTCTTGGCAACTTTAACTGGGTATAGATCTGCGACTATGACATATATTGCAAATCACCATTGAAGAGAGAGAGAAGGGCTGAAAAATTCTGTCGAGATGGTCTTAAGGAGGATCAGGCATGCCAAATGTGTCAACTGATAAACTAATAAAATTTATTAATAAAACTTTAATAAATATAAACATTTTACTATAATTCACTATAATTTCTCCTGTTTATATATTTTTAAATGCATGTAATTACAAGCAGAAATTATAACTTATTTTGAAATAAACATGTTCATTCTAGTATGTACAAATGTACTTTGTCACTTGAACCCCTCAGCCCTTTGAGACAATCTGAAATCTCTACTTCACTATCCTGAGTAAACTGTGAGCATACTATGCACAAAGCTGCTGCCTGTGACTGCAAGACAGAACCACATTCTGTGTCTTCAGGGACAGATTCATCGTAGCTTGTGAGGGACCTGTGGACCAGATTTGCTGGATGTCACCCTTCCAAGAGGGGCTTTCTCTCTTCTATGACCTGCCCTGTGTCTTCCAACTGTGATCATCCCCTGAAAGGATCTGAAAGCTTTGGATCCACACGAGGGCCCTGGCTGGAAGTGTCCTTTCTGCATCTCCACCCTGGAAGGCTCTTGAATCTTTTCTAGAACAAGGTCACCTACACACTAGCTAGTCCAGTCACTTCCCTTTAAGACATCACCCAGCTGGTGACCAGGGCCAGCAGGAGAGCCGGGGTCCTTTGGTTTCAAATGTGTGGCTGTCATCCCTCGTGCTGAGTGAAACCAGCAGTGTTAGGGCAGAAACCCCTCTGGTCCCAGCCTTCTACCCAGCCTCTATTCTCACCTCTGAAGCCCTCCTCATCTCTGCCTCAGGGCTCCCCAGCTCAGCTCACATCCAGGCTAAGTCCCAGCTTCTGCAGGAAGCCCTCTCCACCCCCTTATTTCCCATTTATCCCGACTCTATCTTGTTTGTACGTGGTTGGTTGTCTTCATTTTCTGAGATCAATGACATCAAGGATGATATTTTGACTTGTGTGTGAAGAAGCCTTAGGTGAGGGAGCGTTGTGCAAAGTGGTCGGCCTCCTGTTCCTCCCGAGCCGAGTCCAGGGACAAGACCAAAGTCAGAGTGACTGATAAAACTGGCACATCATCTCCCCCGGCAGACTGAAGGCTCTCTGAGAGTGGGGTCTGTGCTCTGCTTTCTTAGCTCTGACCCTGGGCTGGCTCACAGGCTCTTCCCCCAGTCTGAATGCACTCCCTCCCTCCTCATCTTCACTCTCTTGAAAACGCAGCTCAAGTGCCATCTTCTCTGACTAGGAGCTCTCCCCATTTCTGAGCTCTGACATATCTTTGTGGCCGCAGAAGGGGACCAGGAGATCTTCTCAATCAATAATATAAAATGCGTGGGGAAACAAAAGAAATCCATTCCACTGAAAAAGAGTTCTAAATAAAACAAGCTTGGACTCTAGGCTAAGAAGCCCGGGATCTTTCCCGGGCCCTGCTGGGCCCTCTCTTCCCAAGTAGTGTGGAATGATTTTGTCTTTATTCTAAATATACATACAAGTTGGCTCCCTCCTTTCCTCCCACTCCCAATAAAACTGAGCTCCTTGAGAGAAGGGACTGGGTTTTTTAGGTCTGTGTGTCCCAGTTCTTAACACAAGGCTCAGCCTAGAAGAGGTGATTAAGAAATGCTTACCTGATTTAAACAGAGCTTGTCAGAGATCCAAGGGACTGTATCAATTGCCTCCCAATCTCCTATTTTACAGGGGAGGAAACTGAGGTCGGAGAAGGAGAGCACCTTACCTGATGTGCCCAAGCAGATGAGACTGGCTCCTCTGCCTCCCAATGGGCCCCCGAGGCTGTGTGTGGGGCAGCATCGTCTGCACAGCGCACAGCTCTGAATCCCCACCGGCCCAATGAGGAGCTCTGAGTCTCTGTGTCTTACCTTCTGTCGGCTGCAAAAATACCCTCGGGTGTCTACCCTGTGGGATGCCAGAGTCTCTGCAGTGACATGCGAAGGTTTCCTTTTTTAGCTCTGCCATCGTGGCTTTGGTTCTCCTTATTTTTATCCTCCCTACTTTGTGGGCCTCCTCCTCCTGCCTCACAGCCTGTGGCCGCCTTGCCCGAGTGGCTGCCGTCCTGCTTCCTTCTCTCCTGGCGCTGCCATCACCGGGACTAGACTCTGTCTCTCATCTCTCTTTAGCCATAAGTCCCTTGGCTGCTTTCGGGGGTGCTCTTTCATGCAAATGAAGTGGGACACAATTGTGCCTCAGACATCAAGGCACAAGGTTCTCAGCACCGTTAGCCCTGCAATAATCAGGAACCGCTCCCACCTGGAAGTAGTGTCACTGCCAAGGAACCCTAGAAGCTACACACGGCCCACGATGGCACGCTCTGCCTCAGAGGAGGGATGCGGAGGGAAGCAAAAAGCCTTGGGTCCAGGAACGTGGAGAGCCGGTTCTGAGGTCTGGCCCTGACATACGGCGGGAGCCCAGCCCCTTTCTGTCATTCAGAAGAGGCAGACTGTCTACTAAGTCCCTTCAGAGCAAGAACTGGTTCTCCCTGGATTCCTGGTGTGGAGCACAGTGCCTTGGCACACAGTAAATGCATCATAAAATATCTGTATAGACTGAGCTCCTCTGAGGTTCAGTTTCTTGTTCTTGGGTAGTTGAGACAACCAATTAAGACTGTGAAATCAGAGCATTTCAGATAGCATGTCCCTCTCAGACGGGAACAAGAATCCCCTTCTATCTGTAAGTGCTTATTTGGGGCAGAAGCTAGGACCTTCGCTTTTCAGATCAGAAAACAAACTTAGAGGGGCTCTGAAAACTGCCAAGAGAAGTTCCTGATTCCTAATTCTGCATACTAAAACAAAACCCTGAGTACGAGAACGTACTTTTCCGTACTCTGACTACAGCTGTTGGTAAAAATGAAAACGTTTAGAGAGTGGGGTCAGAGCGAGAACAATATGATATGGAAATTCAAGCATCCCTTCCTAAGCTAAGGGCCATTACACTCAGTGGAGCTTCCAGTGAAAGCAGGTTTGGCTCAAGGGCCGGCAGGAGCCCAAGAATGGTCTTCAGCCTCCCAGGCACCCGCAGGTGGCAGTGCGTGCACGGAGCCCATCTGCAGAAGGGGACCCCGAGGGTCCTGGCCGCAGACCGCACATCTATGAAGTACGACGTCCTTCCCTTGCCGAGTCCTACTTGTCATTCCAGCCCCATTGACGTGGCGCCTCCAAGAAGCAGGCTCCAACTGGCAGCTAGACTCGTGCAATGGCCTCATTTCAAGAGAAGGAAACTCAGAGCGGGACCAACAAGCAGGCACATGCTAACAGGCACCCACTGACTAAGAGGCACGTCTAGTTTTCTGACCCCAACTCCAAACCTGCTTCTAGTCGTCACTGCCAGACCACGGTGATACTTTGGGCCCTTGTTTCCTCATTTACAAAACACAGAATTTGGTCTACAAATTCTTTAACGTTGCTTCCAGCTCTGACACAGCCCATTTTATGTCCCAGGCTCGTTCCCCGATCTGAATACCACGTCCCAAGATCCCTCTCAGCTCTAACAGTCGATAAATCTCTGTATAGAGACAGCAGAAGTAAGGGATAGAAGTTCCTGGGACTCCACTAAAAAGAGGACCTCAGGCTCCACAGCTGAGATCAAGTCCAACGCTTCCTAGAATTGCAGACGCAGGTCACGGAAACACTCCTTTGAGAAGCTAGGAAGGGGGGCTTAGGGAATGACTTTTCAGAGGCCTTCGAGGTTACAGGACAGCTCTGCATAACACTCACATTTGTCAGAATGGACAAGCACCATTTCTGTTAAATTTCTGCTAAATTAGGTTTATTCAGAGGGTCTTTGGAAAAAGATAAAAGTCTCAAGCAAAAGGTTACTTCTAATGATATGACAGAATGCTCTAAGTCACTCCTAATTAGAGAAATGAAAATGAAAATTCCACTTCATACACTTCAGATTGCCTAAGATGACAGGAAAAGGTGATGAATGTCAGGGAAGGATGTGGAAAAATTGGGAAACTAACGCATTTTTGGTGGAGTTGTGAACTGATCCAACCATTCTGGAGAGCAATTTGGAATTACGCTCAAAGGGCTATTAACTATTAAACTGTGCATACCTTTTGATTCAGCAGTGACTCTATTGGGTCTCTATACCAAGGAAATCATAAAGGAGGGATAAGGACTCACATATTTGTAGCAAATCTTTTTGTAGTGGCAAGGAACTGAAAATCGAGTGAATGCCCATCAGTTGTAGAATGGCTGCATGAGTCATAGTGTTGAATGGTATACGTGGCATATGGATGTAATGGAGTATTATTGTTCCATAAAAACGCTGCTTTTAGACTTAGATGAAGTGATGCTAAGTGAAGTGAGCAGAAACGAGAGAACACAGAAAACAGTAACAAGATTGTTATGATCAACTATGATGGACCTGGCTCTTTCCAACAATTCTAATAGACTTGAGACAGAAAATACCAGTCGCATCCAAAGAGAAAACTAAAGAGAATGAATGTGGATCAAAACATAGTATTTTCTACCTTTTTTTGTTGTTTGCTTGGTTTATTTTTTCTTTCTTGTACTTTTTTCCCATTTTGATCTGATTTTTCTTGCTCAGCATGATGACTATGGAAACATATTTAGAAAAACTACCTATGTTTAACCTATATTGGATTACTAGCTATCTTGGGGAAGGGGAAGAGGCAAAGGGGAAGGAAAGGAATACAAAGTTTTGCAAAGGTGAATGTTGAAAACTATCTTTGCATGGTATTTGGAAAAAATAAAATACTATGAAAAGATTTAAAAAGAAGCAGAAGGCTAGTTTCCGCAGTTTCCTCAAATGCAAAGTGCAAGGATGGAACTTGATAGATTCTAAAATCCCTTTCAGCTCTAAAAGTAGGATCCTTTTATTTAGAGATACTTAGTATGGGCTATTGGAAAATTTTCCCTCATCCCTCCAAGAGCCCTGTAGCATTTAATCTAGGTAAATTAAATAAATGGTTTGGCAATGTTCCTGACTTAACACCTATGTTCTGCTACTGTGCTTGTGCCATTCCAGCCAAGTAGATCCCTGATCCCCAGGCACACGCTCTCCCCGTTCCCCTTCCTCCTGACTCTTGGATGACCGGGATGGACCTACCAAGGGCATTCCACAAACACGGCAACAAAACACAGCTTATGAAAAGGATCGATTGAATGATTACACGACCTCCAAAAGAACCAAGGACAGCAACTCAGAAAAACTATTCAGGCTATGGCCACTGTGTGTGGGGAATATGTGGCCTTGAATCCCAAGTAATTCTAAGCTCAATTTTGCCTCTGAATCTATGAGTGGGCTAGTTGAGAAACATCTAAGGCAGGGCTTCTTAAACCTTTTCCAACTGTGTCCCCTTTTTGCCTGAGAAATTTTTATGTGACCTCAGCTAGACAGGTATCACAGCTATCACAAATCACTTACGGACAATAAATCATAATTTCACGCCCCCCCCCACCACATTCAGTTATCATATTCCTTTATAAACCATAGTTTATGGAGCTGGCATCTAACAGATTGTTTGCCGTCCTAGACCTAAGAAAGCTACAAACAGTAGCCTTTTGAGGCCACGTGAGCTTTTCTACGCCAAGGTTAAGGCTTATGGGTTTCTAATGACACATGAGCAATATTCTTGTTCTATGTATATATAGCTCATGCTCATTTATTATTTTCTAATGCTGTGTTGGTGATAAAAAGTAATAAAAAAGCACATATATGTATATATATGCACATATGTATACATAGGCAATAAATACACATTTTAAAATATATTATCATATATAAAAATGTACTTTACATGTATTTATTTTGGATTCTCTCACAAATGATTGGGATTTGCCAGAGGCTCCTGTTAGCTATTTAATAAATTGCTAATTGTCCCAAATGTGTTCTAAGAACTGTGCTAAGTGTTGAGGAGACAAAGAAATGTAAAAATCACTTCTCTCTGCTCAAGGAATGAACAGTATTACAGGCAGTGGGAAGGAAATTAGAATCTGTGAGATGGCTCCCAAGTGCCAGGCACTCTTTTAAACATTTTACACAAATTCTCTCATCTGATCTTCACAACTATCATGGAAAGAAAGGGCTATGATTGTTGATGTTCAGTTGATTTCAGTTGTACTAGACTCTCCATGACTCCATTTGGGGTTTTCTTGGCAAAGATACTGATGCAATTTGACATTTCCTTCCCCAGCTCATTTGACAGAAGAGGAAACTGAGGCAAACAAAATTAAGTGACTTGCCCAGGGTCACATAGGTTGTAAATGTGTGGGGCCAGATTTGAACTCCTGATTCTAGACCTGGTGCTCTAACCACTAAGCAACCTAGCTGCCTCTTGTCTCATTAGCAATTATTTCTACAAATCTAATTGCTATGGCTCCCAATCCAGTGATCTTTTCAGTTTAAAAAAAAAACCCAACCCAAAAAAAATAAAACCCCAAAATCAAACTGTAAAGAGTTAGGAGCATTTAGTGCTATCTACATTAGGTGCTGCTCTTCTCTCTCATTCCTTCTCTTTTAAATCCTCTTCAACCTGGCTTCCAACCACATTATTCAACTGAAAATGCTACTATTGGAATGAAATATACTCTGAATGTTTGATAGAATTTACTTGTGAATCCATCTGGTCCTGAGGTTTTAGAGTATGTTTGTGGCTTGTTCAATTTATTTTTAAGATACCGGGTTATTTATATGGTCTATTTCTCCTATTTTTGTCATTACTCATCCATTTACTCACGTTATTAGTTTTGCCCACATAACTAGGCAAAATACTTTCTAATAATTTTATTTATTGCCTCTTGAATTAATATAAGTTCTTTTTTTAAATTTTTGAAATAGCTTGATTTTCTTCTCTTTTTAAAAATCAGATTAGCTAATTCTTTTCTATTTGTTCATCTTTTTAAAAACTGGCTCCTAGTTTTGTTTGCCTATCAAATGGTCTTTTGCATTCTATTTTTTATCTTCTTTAGTTTTCAGAATTTCTACTTTGTTATTTAGAGATTTCTGATTTGTTGTTATACAACCTTTTTTTTTTTTAACTACATGCCCAATTCATTGATTTATTTTTTGTTATTGAAAAGTTTAGAGATATAACATTTCCTCTCACAATTGTTTTAACTATATATAATAAGCTTTGGCATGTTCTGTCACTATTATCATTGTCTTTGATGAAATTTTCTGTTTTTTTCTATTACTTGTTTTTTGACTCGTGGATTCTTTAGAATTATGTAATTTTCCAATTTCTCTTCAATAATGGCTTTCTTTATTGACTCTACTGATTATAATTTTATTGGATAGTGATCAGTAAACGATATGCTTTGTATTTCTGCTTTTCTACATTTGCAGGTGAGGTCTTTATGCTTCAGTATAGGTTCAACTTTTGTAAAAGAGTCATGTAGAGCAGACTAAGTAAGCAAATTCCTTTACATTCTTATTCAATAACCATCAGGAATCTATTATCTCTCATTTTAAAAAAGTTTATTTCTGGATCTTGATTTCTTTTATCAGTATCTTTTGGTTAGATCTCTCTAGATCTGAAAGGAATACATTAAGTCACCCCATTTTTATAATTTTACTATTTCGCCCTTTCTTTGACTACCATTTCTTTGATTCTACATCTTCCCAGTTACCCATACTCACTAATTCTGTCATCCTTGACTCTTCACTCCATCTATCCAAACCATTATCAGATCTTGACATTTTTACTTCTACAACATCTCATGTATTTTCCCTTCTTTTCTCAGCTGAGTCTACAACAGTTTCTCAGTACCTCTCACCTAGATTTTTTCAGTGGCCTCCTAATTGAACTCACCACCTCCAGTCTATTCTCCATTCAGGTGCCAAGGTGATTTTCCTAAATCATTTGTCTCAACATGTCTTTCCCCCCCTCTTTAAAAATTCCAGTGGTAAGGATCCTGGGAAGATGGTAGAGTAGATCAGAAAACTTCAGACTCTACAAATTTCTTCCACAAAAAAGAACACTGCCTCCAAGTGAATGAAGAAAGTCAAAAATAAAAGTTGAAGTACAGCAGTTGTCTTCCTAAGACACATTTAATGTCTTTTCTCACCTCACTTTTTAATCCCTCTTTTTTATTCTTCAAAATTTGGCTCAAATCCCACCTTGGGGGCTGTCTTCCTTGCTTCTATCTACGCTGTAAATATCTTGTAGTACATACATTATTATTGACACAAGGTTTCCTCATTATGGTCTGAGCTTCTTGAGATCAGAGACTATTTTTGCTTTTCTTTGTATACTCAATATTTACCACAGTACCTAGCATATAAGTGCTTAATAAATGCATGCCGACTGACTGAATCATGAATTCCCTGGACACATGCAAAATGGCCATTAAGTCTTCACTTGAAAATGTCCATTGATAGAAAGTTAACAATCTCTTGAGTCAATATACTCTATTGTTGAAGTTTTAATTATTAAGAAGCTCTGCCATAAGAGTAAAATGAAATGTTTCTTTCCTCTACCTTGCATTCCCTGGTCCTATTTCTGCATTCTGATGCCGCAGAGAATTATCATGATCCCGATTCCCTGTGACCACTTGAAAGATGGTAATCTTGTCCCTCCCTGCCCAGGTCCTCCAGCTGATCTTCACATGACACAGATTTCCAACTCTTGGAGGATGCTCTCTTTGGAGAGCTCCACGGAGAGGCCGTTCGACCACCTATTGAGTCTGTTATACTGGGCATTCCTTGTAGGGGTTGATCTAGATGGTTGCTGAGTTTCTTTCAACTCTCCAATTCTGTGATTCCATGATTCTCAGTTTCTCTGTGATCCTCCTCTTCATCTTTTCCATCTTTAAATGCCCTTCTTAATATGAATAGGCCCAGTAGTAAATAAATACGACAGATGAGCATAATTAGGGCAGAGGACAACGGTCGATTATTCTCTTTGTTCTGAACTAGCCTAATAGCGAATTAATTTTTTGGTGATAGAGCGAGAGCTAAGAATCTCACAGGGTCACAGCTTGGGTGTCACAGAGTAGGGATGCCCTGAAACCCTTAACATATTACCACTCACCCTGGTGGGCAGTCATTTTTTGAGACAGTTTGGTTTTCAATATTCAAATAGGACCATGAGATACATTGAAAGTGGCAAGGTTCAAGGAGTTTGTTTGAGAGTACAGACTGTCTTGCCTGAGGAATACTTCACAATGACAAGAAAACACAGATGTTCAGAGACAGAAAGGACTTCCTATGACTCACTAATATTTCAATTTATACAGGAGGAAAAGGGGACTTTTGAAAAGGAGGTCATGGAGTGGTATGCCAAAATGTGCAGGGATAGCCCCAGAGTCCCATGGTCATTTGGCAGTGATGCCCGAGTTCCTCAAGCCGGACTTATCCCTAAGAGAGAGTGGAACCTCCTAGCCACAGCAGAGTTTGTAAAATCTATAAGGCAGCAACTCTCAGGGGCATCCAAGTCTGAAAGGCCGCCAGACCCCTCAAACATGACCCGGTCACATCCCCCAAACTCAGATATTAATTTAGCCTTCTTCTTTTGGGGGGAGGTGGAGAATAAAGAGATGTCTGGATTTATGACATCGCTGGTAAGCTCCAAGTAAACAAACACTCACTTCCAATGTAGATCCGTAATGATTCTGCAATTTAGAATCTTAAAGCAAGTCACCTGAGGAGTAATTTGTAAGCATCATATATGGCACCTAGGGATGCCATAGTGCACATAATGCTGGCCTGGAGACTGGAATAGTTTAAATCTGGCCTCAGATACCAGCTGTGGGATCCTGTTTTCTTCAGTTCCCACATCTATAAAATGAGCTGGAGAAGAAAACGGCAAACCCCCTAGTATCTTTGCCAAGAAAACCCCCAAAAGGGGTCACAAAGAGTTGACCATGACTGAAACGATTGAACAACAAGAAGGATCATATTCCTAGTATATGTCAAAGAAAGGAACTGAAACTAGGTTTTTCTGGTTCTCTAATCACTACTCCATGAGATAGCTCCATTTAGTATTCCTGTAACTTTGCAAAATAGAATACTGACAGCAGTTTTCTAGTCAGGGACTAGAAAACATACCGCACCTCTTACTGCCCCAGACTAGGATCTTGTCTACATGGCTGATCTAACAGGACTTCTGCAAGAATCTAAACAGAAGTTTGGGGATACCATACTTGGGACCAACATTACGTATTGCATATGGAGAAAGTAGCCACTTCAGGTGTCTTGGCGATATCATATAGTTCAAAGATTCTGGATTTGCTTTCTTAGGCATAAAACATCCTCTTCCTAGAATTTAGAGCTGCAAAGGGTCCAAGACACTCATCTGTCTAACCATTTCCTTTTACAGATTAAGAGAATGTAATCCAGTAAGGGAAAGGGCCTTCCCTTTAAAGGAGTAGGCAGGTGACAGAGCTGGTGTTCAAACACAGGTCCTCCAAATTTGATTTCAATATTCTTTTCCATTACAGATCAGAACTCAGTCCAATCTCAATTTTTACTTAATCCTACACTTCTTGCCCTGTTAAGAAAATATACATTTTAGAAACATATCCTTGCCACAAACTATTAAACTCGGAAGATGACAATAAAGAGGAAAAGTGTTAGAGGTCTGAGAATGATATAAAAACAGATACACACACAAAACCTATCGTGTGTGTGTGTGTGTGTGTGTGTGTGTGTGTGTGTGCGCACATGCACACATGCCGCACGCAGACATCTGTCTGGACTAGCCACTCCCACCTAGGGAGCCAATACAAGGTTCATTTAGGCACACACTGACTATACAAACAGGTACATTTCTGACTGGATGTTTACGCCTCAGCCTTGGTCAGACTTAGCTCTGTAAGGAAGTTGAGACCGAGGAACAACAGGACTGAGGGAAAAAAGCAGGGTTGGCACTTACATTGATCATAGCATTGGAGGTGATCCGAAATAGGGTGGCCCGCTCACTAACTGCTTTTAGCTTCTCCCCACTTTCGACAGGTATTTTCAGGCTCTCCAGCTCATTCAGCGACCTCTGGAGAGCTGCTCCATGTTTTGAGATAAGGTCATTGCATATGCTTAGGTCATCCAACTTGCCCGAAAGAATGCTTAAGGTGTTCTGCAGGTCACTCTTGTCAGAATGGTTGGGGACCTCCTCATCACCAGAGTCATCTGTGCAAGGAGGAAAGGGGGAAAGATGGTTTCCATGGTTACCACTGGACCACTTTCAAACATCAAGCCCACCCAGTCTACTTGGTCAAAGGAAAGAGTAAGAGGGACGGTCAGCCAGCAGCCACTGCTTCGGTGGGAGTTCTGCTCCGCTCTAAGTGCCCCGAGCAGCTTCTTCTCATCTCTGCTGCTAGAGCTAGGATGCAATCTCCATGTGCAGCTTTCCACCCCACCCCCATGCCATCTCTCCAAGCTGTTCACTTCCTGTGCTTGGCTCCTAAAATCCAACACAAGAGAAATATGTTCCAGAACACTGCCCTTTCATCAGAGAAGGGGAGTTTTCAAAGTAACAACTGACCTGTGTGGTCTGCAAAAAGAAGAAACCCTGGTCCATACCCAAAGCTGGGTTACGTTACTTGCTCCCAGGGTAATTGGGCCCTTCTTCTTGGGGCTCAGTTTCTTCCTGTGTAAAAAAAGTGGACTGGACTAGGTCATCTCCAAATCCACTGACTCTAATGAAACGCCGGTCGGGCCCACAAGGCCCCTCCCTGGTCCTTGCTCCGGCCCTCCCACGGGACGCAGTGGGCCGTGGTTTGGTGCTGCTGTTCCTTCCGCCGAGTCACTGCCTCTCTGAGGCTCGATTCCCTCTTTTGTTTAAGATATTCAAAGGGAGCAGGAAATGCGAGGCTCTGCTGGAAGAATCATTTGCCAAACGCTGTGCAAAGAGCAAGAATAACTCACCTTTCTTCCTAACACTCTTGAAAGCTAAGCAGGGCCAAGGCTATCATCTCCATTTTAGGGATAAGGAGACTTATAGAGAATTAAGGTCTCTCCACAGACCTCGGGGGCAGCTGGATATGGACTCGATCAGAAGCACTGAACTAAATGCTGACTAAGCAGCAGGCTTTGTGCCAAGCACCGGAGGAAAAAAGACAGAAATGAAATCATCTCCACCTTCAAGGAGGCTCCATTCTGCCCGAAGACACAGTGTGTACATACATGGAGTGGGGTAGAAGGGATCAGGAAAGGCCCTGGATATAAACCGGTGCTTCAGCTGGAGGAAACATACTCTGTTTAGGGCTTGTGCAGTACAAAGAGCCATCCCCTGATGGATAAATGGACAAAAGTTATGAATAGGCAATTGTCAGAGGAGGAAATCAAAGCTGTCAATAGCCATATGAAAAAATGTTCAGAATCACCATTAGAGAGATGAAAATTAAAACAAGTCTGAGGTACCACCTCACAGCTATCAGATTGACTAAAATGAGAGAACTACGTCATCCTTTCTGGTGTAAATTGTGCCATCTTTTATAACCCTGATTCACTGATCATGTATAAAAAAGTCTAGAATTATGAAGCAGGAGTTCCAGACAGTGCAATAAAACGGGCAGGCAGAGTAAAAGTGGAACAAGAAGTGGGAGGTTGAGCTAAAGAGGATGGAGAGGAAGAACAGGAAGCAGAAGGTTGGGGAGGAAGGTAGCTTGTTTTTCCGGTGGTGGATAATTTAGCATCACAGGGATTGAGAGAGTAAGTAGGTGGTGTGACTTTGTAAGGTCCAGTGGTGAGGTTGGGCAGAGTAGGAGATCATCTCGGTGCTAGTGCTGAAGAAATGCTCTTTATATTGGGAAGACTGCTACGTACTAATTAAGACTGAAGTAAGCTAAAGCAGGAAAACTATTCATACAATGATCACAACATTTAAAAGAAAAACCCTGGAAAGATTTAAGGAGTCTGATCAATCCAATAACCAAGTCATGATTCCAGAAGACTGATGATGAAGCCAATCTCTTTGGTGGAAAGGTGATGGAGTAGCAGCAGAATGAGACATTTGCAGATTCGGTCATTTCAATGTGTTTTCTTCACTGTACTTTTGGTATAAGAGGGCTTTCTTTGGGGAGAGAGGGAAGAGATGAAGGACAGGGTAGAAAGATAATGCTGATGATACCAAAAAACCCTCCCATTCCAGAAACAAAGGAAGTGATCTTTCTGTCCTCAGTTCCCGCACAGCCTTTTGCTCATCTCTCTCATGTACCATACAAGTTAAGAGTATATGTTGTATTTTTACAATCAAAAGTTCTGATAAAGGTCTCATTTCCAAAATATATAGAGAACTGACCCTAATCTATAAGAAATCAAACCATTCTCCAATTGATAAATGGTCAAAGGATATGAACAGACAATTCTCAGACGAAGAAGTTGAAACTATTTATAGACATATGAAAATATGCTCCAAATAATTATTAATCAGAGAAATGCAAATTAAGACAACTCTGAGATACTACTACACACCTGTCAGATTGGCTAGAATGACAGGGAAAGATAATGGGGAATGTTGGAGGGGATGTGGGAAAACAGGGACACTGATACATTGTTGGTGGAATTGTGAACACATCCAGCCATTCTGGAGAGCAATTTGGAACTATGCTCAAAAAGTTATCAAGCTGTGCATACCCTTTGATCCAGCAGTGTTTCTACTGGGCTTATACCCCAAAGAGATACTAAAGAAAGGAAAGGGACCTGTATGTGACAAAATGTTTGTGGCAGCCCTGTTTGTAGTGGCTAGAAGCTGGAAAATGAAAGGATGTCCATCAATTGGAGAATGGTTGAGTAAATTGTGGTATATGAACGTTATGGAATATTATTGTTCTGTAAGGAACGACCAGCAGGATGAATACAGAGAGGACTGGCGAGACTTACATGAACTGATGCTGAGTGAAATGAGCAGAACCAGGAGATCATTATATACCTCAACAATGATACTGTTTGAGGATGTATTCTGATGGAAGTGGACCTCTTTGATAAAGAGAGCCTTAATTGACCAAAGATGGACAGAAGCAGCTACACCCAGAGAAAGAACACTGGAAATGAATATAAACTGCTTGCACTTATGTTTTTCCTCCCGGGTTATTTATACCTTCTGAATTCAATTCTCCCTGTGCAACAAGAAAACTGTTTGGTTCTGCACACATATATTGTATCTAGGATATACTGCAACCCATTCAACATGTAAAGGACTCTTGCCATCTGGGGGAAGGAGTGGAGGGAGGGAGGGGAAAAATCGGAACAGAAATGAATGCAAGGGATAATGCTGTAAAAAATTACCCTGGCATGCGTTCTATCAATAAAAAGTTATTAAAAAAAAAGAGTATATGTTGTATCTTCCCCAACCCTTCACTCAACTATGATTTCCAATGAAGGCAGGGACTGGGACTTATTATTCCTCCTATTTTCCCCACTGGCAAACTCAGAGAAGAAATTTAATGAATGCTCACTGAAATGAATCCAACAGAACTATCTTCTAGCTGGAAATCTTTTATATCTATATCTTATATCTGGGAATTCCTTAAGGAAAGGATCAGTTCCTAACGGCATAGCTCTTTTATTTATAGGATCCTTAAAAGGAACAGATTGCCATGGAAACAGCTACCTGGATCATATGTTAGATGAGATATTTTTAGAACCTGGATGTTTGCAGGCTGCTGGGTAAAATGAATCAAATTTCTTGGAAAAAGCAATTCCTTTGGGGCTCTGTCAGAATCATCATTAGAATGAAGGGAAAACAAAGAATGAAGGGTAAAGGGGAGATAGGCGGCTTTGTGTGCTCACCTGGGATTTCAGATTACATTTACTTTTGAATAATGACTTGATGATGGATGGTCTCCGAGTCAGGATTCCTTTGGTTCCCATCAAACCTTTAGGATGTGCTGCTTGAGTGACTGTGAGCAAGCTGCTTCCCTGAGTGCCCCAGGCAACTTTCTGACTCTAAGTTACACAAAAGCCCCTGACAAGCATTGTTGGAGAGCGTCCACACCCCTGAAAGCAAACCACTGGACACACAAAAAAGTCACTTTTCATTTGGTTTGTCTTTTCTTTCCAACTAGAACATCAGGGGAAGAATAGTGTCATTTATATTTCAGTGTCCCCACAGAGGTACTTTAGGGTAGTAAAAAGAGACTTGGAGTTGCTTTCAGAATTGGTGGCTACTAGCTTTGAGTCTCAGGGTAGGCAAATACAAAATGGCCATATCTCCACTATCAAGAAAGATTTTTGGGAGGACTGGTAAGATTTGGATAGCCAGAGGAACTGGGGAAGGTCACTTCCTGTTGTGGGGAGAGTAGCAGCAATAATCCTGCCTTCCCAGAATGATGATGTAAAACCAAGAGGGTGCAGTGCGAAGGGTTATGCAGAGGAGAGGAGGAGGAACAGTACAGAAGCTCAAAGGGCTATACTCCTTACAAAACTTTAGTGGCAGGCTTCTCATAGTCCCAGAAGAGCACAAAGAAAGAAGCATGATGGCCTATCAGAAAACACATAGGGAAGGCCTGGCTTTGAACCCTGTCTCTGGGACCTTTCATGCTCTTTTAATCCTCAGCTTCTCTATCTGCAAAATTAAGATGCTAGGCTAAGTGATCTCTGAGTTTCCTTCTAGCTCTGAAGCTTGCGTGCCTTTGATAAGCTGAAACATGTCAAGAGTAAGAGGACCAACATGAGGAAGAGACTTGAAAATTTCACAAGAGAACATATGGAGAAAGTACATTGTGGGGTAATATGGCTGACTTTAAGTATTTAAATGAGATATCATGAGAAAATAGAATTGATTTATTCTGCCCACTTCCATAGAATAGCAGCAAAGACAGAATAATTCAGACCTATGCAACAGCAGAATAGATTACCTCTGGAAGTAGTGGGCTCCCCATCTTTAGAGGTCTTCAAGGAGAACCTGTACAGGAGAGTAGAGGATTCCTGCTTCAAGCAGGAATTGGACTTGATAACTTCTGCCATCTGTCATTTCAACTCTGAGATCCTATGAGTCCAGCAGATGTTCAAGCAATCTTTGCTGATTCACAGATACCACCCTTCCAGGAAGAGCCCCAGCTTTCAAATCCTTTCTGTTTTTCATTTGCAGCCTCCCCTTTAGCTCAGCAGTTAAAATGAGCAGATTTTTTTTTTATGTTACCACCAAAATGCTTCTGACTGAGCCCTAGTAACGGCATGTGCTATTGTTCGCATGCCAATTGAGTCAAAGGCCTTTTTGAGGGCTTCAATGCAGGAGGAAGCTTCAAGTGGCAGACCCAGCTTTGGCCTGGGGAACTGGCTGCTTCTGCCATAGCACTAGTAATTAATTGGCCTTTTGCCAGGTTAGGGGCAGATTAAGGAGTGACTTTTCGGGGAGGAGCTCCAAAGGTTTGATTTCTAGTGGAAACTATTCGATCTCAGTAGAGTGGAAGAAGAACTGGTGTCAGAGGACCAAGAGGCAATGAACAGACCTCAAATCACCCTGGATTACACCATCTTGGAAGCACCCAAAACTTGCCAGTCTCCAGACTGGGCTGTGAAAAAGCAGGACGACAGAAAAATATAGACAGGCTAGCCTTTGACCCCTCATGATCTCCTACCCTCCAGAAGTGAACAGAGCCCACCACTAACAGAGAGTTTAAATTAAAAAAAGAGAAAGCATGAACAAACAAAAACAAAAAATCCAACCATAAAAACTACAATAGAAGACAGAGAAGCTAAAGAAATAAACACCGAAGAAGACAATGACCTGAAAACATCTACAAGCAAAACTTCCCAAAAAACCGCTAATTGGACACAAGATCAATAGGAATCCCTAGAAGAGCTAAAGAAATTTTTTTAAAGGAAAAAAAAAGATTTTAAAACTAAATACTCATACAATCAAAATACCAAAGAATCATTTTGTAGAATTGGAAAAAAAACAACGAAATTAATCTGGAAAAACAAAAGGCCAAAAAAATAAAAGGAGCTAACCTGAAAAAATCAATGTCAAGGAAGGGGGCCTCCCAGTACCAAATTTCAAAATACATTACAAAAGTAGTAATGTATCAAAACAATCTGGACTTGTAAAGGGGTACATCAGTGGAACAGATTAGGTACACAATATATAGAGTAAATGATCATATTTCTCTGGCATTTGATAAATCTAAAAATGATGTGACAAAAATTGTAGCCTATATCAAGAGAAAATCAAAATAGATACACGATTTAGACATAAAGGGTAATATCATAAATAAATTAAGGGAGCATGGAAAGCTCTATAGATAAGGGAAGAGTTGGGCAGAAACTTACAACAAATCAAGCTATCAACCAACAAACATTTAATAAGAGCCTATTGTATACAAGATACCATAGAGGATATAGTAATGAATAAATACATGGTTATCCCTCAAGGACCTTATAGTTTAGAAAAGGAGACAAGTCATAAACAACACTGGAAACACTGAACAAGTGAACTGGAAGCACAAGGCAGGTCCCTAGGCAGGGGATCAAATCTGTTATGGGCTTAACGTTTACTCTCCTCAGGTCTGATCAAAGAATTTCTGCTGTTATCGATGATCTGAGCAATTTTACATGCTTAACTACTTTGAATTCTCTGATGAGAGTACTCAGAAAGAAAGGGGGCAAGAAAGGAGAAGGAAAGGTAGAATCTTTTAGAGAGAAGTTCCTTCCTGACATGAATGTCTATGGGTGCTCACAGATCTTACTCTGGTGAAAGCTTGATATATCAGTGCACAACATGCCATGGCCTCAAGATTGACCAATACTTCTTTACTAGCACTACTCTGTCAATAGTTACCTACTCTGTGTCAGGCACTGTGCCAGCCTTCAGAGATAAAAAAAAAAAAAGGCAAAAGACAATCTCTGCTTTAAGAGTTATATACAAGCCAGGTAGAGACAGGAGAAATTGGAGATGTTCCTGAAGCATCCCCCAAATAATCCATTTTATTTACACAGTAAGGGATACCAAAAGAACCTGCAAATAAGCTTAAAATGGGACAGCAAAGCCTGTCCCATTTCCTTGTTATTTTTTATTCTGAATTTTAAAATACTAAATAAAACAAGCATTTTTATATTGAATGTAAAACAGGGTAGGATGGCATTGAGACCTTGGATTTTATTATGTAGAGTTTGCTTTTCTTTTCAAGAATATTATCTATTCAACATTTAACTTTCAGAATTGTCTTGCAATTTGTGGTGAAGACTCTTTTCCTTAGTCTTCCTCTCCTACCTTTTCTTCATTGAAAAAAAAAAAAGAAAATGATAATTCTTATAACAAAAATACACAGTAATCAAGCAAAACAAATCCCTATCTTGGCCATGTCCAAAATATACGCTCCATTCCACATTCTGAGCCAGGAGATGGGTAGCAATTCTCCTCATGGTTCACTGCACTCCTGGTGGCCACTACTTTGATCAGAATGCTTTGAGCTTTCAAAATGGTTCTGGTTTCTTTTGACTAGGCAATTGGGATTAAGTGACTTTGTCCAGGTCACATAGCTGGGAAGCATAAATTGTCTGAGGCTAGATTTGAACTCAAGTCCTCCTGACTCCAGGGTCGATTATCCACTGTGCCATCAAGCTGCCCCCTAATCGTCCATTTTTTACAATATAATTACCAATTCTCCACTTGGTTATATTTACTTTACTTTGTGTCAGTTTTGTAAGAGCCTTCCCAGGTCTTTCTGAAATTGTCCCTTCCAACATTTCTTACAGAAGTGACAGCACTCCTTGTGACAATTGATTCAGAACACTCAGAGGTGTTCATTTTCCCCTTTCCAATGGACCTTGGTCTTCCTTCAAGGACCTATATGTCTACGTACTTGAAACTAAACCCAGACATACTCAGGTCTAGTGAGAAACTAAACATCCTGAAAGTCCCGACAGCAGGAAGATTTTCTCTTTTTCAAGCTACAAGCGATGATTATTGCATTTTTACAGTTGTTCTTTGTGTCCTGTGTATTCACTAGGCTATACATTTCATATACACTAACGATGGCTGAGATGGGGAGAATTCTCTGCCAGCAGATGAGGGTGCCGGCCAACTCACTGATTTCATAGAAGTTCACAAGAGCGGCCGTGGCCTAAGATATGGTTGACTGGAGAGAGCTCAGGCTAGCTGATAAAAAGATTGACTTAAAATTCACCCGTGAGTGTGACAAAACAGAACCCTGACTTTTGCTTAAATAGCTGCCACTTAAGCCCTTTCCACTGAGGGCCTGAAACACAACTCTTTCTGCCTGAAAACAAGAGCATGCTTGTTGCCGAAGCTATTCCTGCATCCTTGGTTGATCCATTTGTCCCACCCAATAGCGAAGGAGTAACATGTTGCTTTGCATTTCTAAATTTCCTCCGTATTCCTAGAAACTCTCCCTCAAAGTCTCAGAGCATGGAAGGGTCCAATCCTATGGCCAGGTCTGAGCCTGAAGGGCAATTGCAATATAAGAAGATATAGAAGGAATTGGCACAGTTTGCAGAGTTGAAACCACAAGTGCTGACCTGTATGACCCGATTACTTAATTATGGCAGGGGTAAGAGTGTCTCCACAAACAGCTCTCTAACTGGCCCATTATCCCACTCATCATAGGGATTTCCCCAAACTTTTTCAAGCCTCCCTCTATATTCTCAAAGTCTAAGGACTTTGCCTTATCATTCACTGGAAAAACTGAGATGACTTAATGAGATCTGATTCAATCCTTCTAATCTAGTGACACCCTCTCTGGCCATTCTCCTTGCCTCCTTCCTTGACTACAAGATTATAGAGAAAAACAACTTTGAAATATGTTAGCACTGATCGGTGGGCCAACGAAGTACAGATGACTGAAAATGAAACACGCAATAATAGCCTTCTGAAATGAACTTAAAAGGTAGAGAGAGAGACATTTTAGGGCTAGGTCAATGTGGGCATTTGTTTTGTTGGTCAGGTATGTTAAGATGACAGTGGGCTTTGTTTTTGGAGGGTGATGTTCAATTGGGAGGGGGAGAATGGAAGGAATAGGTCATAAAGTTGTAAATGCATATAAATACATATTTATAAAAAAGATATGTAGTTCCAATCCATATTCCAAATACCTTCCCTTTTCTCCTCCAAATTACTGTTGGTGTCCTCTGTTCTCTAAGTGGACCACGACATCAGGAAGGTGATGCTGACCAGCAAGAGAATTGAATTTTGGTGAGGGAGGGTTGAGCAAGGTCACCAACCTCACTTTTCCCCCTGAAGTCTTCTGAGTCCAGTGGCGAAATATGGATTATTTTCTATTTACACTATATCTGTAGATACAGATAAGCAGCATGGATAGAATGTTGAACCTGTTGTCAAGATGATCCGAGTTCAAATTCAGAAATAGACATTAGCTGTCTGACTTTAGGGTCAAGTCATCTATCCTCTTTTGGCCTCCACTTTTCAAGGTTGTTAGAATTAAATGGAATAATGGCTCTGAAGTGCTCAGCATGGTGTCTGTGTTCCCAGTTGTTTGCATGTTGAATTCCTTTTTAGACTGTAAGCTCTCCGAGGACAGGAAGCACAGATTTTGTGCCCTTCTTTGTTTCTCCAGAGCTTAGCTCAGTGTTTGTTAGATAGAGTTAGACAGAGTGATAGAGTTGATGCTTAATAAATGCCTTTTTTGGTCTGTCTTCTCTTTTACAATCAAACTACTAGTAGTTGTGATTTACATTTGTCTCCCTCTCACTCATTTTGTAAGCCCTTGAAATCCAGACTTCCAATCCCACCAATGAAATGAAACTGTTCCAAGGTTCCCTATAAACTCTCTCTTCTTAAAATTTTTTTAATTTAAAACATTTTTTAAAAATTGAGTTTCAAATTGCAACTCTCTCCCACTCATTGAGAAGGCAAGAAATGTGATATTATATACGTAAAATCATGCAAAACATATTTCCATATTACAATGTTGCAAAAAAGAAGAGCAAAAACAACAAAGTGAAAAAATTATGTTTCAATCTGCATTCAGGCTCCATCAGTTATCTCTGTGGAAGTAGATAGCCTTTTTTATCACGAGTCCTCTGGAATTGTTTTGGATCAGTGCAGTGCTGAGAATAGCCATGTCATTCACAGTTGAATATCATATAATACTATTGTTACTGTGAATGATATTACTCATTCTACTGGTTCTACTCATTGCATTGTATATCAATTCAAACAAGTCTTTTCTGGTTTTTCTGAAAGTATCCTGGTTCATCATTTCTTATAGCACAATTGTATTCCATCACAGTCAAACTACAACTTGCCCAGCCATTCCCCAATGGATGGACATCTGCTCAATTTCTAATTCTTTGCCACCATAGAAAAGTTGATATCTAGATCCTTTTCCTATGATCTTTGGGATACAAGCCCAGTAGTGGTATTGCTGGGTCAAAAGCTACACATAGTTTTATAGCTCTTTGGTCACAGCTCCAAATTGTTTTCCAGAATGGTTGGATCAGTTTACAATTCCACCACCAACACGTTGTTGTATGTAGTTGTTTTCAACCATGTCAGAGTCTTTGTGATTCCTTGTGGAGTTTTCTTGGCAGAGTTACATGGCAAACCTACATGAGAGGTTTGCCATTTCCTTTCTCCAGTTCATTTTACAGATGAGGAAACTGTGGCAAACAAGGTTAAATGATTTGCCTAGGGTCCCATGGCTAGTGTTTGAGGTCTTCCTAGGTTCAGTCCTTTTTCCACATTCCCTCCAATATTTGTCATTTTTCTTTTCTGTCATATTTAGCCAATCTTATAGGTATCAGATGCTACTTCAGAGTTGTTTTAATTTACCTATTTCTAATCAATACTGATTTACAGCATTTTTTCATATGGCTATAAGTAGCTTTGATTTCTTCTGAAAATTGTTTATTTCTATTTTGACCACTTATCAATTGGGGGATGACATATTACAATAAATTTGACTCAGTTCTCTATAAAAATCTTGAGCAACTTGGTTTTGTTCATGCAGAAACTTTTAAATTTTATATATTTAAAATAAACCACTTTATTTGATTCTAACTTTTGTTTGGTCACAAATTCTTCCCTTATCCATACATGTGACAAGTAAAATTGTCCATGCCCCTAATCTGCTTATGATATTCACTTTCTGTATAAATTATGTATCTATTTTGACCTTATTTTGGTATAAAGTATGAGATATTGGTCTATAACTAGTTTCTACTACATTATCTTTCCATTTTCTCAACAATTTTTGTCAAGTGTTGAGTTCCTATCCCCGAAGTTTAAACGTTTGGGTTTACCAAACACTAGATTATTATGGTCATTTAATACAGTGCATGGTATAACTAATTATTTCACTGATCACCTATTTTATTTCTTAGTACTAGATTGTTTTCATGATTGCCACTTTTATAATAAAACTTTGAGATCTGGTATTGTTGGCTACCTTCCTTCACATTTTTTGGACTACCCCAAAATTCTTGATCTTTTGTTCCTCTAGATGAATTTTGTTATTCTCTATAACTCTATAAAATAATTTCTTGGTTGCTTTATTGGTATGTCACTAAAGAAGTAAATTAATTTAAGCAGAATGATCATTGACTCAGCCTACTCATACGTTCAATATTTCCTCAATTATTTAGATCTGTGACAAGTATTTTGTGACTATGTTCATATATATTCCTGAGTGTCTTGACATATAGACTTCAAAAGTATTATATTGTCTGTAGTTATTTTAAGTGGAATTCTTTCTATATTTTCCTGCTGTACACTCTAATCTATAGCAATGCTTGGAATTTATGTGGATTTATTTTATATATTGCAACTCTGGTAAAATTGTAATAATTTCAACTAGTTTTTTAGTTAATGCTTTAGTATTCTTCAAATATCCCATTATATCAACTGCAAAGTGATAGTTTTGTTTTCTCATTGCCCATTCTAATGAATCCCATTTCTTCTTCTTGTCTTACTGCGATAGCTAGCATTTTTAGTACTCTAATAGTGGTGATAATGGGCATCCTGTAATCTATTGCATAGACTTCCTCTGTCTTCATCGTTCTTATCATTCTTGACTTTTTTCTAGCATCTGACACTTTTGTAACATTTTCTCTTTCTCTGGGGCCTTCATGTCCCTGCTTTCAGTCTCCCAGCTCTCCCCCTACCTGACTATACCTTCCCAGTCTCCTTTGCTGGTTTATGATCCACAGGTGTCCCTGGAGAGTGTGTCCTTGGGTCCTCTTCTCATACAAAGGTAGAAGGCACTTAAAGGTCATCTAGTAAAACAGTCTCAATTTTCAGGCTCCGATAAGCAAAGAGACTGCCCAGAGATCAGAAGGGCAGGATGTGCCTGGAATGTCTCAGTCTCTTAACATCCCTGCCTTTCTCCAAGATTTAGCTCAAATCCCACCTCCTTCTTTCTTGGATCTTTTACTGCTGCTACCTTCCCCTTTGAGACTGCCTTTCCATCTACTCTGTAATTCCAGCATGTTTCTGGTCATTAACATGTTCCCCTCTTCCCCCAGTGAATGTACGCTCCTGAAGGGCAGGAATTAGTCTCTGCCTTTCTCTGTATCTCCAGCCATTAGCCCAATGTCTGGAACCAAGCTTAGTAAATGCTTATTAGTTACGTGAACTATTTTTGGTTTCAATACATCACAGAGGATACAATTATTTCTAATCTTCAATTACCATGGCTTCAATTATTTTGCTTTTTGAATATCCGATTTTAAAGTCTCAACAGCTAATGGAGACAAACCTCAAAAAGTAGAACTGAATTTGGAAGCCCAAGTATGGCTTTTACGGAGCATGTCTGTTGCCTTTAATTAAACCTGCTCAGACCAGGGTGGGGAGAGGACGGCTCAAGTGCTCGGGACGTGCAGATTGGAAAATAGAGGGTTAGATGGTTGGTGGAGTGCAGGAATCCCGTGACTCTCTGTTCTGGCCTGGAACCCTGGGGGCCTGTTCCCAGACTGATATTTTATTTTTCTGACTAGGTAAAGGAGGCCATTCTCTGCCTCATTTCTAACCTAGACTTAATCAGTATTGGGGCACTACCTCAGTCAAACTGAGACCATTAAAGGCCTTAGTTGGAAAGGCCAAAGGTCTTCCGCTACATCCAGAGCCATCTCCAGTCGTCCTGATACACCTTAGCACTGGATCCAGACGGCTCCAGAGGCGACTGCAGAGTCTCCTTCACTTCATTCTGATTTATTTGCATGTCACAGAATCACCTCCCTGATGTCACGGTCCTCTTTGAGAACAAAGGACAAACAATAACTTTGACAAGGAGGAGCTGCTCCGCTAGGGACTCCACAACTGGCCTGTTCCACTAGGACAACACAGCTTTCTTCTTCCCTCCCTCCCTCCTTCCTCTTCCATTCTGCCCAAAGGAATAGAAATTTTGATCACTGAAACTTCCCAAGATATCTTGGGGTTTATGAGCTAGATTTATTTCTTAAGGACCATGCCTTAAATCCAAATCACTCTGGTTCTCACCTTTGGGTCAACAACAGGCTCCAGCCAAGCTTTGGACATTGTTTGGGCCATGGTTGAGAGTAAATGTTGACAGCAGTTGTTTCTGTTCAGGATTTTTCCAGAAATCCTGAGAATCTTCCCTTTCCAGATGTGGTGTATATGTGTGTGTGTATGTATGTATACACACACACATACATATATATTGATAGCTATGTTCATTCACTGGGCTTCCCTTTGCTAGGCAGAAGCTATTATAATTCTCAGGGACTGAAATCAAGGGGGAGGAAATTGAGGCAAAAGGAGAAGCGCCTTGCTGAGGATTGCACATCTACGGAGTGTCTGAGGCTGTACTGGAACTCCAGGTCCAGCGCTCATTCTTGAAATCTGTCATTGTCCTTCAAGGCTTAGTGACAAATGCCACCTCCCTGTTGGAGACCTTTGCTGATCCTCTTTCAGTTGGATATTATCTTTCTTTCTTCGAACTCTCAAGAACTCGCCCTTCTCCTCTATTTCTACCATAGTCTCCTTTTACCTTCAGTCATGCTCATTTCTCCTCTGCCGCCAAGGTCCAAGCTCTAGGAGGGCCTGCACTTTCTCAGTTCTGCACCTCTTCCAGGTCCTTCCAGGCCCAGCAGAGTACCTATTATATACACACTTAGTCACATGCTCTTTTCCACATCCAGAATCCAACACAAACAAGAGTCCCTCCACACTTAAGGCCACAGTTTCACAAGTTTCTGTGGTCAGTCAATGCTCCCATATTGGAGCCCGGTCCTTGGATTACGGACACACAGACAGCTAAGTGGTGGGGACCTACCTGAGTTTATGACCCTCTCACAATCCATCTGAGAACCCAGGCCTGAGCCCAGTGGGGCTAGTGTACTTAAGCCCACAGCAGGTGCTTGGTGATTGTTGAGGAATACAAGCGGTTTTAATCCAAGTTTGGGAGTACACAAGTTGGGCCTGGGGAGAAAGACGGAGGAGGAAGAGAGAAGGCAGAGATCATAGCAGGAAAATATAAATTGCCAGCAGCCCTAACCAGCGATAAAAATAAGCCTAAGTGAAAGGAGCACAAAGAGACTGAAGGCACCCAGTTGGCTGTCTGCTGTGCACATGATCTGCATCTGAATGCCCTACATGCAGAAAGGTCTTTGAATAACTGCAATGATCCGGCCCCAGAGCTGGTGATTACTGGGCAATTACTATACATCCCCCTCCATGATGAATGCTTCTCAGCCATTGAGATCACCTCCAGGGAAATAAACTCATGGCCTGAAATGAATGTCTAAAAATAGGCCACATTCCAATTATGGCATTTGGCAAGGATTGAAAAAAAAGCTGCCTCCAGCAATCCTGATTGCTTGGGAAAGTTCCAGTGTTCTTGAAGTGAACCTCCCTGAGGGCTGCTTCCTGCGGGCTCCCTTCCCCCTCCCCTTTTCTTCCTTCAGGAGCAGCTGGGGGGCCCATCGATAGCTGCAGAATAAGGTGGTTACAATCTGGTTCCAGTCCTCAGGAAGAGGGAGCTCCTTCCCTCTCCCTGAACCCCGGTAACCAGAATGACAGGATCAGATAATTGTGTTTCCCATGAGTTTTTGATCAGTATCTGGCTAGAAAAGAAGAGGGTACAGCAGGGGTTCTAGGCAAGTATTAAGTCTCCTTTTCCTTTCAATTCAAAAAAAGATGCTGTTCAAGTTATGAATGTTTTGACGTTGGCCAGGACCCAACATAAGGACATCACCAATCAACAAATAGCTTATATAATTGCCATCAGTATCTCAAAAGCTAGCTCTTCCTTTCTAGAATGTCTCTCCTGATGGGCAATGGATCCTTTTTATTACAAAATCAACTCATTTGGTTCTTATTATAATTATCGCAGATATTAATAACTCTTGAAGGAACTATGGTTGCATTGCCTAAGTTTTGCTCATCTTCAAAATGGGGCCAGTAGCCTAGGACACTTACACACCAGGTTTTCTATGGACAGCTCTTCTCTAGGAAGGTCCTTGTTGGTCACTCTGTCCTTACTCACTAGCTCTCATCTTCTGGATGGGTCTGGACCAGTCAAGATCGTCCTCTCAGGGCTGCTGCCCACTGCGGCCCAGACACATGTGACCTGGACCTGCTGCTCAGTGTCCCTGCCACAGCGTTCTGTGGGGCTTGGAGACTGAGGACCAGGGATGATGGGGCCCGTCTGGCCAGCAGGGGACAGCAGTTCGGTCGGTGGTCCCGCTCTCGTTTCTCTGCAGTTTATTGTTTGAGGTTTCCTCGATATTTGGGGGTCTGTATTTATAAGATGGGATTTTGTCATTTGTTGCTGCAGGAGCGGGAGCCTTTTCTAATTCTCGACACCGGGTCATACTTGGCCAAGTCTTCAGTACGTGCTTCATGTCGACAGCCTTCCTTGCCTAGCACTTCCTTGCAGTATTATTACTATGGTTCTCATTACTGACACTGCTCTTCACCCTCTGTGACTCAAGAGCCCCAGGAATCACCAGGAATATAAACCAGGCCACAGTAATCTGCCCTCCTGCCCCTAATGTAGCACTAAATGATGATAAATGAATGGACGTGTCCTTTGCGCCTCAGAGCAACCCCGGGAGGTCGAGGGGAAGTTGAGGCCCATCCCTAGACAAGAATGAGCTGCCCGTGCTTCACCCCGAGCCTAGTTACACCTGGATCCCAGGTCTCTGACAGCCCCTTTAACACCTTCCAGTTTACCCTTAGATCCCGCATTGTACATGAAACAAATGGCAAAGAGCCGGGAGAAAGGCACCAGGGATGCTGGGCTGTCAGCTCCGCGGGGCCCGAGGAATGATGGTCAGTGCTCTCTCCCAAATTCGCACATACCACGTTATAATTGCTGCCAAATCTGAAAGTCAAATACAATTCCAATCAACTAAAGCAAAGCAAAGGAGACGCTGCAGACCGCTTCTTGTCCGTACTGAAGCAATTTTTGTGGTTTCTGGTCATATGAATCTGACCTAGATGGACCTCCTATGAATGACTGATCATTCAAGAGAAGAAACTGGCCTGTGAATGGGGCAAATACATTCAATTTCATCTCAAATCTTGGAGAGCTTGGAGAGGAAAAAGAGGGCCTGCTGTTTGCCAGGTGCTGTGCAAAGTGCAGGGGATCTCTTACTGTCCTCATGTTAAACATGGTGCAGCACAGCAGGCCATGGCCCAGGCCACAGGATGCTTGGTTACCTATGGGGTGCGGGGCCTCTTCTCTCTCAGTCTCAGCTTCCTTAGCTGTAAAGTGAGTGCTTTAGACCCCGTGGTCTCCGAGGCTCTTCTAGCTCTCAAGTCAGGCTCCTCGGATCAAAAAGCTGTAGACCACTTTGCAGAGTGACACTACACACTGACCCCTTTAAAGACAAGAAGACTTAACACTGCTTTTCTTTGGAACCTGTGACAGAGCTTGGTTAATAATAGTATGGTCTTACTAAGTGCTTTCTGAACCAAACTGAACCCGGCAACCTCAGGGACTTACACAAATATCCTTGGGAAAAAAGTATAGGACAGAGCAGCTCCCTACGATGTGGTCCAGAGGAGGGGTCATTGTCTTCCTAACCTGAATTTTCATCAGGGGAGATTCCTCTCCAATTTTTGTCTTTTGCTCCCAGGAAGGGGGGCTCTGGTGGCGGGTCTTCCGAGCAGAGTGAAAAGAAGACATTGTTTTCATTTAATTCAACAGGCACTTATCACATGCCCTCTACATGCCCTGGGCTGGGCTCTGGGGATACAAGGACTCTGCCCCTAGGGAGCTCCCGTCTCCTGGGAGGAAGGGAGGGCATCAGCTTCTATACAGAGAAGGGAAGAGAAAAGGAAGGCAGTCACCTGAGGACGAGGGAGACGAGCTCCAGAGAGATTCAGTCAATGCCGGATAATACAAATGATGCTCTTTATCTAGGAAATTGTCCCAGCATCCTGGAGTCCAGGAATTCTAAGAAGCTGATCAGTTACATTCACATTTATCTAAAAGAAATCAGCCTGATCATAAGCAATGGAAAAACCAAGTGAATGAAAATGCACAAGTACAAAGTACAATGTGGACTCCTGACAAGCAGCTGTGGCAATAATGAGGGCGACAAGCAGGGCCCTGCCCTGTAGAGAGGAGGGAGACTGCATTCTATCCCATTTGGGGAACTGAGAAGTGCTTTCAATGGGCCAAGGTGCTGGCCATAACAAAAGCCTATTTAAAAAAATGAAACAGATAGTCTTCCAGTGATGTTCTATGGCTGCAAATCATGGAATATCACAAACTCAAAAAAAAAATTGCTCCCAAAGAGCAATGGGAAAAACTGAACAGCAGCAGCAGTAGCAGTGCTAGCCTGTCTCCAGGGCTTCATGGTCTGAAAAGGGCTTTACAAATCTAGCAGCAACCCTAGGAGGCTGGTGCTTTTATCACTCCCCCTTCGCCGCAAACAGAGGCGAAGCAATTTGCCCAGTGTCTGAGGGAGGCCCAAGGCTTTGTCCACGGTGCCGCCAGCTGCCCTATCATGTGAGCGAACAGAAACTACCTGCACACCAAAAGGGGCATAAACATGTCATCCAAGCAATCTCTGCCTAGAGTAAGAAATAAGCATGGAAAAGGAAAGTCTCTAATCGGGGCACAGAATGACCAGGGGAACCCAAAGACTAAAGCAACACGGGATGAGGAGGATGTGATGGTCTCTAGTCGGGGAGGGTGGACCACACAAAAGGAAATCGGAAGGGCTGGTGCTGGGGCTCTACAGAAATGGAGAGAGCCTTCCGGGCTCATCTCGAATGACCTCGTGCCTCCAGCAGAAATTCCCTTTATAAGACTGCTCCTCAACCCAAGAGATATAATGGAAAGGAAGGACGATGACAGCTTCCACCAAACGCCACTTCTTCACTTTTTCAACCTTTGTGGGCTCAGGACCTTTGACTCAGGAGCCAGAACTGCTAGGACATGTAGGAAAGGGAAAAGTCATCAGGTTTGGGTTTTTTTAAATTCACACGTTCAAAGATTCACAGGACTTAGAGTCGGAAGAGCCCTTAAAGATCAAACTGCTTCATTTCAGTGATGAGAAAAAAGCTGAGTTCCAGGGAAGAGAGGGGCCTGGGGCCATCTCAAGCACAGAGTGAAACACACAGTGGGAGTGGGAGTGGAAGCAGGAGCCCACGTCCTCTGACTTCTGATTTCATGCCCCTTCCCACCAGCCACGAGGGAACTGACAGACACGGATGGCTCGGGAACCCTGCAGTGATACCAGTGGCTGATGGCAGAGTCACAGGGGTTAAGGGACGGCCTCTGAGTCCCAGAAACTCAATTGTCTCTTTTAAAAAGGCACCTGTACACAGGAAATGCAATCTACACATTGGTACAGCGAGCTGTCTGAGGTCGGCACTATTAGTCTGCCCCTCACGCAGCCTGTGAAGGGGAACCAAAGGTCCTGCAGTGACAGAAGGGTGGGCCCGAGCCAGGCCATGCTTGGTGCCAAACACAAGAGTCTATGTGGCTCCTCAGGGACTAATCACTGCAGAGGCAGAAGGGAGGAAGCAAGCATGGCGGCTAAGGGGACCCCCCCACCGCTGTCTCCCGGCTCTCTCCCCACAAGGCCACCATCCACTTCAGACACTTGGCACTTGGCCTTCTGCAGGTCCCCCCTCCCCTAAGTCGCCCAGATCCGACTACAGAGCTTCACTATTCCAACTCCAGGGGAACCTTTTGCCTTTAGGACCAAAACATAAGCCCCTCTATCGGTCTTTTAAAGCTCTTCCAAGCCTGCCCTCTCTGGACATTCAGGACAACTACAAGCAGCCCCTTAGATACTTCCCTAAGTTTTTTTTTCATCTTTTAGAGATGGAGAGAGACCAAATCATCTTGAATTGCCTTTCTTATCAACAATGACTAGAGGCCATTCCTCAAACAGCTTTAAAATGAAAAGCCCTCTCCTCTCCTCCCAGAGAGCCCTCCAACCAGAGCAGGGGAGTCATTCAGCATGATTCCTATAGAAAAGCTAAGGTCAGTAGAGGAGTCTTTCTCTTTCCTTGCTGGTTCAAAGGGAGCACGCATCAGCCCTGAGGTCCTTGGAGGTGGAAGAACACCTGAAGGCTGACATCCAGTGAACCCCACGTGAGCACGCCACAGGCATATCCCGGAGAGTCATCAGATACCGCCAGTGACATCACGGAGGTCTCTGGCAGCTCCTTGTTACATTTTCCTTGTCAGAAGACAGTTAAGACATCCGCACTCTCAGATTATACTCGATAACGTGTCTAATTATACTTTTAAGAGTTTTCCACTTGCTCCTATTGCTTCAAAATTACACTCAAAAGAGAAAATAAAGAAACAGAATGGAAAAGCCTTCATGTCAAGGGAAATAAAGTATTGTTTTAGTTGTTGTTTTTTTAAGGAATAGTAATTCCTTATTATGTTATGATATGATAATCATGATATATAACAAGAGCCAGTTACTACTAGATATCATTAGTGGATGGTCAGGAGGATGGGAGCTCAAATCCCATCTCAAACACTTTACTTCTGCCTCAGTTTCCTCACTCATTAAACAGGGATGAGAAAATAACACCTACTCCCAGGCTTATTATTATGAGGATCAAAGGAAATAACTGAAGTGCTATGTAAATCCTGGCTGTTACTGTTATTATAAAAATCAAAGGCTGTGGATTAGAAGGTCTTAGAACCCCAGGAAAAGAGAATCTAGACTTCTTTAAGTGAGCAGGCTTCTGGAAAGGAGAAAGGGACATCAAGGCCCCAGCACAGAAGACTCCTTTTGGCTTTTCTCCTCTTCTCTCCAGGGCTTTGCTTCTGGGGGTCTGGCTTCTCAGACCTGTGTGGCCTTGGAAGGGCACTTAACTCTCAGTCTCCTTTAACTGAAAATGCACTGAATGTGAGCATCAAAAGTTCCTCAGCAGCCAACTGGTACATCCAACACAGAAAAGGAATCCCTACTCAAGAACGGACCTGAAGGGGGCAAGGGAGAGAGGAAGGGAATCCAACCTTGACCTGAAGACCTCCAAGGTAAGATAAGGCTTGGAAACTCTAGCTCTAAATCTATGATCCTGTGTACAAAGGGTATTTTACTTATTTCACCTTGGATAGCTTTAATTTTTTAGAAACTTTTTCTTGATGCCAAATCTAATTTTGTTCTATAAAATTAAGGGGTTTGATTAGACGACTTCTTAAACCTAAGATCCAACTTTTTCTTGAATAACTTCAGTAAAAGGGAGCTCATTACTTCCCAAGGCAGCCTATTTCACTCTTACACACTCTAGTTATGAGAAAATTACTTATTATATTGAGTTGAGGCTGTCTTTCTTTCTATAAACCTTAATCTACTGCTAATGGCAGAATTTTGTTAAAAGCTTTCCCTAGGACTGGTCGGGGTGGGATGGGAGTTGAGAGAATGTCAGAAGCCTCATTCTCTGTTAACTTCACAAAGAGAAAGCCTAGAGCTGCAGATAACATTGTACTTAAGATGTCTGAAGATCTCTGGGTTCCAGTTGGGAGGCTGCCAAAGGGATTATTTTTTCTCTTTGATTAGACTACCTCTAGTCCAACAAAGCCTTGATTCTCAAACTCCCTCCTACCTTCCTCAGCACCCTGTACCCCTTCACAGTCCAGCTACCTGGACTACTTTGCCTCCCCCGGAGGAGCCCAAATTTGACTGTGAAGTCTCTGTGCCTTTCTTCCTATTGCTTCTTTCCCAAGGCTGAAATCCTTCCAGGCCCAGTTCAAATACTCCCAGCTCTGTGGAAGCTTCCCAGGATGTTCCCAGGGAGAATGACTTTCCCTTTTACAGACCTCAACTAGCTCTTGTGCCCTGATCCTCAGGTTCTCTCTTATATCACAATTGTTTAGATGATGGTAGCAGTGTTCTTTAGAAAGAGTGCAAAGGCCCTGTTTGTAGTGGCTAGAAACTGGAAATTGAATGGATGCCCATCCATTGGAGAATGGCTGGGTAAATTGTGGTATATGAATGTTATGGAATATCATTGTTCTGTAAGGAATGACCAGCAGGATGAATACAGAGAGGCTTGGAGAGACCTACATGGACTGATGCTGAGTGAGATGAGCAGAACCAGGAGATCATTATACACTTCGACAACGATATTGTATGAGGATGTATTCTGATGGAAGTGGATTTTTTTGACAAAGACTCAATTTCAATTGATAAATGATGAGCAGAAGCAGCTACACCCAAATAAAGAACACTGGGAAACGAATGTGAACTATTTGCATTTTTGTTTTTCTTTCCGAGTTGTTTTTTACCTTCTGAATCCAATTCTCCCTGTGCAACAAGAGAAATGCTCACATATATTGTATCTAGGATATACTGCAACATATTTAACATATATAGGACTGCTTGCCATCTAGGGGAGGGGGTGGAGGGAGGGAGGGGAAAAATCGGAACAGAAGCGAGTGCAAGGAATAACGTTGTAAAAAAAATTACCCGGGCATGGATTCTGTCAATATAAAGTTATTATAAAATAAAATAAAATATTAAAAAAAAAAAAGAAAGAGTGCAAAGGCTTGCGAGAAGACTGTCAGCTCTACAGCTGACTGGGGCGACCTCTGTGCCTCAGGTTCCCCATTTATAAGCTAGGGGGGTCAGGCTCAATAACCTCAAAGGCGCTTTCTACCTTGACTTACCCTGTGTTGTTCACCTTTGTCTTTTCCAGGGGTCTGGCTATCCTAGGAGAATGCATCTCTACCTCAGTCCAATACACAAGCATGGCCTTGTTAGTGCACTCGACAATCTAGGTACATGTTGACTTCACTGGGCTTAAGCTTTCTCATTTGTAAAATTCCTCTCCATTTTAAGGTTATAAACGCTTAAGGGCCAAATATATTATGGCAGAATTTTCTCTTTGGTGCACAATTCCATGCAGGTAATTAATCAATCACCAATCATTTATTAAATGGCTGCTATTGCCAGATGTGTCCTTGGCTCAGGGGAAAACAAAAACAAAACAAGTCCTTGCCCTCATGGGACTTACACTCCATCCAGAGAGATGACACACATACATGTACATACGTACAAAAGGAAAAATAAATAAAAGACATATTTTGGTAGCGACAGTAGCAATGGGATGTAGGAATCAGGAAAGGGCTCGAGAAGGATGTACTTGGGCTAAACCTTGAAGGATGCTCAGAATTCAAAGAGGCAAATGAGGGGGCATCCACAAGAGGCATTTCATATAAAAGTACAGAGATAGATTCAATCTATCAAAATATATTAAGCACTCATTATGTGCTAAGCAATGGAAAAACAAAGTTGGCTTAAACTACAGAGAACACAGAGGAGGGAATGAGGCTTAATAAAGTCAGAAAGAAATAATATAGCCAGGCCCATAAAGGCTCCAAGTCCCAAGAGAACCATTTGACTTTGATCCTGGAAATAACAGGGAGCCAGAGGAGTTAATCATTTGGAGAGGAACATCCAAGTCTTTCTCCCTGACTAGAAAACCTGAAGGACTCTCTTTGGCTTGGCATTGATGCTCCACAATCCAGTCTATGATGTCCTTCTGTAGGCTTACTGGCCACTCCACTACAAAGGAGTAGGCAGGAGGCCTGGCTTGGTCCTTTTCTCAGATGTCAGAGTCTTTTCCATAAAGGTTACCTTCCATCTGTGCCATATGGTCTGTACCCATTTATTTACACATTGTAACCCGGTAAGAAAGATGCCATTTTTATTTTTTTCGAAAGATCACGTCCAACATAGTGAATGGCATACATTCCAGCATTTAATAAATGCTTGTTGATCGACAGATTGGCACACGGACTAGAAAGGGGAGAGACGAGGCAGGCGCTAAATAAACAGTCACTGAATTGAATATAAATGAGAAATATCATTATTCTGATTTTAAGGCACTCAGTAAAAGTCTGCTGAGTTACCTGAACTCCTCTGATAAACATCAATGACCTGAGAAGGAATCAGCAGGCAGACAGCCCTAAAGGAAACTGGGCTACAAGTGAATGTAATTCCAGTCACTCAAAAGCACTAAGAGTTCCTTAGGCCAATCAGATCATCTGTCTGAACAACCGGAATCTGATCATTTGGAGCCAAGGGGGGGTGTTAGTTAGGTGCAATGGCCCGAATAACAAAACCAGCCTTGAGCTGCCCGTGTCCATGCCTGGCTGAGCCAGAAGGCTGCCACGGCTGCCAATCTGGTGTAGCACCAAGTGGTTCTGGGTCTTGCCAAGGAGAAGTAGCCATTCTACCACAAGTCCCCAAATGACTGAATAGTGATGCTCGATTGCCTCGTTTGTGGAGCTTTGTTTGACTCATACACACTTTGTTTTTGCATCCTATCTCTGGCCTGTTTACGTCTTGCTGTTTGCCTTCATTTTCCCCCATTTGACTGTGGGCTCTTTATAAGCAGACACTTTAACCTCAGCATTCAGCTGGTGTCCAGAACAAGGATTGCCTTTCATAAATGTTGGCTCAGTGACAAAGAAGCCAGAGTGTGTGAAATGGGGGAGGGGAGAAGTGCAGTGAGATGGAAGAAGAACGGAAAGTTGGGGGGGCAGGTTATGAAGGCTTCAGGGAACCATGGGAATTTAATGAGTACAGATAGAGATCAATTTGGAGTCAGGAAGATCTGAGCACATCAAGTAAGAGATGCTGTAAGAATCAGTCCCTTGGACCTATATGAGCCAAACTATTTGTGGCAGCCCTGTTTGTAGTGGCTAGAAACTGAAAAATGAGTGGATGCCCATAAACTGGAGAATGGTTGGGTAAGTTATGGTATATGAATGTTATGGAATATTATTGTTCTGTAAGAAATGACCAGCAGGAGGATTTCAGAGAGACCTGGAGAGACTTACATGAACTGATGCTGAGGAAATGAGCAGAACCAAGAGATCATTATATACTTCAACAATGATACTGTATGAGGATGTATTCTGATGGAAGTGGATTTCTTTGACAAAGAGAAGATCTAATTCAGTTTCAATTGATCAAGGATGGACAGAAGCAGCTACACCCAGAGAAGGAACACTGGGAAATGAATCTAAACCATTTGCATTTTTTTTTCTTCCCAGGTTATTTTTACCTTCTGAATCCAATTCTTCCTGTGCAACAAGAGAACTGTTTGGTTCTGCACACTTATATTGTATCTAGTATATACTGTAACCTATTCAACATGTAAAGGACTACTTGACATCTGGGGGAGGGGGTGGAGGGAGGGAGGGGAAAAATCAGAACAGAAGTGAGTGCATGGGATAATGTTGTAAAAAATTACCCTGGCATGGGTTCTGTCAATAAAAAGTTATAATTAATAAAAAAAATAAAAATTAAAAAAATAAATTTTATTTGTATACAAAAAAAAAAGAATCCGTCCCTTGGAACAATTCAGTTTTGTAAAAAAAAATTATATCATTAATTCACATTTAGAGTGTTCCATAGTGGATCCCCCATCCAACCTTGGGTAGGATACATCTTATTATCTCCATTTTAAAGATGAAAGAACCATGGTCTAAAGAAATTAAAAGACTCTATTTAAGTCACAAGACAAGAGTTCTTGTTCAGATCTGCTGCCTTTCTCAGATATAGATTGGACAAGGCATCCCTGAGGTCTGTCCAACTCTGGGACTCCCTAAGACCTGTAGACGTGTAATGATGCCTGCACATTCAAACCAGAGAACTCACTTGAAAGATTCCTGGTTTGGGAGGTGATGAACGCCCTGTGACTAAGATGTAATATGTAAAAACCCGATAAAAAACAGATCTTAGCTCTGTTGTTTTGCATTCCTCTTGGTTCTGTGATTAAAGGTCCATTAAGATATGAATACCTCAAATTTCTACTGCATCTTCCATACAACAAAGGTGGAGATTACACAGGCTAATGGAGAATGGCGGCCTGGGAGGGGAGGAGGCTGCAGAATGTTACCAAGGGAGAACTACACAGAAAATGATGTAAAAGACATTATCACGGAAGTGTGACCAGAAAGAGCAAGAGATAACACAATAAGTCTCCCATGTGCTCCACAGGCAACTAAGCAACGTCAAAAGACCTTGAGGAAAGCCCCAGAACGTTGGGTGGAGCTCCCAGAAAGAGCTGTTTTTATCAAAGAGGAAAACAATGAATGGATGGCAATCTTCACCATGGGAGAAGATCACACATTCACTAAAGTCAGTTTTCTTACAAGGAACCCATGGTATAGAAAGTGCAAGTGCCTAATCTCCAACGTTCTGGATGAATGCTTAGCCTCCTCACAGCTTGATCCCTGGTGGTAGTTAGTGACTAAATGCAGTTCCTGTCTATACGTGCTAGAAGATAAACAGAGATGCAGACAGGTAGCTAGGGCTTTCTACATACCTAACTATCTACATACAGTGTATAAAAGTATATCAATAGATGTATTAACTGTCAGGCTAGGAGGAAGGGAGAACTTGGGTTTCAAGGCACTAAGGCTGATATGAAAAAAAACACTAAATCACAAATAATTAGAGAAATACAAGTTAAAACAACTCCGAGGCAACATCTCACACCCATAAGATTTGCTCACCTGACAAAAAAGGGAAAATGACAAATGTTGGAGGAGCTATGGGGAAAACAGGTTCTTTAATACATGGTTAGTGGAATTGTAAACTGGTCTAGTTAGGTGACACACTGATTGGACTATTAAGCTTGGAATTAAGAAGACTCATTTTCATGAGTTGAAATACAGGCTCAAGACATTTCCTAGCTCTGTAAATCCTGGCAAATGTTTGCCTTAGTTTTCTCATCTATAAAATGGGCAAACCACTTTGCAAAGAAAACTTCAAATGGGGTCATAAAGAGACAGATATAACTGGATAACAAAAGCTACTCATCCGATTCATCCATGAAGCATTTTTAGGCACCTACTATATAATTTTTTAGGGACCTACTATATGTAAGCTTTTGTGCCAGGTTTTGTGGAAAAGACCAAGGTAAATCACAGATTCAGAATGAGACCTCCAGGATGGTCAGAGAGTTCTGTATTTTCTTGGACAAGGTCATTTAGCTCCTGTTTGAAGAAATCTAGGGATGAGGGACAATAACACCAAGACTCTGCCCTTACAGTCCAGTAACTAGATCTGAACAGAGCGTATATTTATATAAATGTCAAGCCCAAGGGGGTCTTAGCATAATACAAAATACATTTCCAGCAGGGACGATAAAAATAACCACTCTTAGAAAATATCAGGGCTGGAACTTGGTAGAGCAGGGGAAATTATTCTAGAAGGGGAAATATCTTGGTAAAAGTCTTGAGAAGAATGGTGTGCCATGCATGCAAAAAGTTTATCACCGTATGCTTGAGAGAAGTTATTATGGTATGGTCAGTATAAGAAAAGGCAACATGATTGCTCCAGGTAGTTTGAGGGAAATGGCTGTTACAGTGGCCATACACTGTTTCGTTAAAGACCTCTGCTTGGGCCAGGTGCTCCTGAGAAGGTCCTTCCAGTATTCTGACTATGGTTACCATGATGGCGTCCAGTGGGCATCTATTTTTCTTACTGTACTTGGGACTAGGACTGAGATACTCTAATCCTAGATTCTTCTGTTTATTCCAAACTAGCAAATCAAGGCAAGGGTGCTGGGCACCCATTGAAAAGTGATGAAATCTTACAGATAAAAGCACTGAGGTCCACAGAGAATCTCCCACTTGTCCAACTTGACATTAGTCAAGACAGCTCATTAGTGGCTGAACCCAGAACCCTGAGCCTTGAGTCTGAGGTTCTTTCTTTCACACTGTTATCACCGTGTTTGTGCAGAGTATTTTAGACAAGAGAAAACATTTTTAAAGGGAAATCTGATGATATTGTGACCCCCAAGGAGAATTCAGCCACCTAAAAGGTTAATTCTCCCTTCACTGCCCGGGGATGAACTGAGGTCTGGCAATTTTACCAGCTGGCTTGGCAATCCAATCCCCATGCTTAAGATTGTTCCTGTGACTCAGAAGAAATGGACAGAATGGCACAGGCTGGCTGAGCAGGGGACACTTCTTGGTTTTCTGTCCTAAACTCTCTTTTCTCTCACCTGAGAGCCTCATCATTTCCCATGGATTTAACTATCACCCCTGAGGATTCTCCAGTGAGTAAGATTCAGCCAGATTTCCAACAATCTACTAGATATTTTCAATAGGAAGTCCTCCAGACATCTCCACAAATTCAGCACAGAATACCCACCCCTGTCCTCCAACAAGCTCCTTTTCTTATGCATGTTGAGGGCTACCACCTCCTTACAGAGTTCCACACCTAATTCCACACACCTAAGAAGTTAACCTTCCATTACTTCTGTCTCCTGGCTCTCTCCACACAAAGCCACTATCCAGTTCAGTCACTTGTCACCTCTTTCTCAGGTTTCCTGGCCTCTTCCAGGGTCCCCCCCTCCCCTTAGTTACCCAGATCTGACAAGACTTCACTCTTCCAACTTCAGGGGATCTTTTTGCCTTTAGGACCAAAACATAAGCCTCTCTATTGGGCTTTTAAAGCTCTTCCAAGCCTGCCCTTCCTGGACTGTTCAGGACAACTACAATGTCTTTTTGTTCCCCATGCATGACACTTCACCTTCTGTCTCTGTGCCTTCCCATTGTCCTTTCCCCTATCATTCCCTTTCTATTTATTATAAATTCTTAAAGTCTATCTCAGGGCAGGGACTTTCATATTCATCTTTGTATCCCCAATGGCTAGTCTAGTGCCTGGTGTACAGGAATTGTTTAATAAATGCTCATTGTCCCTCTGATCCAGCAATGTCTCTTCTGGGTCTGTATCCCAAAGAGATCATAAAAAAGGAAAAAGGATCCACAAGTGCAAAAATGTTTGTAGCAGCCCCTTTTTGTAGTGATAAAGAACTGGAAACTGAGTGCATGCCTGTCAGTTGGGGAAATGGCCTTTAAGTTATGGTATATGAATGTTATAGAATATTATTATTATGTAAGGACTAGCAAGCTGATTTCAGAAAGGCCTGGAGAGACTGACAGGAACTGATGCTTAGTGAAGTGAGCAAAACCAAGAGAACACTGTACGTAGTAACAAGAAGATTATGTGATGATCAACTGTGATGGACTTGACTCTTCTCAACATTATGGTAATTCAAAGCAAATCCAAAAGACTTGGGATGAAAGAGCCATCTGCATCCAAAAAGAGACTGTGGAGACTAAATGTGGATCATAACATAGTATTCTCACATTTTTGTTGTTTGCTTGCTTTTTCTTTTCTTTCTTATTTTTCTCTTTTTGATCCTGATTTTTCTTATGCAGCATGAGAATTGTGGAAATGTGTATAGAAGAAATGTACAAGTTGAACATATATTGGATTACTTGCTGTCCAGGGGAGGAGGTGAGAGGAAGGGAGGAAGAAAAATATGGAACACAAGATTTTGCAAGAATGAATGCTGAAAACTATCTTTGCATGTATTTTGAAAATAAAAAGCTATTATTAAAAAAATTAAAATAAATGCCCATTGTTTGTTTGCTTGATTCTACTACTACAAGAACACAAGATAGATTGGAACACATTTCAAATATCAATATCCCAATTGTTGGAAACTCTTCAGCGTAGATGGTGCTGAGCACTACAGCCAGCCAACTAAGAGTGTGCATCAAATGACCTGAAGACAGGGAGACTTTCAGATAAGACAGCAGCCTTCTACATGTTGAAGACCATCCTATGTATCCTTACCACCAAGTCATTTAGGAATGTCCTATCCGTGAAAGCAAGGCAACCCGAAGGACTTTATCCCCTAGGCCAAGAGGGGACGGGAAAAAAAAATGGAAGAGTTACTGAAACAGGAAGTTAAAAAATGGAAGGTCACTGCAAAGTTTTACTTGCTGCAAAATCCAGAAATTATACCCAATAACAAAGTGATTGCCAACAATACTGATGATCTCCACAGACATACAAATATGTCCATAGACATACTTGGATGAAATTTTGCAAAGACTTTTTAGGGTTTGTTGGAAACAAGGAAAATTACTTTGAAAAAATTTGAATTTTACTATAACTATCACAAACATGTATATTTCCCCCCACAAAATCTGCGAGTAGATATAAAATCCTATCAAGACCTGTACACAATCATGTATGTGGACTCTTGACAGTGACTGCTCGTTTGGGCTACAAACAAGTGCATCTGGAAGGTAGGGGGACAATCATGTCCTCATGCCAGGGATCTTCAACAACCATATTCCTTCATTTCTCATAACCTCCTCCTCTTCCGTTCTACTTCAGCCATACTCAGAGATGATTATATCCTTCATCCGGCCACCCACTAATGTTCCATTTCCAAGCCCACCCACTCTGAAATGCTCGCACTTCATCAAAATCTGCTGCTGCTTCACCTCTCCTCTGCCTTGCAACTCCACGCCGTTTTTTGGTCTTATAACAGTGACCTCTAGTTCCTCCCATCACTCAGTTCTTTCCCAAACCTTCTCCACTACACCAGCTATAGTCTCCTCTCTTTTCCAGCTTGACTGCTTGTGAACCAGCTCCTTCTGCACTTCTTCACCTACTTTCTTTGTTTCCCCTCCTCAGAATGAGCTTTCTCACCTCTGTCTCTTGGCTCTCCTGACTTCTTTCAAGTCCTAACTGAAAGCCCGTCTTCTGCAAGAAACCCTTCCCAATTCCTCTTAATGCCAATGCCTTCCCTCGGTTGATTATTTCCTATTTATCTTGTATGTGGCTTCCTTGAACCTACTTGTTTGCTTCCTGTCTTCCATGTTAAGACTGTGAGATTCTCGATGGCAAGGACTACCTTTTGCCTGCACACATTAGGTGCTTAATAAATGTTTATTGACCAACTGGTATGGGCAAACTAGGAACTCTTACTATTTTGGGTACTAGCTACAAGACCTATAGCACAGAAGGATGGAGGCAGAGCTTTCATAGTGGCCAGGAAAAGGCAGAATGGAGAAATACTGGGCAATGAATGAGGAGTAAGTTATATTTTTGTGGGGCACAAGCTTCGTAATAATCTGTCCCAGGTAGGATGGGACATAAGCCATCTTTCCACCTCCTGACAACATATGACCACTGTGATTGTTTCTCAGTGAGTCATGGACACCCTTTTGGAGAAGAGTAAACTATATTATCACAAATAGTATTATACCATGGAAATACAAATTGGATCAAATGTGAAATATAAAGCTTTCAAAATAACAAAAAGAATACAACAAACAGTTCCAGCAAAGGAATTACAAACTCTAGCTTGTCTGTTAAATTGGAAAGCCACAGGGGTAGATAAGATCCACAGCTGTTAGTACAAATGCCTCATTGGAACACATAAGTTACTTAGAAAAGCATTTTACTACCTTCCTACCAAATAAAAAACCTGCATTTTACTATCTTCCTAACAAAGAACCTGATTTTATTTTTTATAATATAAACTATTATAAATATACTACCAAAAGATGAGAGTCCTCAAAAATAATTAATAAGATAGGTGATATGGTCCCTACAAATAGAAGTCAATTGTAGGTTTGTATTTATTATACAAAGCAGGTACAGCTTACAGTGCTAAAAAAAAAAATCTGTCAGCATTTACAAGAGTACAAGATACTGGCTGAGGAGTGAGAGGGTGCGCTGAGAAGTCCTTTCAGCAGTTCCTGAATGAGCTGCCTCCAAGCACACTTACTTTTACAACACCTTTATCCCAGAGCTGTCAATTCAGTTCTACACTCATGACCCATTCATGTCCCAGAAACGAGACAAACAGAGTATCTGAAGCCAAAATGGAAAACTGTTCTCTACCGAAGAAGTATCATCAACAGTAAGATCAAGATAATTAACATAAAATGTGACATTTTTCTAGGAACCAGTTTAAATCTGCCCTGGGTTCTGCTTAGCCTTAGATCTATTATCATCTCTTCTAAATAGTACTAAATACGACTTAAAGAGAGAGATGAGTCAAAACATCCCATTAACTATATGGATGTTATCGACACACGGCTCCACCAAAAACCACATTAAGAAGCTATTTCATCTTATGAAATCTTACTCCAATTAAATAAAAATGCCATTTGGACTAGGCAAATGCAAAATTATTAACAGACATCAAACTGAAACAGACACTTAAAACTTTGAGCTTGAATCAGAAAGTCAAATTGAACCAATGAAAGAAAGCAATACTTAAAAATACTATCGAGAAGAGTAGTATCGACAACCCTGGGAGATAGGTATTATCTTTATTCTCATTTTAAAGCTGAGGAAACTGAGATAAAGTGTCTTGGCTAGGAATACACAAATAGGAAGGGTTCAAGACTAGATTTGAATTCAGGACTTCTTGACTCTAGGCCCAGGACTCTCTTTAAGGATGTTTGAAGAACAACATTTTTAATGGTTGCTGCTAGACCAATCCTCCATCTTCAAGCTACATGGAATGGATGCTTTCAACATGTAGATAGAGACCTAGCAGAAATCAATCAAAATCCTCCAAGAACATTCCTCCTGTGACTTATCCTGCCAGATCTGTCACTGCTAGTGAGACGGTGGGGGATGAATGAATATCCTGAGTCTTTTATTCAATTACAAATTGTAGTAACAATCAGGAGAACATTAAATACAAAAGAAAAAAATAGCAAGATGGCCTCTTGTCTCAGGACAAGCCAGCATCCATTGAAAAAGACGAGAATGAGGAGATAGTGATAACATGAGCTAGAAAAATTCAAAACAAGATTTTAAACCCATATCACATAAAGAATACTCATTACCTCCCTATGATATGAAATTTCCCCCCAAAATAAAATCCTGGAAGAAGAAATGAAAGCCATGAGAGAGTAGAATAAGAAATACTTGAGAGCCATTCCTACTCCCATGCCAGATCTTCCTCAGAGCTACAATTCCAAAACAGTTGCAGTGAGCTGAGAGAAATGATGAGCATGGTACCCTAAAACAGATTCAATAACAAAATCCATTCATGTACACGCCTGTGCAACAGTCTAACAGTTAAAATCCTAACAGCAGGATAAGACAACAAGCTGTCCTAAAACCATTTCTACCTGAACTCAATCAATATGAAAGCAACAAGAACGAAACAATAATAATTACTGATGTTTTCCAGTTCCTCAAAGTTTTAAAAGTACATTTGCACACATTATCTCATTGGATTGCTACAACAATCCAGTGAAGTAAGTATTCTAATTTTCCCCACTTCAGAGATAGGAAACAGAAGCTCAGAGAGAATCCAGCTCAGCTAATACATAGCTGAGGTAGAATTCGATCCCAGGGTTTCCTGAGTCCACTTCTCTAATCACCATCCAGTGCTATCTACAAAATACAAAAGTGAGATACTGTATCCCTGCCTTCAAAAAGCTAACTTTCTACTGGGGAATACAAAAGAGAGAATGTGCCATGGAAAGGGGTATACGAGGTGAAGTTCTCCAAATATACCTGTTTGCACTTGATATTCCAGTCAATAAGCATTTATTAAGCGCTTACTATGTACCAGATAATTGCATCAAGACCCAGAACACTATAGGATTTCTTCAATGAGATCCATGATTAACTAAAGCTTAGCAATCGTGACTACAAAAATGTCTTGGATGCAAGATGCCAACTGCCCATGTTGTGACATGTTCTTAGATGGTCAGTCCATTCAGTTAGAGTCCACTCCCTAATATTATATCAGGGAAGTCAATGCAGTAAATTGGACCTAGAATTAAGCTGGAAGAAGACTGGGGAGTGAACTGGATTTGGGAAGTTGCTTGGTGCTTTTCATTATCTCAAACTGCTCCCCAATATGAAACCTCATCTTTTGGTAAAAGATAGCATATAGTTATAAATCTTGAAATGCCACAGTCTCCAAAGAATCAAATTTAAGGGCTACATACAGGGCAAGGGGAAACCCAGCAAGAGGACCAGAAGGCTGCAGTATACTGTCGATGATGGTGCACCAGCAAACAAAGGAATCAGGGATATCGCTGAGGAAATGTATGACCTCAAAAGGAAATGAGGCACGTACATTCTAAGAACTGAAGCGAACACTTGGACACCTCTGTATCCGCACGGGGACCCAGGAAATGCCCGAAGCACATGGACGTAAAGTGAATCATGGCCAGGAGTCACACAGGAGAAGAAGGCACGGATAGGTTGCAATCCTCACCTCTAGAGGGACAACTCACATTGACAAGATGACAGATCTGATAGGGAAAGGAGATGACTCCTAAGAGTTCAGGACAGACTAAAATGAGCCGCCTTCCGAAGATAAGCCATCTTATCTCTCTGTTATTCAAGAACAGAACTGCAATTCTACTGGGCCTGTGAAGGGAACTGGACCTGCTCAGCACAGGGTGGGCTTATGAGACAAATCTTCACATTCTCTCCTAAATATGCTAAAATGCATCAACAAAAACAAGAATGATTTTGATTTGGAAAAAAATCAAAACTTCATAAAGTTAAAAGAGCAAAGCCATAGAGCAGAAATAGACCTGGAATATTAAAATTGGGAGAAACCTTAAGACCACGAAGCACTAAAGCACCAAAGGGACCTTAAAGGTGTAATAGTGAAGGAGAGGATTTCTGGCATTCAGATGGCACTTTATATATGTCATTTCATTTGATCCTCATAACAACCCTGGGAGACAGGCACTATTATATCCCCATTTTACAGATGATTTGACCAGAGTTACAGAGCTAAGTAATGTCTGAGATAGAATTTGAACTCAAGTCTTCATAATTCCCAATCTAGGTCTCTGTCCAAACACCTGCTAGCAGCCCTTAGTGGGAAGAAAAAGAGCTCTGAAGTCCAAGGCCCTGTGGATTGATGCTTTCTTCTTATGTGATCTTGGACTGTTCATTAAACCTCACAGGATTATAAATGGAAGAGCTGAAAGGAGACCTCCCACTTGTCCCAGGTCAGTGAATAAGGGAAGAGCAAGCTGAGCACTAAATCCAGGCCTCCGCACAAGATCCACGGTACTCTCCTGGCACGGCTTCTACTGTGGTTCCTCAGAGATGGGAGGACGAAGGCCTTCCCAGGGCTAACTAGATTGGATCCTCTGATCTCTCCCTCCCCTTTCCCCTTAACGTGCCTCATTTAATATGTAAGGAAACAGATATAGAGAGTGGCAAGTTATTTAACCAAGAATCACATGCAGAATTAGTGGATTTGGAGGGCACAAAAACTAGTCATTTGATTCCTAGGCTGTTCTCTTTTTTTCACACCCTTTTCAACTGAAACATGGTACAAAGAATGTATAAGACTTTCACAAATGATAACCTGACCCCCTACACACACACACACACACACACACACACACACACACACACACACACAATTAAAAATCTCCTGGTCCAACCTGACAAGATCCGACACTGTCACAAGAAGCTAGGGGGTTACTTCCGGTAACATTCCTGACCTGATTTGACACTAGCCAAAAGCAAGAATCACAGAAGAGGCTGCCTCTTGTCAGTAAGGAACCATCAGCTCACAGTTCTGGGAAAATGCTGTGCTAAGCATGCAGAGACTGAGAATGGGTTGGCAGGAAAATTTTCCCTTCATACTTTCTTATCATTCTGATTTCTTTCTGTGAGATTAAATGCAAATCCCCTTCTAACAACCCCCACTCTTGAAAATGCACCGCAATTCAAAAAAGCACATGCTGGGATGGCCCCAGGACATCAGCAATCTGGAAACCCATGCTCTCCCCACATAGAGGCCCAGGTGATCATGCAATGATGAAAACAGCAGCAAGATAACATGGGCTTAGAGCTGAGCAGAGGCCTCCCTCTGTAAGAAAACTGGGCAAGGCCACTAACCCTTCTTAAATTTATTCAGGCAGCTCGAGTTGCAGAAGGAGCGAACGGATCCTGTCTCCCAGCAGCCCCTACCCTTCATCCCCACAGCCAGATGGCTCGCTGGGGCTTAGCTCTACATTGCTCCTGGTCTTAGGTCCTAGTCAGCAGTCGGCTCTGGGATGCTGCATCGGCACACAGACAGTTCCACATTGCACGTTACTAATCCCTGCCACATGCAGAGATCGGCGCAGCATCCATCGGCGACCTGATTACCAGCATGCACCCGTGCGCACTTCAAGCCTAAGTCAAGCCTTAACTCCATCAGTGCCATACAGAGGGATTTCCTCATCATGCAGCAGGAGGAAATATTCAGGGCTATTTTTAGGTTCTAGGGAGGATTTTCCAAGAAGTTTCCCAAAGGACTAGCACTTCTCTGGGAAAGGGAAAAGTGCACATATATACACATCTTATTTGTGTCTATACAGAGACATATACACACTGAAATGTTTGACATTGATAACAACAAAGGAGGACATACCTCAGGCATGGATGCTGAGTACTGGTATCTTTTTAAGACTCAAAAATAAAGCCAGCCATGCTGAGGACATTCCTAAGACATGTGGGAGGGAGGGATAATAGGAAGGAAAGAAGGAAAGAGAGGGGAGAACCCCAGTGAATTATAAGGGAAAAGCCCTTGGCATGATTTTTTCCCAAACTGCTTTTGGCATTGATTAAAAAAAAAAAAAAAAAAGCCAAGATGTGAATGGTTCTTTCCTGTTTCCAGAGTTGAGTGAGGCTATGGAATGAGGAACTTCCTGCTCAACACAGGAAAAGAATAATGATGCTCAAAATCTAGCTCCCACACCTGTGGGGGGGCCCCCTGCAAGCACTTGTGTAGTGTCCCTGAAGATGCTGACAGAACAACAAGGTAAAAGGCAAAAACCAGAGCTCCAGCTGCTGTAGGAGAGAAGTCACTCCCCAAGATCCAAGGGGCAGCAAAAGGGACTATGGAGGTCACATAGTCTAGCTCAGGTTCTCAGGGGGCCAGAGATTTTCCTCAATCACCCAGCACACTCATAGCAAACCAGATCTTTGGAGCGTCAGAATAAAGCTCTTCACATCAACGCTCACCTTTCTGGAAAGCCCAGATTGAAAAATTTATGGACAAGAGAAGCTGGCAACACTATTTTATCAGAAAAGTGACCCTTAAATGGATTCTTGATAAAACCTTTCCAAATTTTGGGACGCATGCAGAATTCACCTTAATGCAACACATATTTCTTAAGTATGTACCATGTATTATGCTAGCCCTACAGGACACACATGAGAAAGTCAATGCAAAGAAATCTCAAGAGAGAGCTAATAAGGAGGATCAGGGGAGGCCTGACTAAAAATATAACCGCGATAGCTGCTAAAGGGAGCTTTTGACTTGGAGGCAAATAAGGGGGCCTTCCTAAAATGGGGAACACTTGTGCAAAAGGACTGAGATGGAAAAAATGAGTGCTGGAGCAGTCTGTCCCCCTTCTTGACTCTGACAGGAAGCTGTAAGCATGGCACATAGGTTTCTGAGTGTCAGTTTCCTCTTCTGTATTATGAAAATAACAACACGTGAAGAAAACTCTTTAAACAATAAAGTGGGGGCAGCCAAGTGGGTAGAGTTACAGTGGATAGAGCACCGCCTAATACTATTTGGAGAAGAACTTCCTATGTGGAAAAACTATTGGGAAAATTGGAAAGCAGTTTGGCTAAAACTTATATAAGTTATATTTTATATCTTATATCGTATATCCTAATAAATTTCAAATGGATGCTCTCCTTCAATGTAAAAAAAATCACACCATTAAAAAGAGAGGTAAACAGAAAGAAGCATCTTCCATAATTATTGCCAGGAAGAGAAGTCATAATTCAGTAAGGTAGAAAGGAGATCACAAGAGATAAAACATCTCATTAACACCTACCAGCAAAGTTTGTGCACAAATTCAATACAGCATGAACGAGAAGTGAAACTATCAATTGAGAAAGAAATGATCAACAATCTATCATGAGGCACTAATATTTAAAATATATAGGAGATTAACACAAATCTATAAAGGCAAGAGTCATTTTAAGATTAGTAAGTAGTTAAGGGAAAAAACAGTTCTCAAAAGAAGAATTACAAATGATTAACAATATATGATATGATAAGACTGCTCCAAATCATCAATAAAAGTAAAGTTCAAATTAAAACAACTGTGAGGCTTCACTTCATACTTAGCAAACTGGTAAATGGAACTAAAGCATTGAAATAGTCACTGTTGGAAGGGTTGTAGAAAGAAAATATGAATCTAGTTTGGTAGAACTGCCAACCAGTGTAACCATTCAAGGAAATAATTTGGAATTGTTTTAAAAGTGTCTAAGACGTCCTCATAAATTTTGATCCAAAGATCCCCATGCTTGAGAAGACAAAGACAAAAAGAAAGTTCTCATATATACAAAAATGATAGTACAAGAATTTCTGTGGTGGGAAAGAACTGGAAACAAAATAGATACTTGATGAGATAGAGTAGCCCGCTGGAAAGACCACTGTATGGGACTGAGGGAGCCGGGTTCAAGCAGTGAACTTCACTTACTACCTGGGATGCTTGGAACAAATGCCTTTCCTTTTGCATTTCCTTTGGATAGTGGGGGATGGACTCAAAGGACTCCAGCTCTGATGTCTGACTCTGTGAGCTGGGGGAGAACCTCCCGAATCCTCTGGGCAGTCATTTCATCATTCCTCCCTGATTGGAGGACATCTTCTGGGATTTCCCTCACCTCTTTTTAGCTTCTTTTCATATATTGTCTCCCCCATTAAACTGGGTGTTCCTTGAGGACAGGATTAACTTTTGCCTTTCCTTTGTGTGACCAACATGTTTAACACAGTGCCTGGTCATACAATTAGCTCTTAATAAGTACATATGGACTGGCTATGATGGGGGGATAATTAAACAAATGGAAACAACATCAATATGATGGAATATTATGCAACACTTACAGATATGAAGAACTGAGAAAAATATGGGAAGATTAACATGAACTGATGTAAAATGACTCGGAAAATCCATGTACGTAATAGGACTACAACAACGCAAATATAAAAGACAATAAAAAGTCCTGGATAATTCTAACCACCAAGGATAGCCCCAGAGAGAAGCTGAGAAAATGTTGAAGCAGAGAAGGGCCTATGAGTGAGGAATACTGCATCCACTGCTGATGGGTTGGTTAGTTCCAGTGCATTTTATTCTTTTTTAAGCTTTTAAAACAAGAAGGTTTTCTGGATGGTGATGGGAAGGATAAGCCCAAAGAATGAATGACACAAAAACAAAAGTCATAAACAAAATTTTGTTAGAAATAGAAAAAATGTTTCTATAAACATGTGAGAGTTTATTTTCACCATGGAGTCTGGCTCTGAGCCCAACTCAGTTCTGTGATTTTCTGCAGGGAACTAAAGAGAGGTCACTACCCAGAATCATGGCTGGGTGTTCCTCTCAATCTTTGCTCCCTCCCAGCAGCTTCTGCTGCAGTAGCCCAATCTGCTCATTTATCAGAGAAAAAATGAGACCGAGGGGGTGAGTGGGCAGCCTGCCCAAAGATCTAGCTGAACTGGTACCCAGGGCTCCTGACTCCTCGCTCCATTGTTCTTTCTATTATAGTAACAGAGCCTTTCTAACTGCCTAAAAAACCCAAGAACCAGATTCTCCCTCCAACTAGAATAGAACTAGAATTTTTATGTATCTGTACATACATATATAGAATATATATTCTAGATGTGTTACCTCCCTGCTGCTTAGAGCCTATCTTTATTCATCTTTTTATCTCCCTCCTGACCTACCTAGTACAGAATTTGCCCAAAGTGGATACTTAGGAAGTGCTGAATGGAATCAAACCAGAGGTTTTAGGTTGAGAGCACTCAATTGTCCCACTCCCAGTCTAAGCCCTGTAGCCATTATGAGAAGGAGAAGTCATGACAGAGAAGGGACTTATCTCCTTCATCATCACCAACAGCAGCTACTGGCCACTGCCACTAGCAGGCATGTAGGTGGGAAGTCCTGAAGTGGGAGCATTCCCTAAACTCCCAGCCCTATTTCAGTCTAGCCCCCCACAATTCTGATGCAAGGAAACAATCCTTGTGAAGAAGGGGCTAGCCATAACCACCATCACCAAAGCAAGAAAGCCAACAAGAGAAAGGAGCTGTACACCTTGAAATGGTTGTAGGAGGGAGCATGTGCTAAATCTCCCACCACCATCTTGTTTCCTATCCCCCCTCAGACTCCCAACCTTGAACCCAAGATCATTGGGAATAGTAGCAGCTCCCAAACCCACCAGACCCGCTTCCAGCCTAACTCTTGTAGCCACCATGTGGGGAAGTAATTACTCTGAAGATGGGGCCAGGCATCCCTACCAACTGCCAGCCAACTGCCATTCACAGAGCAGACAAGCCAACTGAAACACCAGGGCCTCTTGAAGGAGCAACAGGAGAAGAAAGGTTCCAGGAAGGTTGACCCCACCCCTTACACCTTGACCACTCTCTCTCCTCAAGACTCTGAATGTTTCATGGGCACCACCAGAACTGCTTCCTGCACAGGCCTGAAGCATCAGAGGGAAGAGGTCATTGTGGAGAAAGGCTCCCCTTCCTCACCACTGCCAGCAACAATGGATGATCAATCGCTGCCAGCAGGAAAGTAGACAAGGAACTCCTGGAAGCAGCAGCATCTTCCAGTTCTGCTTCTAGTCCAGCCCCTACACCCATCATCAAGGGAGACAACCCGTACTGGCACAGGACAAGACATTCTCACCAACTGCCAGTACCGGGCAGGTGAGCCAGACAGGAGGCATCAAGTGCCAGTCAGATCAAATCACCCCCACCTCAGCCACCATCCTGGGACAGAGGGGTGGAAGTAGATGGAGCCTGGACCTGCTCCTTCAAGTGCTGCAGCCATGGCTACTGAAGACCCAGGAGAGAAGATTTGGGTTATTTGTTTTTTGCTATTGGGTTGTTGTTAGATTCTTACAAGGTGCTAAGTCCATTATTTAATTTAGCCTGGTTCTTAACAGTTCTCTAGTTCACTAATGTACTTAGTATTTATTAGAGTTCTACAAGATTCACACTTTTAAGAGAGCATATATAAGCTAGGAGCCTCAACCAGGATTCAGTCTGGGACATTCAAAAGTCATTCCTTCTTCCACCTCTGTGCTGGCTGGAGGCTGAAGCTGGAGAAGAAAAGAACTAGCGGCAAGAGCTCTCGGAACCAAGGCGAGAGATAGGCCTCTAAGAAAGCTAACCAGGCGATTTTGAAGGAAACAATAAAGGACTGGACTTTAATTCCTGGCTGCATTTGAGGTGATTACTGTGAACTGAAACTAAGGCTGCCTCCAGAAGCCCCCAAGAAACCTGCTCATAGAGAAGATTACATTTTAGAGAATAACATTACAGGCTGTGGGTTTTTTTCTTTTTTTGATAAATCCTTGGCCCTGTCAAATGGTTCAACACAGAACATAATGTGATTTTGTCAGTAGAAGGGTATAGAAGAGGCATGCTCATCTGCTTTGTGGCTGTTGCACCCTAAGTACCATGGGACCTTTCTCTCTGACTTGTAACTGAAGCTTCCCATAAGGATTACCTTCCCTCCTCCCATCTATCTCCATGAAAATAAGAGCTTCTTGAGAGCCTGCATTATCTTACTTGTAGCCCTAGCACTCAGCAAAGTGCTTTACGCGTTGTAATTGCTTAATAAATGCTTTTTTATTCATTTATTTGTTTATTCATTCATTCATGGCAGAAACCTCAGCAAAGAACCTGGTGGAATTAATATATTTCAATTAAAATGTGCCAGAAGGTATAAGTACACAAATTAATTAAATAATTTAGTCTGGGTATTTTCAAAGCATCTGGAACAGATATACATCTTCCTAAATGATCTAAGGTTATGGACAAAAGCCACATCCTTTTTCTAGGGTGTCTGAATAAAATATTATTTGGATTTTATCTTGGGGAATTCTACTGTTGTGTATAAATCTCAGGAAGATCAAGAACAGAGGGAAAGGTCCCATAATTTCCAAAATATCCAGAGCAATATCTTGTGAAGCAAAAACCCTAGAAATTAAGTGGGTGTTCAGCTACTAGGAAATAAACAACTGAACAAAGATTACTGGAGTGGAACCAATGAAATATTACTGTTATAAAGCCAATCCAATAGATGAGGAAAATGGATCAACTTGGGAAGACCTGCATGAATGATCCAATGTGCCTGGCCTTCCTGAACGAACCGTTTGCAGCACTGGGCCCTGCTGGCCATGCTGACCTCGGAGTCCTCTCCATCCTGCTCTGACATGGTCTTCCTTCTGCCCGTGGAACCATTCCTTTTCCATCTGCTTTGCAGCGTCACCATTCATGCATGGAAGGACCCCGGCTCTGCCCTAACCCCCTCCTCTATACTTCCTGCTTGATCGCCGGGAGTCACAGTCTCATCTTTCTTCTGATTTCTGGGTCTGAATCTTCTATGTGCTTGACATAAACAGCAGAAATCAGCATCTTAAACACGACATGTCCAAACCAGAACGCTTTTCTCCTTGCCCACATTTCTGTTGAGGATACATACATTCTTCTGGCACCCAGGCTTGTGATCAAGGAATTGTGCAAGGCTTACACCCCCAGCCCCCAGTGAGTGGCCAAAGTTTGTCAATTCCACCTCCTAAAATATCTCTTGTCACCCATATCCTCTCCACAACCACCTTATCAACTAGACTATTATTATTATATAAAAAAGTGTGTATATGTATCTTTGTGTAATCACATACATATATGTATGCATGTGTGTTTTATACATACATGTGTCTATACGAACCTTCTCCCCCTCTCATCTATCTTTCGAATATTACAAACTGATCTTCCTAAAGCAATGCCCTTACCCTGCTCAAGAGGATTCCTAATGCTGCCACATGACTGCTCCTCCACGGTCTGCCCTCAGCTAGCCTCAGCTAATAGCTTTTCTCTCTAGAGATTGTCACCCACTGGGCACCTTCGGACGGGCCGTGCCTGGTGCTTGGTGTCTTCCTCTAGACATTTGCCTCTTGGAACGCCTACCTCCTCTTCAGAACCCATCTCAAGTGCGGCTTCCTGATGGGGCTTTTCTTTACACTTCCACCTGTCAGAACTCTCCTCTGAGGGCCTGTCAGTCCCTACCTGTGAACACACGGTCTCTTCCTAGTCCAGTGATTCTTCCCTAGAGTTGCCCTAACTCTTTAAAAAATATTTTTTAAACTTTTGTTTACTATTTACCAGTTACAGCTACGTGGTTCAAGGGCAGCTAGGTGGTACAGTGCATAGGGACCAGCCCTGAAGTCAGGAGGACCTGAGTTCAAATCTGGTCTCAGACACTTAACACTTCCTAGCTGTGTGACTTTGGGCAAGTCACTTAACCCCAATTGCCTCAGCAAACAAACAAAAATAAAAACAATATATATATATATACATATATATATTTTTTAAACCAGTTACATGTCAAAAATGTTTTCACATTTATTTAAAATTCTTTAGAGTTCCAAATTTCCCCCTTGCTTCTCCCCCACCCCTTTGAGAAGGCAAATAATATGATATCAACTATCACACACACATACACTCGTGAAAAATAAAGTTAGAAACGATAACTTCAAACTGCACTCAAGTGTTCATTCATCGTGCTCTCTGAAGGTAGACAGCATTTTTCATCTTGAGTCCTTGATCAGAGTAGCAAAGTCAATCACACTTGATCATTGTTATGCTGATTCCTATTACGATGTACACTGTTCTCCTGGTTCTGCTCACTTCACTCAGCATCAGTTCCTGTAAGCCTTCCCAGGTTTTTCTAAAGTGATCCTGCTCATTATTTCTTATAGTATTCCCTCACAATCATAGGCTCTTCCTTGTTCAGCCATTCCCGGTTGACGGGCATCTCCTTGACCTGCAATTCTTTGTTATGTATGTATTTTTGTACATGTAGGTCCTTTTCTTTGATCTCTCTGGGGTAGACGCCCAGCAGCGGGATCGCTGGGTCTAAGAGTATACACAATTTTAGAATCCTCTGCCCACAATTCCAAACTGTTCTCCAAAATGGTGGACTAGTTCACAATTTTAACACCAGTGCATTAGGGTTATGTGAACCCCCAAAAATATTTTGATTAAACAATTTAAAAAGTAGTTCAATATAGTTAGTTTCCTTTGCAATCCTGCAATTACTTTTATGTATCTGGTTTTACATAAACTTCTGAGAAGGAGTCCGAAGTTTTCCCAGATTGTCAAGGGGGCCCAGGTCACCCAGAAAGGTAAAGGAGCTCAGCCTAGAATTGGGAGGCATATAATAAACATTTGCATTGACTAAGCGACCTTCGAGAGGAGCACTAAGGAGCATCACAGAACAGAAGAACACCGAATGAGCCGGAGAACTAAGAATGAGGCAGACCGCTGTCCTTGGGAAGGAGAAGAGGGAGCCATGGGTGTGAAGGAGAGTGGGTGGTCCTGGGTGTGAGCAATGTCACAGATCACTCTGCTTACCTCCTCTTTTTTGGATAAGAAAAGGTTTCACTCTGGCTGCAGATTTTAGAGAAGGGGGTACGTGTAAAAAAAACCAAGGACCCATCTTGGTGTTAAAGACAGCAACATAGGTTTTTTGGTAGTACCAGGCAGCCCGCCACGTTGGGCTCAACTATCCAGAGGGTTGCCAGGAGAGGGGAGCCCTAAAAGGAACTAGGGAGTGATGGGCAAAGCCTCACCCCCAGTTCTGACTCCTTAATAGCTGGGTGACCTCGAAAAGTCAGTTCATACCACCTCTAAGCCTTGGCTGCCTGATTTATGAAATGGGAATAATCAAACATGGACTGGCTATTGTAATGTCATAACTATTGAAAATTTGTTTCAATTTGGCAAACCTAAACTTTGTGCCAGGCACTCAGGAACCAAGGATGAAAAAGAAGTCTTATTCCTGATGCCCTTAAAAGACACCTTGGGGAAGAGCTGCTCAGAACTGTTCAAACGCCTGTGACCTGGCGGTGTTCTACTTCGGAGCCGCTGCTCCAGCTGAAGGCAAAGGTGCAGAGGGCAGATCTGTGCTCGCTGCCTGGAGAAGAGAGCAAGCTCTAAGGTCCGCAGAGGTGCCCTGCTCAGGGCTGGGGTTGGCAGAGACCTGCGCACCCCGCGGGGCCCTGGACTAGACAAGTCATCCCCATCCTTCTGAGCTTCAGAGCTCAGGGGTCTGAGGAGGGGCTCTGTAGGGGAGGGGGCTCAGCTGAGGAAGGAGCCGGGCCTTCTCCTACAAAATTCCATGTCACAGCACGGATTCTCTTCCCAGAGACACGTGGGAGGGCAGGAGGTCCTGCGTGATCTGTACACTGCTGGATGAAAAGAACTTCAGGCATCTTCTGCTGGGGTAGCTAGAGACCAAGAATGAACCCGTGTCGCCACCTAAGCTGGCGTGGCCCGTAGCCGGCTATCACATAAGCCAGAGAAAAGTATTGGCAACAGAACTGGAAATAGGAACAGGGAGCACAGAAGATGCAGGGCCAGATGGACGCCGTCCTGTCTCTTGGGGAATGGACCTGAAGCGCTAGTGGATGTGGTTTTAGGGGCTACCGGGAAACTGGGGAGAATGGGAGGGAGGCAGGAGGGACTAGAGGTGGACAAGAATTGTGGCTTAGAAATAGAAGATTAGAATTCAAAAACTATCGGCCAGAAAGACCAACCTCAAGCCTTGACAAAACCCTAACGCCTTAAAACGAGTGTCTAGGGGCTCCACGGGAAAGGGAACAACAGGAACAGGGACTGCAGAGGTGGGGCTCCGGACCTGTCCAAAGGCTCCTGGGCCTACAGATTGGAACCGAGATGGGTAGAGACCCCTTATGTTAGAGGAGCTTTGGGGGGCTGCCATAGTGCACAAAGTGTAGGGCTGCAGTTATAGAAGGACTCATCTTCCTGAGTTCAAATCTTGCCTCAGACATCTTCTGCATGAACCTGGGCAAGTCCCTTCACTCTGTGTGCCTCATGTTTCCTTATCTGTAAAATGAACTAGAAAAGGAAATGGTAAACCAAGCAGGATCTGTGCCAAGAAAACCCCCAATGGGGTTACAGAGAGACACGTGACTGAAACACCTGAACACCACAAATTGTATCGGCACAGTACCCAACACATTGGCTTAATCAAAGCTTGCTCTTGTGCCTACCCCTAGCCCCAGACCATCTAGGAACAGGCAAAGGCCAACTAAGGCTAAGAGCCTGCTGCCCCTGAGACAGAGGACCAGGGATCTCCACCTGCCCTGCCTCTGGCTCCTTAGGCCCGACATCAGCCTGAGGATCAGCCCTGTGTCAGGTCCTAAACATTTATGGCACTGCCATCTGATGTGCGGGGCATCTGCCATCACTTCACTCCAAGGACCACTAGGGTTTTCCATCCAGCCTGCAGCTTAACCTTCTTTCATGGATTGCTTCCTCCTTGACAAGAGGCACTATTAGGTTTTTTTTTTTTTTCTATTTTCAGAGGTAGAAAGGTGACACACCGAACAGAATGGTGGACTTTGAATCAAAAAGATCAAAGTTCAAATCTGGTCTCGGGCACCTATTAGCTGTGTGACTGGTCAACTCACTTAACCTCTGTTGATCTCAGTTTTTTCATCTGTGAAATGGGGATAATAACAGCTCCTACTTCTCAGGTTATTGAGAGGGCTAAATGAGATAATATTTGTAAGATACTTGGAAAATCTTAAAATGCTAATTTTAAAAATGAAAACTATTCTTATTATAATTATAATTGTTGCTGTTATATGCACTTAGGGTTTATTGTAGTGTTCGCCATAGTAAACATTTAATAAATGCTCATCCATTCTTTCTTTCAGTTGCCAGTCTCCATCCTCCTTTTCAGAGGTAGGGGTACCTGGGTATGGAACACATATATATTCTCATTTTTTCCACTGTTTTGATCAGTTTTGCTATTTTTCTTTTTTTTTTCTTAAAAATGTATTTGTTATATGGGAGGGTTCTCTGACAGGGAGAGGTGTAGAAAGAAATTTTGTTGATGTAAAAACTGTATATTAATAAAATTTATTTTAAAAAATATATCTATAGGATATTTAGTTCAAGACATCCAGAAGTTGGTGATATAGGAGAAAGTCTTGAGTTGAATAAACAGAATTGAGACTCATCTGCATAGAAATGGATCTAGGGACACTGATGAGGTCACCAAGTGAAGCAGAGAGAGAAGAAGCCACAGGCTTAAACCCTCTGAGGGACGCCTAAGATTAGAGGGCGTGATCTGGGGAGGATCCAGCAGAGGAGATTGTGAATATGTGGTCAGAGAGGGAGGAGAATTAAAGAAAAAAAAAACACATAAAGAGGAAAGAATATGCGGGAGCAGAGGCTGATCAAAAGTGGCTTGAGATGCACAAAAGTATGAGGACTTAGTCCATTGGATTTGGTAATTAAGAGAACGTGGGAGCTTTGGTGAGAACAGTTTCAGCTGAATGATAAAATCAGAAGCCAAGATGACAGAGGAGATTAAAGGAGAGCAGAGGAGAGACCCAAGGACCCCAGAGAGGAGGGCTATCTCGGGGAGGTTCATCAAGAAAGACAGGAAAGTCATCCACAGGATGACACTAGTGGGCTGCTCACATCAAGGGAAGATTTTTAAGGAAGGGAAGAGAGGAGCCTTTGAAATACAAACATAGTGATTAAGAATAAACACAGAAAAGATGAAGCAAAAACTCCCCACAAAATCCAAACCCTACCATAAAGAAGTAAAAGATGAGAGCTGTGGCGTGCCGTTGTCCCATCACTTCAGGTGACCCCATTTGAGCTCAGGGGTCCCTGACTCCAAGTCTGGTAATCTTACCCACTATGCCCTCTGCACGTCTGTTTTGTTATGTTTTGTTGAGCTTAAAAAAAGAAAAGAATTGGAGGGAGAAAGAGGTTGAAAAAAGGATAGGAGAAATTATCTCCCAAACTGGGATATGCAAGCAGAAAATATAAAAGACAACAAGGAAAGGGTGGGAGGAGTGGGAGATCCCTGAACTCATCCAAAATGGTCAAAGGCAAGAAGAATCCCCTCCTACACACACGAAAACAAGGGGAAGGAAAGAAGGGGAGCCAGAGGAAGGGCAAGCTCAGCAGGATGTAGTCAAACTCTAATCATGGAGGAGAGACCTTGAAGAGGATTTAAAGGGAAAAAAAGGTAAGAATTTGCATCTAGACTTTGGGTGAAGAAGAGAAAAAAGGGCAGGAAGTAAGAAAAGATTAATTATATACAACTTAAAAGTTTGTGGACAAACAAAAGCAGCACAGCTAAAATTAATATGCAAGGGGATAGGGGAAAAAAATCTTTGTTGGACACAGCTTGATGGTGCAGTGGATAGAGTGCTGACCCTGGAGTCAGGAGGACCTGAGTTCAAATCTGAGCCCAGACACATAACACTTCCTAGCTGTGTGACCCTAAGCAAGTCCCTAAGACAAGACCCTAAGTAATCCCAATTGCCTCGCAAAAATAAAATAAAGTTATTGTTGCAGTTTTCTCTGAAAAGAGTCTCATTTTATCCAAGATATAAAAAGAATAATTATGATAATTTTTGAGAGCTATTACCCAACTGATAAAATGTTCAAAGGATATGAACAGGAAATTAGAGGAAGAAATTCAAGCTATCAAAAGCTATACAAAAAATATTCCGAATTACTAAGATTATTGGAATGCAAATTAAATTATAATCAAGCTAAATTGACTTAAAAAAAAAGAAAATGACAGCTGCAGAAAAAGATACATTCATGTATTATTGGCAAAGCTGTTGCTTGAATTGAAACAGTTTCTGGAAAGCAACTTAAAACTATACCCAAATGGTCACTAAACTCTGCATTACTTCAATCAATACCACTACTAAGCCTATAGCCAAAGGATATTAAAGAAAGAAGAAAAGGGGCCATATACACAAAACTATTTAGAGCATTTCTTTTTGTAGTGGCAAAGAACAGGACTCTAATCACCTGAAGAATGACTGAATGAGATGCGGAATGAGAATGTTATTAGAATACCACTCGGTTGTAAGAGATGAAGAGGAGGATGGATTCAGAGAAAATAAGAAACTGTATGAACTGATACAGAGTGAAGAGAGCAGAACCAGAAGAACAATTCATACAATAACAACATTTGGAAGATAAATAACTTTGAAAGACTAAGAACTCGATCAAATCACTAACCAAACTCACTTCCAGAAGACACAAAATAAAATACACTACTGTGCAGATTGAGACATAGTTGTTATTGTTTTTTTTTTTTGACTAATGTGAAAATTAGTTTTATTGACTATATTGACTACAAGTTTGTTTAGTGGGGAGGAGGAGGAGATAGAGAAAGGAGAAAAGAAAATGGATTTTTCCCCCACTGAGGAAGAATAAAATTGAATTAAAAACCACTATGCCCAAAATCTATATCATGGGTTTACACAATGACTTATTTCTTATTATTCTCTATAATCAGCCTCAAACCATCGAGCCGGGTTCGAGTCCTTCCTCTGTGATTTGACGGCCAAGGACAACAAAGAAAACATCTACCTATTTTTATCAGCAATGAGGAGGACCCTATGCTAATCATAGGCTCAGCTCCTATCCCAATTCTTCTCATTCCTTCACCAAACACTTTCACCAACAAAACTCTGTGAAGCAGACAGTGTAAACTGAATTATCTCTAGGTGACAGATAAAGAGACTGGGATGTTAAGTCACCTGATAAATACTGGGGGTCATATCTGCAGTATCCTGGCTCAGAGTTGGTTCTTTCCACAATAGTACATTGCTTCTGTAATTTATATCCTAATCTGGATGTCACATCTGCTTTAAAAAAAAAAAAAAACCCGTTTTCAACTGAAATCTTCCACCAAGTGTCCCATCACTGGTTCGGGCTCTCATCTTCACTTCTATGAAAGCTGTACCATGGTGCCAGTTTCTACAAGCATTTCTTAAGCATTTATCACAAACAGAGCATTGTGTCCAATGTCAATTGTAAAAGACACAAAGAGGGGCAGCTGGATGGTGCAATGGATAAAGCGCTGGCCTGAGCGTCAGGAGGACCTGAGTTCAAATCTAGCCTCAGACATTTAACACTTCCTAACTGAGTGATCTTCAACAAGTCATTTAATCTCAATTGCCTCACAAAAAAAAATTAAATTAAAAATAAAATTAAAGACTTTCCATGTATCAAAGATCTATACTTGTACATAAACACACTATGTACCTATCCTCCTATCTGCAGATACACAGAGGTGTGAGTGTGTATGTGTTTAAACTAGCGTGAAAGAGAGCTGCAATCATTCCCTATTGACAACATAATAAACTGGGGCACAGGAACATAATGTGATTTTACTGTGCACATGAAATGACGAGTAGAAAGAAATCCATGAAACATAAGAAGAGTGATGCAAACTGATACAACCTGAACTTTGTAGAATGAAAAAAACAACCCACAAACACTGCAAAAAAAAAAAAAAAAGAAATGGAAACAACAAAGCCACAAACCGAAATGATGTGGAATTATAATAGCCAAACCAGGCCCTAAAGAAGAGATGGGAGCAGCTAGATGGCACACTAGATAGAGCACGGGCCCTCAGGAGTACCTGAGTTCAAATCCAGCCTCAAACAGTGGGCAAGTCACTTAACCCCAACTGCCTCACCAAAAAAAGAAATGTGAACATGTTTCTCTTTCCGTTCCATGAAGACTTAATTGACATCTTGGTTAGTTTTGCTGAACTGATTATTTTCCATTTTCTTTGTTTAAGTGGAGAAGGGAAGAATATATATATTTGACAATGAAGGTGATATCAACAAATGTTAAAAAAAAAAAAACCACAGCATTAACAAAAGATACAACAAAAAAGAACTAATACCTAATACTATACTAAAGAGTTAGGATTCAAATGGTATCATTTTCTTCAGCTTTAGAAGTGAATTTGAACCCAACTTAATTATTAAGGAGGTTTTAAGTAATTTAAGCCATGGATAAGCTTCTCAGGTTCCTTTCCAGATATAACATTCTATGATCTATAATTTTTAAGACCTGTTATAACACAGATATTTTATCAATATAGTAGTTTAGCTTTGAGGTAACATGTTCTAAGGGCCTCTTTCAGGGCTAACATTCTATAGGTCTATGTTTTGCAAACCAGACATTCTCCATTCTATGTTCTAAGAATATCAGAATTGGAAGAGACCTAAGTTCTATGTTCTAAGATTCCTAAAAGCAAAATTTCAGTGGGCTTACCTGCAACCAAGGTACGAAAATCAAGAAAATAACCCAAGAAACATCATTTAATTATACAAGCTGTTTTAATTATTGATGATTCTAGAATTGAACAAAGTAAGAAACACAAGAGACCACTCTCACACAACAGTATTAAACTGTGAAGCTTAATGACATTAAGAACAGAATTTAATCTTCTGACCCCTGATCTTTAAAAAAAATGAACCATTTGAACAAATTGGCATGCAAGTTTCTGGTATGGTAGATTCAAGAAAACAGACAAGTATCAATTCAGACCACCCTTTCCCACTGAAGCTCACTGAACTGTTAAACAGTACAAGATGCCACCAATCCCCATTATTTCTGACTGAAAAAATAAATGGCGAAATGGGTCAAAAGCTGACCACAAAGCTCAATCTGGCAGATGATTTGTTTCCCACTTTCATTTGAAAGTTTAGGAAGAAGCCATGTTCTCTCCCTTTCTTTTCTCCCAGTACTTTCTTTTGCAAACTGGAGCATATAAACAGGACAGACCTCCTAAGGAGTTGGCTTTACATGAGTTATTTTAATAGAATCTTGGCCTTTATCTCTTCCAGCATTGCAGCACTAAGCAATTCCCACTAATCTCAGAACCCAGCGTATAATCTTAGAAATCTTTTCAATTTCATTTCTATCATTCAGAATCTTGGAATCATTCAAGAAAATAAGATGATGTTCCCTGTCAAAATCATTGCCACTGAACTCACACTGCATTTCATACACAAGATGACATCGAAGTTCCAGTCCTTAGGATCCTAAGGATGAGGATTCGTTCACATTTAGCTAGTTGAAAGTAATGTCTCTCTCACCCTGGTACACACCTCAGTTTTCCACCTTTTTTGCCCCTCCTGCATAAAGGATCCCTCTTTCCTTAACTTTTCTATATTCGCCCCAACCCATTCAACCCACTGTCTGACCAGCAGAGTACAAACAACAGCATTCTGAGATCCTGTCTGTGAGTCTGACCTTGCCAGGTGATGGAGATGGGGACCGTACTCTGGTGGGTTCGGAGGCAGAGATGACCCATGAAGTTTAAACACATCTCCCCCCTGGCCGGATGCTCCGAGATAGGAGGGGGCCGCTTTGGGGGGATTTGGGGGGGTCAGGGCTTCTCTGGTTGTGCAGCTTCCCAGTGTGACCCAGAACTGCTTACTCAGAGGCTGGAAGCCCGGCTCGAGAATCTCTTTTCCTACGGCAGATACCACTCAGAGTTTTAAAATCCCCTTTGCGTGCTGGGAAAACACAGACACACAGACACAAACACACAGTCACACACACGCTTGCAATGCACAGCTAATTCCTGCATAAAAGCCCCTCTGTGTTCACTTCACAGTGTCCAGTTCCCAGGTCTAGCCGTGGGAATCAAAGTGCTGCCCCCTCCACCCCATCATATATCCTGCAATTCAAATGCCTTACCCAAGACTTGAGAAATGGGTGGGGAAAGTGTGTCTGCCTTGAAGCCTCTCTAATATTTCCGAGCCATTTGGCTTCTAAAAGATGGCCACTGTCCAGAGCGACAATCAGGCAGCAAAGGGAGTTATTCTGGGACCAATTCTTTGCACTAAGGTGGTAAAGGGTACCCCTATGTGATAGCCCAAGGACTGAACCTGTCTCAAGATGCCCTGAAGCCTTTCTCCCCACTGACCCTCACCAGTCTACAACTCTGCCCTGGGAGGAAGCAGCACCTTCATCTTTCCCCCCCAGCCCCACTATCCCAACCTTAAAGAACTAGAAAAGAGATGGATGGGGAGAACCAAGGAACACCGCCCCCCCCCCGCCTCCTTCCCCTGTCTCCCCTCCCCTCCGAATGTCTGCCCACCCTTGCTGGAACTCACCGGGGAGGGGCTCCTGGATTGGGGCTGGTTCAGGTTTGGGGGCTGCCCGATGACTATCCGAGGCTCTCTCAGCTGCTGCTGCCAAACCACTGCTGCCTCCCCTAATCTCCGCCCTCAGTCCATTCTGTTGCCGTGCTGAAGCAAGGGGAAGAAAGGAGAGTAATCTCTGGCCTGGATCCCTTGGCTGCAGCTCCAGTAGCCCTCCTGGGCCAAGGACAAGCTGCTGCTGGGACAGGCAGGGCAGCAGAACAAGGCTCAGCACCATGGACAGCTGCCAGCCCCCAGGCTTAAGGTGCACCCCCCTACACCCCCACCCAGGATTCCTCAAGCTGCTTGCACTCCCACCGAGCCCTTTCCTGTCATAACCAACAGGGCAAGGATACCACTCTCCAATTATGCATGCCTCTTTTCTTCCTTTCCTTCCAAAAGAAGCCAAGCCTTAAGTTTTCCTCCCTTCTTGGACAGGAAGTCCCCCCCTCCCTCCAAGTTGCACTCCCTCCCATCTCTCAAAGACTTCTGTTTTTTTTAACTGTCACAGAAAAAGTACTTTCACCAATTTGAATACTGGCTCTCCTGAAGTAGGAATCCAGGACTCGCCAAGGCTTAGGAAAAAACCTTTCAGAATCAGCTACAGAGCTTCCCTTACAAAAGGAAGAATTTCACTAAAGACAATTCTCTGGGGCAGACTGTTGCAAAGCTTAAAATCTCAGAGTCCCAGTTAATGAAAACTCAATGCCATTTATCTTCAGATCTGGGTAAGAAAAAAGGAAGACTTGCTTAGATCCCATCAGAACAGAGAAAGCCAGTGAGATTTACACTACGAATTCTCTTGCCTAAGTAATTACATTCCTTTCACTGGAGAGGTCACTAGCATTATCCAATTAAGATGAAGCCTAAGAACCATGAACACTAAGGGTCAAAGAGCATCTATACCTGGAACATTCTCTCATTTGGAGTCTTGTTTTTAGTGTGGCAGAATCTGAGTCAGAAGTTCAAATCCAGACTCTGCTACTTACTAGCTATGAATTTCATAAAATCATTCAATATTTCAGGGGCCACTATTTGCATGTAATATGTTGGGAATGTATTCGATCATTTCTTAATATCCCTTCCAGCTCCAGACTTGGACTTGAATTACACTAAATAGATCAGAAAATGTCCGAGGTCAGAGGGTCTTCAGAGATCGCAGATTCAGCCCTCATTAGAGGCATGAGAGGGGCAGGATATTTGCTCCCAGCCCCACAGTGAATGGGAAAGAGGGAAGGAGCCCACAGATCTTGTATCTCTCCTCTCAGTCCAGGGCTTCCTTGCTAAATTGCATTGACTTTCCTTAAAAATGACCTCAAATAGGTTCCAATTTCCTGGACCATGTTGTAGCAGCTAACAAGAGCCAGACTCGGGACACTTGGCTTCTCATGACATCTCGGCCTCCGGGCTTCCTTCAACTCTCAGCTAGAGGGTCACATGCTGCCCCATTCAACCCATCAACAGGACGTTTGCTTGCTGTCTGAGGGCAGGGAGGCTTTTCTGCCCTTTTTTGTATCCCAGGGCTTAGTCTAATACCTGGAACACAGCAAGCATTTAATAAATGCTTCCTGACTTGGCTTGCTCTACTATTAATTCCCCATAAAACTTTAGATAAATCATTTTACCTTTCTGCTCGTATATTCTAGAATTCTGTCCCCTGACTTCAAGAAATAAAATGAAATACATATTTATTCCTCAAAATATGGCTAACACGACACTACAGATATATCCAATGAAATACATATTTATTCCTCAAAATATGGCTAACACAACACTACAGATATATCCTTCTAGAAGAGCCCCTTGTTTTCTCAAGCATACATCCTAGGCCTACGATATCTCTGAAGATCCTGTGTCCCAGGAGGTTTAGCTCTAATGCTCTCTTTTCCATGGAGCCTTCTTTAACTATTCCTGCAAATAATGATGGCTTCTTCACCTTAACTCCTACCACACTGTAGCTCTCGGAGTTATTCAGAACTTGTGAAGTGCTCAGCAAGTCCCAGGAACTGGCCTAAGTCCTAGGAAGACAAACATCCTCAAGCACCACCGTTGTCCTAGCCTCAAGCTGGGAGGAGAGGGGGGAAAGGGAGAAGGTATGCATAAGGTAGATAGTTTGAGCTGAAGGCAGGGAACTGAGCTGTCAGCTTGGTTGTGGCCACTGAATGGCAGAAATTTACCTCTTAGAACCTGGGGGAGTATCTAGGGGTGAAGTTCAAAGTTTCAGGAAGAAACAGGGAAGACGCTGAAGTAGAGGCAACAGGAAGAACCCTTATCCTAATGGACATTCTATTTATTTGTGTATATGTCTTTGACCATGAGACTATGAGATTTCTGAGTACGGAGGCGACTAGCACCTTATTTGTAAACTGCCTAGTGCCTCAATCGGTGCACTTATGGGATGGATACAACTGAACTTGTTCAAGTTTTGGAAGGTAGCAAAAGCATGCCATAAGAATGAATCGACTCAGGTAGGAGAGCTGTCAGCTGCATATTGCCTCATTTATTTCTTTGCAATAAAATATTCCTTTTCTGGATTAATTACTTCAGAGGCATATGCAACAGCGAGCAAAACTTTTGCCTGTGACCACATTTTCACTGTCTTCTTTCTTCACAACATTTAGCCAAGTCAGTACCAAGTAAAAGGCATAACTGCAAAAACCTACACTCCACATTAACAGACATACTCAGTTTTTAGGAATACCAATAGATCCTCAATTGGTAAAGTCAGAATAGTTCAGTAAAGAACACGTGCTATCCCACAGTCAGAACAAAAACGGTTCAAACTCTGTTCATGATAATAATTGTGAGATTGGACAGTGTCTCCGCTTTAAACCTGTTCCCTTATTTGTCAAATGGAAATAACTGCCTTTCTTCAAGGGTTGTTAGGCGGGCCTTTAAAGCACTAAATCTAAGTGACCTAAGTAATTTACGACTTTCCCACTTTAATTCCGATTTCTATTGCTGGCATGCTTTCATTTGCTGTTCTTTATAGGAGTCTATTTAAAATGTATCCTGTTGGCTCTTCCTTTGGACGGTTCCTTGTCTTCTCCCCTGGCTCTAAAGCTGTGGGTGATTCTCAATGCCTTGGGTCTAGAAAGCAACAGCTTTCTCACTAGCTTTTCTTGACTGAATTGATCCTGGCCTCAGTTTTCACTGTACTTTCTTTGATGATGACTGACTATTCAACCCTGTATTGCTAACCCTGATCCCTCACTCAAGTTCTACTTCTGTCTATACAGTCATTTGTAAGACAAGAATGGTATAGTGTCCAAAAATACTGGTGAGTCAGAAAACTTGGGTTCCAGTCCCAGTTGCAACACTTACTGTGTGACTCTGCACAAGTCATTTCACTTTCAGGAGTTTCAGTTTCCCTATATGAACAAAAATATGAATTCACATTTACAAAGGTCTTCCCCAAAGTCTTAGTCTTTGGAGATACCCAAAGTTCACAAATCATGAGATCATATATTCAAAGTCAGAAGCCACTTTGGAGGTCTAGTTTCACCCCATCAGTTCACAAAAGTGGTTGAAGGTGACAGCCAGGATAGTAACCCAGGTCCTCTGCCTTTAAAGCACTTTGTCTTCACTTCAGTCACTTTTCAATCATATCTAACTCCTTGTGGGCTTTCTTAGCCCAGATACTATTGCTATTCTCTTCTCTAATTCATTTTACTGATGAGGAAACCGAGACAAATAGAGTTAAGTGACTTGCCCAGGGTCATATAGTTAGTGTCTGATGCCAGATTTTAACTTGGGAAGATAAGTCTATCTTATTACACTTTCTTACTATCCACTGCAGCCATCAAAAAAGCACTTTGTTTACATGACCTCATTAGAAGCTCACAGCTCCCTTCGAGGGAACAGCTCTGGTACCTCATGCTCATTATATAAGTAGGGATACTAAAGATCAGGAGGATTAAATAAACTACCTTTAAGCTATTTCCAGTATTTCATCCCTCTACCAACTCATCTATAAGGGTGAGGATTAATAGAATGAGGATAGCAGTGAGACAAAGGGGGTAAAGCATCAAAAATAGCCACAAGAATAAATCAATAGGAGAATTTGAGAAACAATAGCTCTCTCTAGGGAGGCGGGCTTCCCAACTCCCCCAACACAGTTTGGGGAAATTCACACCAGACAGAATAATTATCAAGAACATCAATTATAAACTATCAGTGAATTCTACCCCAAAACTGTATAAGAGAAAAGAACAGTGTCTCCAAGAAGTCTATGACTTTCAGCTCAACCAGTGAAGGGACAGAAACATATACATCCTGTAAGATTCTCATTTCATGTTTATGGCAGCCCTGTTTGTAGTGGCTAGAAACTGGAAATTGAATGGATGCCCATCAATTGCAGAATGGCTGGGTAAATTGTGGTGTATGAACGTTATGGAATATTATTGTTCTGTAAGAAATGACCAGCAGGATGAATATAGAGAGGCTTGGCAAGACTTACATGAACTGATGTTAAGTGAAATGAGCAGAACCAGGAGATTATTATACACTTTGACAACGATATTGTATGAGGACATATTTTGATGGAAGTGGATTTCTTTGACAAAGAGACCTAACTGAGTTTCAATTGATAAATGACGGACAAAAGCAGCTACACCCAAAGAAAGAACACTGGGAAACGAATGTGAACTATCTGCATTTTTGTTTTTCTTCCTGGGTTATTTTTACCTTCTGAATCCAATTCTCCCTGTGCAACAAGAGAACTGTTCGGTTCTGCAAACATATATTGTATCTAGGATATACTGCAACATATCTAACATATATAGGACTGCTTGCCATCTAGGGAAGGGGGTGGAGGGAGGGAGGGGAAAAATCAGAACAGAAATGAGTGCAAGGGATAATGTTGTAAAAAAAATTACCCTGGCATGGATTCTGTCAATATAAAGTAATTATTAATAATTAAAAAAAAAGATTCTCATTTCAAAGGTACCAAGAGTGGAAGGATTCTTGGGAGTGTTCCAGGATGTTTAGGGAGCAGTAACGACCTATGGAGGCATGACAACAACCAGAAATTTACAGTGGTTTGTGATAGCTCAGGCACACAAAAGTCTTAAGCATTTTGAACAAAGAAGCCCTTAAAGGATCCCCAAAAAGTAATACTCAGAATCTCAAAGATCCAAGGGGAACTAAGTCCCGAAGATCAAGAAGTATCCCAGGGTACCAAGGGCAAAACCAAGTCAAGAGGACCACCTCATCCAAAAGTAAGGAAGAAGTGAAGCCTAATCTTGGCACAAAGTCCCAATTCAAGAACTAAGGTTGCAATGATGAGGAAACCAAAGATGATTTTAATCTGTATTTAAAAATGGCTGTAGATATAGAGCTGCCCTCAAATCCAGTCTAGGCGATCTTAACTTTAATCTCCATAACTTCAAGGAGAAACTAAAAGGGGAAGGGAAATGCATTTTCTACAAGGGTTATAGGAATATTGAAAAAAATGAAGCAGAAGATAAAAATATAGAGGTAAAAATTGGAAGAATATCAAATGAGAGCTCATACAAATTAGAATAAACTATAAATCAATGATCCCATGAGACAAGAAATATTAGAATAAAATGAAAAAATATAAAACATTTGCTATAAATAACTAACCTCAAAACAAATCAAAGGAATATAATTTAGGAATCACTAGACTTCCTGAAAACAATACTAAAAAGAATTCTGAAAACTATACTTCAATAATTCATAAAGATAGCCCAGATCTATTAGAATCGGAAAGCAGAGTTTAGAGTGTAGGTAGAAAGAACATAACCATCAACTCATAAAAGAAGCCATAAAAAGATAAGTTGAAAGAATAACATCCAAAAACCAGAGCTCCCATATAAGAGAAAAAATACTGCAAATGCCCAGAAAGAAGCAACTCAAGTGCCGAGGAACCAGAGTTAGGATCACATAAGACCTGCTAGTTTTTTTTACTAACAACAAGAAAGCTTGGAATACAGGAGTTCCACAGATTAAAGAGAAAAGGTTTACAAACAAGAACTAGTTACCCTACAAAATTTAATAGAATCCTAAAGTGAACCTTTTTTTTTTTGAATACAGGACTTTCAAAAATTTCTAATAAATAGAGCAGAGCTGAGTAGCATTTTAAAAAATGAACACAAGGGTCCAAAGAAACCTAGAAAGGTATTTTTAAGCAATTAGAAGAGGCTGTATGATGATCTTCTGCTAACATTCTAATACTAAGAGATAGGTCTTCAGAATCTTAATATCTTCAAAGATGATTAAGGGAATTGAATGAAAAAAAATGGAGGACCCTGGGATAGATTGGTTCTATTCTGAGGATTGTAAAAAAGTAAAGGGAAAAGACAGCAAAAGGAATACAATGGAGTGGAAAGGAAGAAGGAAGTAGAACTTAGTATTTCACCGAAGTGAAGTGTGTGATAAGTGTGAATACCTCTTAGAAAAAGAGGTGGTGGAATAGGAATCAGATAAATATCACTCATGTGAGACAACAGAAGACACACATACATATATTAACAATTTACTGTGGACACAGAGTCTAAACCGATGAAGAAAACAGAAGAAAATGCAAGAGTGACTATTCTGGAAAAGGAGGATATAGAATCTAAACCAATGAATGAAAGAGAAACAAAAAGTCATACATCAAAGAGTCAAGGAAGGATTGTAAGATAAACTGCTAGTGGTAGGCATCACGGCAACAGTGCAAGAATGCACAATCTGAAGAAAAAGAGCACCTGAAGCTTTGCATGATGTAACAGGATATTTCCTAAACACTGTCATGTCCATTCTTTTCGGTGAAATTGGAGACCAAGAAGAGAAGGGCAATATCATTAGTGTAAGGTGTTCCCTGTTATCATGCTAAATAGGGAGTGGAGATGAGGGATAGAAATACTATACCTTTTAAAAGACAGAGCAATCTAGTGGTACAGAAAACTATTTTTTGCCATATTTCTGCCCCAAAGATGGAATAAGTTATGAAGGATAATATAAAGAGCATAAAAAGGGCTTTGAATAAGATCAAGGTTTTTGTTTTGTTTTGTTTTGTTCTTAACCTAGTTACTCTGTTGTTGACTTGTTTACAATGTCTGCATGTGCTTGTTTATATCTGTCAAGAAAAACAAACAGCACAGTAAAGGAGCTCTTTCTTCAAAAATAAACAACAAAAAAACTCTTGTAGAAAGCACCCCAGTTGTATCTTTAATCAGTACTTAAGAAAAATAAAAATACATAATACCCCAAAAAGAAGAAATACATAAAACTTAACAACAATAAGGGGTAGAAGTTTTTTAAAAACAATAGCCTTTTATTTTTCAAAATATATGTAAAGACAGTTTTCAATATTCACCCCGCAAAACTTGTGTTTCAATTTTTCTCTCCCTCCCCATCTTTCCTCTCCCCTAGACAAGCAATCCAATATAGGTTAAATATGTTCAATTCTTCTAAACATTTCCATGTTTATCATGCTGTACAAGAAAAATCACATTAAAAAGGAAAAAAATTAGAAAAGAAAAAAGCAAGCAAACAATAAAAAAGATGAAAATGTGATCCACATTCAGTCAAGGTGCAGAAGAATAAAGAGAAGAATATGGGAATGGCATCCAGCTGGAGCTACTTTTATTCCCTTTCCTTCCACTCTTACCCCATACCTTGGGGCAGAGACTATGGCCAGGGAAACATTAATTGGACAATGTGGTAAAGAGACTAAGACAGATTTAGGATCCAACTCCTGTCAAAACAGGTATCAAAGGGGAAAGAGTTAAAAAGTGAGCAAAAGGAAATTTGGGAGGAAAGTGAAATTCTCAAAAATATTATATGAAAACTCAGTTTAAAAACTTTGAGCACTTTATCTCTTGATATACCAACAAAGATTATGGTCTCCAGATCATCTGAGTTCAAACATTTATAAAGAAATATTGTTAAGACAAAGGAAAACAAGCCAATATCTGGCAAAGCAAGGATTCTTTTTTTAATTTAATTTTTTAAAAGCTTTTTTTATTTTCAAAACATATGCATGGATAATTTTTCTTTTTCTTTTCTTTTTGTTCATTTCAAAAGTTATGAATCTTTAATTAGCTGTCCCAAAAGACCTGATAATGGTAAGGTAATGTAATATAGTGAGGGAAAACAAAAACAAAGCAAAACATAGGGCTTGGTATCATAATAGTTGAATTCTGTTAGTAGTTCTGACTGAATATTTGCTAACTGGATGAATCTGGATTAAAAACTCTAAGCCACCAGGTCTTAAAACTGTTGGTGCTGAACTTAAATTTTTTTTTGCTATTTTGATAACTGTATAACAATACAATTGGTTCCCTTTGTAAACCTCTATATTTTATTTCGCACATTTACAAACATTATTGTGAGAAGTACTACATAAGCTTCAAGAGATGGACAATGGACTCCATGGTCTTACTTTAAACCTTAGCTTTTTTGCATATAAAGCTGGAATGATATTTGTATTACTTCTCTCATGAGTTTGTTGTAGTGAATATGTTTTATAAAATTCCAAACATGGTACAAATAGGACTTTTTTTTTTCCTTTTTTTGGCTGAGGCAATTGGGATTAAGTGACTTGCCTAGGGTCACACAGCTAGGAAGTGTTAAGTGTCTGAGGACAGATTTGAACTCAGGTCCTCTTGACTTCAGGGCTGGTGTTCTATCCAGTACACAAACTAGTTGCCTCATGAGTCATTCTTTTTGAGAGTACATTTAAATATACATATATTTCACAGAATCAAAGGATATCAGAATTGCAAAGTACGTCAAGCCATATGATTCAACTTCTGCATGCGTGAGAATTTCTTATATCACATACATGGAATTGTCCTACATTCACTGCTGGAAGACCTAACATATGAGAGAAATCAATGTCTCCTAAATTAGCTTATTCAACTATTAGTTTAAATTGGCAAAAAGTTTCCTTCTCCTAGTTTTACTCCCTGATGACAAACAGAATAAGTTTGATTTGCATGGATAAGTTTTCAACATTGACCCTTGCATATCCTTGTATTTCAGATTTCCCTCTCCTTCCCCCCCACTCTCTTTCCTAGATGGCAAGCAATACAATATGTTATACATATTAAAATATTAAAATGATTTCATTAAAATATATGTTTAATCCAAAATGGATGAATATATTTATACAATTCTCTTGTTGCACAAGAAAAAGCAAATCAAAAAGGAAAATAAATGAGTAAGAAAACAAAAAGCCAGCAAACAACAACAAAAAGAGTGAGAATGTTATGTTGTGATCCACATTCAGTTCCCACAGTCCTCTCTCTGGTTGTAGACGGCTCTCTTCCTCACAAAATCATTGGAACTGGCATCAGTCATCTTATTGTTGGAAAGAATCATGTTCATCAGAATTGATTGTCCTATAATATTGATGTTAGGGCAAGGATTCTCAAGAGAGCATGAAACCACAGAAGGTTCCTGAATCATTCAAGAGAGAAATAGGAATTTGAAAGCAGAATTTATAGTCTATACAGCAGAAATAATCAGAAAGAAATGGTGGGAAGCATCAAAGAAACAACAGCTGGAATAAAAGAAGCATAAACATCATTAAAAGAAAACACGATCTCTATGTGAGCAAAATACTGACCTGAACATAGGATAAATTGAAACAATTTAAAGATTAGAGGTTTGCCAAAAGAACACAAGAAACTTAAATTCTACAATGCAGGAAATAGATGAAAACTACCCAGAATTTCTATTCTGATCATCAAAGACAAAAATGTCAAGCAAAACACTTCCTCCAAATAAAAACTCATTGTTGAAAACTCCAAGCTATATAGTGCTTAAAATGAACAATTCTAATGACAAAGAGCAAATTCTACTACAACTAGGGAAAAGAGCTTTAAGTGCAAAAAGGATATTTGAATAATATGAGACTAAATTGTAGCCTCCATAAATACTAGAAGGGGATAGAATAATGTGTTCTGAAGAGCAACGGACTTTAAGATGCAATCCACAAGGACTTAAAGCCCTGAAAATATAAGTTTAACTATTAATGATGAAAGATGAACAGTAAATAAAATGCATTTGAAGGAGTCTTATAAAGAAAATCTGGATAAATTGATCGCTTTGTGATTTCTGACAAAAGAAATATAAGAAAAAAACAACAAATACAGTAACAAAATGAGGTATAGAACGGTAACAAATAATATTACCACAGAAAGATAAAATCACCTATAAGTAACTTTAATTACTCTCAGAGACTATTAGATTTCTTTCCAAATTTTCCTTAGAAGAAAAAGTGAAGGCAAAAGTCAAACAGAAGTGGTAAAACAAGTGTGAAATGTCATGAATGAAACTTTAAAAAATAACCTTGTCCACAAGTGAATGAGGGGTGTGTGTGTGTGTGTATGTGTGTGTGTGTGTAGGAAGAAGGGGAACTAAACCATAGAATAGGAGTGTGCATAAAATGGAAAGAGGGGAGAAAGAAGCTAGAGTAGAATATAGAATAGAATGTACTCTAATCATGTCAATAGTTAACAAAAAAGAAAAAATAATTTCTGAAGCTTCTCTCAGGAAGAAGAGGCCTTTCAGGAGAATGAGAAAAGAGACAAAAGAAGGTATTAAAATAGACTGGATGTCTCATGATTCACGCTGATTCACGAATGATTTCAGAAAAACCTGGAAAGACTTACATGAACTGCTGCTGAGGGAAATGAACAGAACTAATAGAGCATTATGAAAAGTAACAACAAGATTATATGATGATCAACTGTGATGGACTTGACTGTTTTCAACAATGAGGTTATTCAAGATAATTCCAATAGACTTGTGATGGAAAGTGCCATCTACAGAAGGAGAGAACTATGGAGACTGAATGTGGATGAAAAGCAGAACATTTTCACTTTTTTCGTCGTTGTTTTCTTAAAATTTCTTTTTTTCCCTTCATTTTGATCTGATTTTTCTTGTGCACCATGACAAATATGAGAATATGCTTAGAAAAACTGCACATGTTTAACCTATATTGGATTGCTTGATGTCTTGGGGGGAGGGGAAGAGAGAGCAAGAAACATTTGTAATACAAGGTTCTGCAAAGGTAAATATTGAAAACTATCTTTGCATATATTTGGAAAAATAAAATACTACTGAAAGAAAAAAAGAACGTAAGCAAAAAAAGAAAATAAATGATGAGCAGGAAACTCTCAGAAAAACCTGGAAAGACTTCCATGAACTATAAAGAAAAATATAGTAAATATAAAAATAACAGCAATATTGTAAGATGATCAGCCATGAATAACTTGGCTATTCTCAGCAATACAATGATCCAAGACAACTCCAAAAAACTTATGGCGAAAAATGCTATCAATATCCAGAGAAAGAACTGATTGTGTCTCTATACAAACTGAATCATACTTTTTTACTTTATTTTTTTGGGGGGGAGGTCTATGCTTTCATTCACAACATGACGTTTATGAAAATGTTTTCTATGACTTCACACATGCCTTCTCAATACAGGGGGTGGGAAGGGAGGAAGGAAGAGAATCTGTAACTCAAAGTTTTAAAAGCAACTGTTAAAATTTGTTTTACAATGTGGGGAATAATAAAAATACTAAATAAAATGTCAAAATGCTGAAAAATTAAGAAAATGTAAAGTATTTTATAACAAAAACAAGTGATCCAAAAAACAAATTGAGGAGGAAATGCTTAAGAATCATTAGAATGTTTTCATTCCATAACCAGGAAAGACTTTAATAATAATTTTTCAAAAAATCTTGTAAAAGTTCATATTTCCTAAAACAAGAGGGCGGAGTAGAAAGAGAAAGAAGTACAATTTACCTCTTGAAAGAAACCCCAAAATAAAAACTCCCAGGAACATCATGGCCAAAATCCAGAGCTTCCATGTCAAATAAAAAATACTCAAACAACTAGAAAGAAAGATTTTCATATTAAGGAGCCACAATCAGCATTACATATGATTTCTCAGCTATCAATGTAAAGGAGTGATATTCCCCAAAGCAAAAGATATGGATTTACAATCTAGAATAACTTGCCCAGAAAAACTGAGCAGCACAATGTTACTGGGGGGAAGTAAACTTTTAATGAAATAAGAGACTTGCAAGCATTCCTAATGAACAGATCAGAACGATAGAGAAACTCTGAAGTTCAAACAAAGGAATAAACATAAACAGATAAATATGAATGAACAATCCTAAAGGACTAAACAAGGATAAACTACTTATGAGGAGATGTTACTTATGTCCCCTCTGAACCTAGTCATTATTAGAATTCATTGACAGATTCCAATTAGACAAGATCTTTTGTCTTAATGATCAAAAACTGGAAGGGTAAGGGACAAGGAAATGTATGAGGTAGGGGGAAGGTACAGAAAGGAAAGCAAGGGGAAATTATCTCATAATGAGGTTGTACAAATAAATATCTATACAAGCAAAAAAAAGGGGTGAGAGAGACTATCTGGTACTTCAATCTCATTCTCATGTAAATTGGTCAGAAGAATACACACACCAAGTTTTGGATAAAGAAATATATTTCATTAAACATGGAAATAGGAGATAAAGGGGAAAATGGGGTGGAAGAATTCGAGGGAAGGCAGATTGGGAGAAGGATTATTTCTAAGTTAACTCAAAGAATAAAAAAAACATATGGATAGCTCTTTTTGAGGGGTATAAATTTTGGGAAATGAATGAATATACTATGGTGTTGAGGGGCCGTTAGGTGGCTCCATATTGCACAGAGTGACAGGCCTAGAGGCAGGAAGACTCATCTTCCTTATCAAATCCAGCCACATATACTTATTAGCTGGATGGTCCTGGACAAGGCACTTAATCCTAATTGCCTCAGTTTCCTCCATCTGTAAAATAAGCTGGAGAAAGTAAAACCACTCCAAGACCTTTGTCAAGAAAAGCTTAATAGGGTCACACAACTGAAAAAAATGACTGAACATCAAGTATTGTGCTGAATTTCCATCAGTTTAATGACCAATCAGAATTCCAGAAAATTAATGATGAAATATGCTTATTCACCTCCTGATATAGAAGTAAAGGACGCAGAATGAGAAACAAAACACCTTTTTTTAGAGAGGGACACAGTCAATGTGGAAATTAGTGTTGAATGACTATGTGTGATTGTAATGGGTTTTGTTTTTCTGATGTTTTCAATTCATGGTGTTGGGGGGGGCGGTATGAGGTTGAGGTATGAAGCTCCAAAACACAAATTATTTTTTTAAATTGAAAAAAAAAGAGATAAAAGAATATTGCCCCCCCCCTCATTCTGCAGAGGTGGGAGGTCCATGTGGTACAATGCACATAGTTTAGACATTGGTGATATATAAAGGTTCCTGGGTTGATCACTGGATGGAGCGCTTGGCCTAGAGTCGGGAGTTCAAAGGCTCAGATACAAAGAACTCATGAATGTGGGCTGTGGAATGAACAATCTGTGGAAATGCCAGAAATCAGACCAGCTGCTCTGGCTCTCACAGAGATCATGAAGAGCAAAAGAAAGACAAAAAGTCATCGGTGTTCTTCCAAAGTGAAACAAACATTTCCATAATATAAAATAAAAAAATATTGCACATCAAACTATAGTTCAATTATGTATAAATTGCTATTCTTTTTAAAATACATAATGAAGTTATCATGTAACTGAGAATCTTTATCATCATTAATTCTTCCCTTAAATGCTTTCTAACATAAATGAAAACAAAAGTAGATAAATGAAGGAACTATGTGAAAGCTGGGTTCAAGGAAAAATTTTAGCATTCTCAGACAAACTGTTTCTCCTCCTATCCGGGCAGGTGGCTTATTGCTCCTGCAGATCCCTTCCCATGCATCTCAAGCATTTCTACTCCCATACTTCCAGGCCTCCACCAGCCAATGAGCAAACTGAAGTAAGAGATAATGCCAGGTCAGAATGACATGAATTACTGCAGCGTGAGTGCAGAATAAGCAGGCAAGAATGCCTGGGAAAATAGAGCTTGGAATATAGCAAGCTATGCACAGGCTAGGCAGGTGTGATTCCATCACCAAGCAGGTGTGATTACCTGGGAGGTCACACTGGGCAAGTCATTAACCTCTACCTGTCTCAGTTTTCTCACTTGAAAAATGGGGAATCATAATAGTGACTACCTGTAATGGGCCAGAACTCTGGAGAAGTGTACTTGAAACAAGGATTCTTACAAGGTGCTAACTCAGTGGAATTGATAAGACAATGGTTATCTAGTTTAGCATGGTGATCAATAGTTCTCTAGTTCAGGATGATTGATTTAATCTTACAACAAATAATGATTCCCTAGTGATATAATGATTCGCTTATCCTCAGTATGATGAATGGATTTAATTGTAATAGAATATTTTTGAGGTCAGTCAGACCTAGAGACTCGGAGACGACTCGGAGAAGACAGAAGACTGGAGGCTGGAGCTCAAGCCCTCAGACTCATAAGAGACATTTCATCTTCATCAGTCTCCTGGTGGCTGGTCTGTCCTCCTGCTTCCCTCAGTGAGACCAAGGCCCATCTGAAAGGCCTCCAGAAAGCTAGCCTGGGCCCCAGGCAAGGAGACAATAAAGACCTTTGGACTTTATCCCTGGCTATTCTAGTGGTGATTACTCAGCTGAAATGAAGGCTGGTTCAAAGACTTCTAGAAAGCTAACCAGAACATTACAATTGCCTCTTAGGAGTGTGCGGATCAAAAGTATGATATTTTTAAAGCATTTAGTAAATAATATATTAAGGCACATACTTAGCATTTAACAAATGCTTGTTTCCTTCCAATCTATTGTGCATTTTTGCTGGGGCTTTTTCTCTTTTCATGTTCCCTCTTATATTTTTGTCTTTAAAAAATACTAAATTATATAGAGTGGTTTCTCTGGCAGGGGAAGAAAGAATGGGATATTGGGGACATTTCTGGAAATATGAAAAAAAGCAACCATTGTTAATAAATTCTGGTCATTATTTTGCATTTGGCTCATCTGAATATTAAACAGTTTGTCAAAGACTTGTATAATGCTGACCAAATTTAGAGATGGAGTGGATGGGATGGAAAGCTACTACCCTGAATGTCAGAGTCAGGATTTAAAACGACTTTGGCAGGCTTGAAGTTGAATCTTATCAAATGAAATTGTTTGGGGATGAATGTAAAGTTTTGAATTGAGACCGAAAAAAAATCAACTTCACAAATCCAGGCACTTGTCTGAAAAAGGGTACAAGTAGACTACAAGTTCCATATAAGTCAGCAATATAACATGGCAGCCCAAAACCTAAGGAGCTCTTAGGCCATTTAAGACAATCTGAGCTCCTGGGTAACTATATATATATATATATATATATATAGCCCACTCACATACCAAACACCACAATAATTCTTGTTGAATCTGTATGCTTCTTTTTAAGGAAAAGGTTTATATATAAAAATTCATTCCTTTTTCATATTTTTATTTTAATAATATTTTATTTTCCCAAATACATTCAAATATGGTTTTCACCATTCACTTTTGCAAAACCTTGTGTTCAAAAATTTTCTCCCTCTCCTTCCCCCTTCCTTCCCCAAGACAGCAAGCAATCTGATATAGGTTAAACATGTGTAATTCTTTTAAACATATTTCCATATTCATCATACTGTGCAAAAAAAATCAGACCAAAAGACAAAAAACATGCAAACAAACAACAACAAAATAAGGTGAAAATATCATGCTTTGATCAACATTCAGTTTCCACAGTCCTCTCTCTGTCTTTCTGTCTCTGGATGTGGATGGCACTTTCCATAAAGTTTCATTCCTTTAAGTAAACATTTATTAAGGGATTCTGATGTGTAATAAGATGTGTCAAATGTAGATTGCAGATGATCGAGAGAGAAGGCCTTTTAAAAATAACAAATGTCTTGCTTTTTCTCATTTCTTTTTGAAATAGTTGATATCTGCATGTGGATGTATAGACAAAGGTATCCCAAAAAAATCTTCCTGCAATTTAAAACTAAGCTTAAACAATTATTTTCAGATTTTGGGGATGTATTAGCTAGGTTATGCAGTGGGTAGTTTTAAGCTAATTTTAACCTTAAGCTTAAAACTGCTCTAGATTTTTGGGACACATGTGTGTATCTATATAAATATCACATACATATATAACATACATTCATAAATTATTTATATATTTTATGTATATATTATGTATATATGTACATCTAGCTAGCTAGCCATCTATCTTTAAATTAGTTTGTTTGAAAATTACTGCAAAATATGCCAAGGACTTCATTTGTGTGTCCACTGACTTAAGGCACTAGTGAGACTGAAAAATTTATCAGCAATGGATCAACCTGGTCCAGTCAACAAATACTTATTAATACCCACAATGTCTTGGGCCCCATGCTGAGTGATAAAAAATGAACAATGATCCGATGGTCCTTTGTGCTCTCAACTTTCCTGCATGCTTGTCAAGATGAATGAACAACTGCCTATAAGAAAATAATGGACCAAGCTGGTAATGAGCTTCTCTCAGCTTAGATTAGTAGGTCCTAGGACAATAGATGAAATCCTTCTTTCATCCCTACCACCCTGGGGCCCACCTTTGAAACCTTTCCAGCTTGCTAACATTTGCAAGAGTTTGAAATGTGCTGGAAAAGCCTTTGAAAACCCAGGGAGTATAGCAAAGGACTTTCAAAATAAACTTTTTGAAAGCCAGTAAAAAAAAACTAAAAATCATTCAAACCCTGATAACAACCCTCCGGCAGTGACAGTCATGGTGCAGCCAAATAAGGAGGGAGCTAGTCTAGGGGCACAAAGTCATCTTCTACCATTGACTCTCTGGGGAAATGAGCAAATCACTCTTGTTTCTCTGACTCAGTCTCCTCATCCATAAAATCAATCAATAAATATTTATTAATACCCACTATGTCTTAGGTCTTATGCTGAGTGCTAAAAGAGGAACAATGGTCCTTTGTGCTATTAACTTCCCTGTGTGCTTGGATCAATGAACTACTGTCTGTAAGAAAGTAATAAAAATGAGTGATCTCATTAAAAGCCTTCATAAACCTTTGGGAAGGCACTCCTGGGTTCCAAGATCTAGAACAAGCTCTATTTTCCTTCTGGCCTCTTGTGTCAGGAATCATGTGGTCGTGGGAAGAGCATTGCCTGGAAACCCTATCTCTCTAAGTCCTAGGCCCCTCAATGGACTTCAGTTTCCTCTCCCCATGGATGGCTTCTAAATCTGCTTCCAGCTCTGGCTCTTAGTGATTCTGTTTAGGACGAGACCAGTGATTTCAGTAAGATAAGTAACTCTCTATACCCATGCAGCCTGGCACCTGCTCTGTGACTTACTGTATCAGGGCATAACTGGGACACAAAGGATGGAACGGACTGTTCAAGGCTCATGTAGCCAGGTTGTGGCACCAGAAGACCTTGGAGGCATGTCTTCTTGGCTCCAGGGCTAGCTGGACCCACTCTATCATAATCTGGAGATTCTGCAGGATTCTGTTATTCAGACATTGATTTCTTGGGAATAAACAACTCTGCCACTCCCAAATGAATATGGAAGAACAAAGAAAGGGCCTTGAATGGTGATATGTTCTCTTATTAATCCAAACACAAATGTTGACTAAAAAGGCAATGGGCATTAAAGAGTGCCTCCTGCAGACTCTGCCAGGTAGTGAGATGGACAGCCTCCAGCACTATCCCACCACAACAGAGCTAGAGACAGGGAGAACCAGTGAACCAGAGGTGGGGCCTACCATGGGAGAAGAGAAGGAGGGGGGATGGAATTTGGGAAATGGGCCGTATTTCTAATAACCTCCAACTATGCTGTAAAAGTCTATTTTTTGTTTTTGTTTTTGTTTTTCCTGAAGCATTTGGGATTAAAGTGACTTGCCCAGAGTCACACAGCTGGGAACTATTAAGTGTCTAAGGCTGGATTTGAACTCAAGTTCGCCTGACTTCAGGGCCAGTTCTCTATCTACTGAGCCATCTAACTACTGCAAAAAGTCTGTCTTTTTAATAACATTTTTTTTTAGTGACGTTGTATGCATCCAAAATGCAAAGAGCTGTCAAGCAGGTGACAGCACGTCACTCCCAATGGCCTGCGGTTGAGAAGAGGAATCCAAGCAATCCTCAGCAGAACACATGACAGTGAAGGAGCCACACAAGTCATTTAAGTAGATGGGTGGTCTCAGTATTGTCTTAGTGCCATGAAATCATAAAAGACATAAAACGATTAAAGCACGCACTGGATGGCTCCTCTACAGAGGATTCACTCAAGAAAGGGTGGAACACAAAATTTAAGAGGATGATGAGAAGGCCTGGATGGCCTCCAACATGCACTAAGAGGGGTAGTATCCACACTTTGGAGAACATGTCCTTATCAAAATATGTGCTGTGTCCTGTGTTAGGCACTGGTAAAGGTTCCCTAGCTTTCTCAGTGCCTAGCTTAGGGTATAACATAATTTTTTCCCAACTTCAATAGCATTTTATTTTTCCAAATACATATAAAGAGAGTTTTCAGTATCTATTCCTGTAAGACTCTGTATTCTAAATTTTTCTCCCCCCCTTCCTTATCCCCATCCAAGATAGAAAGAAATCTGACATAGGTTAAACATGCACAATCCCATATTTGTCAAGTTGTGCAAGAAAAATCAGACCAAAAGGGAGAAAAAACATGAGAAAGAAAACAAACAAACAAACAAAAAGAGGTGAAAATACCACATTTGAACCACATTCTGTCTCCATTGTTCTTTCTCTAGATGCAACTGGCATTTTTCTATCCCAAATTTATTCAAATTGCCTTGAATCATTTTTGAAAAGAGCCAAGTCCTTCATAGTTGATCATTCCATGATCTTGGGCACAAATATATTTTGATAGAAGAAACACAGTCTTTGTCTTCAAAAAGCTTATAATCTATTATGGAAACTTCAACTTTTTAAAACAGACATTGTTGAAAAAAGCCAAGTCCATCACAACTGATCATCATGTAAACTTGTTGCTGCATATAATGATCTCTTTCTACTCATTCATTTAAGATTAGTTCATGCAAGTCTCTCCAGGCCTCTCTGAAATCATCCCTCTGATCGTTTCTTATAGAACAATAATATTCCATAACATTCACATACCGTAACTTAATCAGCCATTCCCCAACTGCTGGGCATCTGCTCAGTTTCCAGTTCCTTGCCACTACAAAAAGGGCTGCCACAAACATTTTTTCACATGTACATGTTTTTCCCTTTTTAAATGATCTCCTTGGAATACAGATCCAGTAGAGACATTGCTGGATCAAAACTTAGCCCTGTGGGCATGTCAACATTCATAAAAAGAGTATGAACTCCAAATTTTTGTCCTTCCCTTCGCTCCCCACAAGCAAGGAAGCAAGCAATCTGATATAGGTTATACATGTATAGAGATAAATATATTTTAAGAGTTCTATATACAGAAGAATGTAGTATATAAATTGACATTTTAACATCTTGATTATTATATTTTAATAAAACTTTCCATTATAATTGTATGTATTTTATCCATATTTTTAAAACATTCGTTTGACAAAACAAATGCAAACAAGATTAGAAGGGAAGCAACAAACTGGGAAAACATCTTCACAGTTAAAGGTTCTGATAAAGGCCTCATTTCTAAAATATATAGAGAACTGACTCAAATTTATAAGAAATCAAGCCATTCTCCAATTGATAAATGGTCAAAGGATATGAACAGACAATTTTCAGAGGATGAAATTGAAACTATTACCACTCATATGAAAGAGTGCTCCAAATCATTATTGATCAGAGAAATGCAAATTAAGACAACTCTGAGATACCACTACACACCTGTCAGATTGGCTAAGATGACAGGAAAAAATAATGATGAATGTTGGAGGGGATGCGGGAAAACTGGGACACTAATGCATTGTTGGTGGAGTTGTGAACGAATCCAACCATTCTGGAGAGTAATCTGGAATTATGCCCAAAAAATTATCAAATTGTGCATACCCTTTGATCCAGCAGTGTTTCTATTGGACTTATATCCCAAAGAAATACTAAAGAAGGGAAAGGGACCTGTATGTGCCAAAATGTTTGTAGCAGCCCTATTTGTAGTGGCTAGAAACTGGAGAATGAATGGATGCCCATCAATTGGAGAATGGCTGGGTAAATTGTGGCATATGAATGTTATGGAATATTATTGTTCTGTAAGAAATGACCAGCAGGATGAATACAGAGAGGACTGGCGAGACTTACATGAACTGATGCTAAGTGAAATGAGCAGAACCAGGAGATCATTATACACTTCGACAACGATATTGTATGAGGACATATTTTGATGGAAGTGGATTTCTTTGACAAAGAGACCTAACTAAGTTTCAATTGATAAACGACGGACAAAAGCAGCTACATCCAAAGAAAGAACACTGGGAAACGAATGTGAACTATCTGCATTTTTGTTTTTCTTCCCGGGTTATTTATACCTTCTGAATCCAATTCTCCCTGTGCAACAAGAGAACTGTTTGGTTCTGCAAACATATATTGTATCTAGGATATACTGCAACATATCCAACATATAAAGGACTGCTTGCCATCTAGGGGAGGGGGTGGAGGGAGGGAGGGAAAAAAATCGGAAAAGAAACGAGTGCAAGGGATAATGTTGTCAATATAAAGTAATCATTAAATAAAAATTAAAAAAAAAAAACATTCGTTTGAGAAAGTATCTAGAGGTTTCAGGCTGCCAAATTAGTCTATTATAGAAAATTCTAAGAACCCCCGAACCAAGGGTTTGACAGATATTGGAACATGATTCAGCACAGTGATGTAGAGGTCCAAAAGCAGCTACTGCTCTCCTAGTCAATATAGAAAGAGGTAAAGCTACCAAGAAGAACGAGGTGATGGCCCTTCTAGGTTCTGTCCTGTCAGAACCTATCTGAAGCATAGTGTGCTGCTTGGGTCTCCCCAGCATGAGGACTGATAAACTGTAGAATTTCCACAAGAAGGTAAGTGAGCCAGGAGTTCTCATGATATGGATGGCTGAAGGAACTGGGGTGGTTTGGTGGAGACGGGTGGGTGCCATGATAGCTATGCTCAAACATCTGAAGGGCTGCTATGTGGAAGGAGGATTAGATTTCTCCCATTGGGGCCTACAGGACAAACAACACATACTGACAGATGGACATTGCAGGAGAGCAAATTTAGGCTTGATATAGGCAAAAAACGCCTCTCTCCCAAAAAAACCTCTTCCAACAAGCCAAGCGGCCCTAAAATGAAATGGACTTTTTAAAAGGCAGACCACCCTGGATATCTTCGGGCAAAAAGGTAGATCACTTGTCAAGTATATGTGATCAAAGGAATTTTTTTCAAGGGGCAGATGAGTTGGACTTAGATACCTCTTGGGTTTCAATTCTCAAAGTCAGAGATTCTTACTCTCAAATCTTCAAGGACACCCTACTGCAGGAGTCCTCAAACTACGGCCCATGGGCCAGATGTGGCAGCTGAGGACATTTATCCCTCTCACCCAAGGCTATGAAGTTTCTTTATTTAAAGGCCCACAAAACAAAGGTTTTGTTTTTACTATAGTCTGGCCCTCCAACAGTCTGAGGGACAGTGAACTGGCCCCCTATTTAAAAAGTTTGAGGACCCCTGCCCTATTGCTTCTAGGGGAGAAAATATAAACTCTTTCATTTGACACTGAAAGCGCCACACAGTCTAACACTAAGCCATTTTTCAAAACTTATTTCATATTCCTCTCTTCATAGTCTATATCCTAATCAAACGAGATTACTAGGGAGAATCCTGAAACCAGCTTTCCGTCTATCAATTCCTTTGTACTCTGAACCTCCTCTTCTCAACATCTTTTTTTTCCTTCAAGGCTCAATTCTGGGACCACGTTTTCTGTGAAGATTTATTCAGTGCCTCCAGTTAATGATGCAATCTCTTCCAGTTACTTTGTACTGACTTTTGCATCCATGTCCTACCCACTTCAACAGATAGCAAATAAACTGAGTTGAGTAGAGGGATTATTTTGTTTTTATCTGTTTCTGAAGTGGCTGGAATTTCATGAAAATGTATCAAGATGATTCCCCCAAATGAAAATCCTAATCCTGCATAGTGCCAGGGAAAAGGTACTTGATTTGATGACAGAAGATGTCACACCGTTATAGATTCAGGGATGAAAGAGATCTGTGAGATCATCATCTCTTACTTCATTTTACAGCTGAAGAAACTACTTTCAGCAGAGCTTGATGGAAGACAGGGAAAATCAGAGGTAAAGAGGAGGAAGAAGAGCATTCTGGGTATGGAGAATGTTCTTACTAGGGAGCCCATCTCAGAGATGAAATAGGTGGTCAGTCTGAGCATCCAGGCACATTATTGCTTCGAGGGAGACTCGCAAGAGACAACAGATGAAGAAGTAGAGGCAGGCAAGAAACTAGCATCAGGGATTATATACAAACTCTTTACTCTTAACCAACTGACTCCAAGCCACCTTTCCAGCTCTATTTATGTCGCTCCCTTATACTCTTCAGTCTGGCCACACTGGCCTTTCTGTTGCTCCTCACATCCATTCTCTCCCTGTTACTGTATTGATGGTTCTCCATGTCTGAAATGCACCCTTTCATTATTTCAATCTTAGAATCCCTACTTTATTCCCAAAGCCTGGCTGGTTCCCCCTCACTAGGAAATCTTTCCTGATCCCATCCTCACCCCTCTCCCTCAAAAGCTCCCCTTGTCTTGACAGAAAGGCATGCATGTGAGAGGAATCTTAGCAAGTAGACTCCAAATGCCTGACAGGGGTAATAAATGAACGGTCACAGTAGACAAGCAGAGCACAGTATCAGAGGAGCTTGGGGACAGGCAGAAGTTTCTCAGCAGGTAGTCATGGGCACTGGGTTTCAGTGGGTTTTCATAATCCAATAGGAAATATTTGCCATGATTTATAGATGGCCACTTCCTTGCAGAGGAATAGAGGCAGTCATAATGGAAGCTGTACAGTGATAGCTAATCAAGCTATAACCAAGCTAATTTAGAGCAACCAAAGTTTTAGAGAACCAAAAAAACCAGGTGCACTACCTCAAAAATTAGGCACAGCAAATTGAAAAAAAAACTTTGTGGAACTCAGATTCTTGTGGTTCCCTTTGTGTCAAACACTGGGTTATTCTTGGTTGACCCCCTTTGACTTTGTTTTTTAATCTTCATACCAAACATATTTCCAATTTGGGCACTGATTTTTCACTTGGGATCCTTTACTCAATATTCTCTCTCTCTAGCCAACAATTCTGGCCCACTTAATTGATCAATCAATTTACCAATGAGCATTTATCTGGTGTGTGTGTGTGTGTGTGTGTGTGTGTGTGTGTGTGTGTGTGTGGTGGGGGTAACTGCATCTTTCTGAACCAGTAATGTATCTTTGCTGAATGCCTTTCCATGAAATACTTAAGCAGCTTACTTTTTAGGAAATATTAGACGTTCTATGAGTCTCGTTTCATTCCAATTCTAAGCCTAAATAATTGAATCAGACTTGATACAAAACATGTAAAATTATCACTCATAGACAAGGAGCTCTTTTAGAGCCCTTCATTGCAACATAAATAAATTCTGCATTAGGGAGTTTACTACGATATTATCTATGTAAGATTACAGTATAATCTTATTGCATGTATTCTCTTATATTTCTATTAAAATAGTTCAATGTGGCATGAGTCAGAATTGTGTTTGAATACAGTTAATTATTACCCGTGTGATAATGTCAAGTAATGCTCATCTAAATTTTCTCATTTATAAAATAGGAATAATAATAACACCTACCCCACAGAGCTGTTGTGAGGGTCAAATAAGATCATCTATGTAAAGGGACACATAGCATCATGTTACTTAAGAACTTGATAAGGTCTTCTGATAGTTAGATATTTTATATTTTTTGAAGACATTCTTCTATTTTGTATTCTTACTATCATTAGCATATAGCTGTACGTAATATGTTCCAATTATTTTTATTCCTGTTTGCTATGATTTCACCTTCTCATTTGATATTTTGATATAATTTTCAGCTCTCTTATTTTTAATCAGATTTGCTGAGGATTTATCAATTTTATTAGTCTTTTTAAAGAACAAGCTTTTGGCTTTATTTATTATAGATCTTCTATTTCTAATTTATTTCCCTTCTAATTTTTACATATCTTCTCTTTTGTGCTTGTGTTAGGTAAATTTGTTGATTTTCTAATTTTTCAATGAATATTCAGTTCATGACTTCTCTCTTTCATTAATTTGTTAATGTATGATTGTGTGGACAATGTAGCAAATAGGGCAGCTAAGGGATTCAACAGATAGAGCTCCAAGACTAGAATCAGGAAGACCTGAGTTCAAATATGGCCTCAAACACTTATCTGGGCAAATCACTTAACTATTTGCTTCAGTTCCTTATATGTAAAAATGTGATGAAGAAGAATATGGCAAACCACTCCAGTATCATTGCCAAGAAGACCCCCATGGGGAAATGAAAAGTCAGATGTAACTGAACAATGTCCACAAAATGATTGTGAAGAGATGATTTTCCCTGATGACTGCTTTAGCTATATCCATCCCAGAAATTCTGATGGGTAGTTTGATCATCATCATTTTCTTCTACACAATTACTCCTTGTTTTTATGATTTAATCTTTGACACACTCACTATTAAATGGTTTAATGGTTCAGTCTCCATTTGAGTCTGTATTTTTGTTCTGAGGTTCCTGAACTAGCTTCTATATTCATTGTACTTTGGTGTGGAAAGGATCATTAATTATTTCTGCATTTGTTTGCAATTTCTCTCTGCCTTAGTATACAATCAGCTGTTTTTCAGGGTATTTTTTTTTAAGTTCCATGTGGTTCTGAGAATATGTATATTCTCTTGCTATCCCATTTAGGAGATACCTCAGGTCTTTTAATTCTGGTTTTTCTACCAATTTCTTCAGTTCCATATTTTTCCTTTTATCTTTCTGTTAGGCTTTTCCAAAACTGATTGAAAATAATCAAATCTCCCATCAATACTTTGTTACTATCTATGTCTTCTCAGCTGTTTCCTTTATGGATTTGGATGCTAAGGCATTTTAGAGTGCATATGTTTATTATTAATATTAGCTTGTTGTTTATGGTTCCTTTCAACTTAACATAATTTCCTTGTTTATATCTTTTTATTTTTTGAAATTTTGTTTTTGCTTTGTCTGAGAGCATGATGCCAACTTTTACTTTTTTGGATTTACTTGATGCACAGTAAATTTTTTCCCATTTTCCAAAGTTTTATTTTGTGTATGTCTTTATTTTTAAAATGTGTTTCTTGTAAGTAATGGATTGTATGTAAAATTTTGTTTTCTAATCCAATCTGTAACAAAATTTTTCATTTTATTGGATTATTTAATCCATTCACATTTAAAATTATAAGAATTTTGCTCTATCTGTAGCTAAAATTTTGTTTCAAGTTAAGATTTTCCCCTCTTTTCTACCATAAATAAGTATTGTATTCCTTCAGTTACTTTACTTTAGTCTTTTAAAAAAGATATGTTTCTAAAGACTTTCTTCCCCCTTCCCCTTCATGCCATTTCCTTATTTGTTACTACTTCTTTCCCTAAAAGTTTTTTTTTAAATAATTTCTTTTCCTTTCCTATCTTTATTTGGCTGTACAATTTCTTCCCTTTCTTTTTTCCTCTCATTCATGTCATTACTCCTTCTCTCTCCTTTTCTTCAGCTAGACCTGTCCATTCATTTTAAACTTTCTATACTTTTTTCCAAAGGATTTCTCTCACTCTCTTCATTATTTACGTTCTCCTTCTGTTCACTCTGTGCTAGGGTATAGGACCCTGCCAAGAGGGAGTACAGAGCCACCTGAAATTTTTTTCTGAAACTACCCCTTTTCATTTCTAATAGCACAATAATATTCCATCACAATCACATGCTTCAACTTGTTCAGTCAGTCCCAAATTGATGAGCATCCCCTCAAATTCCAATTCCTTATCACCATCAAAAGAGGTGCTCTGATTTTTTTAGATAGGTCCTTTTCCTCCTTTGAGTACTCTGGAATACAGACTTATTAATGGTATTGTTGGATTGAAGGGTATGCACAGTTTTTTGACGTTTTGGTCAGATCGTTATCCAAAATGGTGGGATCACTTCATTACTCCACTAATAGTTTAGGATTATCAATTTTTCCTCAACTCTGCCAGTATTTGTCATTTCTGATAAAAGTGAGGTGGTACCTCAGAGAGGTTTTAATTTGCATTTCTCTAATTGATAGTGATTTAATGCACTTCTTCATCTGACTATGGATAGTTTTGCTTTCTTCCAAAAACTTCCTATTCATATCCTTTGAAAATTTATAATTAGAGTATGGATTTTATTTTTTATAAATTTTACTGTACTCACTATATAAACAGAAAATGAGGCCTTTATCGGGCCCTGTAAAAATTAATTACTTCATTACCTGTATTGCCTTTTAGCAAAATCTAGTTTCCCTGAATATAACTTTAGGCCTAATTTTGCTTTTACTTTGTCTGAGAGATCATGATTGCTACCTCTGCCTTTTATTAGTGTAGATGAAGTATAACAGATTCTTTTCTAGCCTTTTAACTCTTTGTCTTTCTGTTTCAAGTGTGTCTCTTATAAACAACATGTTGTTGGATTCTGGTTTCTAATTCAGTCTGTTAAGCACTTGGGCTTTATGAAGACACTCCTCTCATTCACATTCACAGTTATGATTATTAACTATTTCCCTTCATCCTGTTTCTTCTGTTGATCTTTCTCCCTCTTTATTATCCTATACCTCCTCAAAAATTTGTTTTGCTTTTGACCTCTGCTTCCTTTAGTTTGCCCTTCCTTTTTCTTTTCCCACACCCACATTTCTTTTATCCCCTTCCTCTTTTATTTCCCTGCTGAGCAAGACAGATTTCTATACACAACTGAGTATGTTCTCTTTGAACTAGTTTTTATGAGATCGAGGTTCAAGCAATGCTTAGCATTACCTCCTCCACTATAAAGGCTCTTCCTTGCAAGTCTCTTTTATGTGAGAAAAATTTTCCTATTCTATCTCTCCCTTCTCCCAGTGCATTCCTCTTTCTTACCCCGTCCTTTAAAAAAAATCATTCCATCATATTCAACTCAGATCTATTTTCTCTGTATAATCCTTCTAATTATGTATAATCCTTCCAGCTGCCCTAATCATGATAAAGTTCTTAGGAATTACATGTATCATCTTCACATTTTAGAATTAAATTTAATTTCTTCAATCTATTTTTCATGTTTTTTCTTTCATGAGACACATTTTCTTTTATTTTTCCATTCTTTATTTTGTTGATTCTCAGTGTCTTATGAAGTATGACATTGCTTGATTCTACTTTTAAGGAATTATTTTATTCAGGGAGATTTTGTATCTCTTTTTCCATTTAGCCAATTCTGTTTTGTAAGTTCCTTTCTTCAGAAAAGGTATGGGTATCTTTTACCATTACACAGATTTTATTTTTAAGGTGTTATTTCTTGTTAATTAACTTGTCATAATATTCTTTTATAACACTCATTTCTTTGTAACAATTTTCTTTCTACCACACTCATCACTTTCTTTTACTCTCCCAGGAATTCCTGTAGGGCTTGAGAAAATTAACACTTTTCTTTGAGATTTTGGTTGTAGCTGTTTTCACACTGTTGTCCTTTTTTATGTATTGGACTTCTATACAACCATAGGAATTTTTAGTGGGCAAGGTTTTTTTTTGTTGTTTGTTCATTTTCCCAGCCATTTCATGACTGCAGTTGCTCTCTGTTTACTTGGAGGTGGGGGAAAAAGAAGGGGACAGGCACTGTCCCAAGCTTCAGGACATTTTATGTTGCTGTTTCAAAGCTAGTTTGGCAGGTCTGCAAATTGTCAATGCTTCCAAGGTGGTGATCCAGTTAAAGATGTGATCTAGGCTTTCTTGGTCTACATTCTAGCTGCCCTAATTATGATAAAGTTCTTAGGAACTTTATCCAAGAAATGCCCCTGGTTCCCTGCAGCCACAAGTACAAGCACTTCTCTTGGCTTTGGAACAGTGATCAGATCTCCTCTACTCTCCTAAAACCATAATCACTAGCCAGCACTCTTCTCCACACTGTGACTAGGATCCCTGCTTCCTTGAGACTGCTTACAAGTGCTCCTTTCTCTACCCTAGAACTATGACCAGAATTGTTTATGGAAGACAGAACTGACAATCAGCACCAACGATACCTAGTGACAGCAAGGGTCCCCTGTAATCTCTTTCTGATCATTTGCCCAATCCCCTTATCATTCCTGGGCTAACAGTTCCAGAAACTGCTGCTCTGCTACTTCTGTCATGGCTATCTCCAAGGCCCACCACTGATATTGCCTTGCAGTCTGTTCTGGGATGGTTTTCACTCCAGTAGCAAAGACCCTTTTTGCCAACCACTCTGACCTTTTGTTGGCTCTGATACCTCAAAATCTGATTTGAGGATTTTATTTTAAAGTTGTTTGGAGAGATATGTTAGAAGAGCTCAACTGGGGTACTACCTTGTTCTGATTTCTCGGCTCCATTTTGATCTTTTTTAAATCTACATTTGTCTATAAACCTCACGATCTCCTACTCCTCCAGGTGTCAGTTGCACAGGATAAGTAGGACTTTTCAAGCACCAAATTTCCCAGGCTTCAATCTAGCACAGAGTCTGTATCTCCCTCCTCTACCATCTCTCTTCACTCATGCTCAAAGAGCATTTATCACCTCCCTCCCAACCTCCAAAGTAAGATCTACTTTCTTTCCCTCTTTTCATCTTTTTCCTCTAGTCCTTCATCCATTCCTCTCTAGGCTCTTCTCTTTCTGAGGCCAGAAATTGCTAGGCCTTGATTAGACCTTGGTGTATCCCATATTCCACTTAATTTCTGCAATTCTATTCCCCTATTTCCCTTTCATATACCCTCCCATATTATAATATAGTATCACAAAAGAAACATTCACTTTTAAAGCAGAGTGCCTCCGGGACGCTTAATAACTATTTGCTTAATACAATTAGACATTCCTATAGAGTTCTAGAGACCACTTCATTCTTTTTCATCTCCTGCCTCCTACTGTAAACATATTATTTTTCAGCTTTCATTTGTATTTATAATGTCCTTCCGCTTCTTCACTGTTCCCTCTACTTGACTTATGTTTTAACCCATCTTTTTATGTACATTTAGAAAGAAATCTTTTATTCATCTTTCTGTTCTCATACTATTATTGCTGCTGCATTTATACATTCTTCCTGCATTTTTGTTGCTTGGGATGTTAGGGAAGCAAATAATCTTTAAGGTTTCTTTCTAAAAAATGTTTCCAACTCCTCTTTGTTAGTGAATGTTCATTTTTAGTCCTATATGGTTAAGCTCAGATTTGCAGGACGGGTCATCCTGAGTTTCACTACTCTTAAGAATATATTATTCTATTATCTCTTCCTTTTTCTAATGAGTATAGAATAGTCTTGCTTTATTCAAAGGTCCTTTCCTTTGTATTTAAAAGTTTTTCTTTGGATAGCTCCCAGAACGTGATTCTGAATTGAACTGTTAAATTGAAACACTGTGTGTGTGTTTGCAGCCACAGATTTCTTTTTAGAGGCAATCTGTAAATTCTTTCAATTGGAAGTTTTTTGTGTTCAGAAATTCTGGACATTCTCTTCTATTTTTTCACTCATTCTAGTTTTACGGGTTTTTGTTCTATCCTGTTCTTCTGGGAGATCTATGATCCTTAGTTTGTCTCTATACATTCTGTGTTCAAGATCTTTATGTTTTGCTTGCACAGCAATCATATTTTCCTGTAATGTTATTTTTTTTTAATCTTATCCTCTTCAAGGTTGTCCTTTACTTTTCTGTATTTGGATTTCCAAGTTATCAATTTCTGGAGTGGTGCAGTGGATAGAATGCTCACACTAGAGTCACAAAGACCTGAGTTCAATTCTAGCCTCAGATATTTACCAGCTATGTGAACCTGGACAGTCACCAAATTTCTGTTTGCCTCAATTTCTGCTGCTATAAGATGAGGATAATGACAATATCTACTTTTCAGGACCATTGTGAGGATCAAATGAGATAATAATTGTAAAGCACTTAGCATAGTGCTTGAGATATAAAAAGCAATATTATTTATGTTAGCTATTATTTATATTATTACTATTGTCATTATTATTGTTGTTTCATGGTCAAAGCTTGCCATTATAGATTCTAGTCTTCTCTGTTTCTGCTTATTAATTTTACTGTGTAGAACATAAATTCTCCACTCATAATTTTCATTTCTCTTTTACACAACTCAGGATTATCAGATTGTGGTTCCATGTTCTCAAATTCCACAGGATTCTCAATCCAATCAAATGTTGAATAATCCCTCCCTCTTCTAAAAACAGTATTTATTCATAGATGCCTGAACTCATTTTACTAAATTCAAACACCATTATTTCCTTCTGTTGTTAACAGTTTTCTTGTGGATTTATCTGTTTATGTTCAAGGCTCAAGCTCTTTTAGTTTTCTGCTCAAGGTTTTTTTAGTTTTCTTCTTCCTGAAATCTTTGGTACTTTCAGTCTTTTTCTCCCCTTATTTTCCTTTTCACTAACTTCCTGATCCCTCCCCTATGACTGTGGTTTCTTATATCTCAAGTGTCTCAGCCTCCTCTTACACTTATTCACAACTAACCAGCCTCAGTGTCTCTGTCTCAGAATTGGCCCCAGCCAGATGCTGGGTTCTTTCCTTCATGCATGGTGGAGTGCTGGACACCTTCCCCACATACATAGTATCTTGTCTTGGGGATCTGCCCCATCTCTCTCTATTACTCAGTTTTCTGGCCTGGTCACAGTTAAAAGCCTATTTTCCCTGTAGCACTGATACTATAGGACTGTAACCCTCAGCAAGTTAATACTTGTGAAGGGCTGTGACTAAACTGGCTTTTGAAATCCAAACAAACATCTCAAGTCTGGAGTTCAGGTCCCCACAAGGATGACTTCTGATAGAAGCCTATATTGTCTCCTTGGATGCTCTAGTTCAGGATCTATGAATGTCTGTAAAGCTCAGGTTCTGGGCTTCTGTAGTTTTGCTTTTTGTCCTTTAATCTCCTTTTGGATTCTGAATGTCCTAGATGGAAACAGCTGAAGCTATTTGATCTTGGCAAATAATTTCTGTTCTGAGGAGATTTGAAAGGTTGAAGAAATCAGAGAAAATGTTTAGTTCTTCAATTTGTTGGTCATGTGACCTGAAATTCTCTCTTCTAACCTTCAATTGTTCCTTGACTACTGGCTACTTTTCTATTGCCTACAAAAATTCTCCTGGTCATCCTAAAAAAATCCTCACTTGATCCCTCCATCCTTGATACCTACTACCTCTTCCATTTTGTGATCAATTTTCTTGAGAAAAGGGCTATAAAAGGGTGGACACTTCCTCTCCTCTCCCTCCTTCTCTCTCTCTCTCTTAACTCTCTACTCTAACTTAACTCTACTTAAACAACCTGATCATTTAATCAAAAGTGCTCTCTCCACAGTTACTGATAATTTCTTAATTGTCAAATGTAATTACCCTTTCTCAGTCTTTATCTTCTTAACCTCTAAGCAGTCTCTGACATTGCCAATCACCCTGTTTTTGCTCAGTATACTGTTCTCACTAGTTTTTGTTTGTTTGTTTGTTTTTACAACACTTCTCTTTCCTAGTTCTCCTCCTACCTGTCTGATTCCTCGTCTGGATCTTCATCCAGGTTGTGCCCATCACCTAAGGTTCTGTCCTGTGTCCTCTTCTCTATACTATTTCATTTGGTGGTTTCATCAGCTCCTATGGGGGTATGGGGAGGGGAATAAGCATTTACATAATGCCTACTATGTGCCAGAACTGTGCTAAGTGCTTTCATAATTATTATCTCACTGATCAAACCTGCTTTCCCACCTCTCACACTGCTGACCACTTCTCTATACCATCTTCTCTCTAGGTTTTCCTAACACTCCTCTCTCCTGGTTCTCCTATCTGACTGTTTCTTCTGTCCCCTTGGCTGGGTCACACGCAGGGCCCACCTGCTAATAGTTGGGCTCATACAGGTCTCTGTCCTGGGCACTTAATGCTATTTCACAAGGGGATCTCTTCCAATCCCGTGGATTTAATTACCATGCTGCTCATGCTGCTCATTCTCAAATCTGCTAAAACAGTACTAGCCTTTCTGCTGACCCTCAGCCTCCCATCTCCAACTATCTATTGGATACCCTACAGACATGTAGTTTTAAACTGAAGTCATTATCTTTTCCCTTATATTATCTTCCTTCTAAACTCCTCTAATAGGAAATCACCATCTTCCCAGTAATCCAGGCTTACAAGATAAACTGTCATTTTCAACTCCTCATTCTCTTTCACCTCCATATCCAATCAGCTTCCAAGGCCCATCAATTTTACCTTTGTAATTTAATTAAACCCAATAAACATTTATTAAGGGATTACTATAATCAGGTGCTGTCTGCTAAGCTTTGGAGATACAAATAAGAAAAAGAAAATCAAGACATATTTAAGAAGTTTACAGCTGAATAGGGTAAGAATGCATGAGAAAAAGCTGAAAAGTGCTCATGGAAACTGGAAAGTTACCTGCAAAGTTCAGATCTAAGCTTTCAAATAATAATAATAAAAAAAAGCTTTGAAAAGAATTCAATACTCCACTATCTGGCCAAGCGATCAGAGGGGGAAAGGTCCCGGAGGAACCCACTCGGAATTCTCTCAAACTGAGTCTTTCAGCTCAGTGAACATTCCTCTCATACAGCACATGTCCCCTCTTCTCCTTTGACCCCCTCACCCCTATAAACATCAGATCTAGTGCCTTGATGACTGCAGTAGTTGCTGATGAATCTGCCTGCCTCCAACCTCCTCCCAATTCATGCTGTCCATGGGATTGTCCTTTATAAAGCACACACCTGATCATATCCCTCCCTTACTGGATACTCTCCATTCAAAGGCTATGCAGAATTTCTGTCCCTTGCTCCCCAAGCCCTGCAATATCATCAAGCAATCTAGGTGTGCTGATCCATCTCCTTAAATAGGCTTTGCAGCTTATGTAAAAGCAAAAAGAGCAAGGTGACATAATGGAACTTCATTCTTTCATGCACACACTTTTTTCTGTTCTCTTGTGCATGTAGGGAGCTCATTCACTTTGGTATTGATGCTTAGAATAAAAAAATGCATTTCAACAGCACAGAGATGTGAGGAAACAGTGAGGAAAGGCTTATAATCAGTGCAGGAGAATGTTATTACATCATTATGGCTAGAGTTGCATAATAACAGTGACCATTTTACATATGAGAAAACCAAGACTCAGAAAAGGACTGCACTAGATCATACTGTCATCTCAATTAAGTGGCAGGCTCAGTTCTTGAACCCTGGTCTTTAGGCTTCCTCCTACTTCAATGTTAAGCTTCCTAGGTCTTGGCATTTATCGTCTCAGTACTGCTTGAAAAGCTTTTACTATAGGGATAAAAAGATTCACTACAGTGACACATAGAGAAGGCAGAAGCATGTTGTGGAAAACGCTCTCCAGTGAGTTGGCAATTTGGATAAGAGAACCACTACTCTAAGGAAGCTGCTAATTAGTATTTACTTGAGGGAATTCTGAGTTTTCATCAAAGTGTTTTTTCCTGAGCTCCTCCATATCCTTAGTGATCTTATGATTTTCTCTATAAAACAGATGGCATCATTAAGATTATTTGTATTTCAAATGTCCTTTTACAGGATAAGATCTTTTGAAAATCTTAATTAGCTTCTTAAGTAATGGAATACTATTGTCCTTGACAAGAAGAAGAGTTAATGATATAGGTTTCTTCCTCAGCTCTATTAAGAAGAAATAGGAAAAAACAGGTAAGACCATGGGAGGAATAGTTATCTTTAATTTGGCAGTTTTACTCAATTTAGAACCTCTTCTATGTAGATGCAGCCAAAAGTTTCTGAGTCAGAGAACCTTTCTTCTGAAGCAGAAAGATCACAGGATTTCAGAGTTGGAAAGGGTCATCTCACCTCATCTCTTACCTGACAAGTATGAAGGGGGAGTGAAACCATGTTCCCTTTAACATTATCACTCTGAAACTGTGTTCCCTTTTGATCTTGGAGTCTCAGGCCCTCCTGGGAAAGCATATCTCCCCAGATAAATTAAGTGTTGTTATTCAATTAGAAATCTTGGTCAAAAAACACCCCATTGATCTTTTGGGGATGCCAGACCCTTTTAAATTCCAATTGGAGATCTTGGCCAGATACCAATAAGCATCTAGGCCTGGGGACTTTGGCTTTCTTTTCAACCTGAAACCTGAAGCCTCAAGATTCCTTTTTTTAAAGGGCAATTTCTGAACTCATTCTTTGCAGAAGGTCTAAAGCAGCTTGCTCCAACTCTTTGGTATAGCTGCTAGACCCTGCCCACTGAGAAGTCATTCTCTTCTCAGTGCCAGCCTCCATTTCCCTAATAGAACTCTGCCACTAGAGAAGTCAGTCTCTTAGCAAAACTGGCTTCCTATCCAACAATAAACTTCCATTTTTGCCAATTAATATTTCAGGTTTGGGAATTCTTTCACGTTGAACCTGTGCACCAACCAAAAGGAGATTTCCATAACTCTCTGACTGCCACTAACCTCATCAAGCGAACATGCAACTTTTGCAAAAGACCTTCAAGAAAGCAAAATCCAGCACACTCTGCAGGTAGTCCATTCCAGTCTGGGATAACTCTTTTGGTTGGCAAGTTTTCCCAATGCTGAGTCTAAATCTACCTCTCTACAACTTCCATCCATCATTCCTGATTCTCCTCCCTCCACATGAGAAAACCAGTCAGGTTTCCAAGGATAGCTAATTATATCAATGACTCCCAATCCTTCAAGAGATCCTTATGTGATAGAGATTTAAGTTTTCTTATCAACCAGTTTCTCTCCTAGGAACAGTCTTCAGTTTATTAATATCTTCCTTAAACTCTGGTGCCCAGAAATATAGGTGAGGTTTGGAAATGGCACTGCACAGTGGAACTATCACTTCCTTCTTCCTACAATCGCTCTTTCTCTTAATGAAGTCCAAGATGTTATTAGTTTTAGTTGTCATCCCATCACATAGTCAATTCATGGACCTCGCAATCCATAAAATCTCTAGGTCCTTTTCAGAACAATCAATCAAATATCCATTAAAGCACCTATTATTGCCAGGCACTCTGCTAAGAACTTGGGATACAAAATAAGGCAAAAGACAGTCCCTGCCCTAAAGGAGCTTACATACAAAAGGAGGGGACAACATGCAAACAAATATATGCAAAGGAAGATATGGAAGATAAATAAGAAACAATTAACTGAGGGAAGTCATTGGAATTAAGAAGGATTGAGAAAGGCTTCCTATAGAAGGTGAGATTTTAACTGGAACTTGAAGGAAACTAAGGAGGTCAACAAAATAAAGGAAAGTGTTCCAAAGAGGGAAATTGCCAGGAGCCAAAAGGGGGAAAGATAGAAAGGGCTCTGAATGCCAAACAGAGCATTCTGGATTTCCTTCTGGAGGCATTAGGGAGATGTTGAAATTTACTGAGTGGAGGCACAAGTCCAAGGCAAAAGAATTCGCAAATCTGAAATCTGTATGGCACAAAAGGGAATTTTATTGTTCACTAAGAAGGAAGCTTTCTTAGCGGGCAAAACTCCTCCTTAGGAGTTTGGCACTTAGAAGTCAGCTTTGCTAGGAAGACAGAATTCTTAGAGAAGTTTATAAAGTGGAGGTTTGACCAGGCCTGCATTTTAGGAAAATCACTTTGGTTAAGAATGCATAATGGATCAGAGGAGAGACTTGAGGCAAGCAGACTCATCAGCAGGTGACTGCAGTAGATCAGGTGTGCAAGAAGAACAGAAAGAATGGAGCAGGGCACCATGTCTTTCTGTGGAGGGTTAGTTGTGGGGAGCGTGTGAGGCTGCTTCCCTAAGCCTGAGGGCTGGGCTTCCCTAAGCTCAGCATCCACTGAGGCCAGTTCTGTGCACCAAAAGTTATCTGGGAAGGAGACCTGGGCTGATGAACTGTGAATTATTTACACACTTTGAGAGCCAGATTCCAAGGAAAGATTGATCACAGGGAAGAAGTGAAAAAGTGAGGAAGGAGTGAAATGAGGGGAAAAAATGACAGCTATCAAAAATCTCAGAAAGAAAAAAATTTAAAGACCTTAACATAGGCAGGGAAGTAGAAAGGAAAAACATTAAAAGCAAAAGGAAATATGGCCTCCAGATCTAGGAAACAAGTTTAAGTATCCATAAATAAAGATTATAAAATTAAAGGAAATGTTTCAAATCAAATGACTTAAGTTCCAAATGCCTTAATATCCAAATTCACAAAAACAACAATATCTGAGTTACAGAAAAAATAGACAGAAACATAATAGTGATAGGAGACTTAAATACTCCTTTTTCTTAAATAATTCTTAAATAAATACACAAAAGGGAAATATGGAACTGAACAAATGGCTGTAAAAACTAAAGCTAAAAGACTTATATCTGAAATGGGACTACAAAAGAAAAAAAAGACTGCAATTTTTCAGCACCAAAAGAAAATTTTACAAAAACTATGTATTAGAGCACAGAAATACTACAAATAAATCAAAAAAGGAAGAAATAGTATAAATACATTCTTAACAGATCATATTACCATAAAAACAGTCCTTAGTACAGAGACTAAAAACAATAGATAAGAGATCCAACTGAAGATTTAACAGTGAAATATTAAATAATGAAGAGATCAAAGAACCAATCATAGAAACTTTAATTATTTTAAAGAAAATGGCAATGATGAAACAACACACCAAAATTTCTGGGATACAGCTACAGTAGTCCTCTAGAAAAACCATATTCTCACAAATATACATTAATAAATAGATAAAAGGAGAATTAATGAACTGAATATGCATCTAAAAACCAAGAAAGTCAAGAAATGAAAAAACCTGAAATAAGGACAAAAGAGGAGATATGAAAATTACAGGGAAAATAGATAAAATAAAAACACAGCATGATATTGTTGGGGGTGAATCCTGAAACTGTCTCAAGTTTTCCCCTGGGAAAAGCATACCTTTCCCAAACAATGCCCTCCCCAAGTTAAATGGTCTCAATTCAGTTGGAGATCTTGGCCTCATAGTCCTATTGAGTGTCTCAAAACTCCAAGATAAGTAATCTTTTTTCAACTGGAAATCTAGGCCTGGGGCATTGAGTGAAATCTCATTCAATTTTGAATGGAAGCCTAAGCCTCAGACAGCTAATAAAAGACAACTCTGAACCCAGAATCTTTGCAGAACTCCTAAACAGGATTATGCTTGCCAAGGAAGCTGCCTTGGCAAAGCTGCCTGCTAGGACTTTTGCCCACTGTGGGGATATTCTCTTCTCAGTGTTAACCTTTGTTGCCTTCCTGACAGGACCTTGCCACTAAGTCTTCCTAGCAAAGCTGACTTCTTATTATCAAACTCTTAATGAGGAGAAAGCTTCCTTCTTAGTGAACAATAAAATTCCCTTTTTTGTCATAAAGATTTCAGGTTTATGAATTCTTTTGCACTGGACTTGCACCAACCAGAGAGGATTCCCCACCCCAATTCTTGCACCTCTTCACTACCACTAAGCTCATCATTTGCATCTCATCACACCTGTTAATTAAGGAATAGAAGCCTGAATACAAGAAGAAACTGAAGAAAAAGTATCATCAAGAAGGTCAGGAGCATCTAAACCTAATCTTTGAGTTCCTGGGCTTTCAGAAATTTTTGGTTAAAAAACCTAGCTGCCTTCTTATCTCATTAGTTTTTACTCCCCCCCCCCCCTCGGTATGGGAGGACAGAGACAAAAGAGGGAGCAAGGGAGAGAATAAACATTTAAATAGTATTTGCTTTGTGCCAGGTACTGTGCTAAACATTTTTTGCAAATATTTATCTCATTTGATCCTTACAACAATCCTGCAAGATAGATATTACTATTAGTTTCTTTGTACAGTTGAGGAAACTGAGATAAAGAGAAGTTAATAACTTATCTAGGGTTATATAGATAAGTGAATAAAGTTGGACTTGAACTCATTTCTTCCTGACGATAGTTCCAATAGTCTTTACGAAAGTCACTGATTGGCTGTCTCAAGTCTATCCACACAAGGGAAGAGAGAGAGAGAGATATGAGACAGACATTAGTGGGGATAAATGGAAGAAGTGGATGCTTTCTGAGAATGGCAGACACAAGGGTATGTTTGTAGGTAGTAAAAAAGTTGTCAATGATGACAATTATTGAGATAGTGGAAATTAATAGAGGGGACAGTCTTGTGGAGAAGATGGGATGGAATAGGATTACTTGGGCACATAGAGATAGGTTTAACTGGGTTAGGGAAATGGAAGGAAGAAACAATATTATATTATGTTACATTATATCATATTATAATGCATGTTAGCATTGTGCCTGACACAATGCTAAGTCCTGGGGATATACATATAAAAGAAAAGTCAGATCATTCTTGCCTCTAAGGAACTTATATTCAAAGACAACACACAAAAGGTAGCTGAAGAGTTGGAAGACAGAAGCTTCAGAAGGAACTTGCCAATGGGCCTTGTGGGCCGTGTGGGTGGAGGCACATATCAGGTCAGGAAGGCTTGGCCTCCAAGAAAAATTCCGGCATGAGGAAATAGCAGGGTTGGTATGATTTTTAAGCTCAGAAATTTGGGAACCAGAACCAGGAAAAGAATGAGAAAGGTGAAGGAAGAGACATTGTCACAAGACTTTTGAGTAACATGAGATGAGGAACAGAGAAGAAGATGGAGTTCACAGCAAATAACCATAATTTTATTTCAATGATTTAGACAAGATTCTTAGCTGACGGTGGGGGAGTAGGACCATGGGAAGCTTAAAGAAGGATGAAGGATGTGATTTTGGACACTTTAGTTGAGGATAAAATTGATTATATTGGTTGTTTTCCTACTGTTGAACCATCCTTGCATCCGTGGTATTAATCCCATTTGTTTATTATAAATTATTTCTTAGACAAAGTGCTGTATCAAAATCTTTGATAAGATTAAAAAATTTTTGACTAAAAATTCACTAATTATATTGGATTATAGTTTTCCTTTTGTATTTTATCCTTTCTAGTTAGATATGAGGACTATGTTTCATTAAAAACAAGTTTCTGGTAGGGGTTATTAACTGTTCTTTAAAAGTATATGAATCTATCCTATGAATCTATCAGGAGCAGGAGGTTTTTTTGCTTTGGTAGTTCCTTTATTGCTATAGCTATTTCTTTTTCAAAGTTTCAGTTATTTAATATCTCTATCTGGTCTTCTGTAGTTTGGATATTTTATGTTTTTGAAGGTATTCTATCTTTTTTGTGTTCTTAGTTTTGTTAGTATATAATTGTGAATAGCATGTTCTGCTTTTTTTTTGTTGTGATTTCATCTTGCTCACTTATTTTAGTGATTTGATTTTCTGCTTTCTTTATAATCATATTAGCTGAAGATTTATCATTTTTAGTATTCTTTTCAAATAACCAGCTTTTAGTTTTATTTATCATTCTGATGGGGGTAAGCCCCTTTAATCTATAAAAGAAAGGTTATTCAGAGTCTCATGGTCTCCTCTGGAAAAAGCATACCTTTCCAAGACAAAACCCAGTTATCTGCCCAGAAATGTGGTCGCACCTCCACTGAGTTGAAGATTAGTCTGGGACCATTCCCAGTAGCTAAAACTCCTAAGATAAGTGATCTCTTTTCTATTAGAGTAAGCTGTCTGCCAGGACTTTTGCCCACCCACAGTTGCCTTCCTGACAGAACCTTGCCACTAAGTCTTCCTAGCAAAGCTGATTTCTCATTGCCAAACTCTTAATGAGGAGAAAGCTTCCTTCTTAGTGAACAATAAAAATTCCCTTTTGCCATACAGATTTCAGGTTTGTGAATACTTTCGCATTGGACCTGAGCCAACCAGAGGGCATTCCCCACCCCAATTCTTGCACCTCATCACAACTACCACCAATCTCAACATTTGCACCTCATCAGGTGGACTAGGTATTTCCTCCATATATAACATCATAAGAAATTGAATGGGAAGGATATCACTTCTGCATTCAACTTTCAAGTTAGCTTTATATAGTTTTGGTATACTCAGAAAATATGGATCAATAATAGCAGCCACTTCTCTAGTAATTATGTGAAAGCTTCTTACTCTCTTACTCTCATCTTAATTCTAGTTTGGCTTCTGACCTCATCATTCAACAAAATTGCTCTCTCCAAAGTTACCAATGATCTTTTAATGATCAAATCTGGCAGCCTTTTCTCAGTTCTTACTCTTCTAGAACACTCTGCAGCCTCTGATACTGTCAATCACCTCTTTTTCATAAGATTTTTCATTTAATTTCTCTCTGGATTGTCATGACCCTTCTTTCTCCTGGCTCTCCTTTGACTTAACCATCCTTTTTCAGTCTCCTTTGCTAACTCCTCAATCCCTAAATGCAGGTATTCCTTCAGGTTCCCTCTTCTCATCTCAATTTATCTCTATGTAGACTGAACTTTAGAAGGTAGCTAGTGATTATAGAAAGGCCTGGAAAGATTTATATGCACTGATGCTGAGCAAAACAAGCAGAACCAAGAAAACATTGTACACAGTTAACAGCCAGAGTGCAATGATCAACTTGGTCCTTCTCAGTGGTTCCGTGAACCAAAGCAATCCCAATAGACTTTGGACAGAAAATGCCATCTGCATCCAAAAAAGAACTAAGGAGATAATGTAAATTAATATGCCATGTTCACTTCTTTTCATGGTTTTTTCTGCTTGGTCTGATTTTTCTCTCCCAACGTAATTCATAAAACAATGTGTATTAAAAAATAAATAAACTATAAAAAAGAAGTTACCTCAACATCTCTTAGGTGATTGAACTGAAAATAGTGCTAAGATTGTATTGTCTCTGTTTCATCTTTTCAGCCTTATCACATAGTATTTTTCTTCAACATTCTTAGTTTATAGCCACATAGTATTGCTTGTCATAACTTTCAAATATCCCCTGTAATTTTGTTTCTTGTGGTGCTTCTCTTCTTCAGAAAGTCCTTTCCACACTTCCCAAATCTGCCTATGGAACTCATATCATGATTCAATTCAAAAGTCCCTCTTTCTATAGAACTTTCCTTCTGCCTGACACTTGACACATTTTATAAATGTTGAATTATTAGTTAATCCATCCCCAGAAAAAAGTAACCTCTATTTTATCTGATCTTGAAATATTCTGAGTTCCTTTTATGCATTTCTCATATTTTAATTTAGGAAGTAACTGAGACCAGATTTGAAATAAGATCTTATTGATTCCAGGCCTATCCACTGTGCAATAGGGAAGTTTGAAAAAGAGAAAGATTTATTTTTAATAGCTTTTTATGTTTCTAAATACATGCAAAGATAGTTTCAACATTCACCTCTGCAAAAACCTTGTGTTCCAATTTTCTCTCCCTCTCTCTCCCAAACCTCCCATAGACAGGAAATTATCCAATACAGGTTAAACATGTGCAATTCTTCTAAACAAATTTCCATATTCAGCATGCTATGCAAGAAAAATCAGACCAAAGGAAAAAAATGAGAAAGAAAAAAACCAAGCAAACAAACCACAACAATAACAAAAAAGGTGAAAATATACGTTTTTATGTTACAATCCACCTTTGATCTCCATAGTTCTCTGAATGCAGATGGCTCTTTCCAACCCAAAGCTTTTGGAATTGGCCTGTTGAGAAAAGTCAAGTCGATTGCAGTCAATCATCCCATAACTTTGTTGTTGCTGTTACAATGTTCTCTTGATTCTACTCACTTCACTTAGCATCAGTTCATATAAGTCTGGAATTCCTGGCTTTTCTGAAATCCACTTGCTCATTTCTTTTAGAATGATAATATTCCAGAATATCCATATACCATAACTTATTCAGCCATTCCCCAACAGATGGGTATCTCCCCGTTTCCAGTTCCTTGCCACTACAAACGGGGCTGCTACACATTTTTTGCACATGTGGATTCTTTTCAAAGGGAAGGATTTAAAGGGAAAGGTAATTTGTTTGGAACATGTTCAGTTTGACATATCTCTAAGAAATCCAATTTGGAATGTCTAATAGAGAGTGATGATAGGAGCCTCAAGCTTGGAGAAGAGAATGATGGGACATATCTGAAGGAATATCTGTGAACTGTCTGTTTAGAGATAAATAGAGCTAATAAAGTTATCAATAGAGGGATAAGAAAGAGAGAAGAGGGCCTAGCATAAAACTTTGAGAAATACTTATATTTAGGAGATGATAAGTCAACAAAGGAAAATGAAAAGGCATGGTTAAGATAAAGGGTGAGTCAGGAGAAGGAAGGGTCATGAAACAACCACAGAGTATGAGTTTCCCGCATACCAGGCTAAACATCTCTTCCTAAAGAAGATAACATATAGGCATGTGCAAGGTACATACACTGGCATTTTTAAAAGCACTGATTATATTGTGTCCAATAAGAAAAGATGGTGTTTCATTTCTGATGAATGTGATTCTCCAACAATGAGATGATTGATGCCAGTTCCAATGATCTTATAACAAAGAGAGCCATCTACATCCAGAGAGAGAATTGTAGAAACTGAATGTGAATCGCAACATAACATTCTCACTCTTTTTGTTGTCCACTTTCATTTTGTTTTCTTACTCGTTTACTTTCTTTTTTTGATCTGATTTCTTTTGTCCAGCAAGAGAACTGTATAAATATTACACATTGAATTTAACATATATTTTAACATGTTTAACATATATTGAATTGCTTGCCATCTAGGGGAGGAGGTGGGGGAAGGAGATGAAAATCTGAAACACAAGGCTATACAAGGGTCACTATTGTCAAATTATCTGTGCATTATGTTTTGAAAATAAAAAAGCTTTATTAAAAAAAGAAAAGAAAAAAAAAGATGGTGTTTTCAAGAGTTCATTCTCTTGCTCTCAATCCCCTTGGCTATCTGTATCTCAAACCTTTGCTGCATAATAGGGATTAAAATTAACCCACCTTCAATAAAAGAGACTGATGCAGAGCTCTAAGTCAATGGAGCTTTAATAAAGGGTTCATGATCCCCTTTAACAAAGTGGACCTCAGACCTGCCTCATGCTCTGAGACGCCTCTTCCTTCCAGGGCCTGTTTTTATAGGGCTAGAGGTCTAATCATTCAAAAACAGCTATATCAAATGGAGAAAAATTACACTGACTGACACAGAATATTAAAATATAAAGCGAAACTAAGCAAAATTTTATGTGAGCTGGACTACAAGTTGAATGAAGCAAGGATATCTCCATACACAATGGACAGGCTTCTCCTTAGGCTGGGCAGGAGGAAATGGTACAAGCTATCAGTCAGTGACCTAAGTGGTCATACAATGGTCATCTGCTCCTATTGACCAAGGAATTGCTCTGGAGATACAAAAATATTCTGGGGGATTTTCCATGTACTTGGCATCTCTGCTACACTGGGCTTGATCACCATGACAAGGCAAAACAATGGTGGAGGATCCTTAGTTAACTTGTTAAAGTTAAGCAAATGAACTTAGAATCTGTAGCTCACAATTCGGGACATTATATACAGAACTGATATAATTAATGAAATTGATTAATACTAATGGGAATAGAGTAGGGGTCCAAATAATTTCTCACACTAAGTATGCACAAAATGTGTATCTCTCACCTAGAAAAGGCTACCAAGAATGTCTTCAACAATGGAAATGGGTTTGATATGGTCAAAATTTTCAAGCAGAAGAGAATTTTCTACTTCTGATCATTGATAAACAAACTCAAGTAAAGCATCAGATAATCTGAATCTAAATAGAAGGTGTATGACTCTGGCCTCAGCTTCACTTATAAATGGATCACATAAAACTCTTGGAGTATTAGTTAGCATAGAAATTAAGTTGGCTGATGAACTGGAGATGACTCCTGACACCATATTTATACAAAGTGTAGAAAAATAGAAATTAAAGGCCTTTTATAAAAGGGGCCATTTCAGTCTTGGTAGAAATGATAACAGATTTTTCTGGATTGACCATCTATGGCTTGAAGGTTGCCTTTCTGCCATAGGAGTTTTGAAATAGCCCAAACCAAACCATCACAGAATAATTTTTCCCTGGGCTATAACGCTGCAGCTGCACATATGTGTGAATGATGACACTGAATTTGGAGGTTCAATCAACCAGAACATTAATTAGATGACTGAAATTTCAACAAATCTTGTTTGGGTCAGCTGGCAGTGGCAAAACTCATTTTTATCTCAAATTCTTCCTGCTAAAACAAAAAGCTTCTCTACCTGGAAAAGTGAGTAATACCAGTCTTAATGAGTTGATTATATGTATATGTTCTTAAAGTTATGAACCTGATTCTCTCAACTTGGATAGAAAATATTTTAATACTTAAGGTCACAAGATTGGACTGAGGTTTGAAAGTTTAGTGTGTATGTGTGGGAGAGGAAAGTTTCCCTCCCCTTTTCCTTTCCTTTTTTTCTCTCTCTCTCTCTCTCTCTTTTTTTTTTTTTAAAAGAAAAGCATCATATCTCTCCCTGGAAATAAAGAAAAATGAGCCACTATGTTTTGACCTAAATAACTTTCTGTGAAATTTCAATAACACAAATGTTTAATTTTTCCAAAGTATCATTATTCTCTTCATGCTGAAATCTAGAAGTTTGAGCCCATTTAAAATACTGAAGGCAAACACAGAAGGTATGAAATTATCCACATTTCAAATTAGCTTCTCTGTATTATTTTAAATTTATATTCAACAAGAATGTAGTTTTATGTAATAAAGGAAATAGCTTTCTGCTCCAGTTGGTATATCACATTCTATATGTATTACCCTATTGTTTCATGATTTTTATGAAATGAGTCTCTATGAAAATAGTTTTTTATATATTTATCATGTTTATAAAAATAAAGCAGTTGCCATTGAAATAAATACACTGGTAATAAAAGGTTAAATCCTTTTTCTTCATTGTAAACTCCCCCAATGTCCAATTCTATTTCTTCCTGTTGACATTGACTCTATTTTTCCATGGATTGATATTAAGTCCCATGATGTATCCTGAGTCACAGAACAACATTGAGAACTGCCACATCTACAAGTTCAGGAGAATATGCAAAATGTTTCCAAGGAGCAACAAAGACTAGAGCCTTAAACCTGGATAATAGCAAAGGCCAGAGCTATTCTACCCTTTAGCTATAAAAGGAAGTAATTAGTAATCAAGGTAATTACAGTAGCAAGGAAGGGATGCTTGAATTATCTTAATGTGAAAGACTACTGACCACAGATGGGAAGAGGATGTTTCGTTCTTTTTTGCCACTGACATGCGATCTAAGCCCAGGATTAAGTCAGAAAATCCATTCTCATATGAATGCAGAAGTACTAACAGTTGAGTGCATATGCACATATTTGGACAGCCTTCCACTGTGCTTCTCTCTGGCTTTCTCAATCTGGCAGGACCAACATGGATTTGTACTGATGCTGGAAACAGGACAGGTCATTGGTTAGGAACCTTTTTTATGCAACTCAGTCTTAGAAATTTGTATAGAGTACTTAGGGGAAGTGAAATGCATAGGGTCACTCTGGCAATAGCTAATCCCGGCTCTTCCTGATTTCAAGGCCAACTGCCCATCCAAAATGCCACAATAATTTTCAAATACTCTGTACTCAAGGCTATTCTTCCTGGCTCAGAGGTCAGTTTTCTTTCCATTATACCAGATCAAAGTCCAAACAATTTGTGGAATCATTAAAATTATTTCTGAGGTTAAAATGCCAATTTCCTTTGTACTTCATATATAAATCTCAATATCCTTGTGACCCACTCAACGTGAAAACATTTAATAGCAACATCAAAGATTTTCCTATATTCCACCCTATAAACAAAAATTAATTTCCAACTGAATGGTCAGGATGTATGGCCTTAACTCCTTTCTCTCTCACTCCCCTTATCTTTTGCCAAGTCCTGCTGATGATATCTTCCCAAAATCTCTCTTAGATATAGTCCCCTCTCCTCTGACACTGCTGCCACCCTGGTTCAGGCCCTTATCACTTCATTCTTGGACTATTGCAATAACCTGTTGCAGGTTAAGTTTCCTGGCTGAAATCTCTTTTTACTCCACTCCATTTTTTGCTCATCTCTCCTCACCCCCTCAAATCAATAAATTTTAGTGGCTCCTTTTTATCTTTAAGATCAAATATAAAATTCTTCTTTGAGCATTTAAAGTCCTTCATAACCTGCCCTCCTTGCCAGTCTTCTTACACCTTATACTTATAACCCACACACATATTCTTTTTCCATGAAAAACATATTTCCATATTAAAAACAAAAAGCACGGCCTAGAATTTCATTCCGGTGCCACCTTCCTATGCCACATTCTTGCACTCTCTCTTTTAGCTTCCACCTGGCATTTCAGCTTCTGCCCAAAGTTCCAGGGATTCTTATTGGTGAGCACCCCCCACAGCAAGTCCCTACCCAACCATAATGACTACTGCTCTCTTACTATCTCTCTTTCTAATGGGCATGTGTGTACCTATTCTCTCTCCTCCCTCTCTCTCTCTCCTTTTAACTCTTACAACAAGAATCAAATCAACACTACTATTCCTGAAAAGGATAAATGGACTGGCATTCCTGTGCCTTACAGAAGTAAACACTTTACCCTGACCTTCACGCGCCCTATTAGAATATAGGATCTTTAGGATCACTGAAATTATTTTTTAAGCTTTTTATTTTCAAAACATATGCATGGATAATTTTTCAACATTGACCTTTGCCTAGTCTTGTGTTTCAGATTTTCTCCTCCTTCCCCCAAGCTCCCAGACAGCAAATAATCCAATATATGTTACATATGTTAAAATATATGTTAAATCCAATATATATAAACATATTTATACAATTCTCTTGCTGCATAAGAAAAATCAGATCAAAAAAGAAAGTAAATAAGAAAACAAAATGCAAGTGAACAACAAAAAAAAGAGTGAGAATGCAATGTTATGATCCACACTCAGTTCCCACAGTCCTCTCTCTGGGTGTAGATGGCTCTCTCCATCACCAGATCACTGAAACTGGCATCAATCATCTCATTGTTGGAAAGAGACACGTCCATCAGAATTGATCATCATATAATCTCGCTGTTGCCATGTACAATGACCTTCTGGTTCTGCTCATTTCCCTCAGTATCAGTTCATGTAGGTCTCTCCAGGCCTCTCTGAAATCATCCTGCTGGTCATTTCTTACAGAACAATAACGTTCCATAACATTCACATACCACAATTTATTCAGCCATTCTCCAACTATTGGGCATCCACTCAGTGTCCAGTTTCTGGCCACTACAAGAAGGGCCGCCACAAACATTCTTGCACATGTGGGTCCCTTTCCCTCCTTCAAGATTTCTTTAGGATATAGGCCCAGTAGAGACACTTTTTCCCCCTCTCTACTTTATACAAAAAAAAAATGATCTTATCTGGTATTTGTTAAGTTCAGAAGAAAAGATACTTTCCTAGGCCAGAGATTGTTGGCTTTTTGTATAATGTGCCAGGCACCATGCTGTTATTCAGTATTTCTATTTCCCCTTTGGGTTTTTCTTGACAAGGTGGGGGAGTGATCTGCCATTTCTTTCTCTGAGTCATTTTTCAGATGAGGAAACTGTGGCAAACAGAAGAAAGAATCTTGCCGAGGACCACACAAGTCTTAAGTGTCCGAGGCTACATATGAAGTCAGGAAGTTGGGTCTTCCTACTACTCGAGGGCCAGAGCTCCGTCCCCTGTGCCACCCAGTGGCCTGCCTGGCACGCAGTACAGGCTTCATGATTACATTTTCAATCACATTCTCATTCTAAGACGACGGTTTGTTCTTTGTAAGCTGCTTTGGTCAAAAATGTGTATTTCCCAGCGGCCAGCCTTCTGGATCTAATTGTCTCCAAATCCAGTAGAGATGCTCCTGGGGAAAGTGGCACCTGTGAGTGCTCCCTGGAACCTAGACTAGAGGCCATCCAGGCCATACTGCCCAGGGATAACTCAGAGGCAGTGCAAATGGTACCCCAAGGTGGTCACTAAAGTGAAGGTATCGACAGCTAAAGCCCCCCACAGGGTGCTGGGGTCAGCTGAAACAGGCTACCGATTGGTAAATAAACTGTTAAACATTTGGACTCCACGGCACAGTGCACAGAACACGGCACTGAAGTCAGGAGGGGCTGAATTCAAATCCGCTGTCACACATTTATTCATTGTGCCATCCTGTCACTTAACCCCTGTTGCTTCACCAAAAGAATTGTTTTCAGGGTGAGCATTTACAGCACAGAAATCAGTCAATGTTATAAATCAGGTTTGGCTTCTCATCTCCTTGACCATCTCGACTTGAGAAAGCGGCTGCTGAGCACTTGTGAGCACACTAAGCCTGTCTATGACCCCCAAGGAGTTCACATTCGAATGGGAGGAAACATCATCTGAGAATGGACTGTGTCCAGCGTGGGGAAGGCCACAAGGCCAGTGCTCTAGGCCGTACACAGATGGACACAGAGTGCAAAAAGACAGGAAAAGGAGCAGGAGGTCAGGCAGTGAAGGCCTTTGAAAGTCAGGTGGGATTTTCTCCTGTTTGATCCTGGAGGCCACAGGGAGCTCCTGGGTGGAGCCAACCTGTTCAGGGAAACACCAGTGGGTCTGGGGAAGGAGTCTGTATATTGAGTGACAGCTTCTACCCCAGAATACCCACTCTGTTGTGAGAGAGGGGACAGTCTGTGAAGATGGAAGTGCCGAGTCTCAGCACCAGGGGCTCAGGGAGATGAGGAAAAGGCATCAATTCTTTTTTCTCAATCATATAAAGATAGCTTTCAAAATTCATTTTTGTAAAACTTTGTGTCTTAAATTTTTTTCTCTCTCTCTCCCTCTTCTCACTCCTCCACCCAAGACAACAAACAATCTGATATAGGTTAAATGCATGCAATTCTTTTAAACATATTTCCTAATTTGTCATGTTATACAAGAAAAATCAGACCAAAAGGGGGAAAAACCACAAGAAAAACCAACCAAACAAAAAAGCTAAGAACACTATGCTTTGATCCACATTCAGTCTCCATAGTTCTCTCTCTGAATGCAGATGGCACTTTCCATCCCAAGGCAAGAATGACGGGACTCCAGAGGAGAATGGGAAAATCTGGAAGACGAACAGTGTGTGTGGGAAAAGCAATGAACTATTTTTTAAATTCAAGATATCCAGCAGGAAGTTAGTGACACAAAACTGGAGTTTGGGAGACAAGGTTAAAGCCAGAAAAATGGATCAAGTAAACATGATATCAAATCTATGGGAGCTGATGAGATCACTAAGGGAGAGACATTTGGAGGAGACACAAAATTAGTGAGTGTAACCTTGAAGACATTGTGGGTTCAGTTCCAGACCATCACAATAAAGCAAGTCACAGGAATTTTTTGATTTTCCAGTATATATAAAAGCTATATTTATATTATACTTAATTATAAGGTGTACAGTAGTACTATGTCTTTTAAAATGTACATTATCTTAATTAAAAAATACTTCATTGCTTAAAAAAATGCTAGCCAACATCCGTACCTTCAGCAAATTGTAATCTTTTTGCTGATCTGGTCTTGTCTTGATGTTGATGGCTACTGACTGATCAGGGGGGTGGTTGTTGAAGGTTGGGGTGGCTCTGGCAGTTTCTTAAAATAAGCACCATGAAGACTGCCACAAAGATAACAGGAAGTACGCCACATTGACTGACTTCTCCTTCCATCCAAGATTTCTCCATAGCCTATGATGCTGTTTGATAGCATTTAAGTCACATTAGGACTTTGTTTAAAATTGGAGTCAATTCTCTGACATCCTGCTGTGGCTTTATCAGTGAAGTTTATATAATATTCTTTTAGATTGTTGTGACTCAGGGAGTAGGGAGGAAGGACCAAGGCAGGAGGTGGGGGAGAGAAAGAGAGGGAGAGAAAGAAGAGAAGATAGAAGAGAGACTGAGAGAAACAGAGAGAGACAGAGACAGAGAGGGGAGGATGGGAGAGAGAGAAAGGAAACAGCTGGTCAGTGGAGCAGCCAGAACATACACAACTTTTATTAAGTTCACCAACTTATATGGGTACAGTTTGTGGCACGCCAAAACAATCATAATAGTAACATCAAAGATCCCGGATCACAGATCACTCCAACAGATATAATAATAATGAAAAAGTCTGGATTATTACAAAGATTACCAAAATGAAAAATGTGGGCACACACACAATGTGAGCATAGGCTGTTGGAAAATAGCTCGGACAGACTTGCTCCATGCAGGTTTGCCATAAACCTTCAATTTGTAATAAAAATAAACAAGAATGCACCATATAAGCACCATAGAAGAAGTCCAACAAAGGAAAATGCAACAAAATGAGGTTTGCCTGTCCAGTAGAATGTGGACAAAGTTATGAAGCGGTTTTCTCAGTCACTGTGCAGCTACAAGGACGCTTATGTAAGGTTTACTGGCTCCTGATTCTATCTGTTTGACACAACACTCCATTGGAGGCCTATTTCCAGGATGAAATCAATCAGGCAGTCATCGAGCAGTCATCAAGCATTTAGCACATGCCAGGCAATGTATAAAGCACAGGAATACAAATACAAATACAAAAAGATTATCAGACAGGTGTTCTTATCCCCCTTTTGCAGTTGAGGAAATTGAGGCAGATGAGATTCTCAGCTGAATTTCACTTCTACCAAGAAGCCTTTCCTGATTCTATTTAATTCCAGTGCCTTCCTTCCACTATTTCCTATTTATCTACAGCTTATTTATACACAGCTATTTGCATGTTGTGCCCCCATTAAGACTGTGAGTTCCTTAAAGACCTTTCTTTCGCCTTTCTTTCTATTCCCAGTTTAGCACTGACATGCAGTATGTGCTTTACAAAAATCAATGAAAATGATTTAGGAGATGGAGTGACTTGTATAAGGAAGAGCAAAGAAATGATAAATACTGGAGGGAATAAAGGAAAATAAGCACACTAATGAATTATTGATGGAGTAGTGAATAGATTAGGCCATCCGAGAATATACTTTGAAACTATATCCAAATGGCTATAGGGTTCATATTCTTTGGGCCAGCAGTAACGCTACTAGGTCTGTATACCAAAGAGGTCAAATAAAAGGACCTATATGTACAAAAATATCTATAGCAACTCCTTTTATGTAAATAGTATTCAATTTTTTTCAGTTACTTGTAAAGACAATTTTCACTGTTCAATTTTAGAAGATTTTGAATTCTAAGTTTTTCTCCCTCCCTCCATTCTCTTCCCTCCTCCCCAAGACAGCGAGTAATCTGATATAGGTTATACATGGAGCATCTGGAATACATATGTAGTACCTTTTGTGGTAGCAAAGAAATGGAAATAAAAGGGATGTTCATCAAGTGGGGAATGGATGAACAAGTTGTGGGATATGATTGTGATAAGAGTATTATTATGTTGTGGGAAATGATTAAGAGGTGGTTTCAGAAAAACAGCAAGACTTGCATGAACGAATACAAAATTAAGTGAGAAAAATTAGGAGATAAATCATTGTGCACAGTAACCATAATGTTGTAATGATGATCAGCTGTGAAATACTTGGCTGATCTGATCAATACAATTACTCAAGATAATTCCAATGATTCATGATGAAATAATGCTATCATCCTCCAGAGAGAGAACAAGAACTGAGTGAAAACTGAAGTATAATTTTCTCACTTTCCTCACTTTTTAAAAAATATGGCTGATATGGAAATATTTTTCATGACAAAAAAGAATATATGTATAAACATAAGGTATAAGAAGACTGGCAAGGAGGGCAGGTTATGAAGGACTGTGAATGTCCGAAGATTTTTATTATATTTGATCCTAAAGGTGAGCCACTAAAGTTTATTGATTTGAGGGGGTGAGAAGAGATGACTGAAGAATGGAGTAGAGCAAAATGATATTTAAGCCAGGAAGCCCAATCAGCAGGTAATTGAAATAATGTAAGCAAGAAGTGAGGAAGATCTGAACAGAGGGGCAGCAGTGTCAGAGGAGAGTAGATAACTAAGAGAGATGTTGGGAAGGTAACATCAGTAGGACTTGGCAAAAGATATGGGGAATAGAGAGGAAGGAGTTAGGGAAATTTGGCATGTGAAAGTAGGTTACTGGAATGATGGACAATAAGAAAGAAGTTAGGAAAAGGGGTTGGGGGAAAATAATGAATTCTGTTTTGGACGTAGATTTAAGATGTCTTAAGGAGACATTTAGCTCAAGATATTCAATAGGTAGTGAAAGTATGAGACTGGAGATCAGCAGAGAAATAAAGAATCAACGCTGAAATGATCATTTTAATTCATAAAAGCTGATGAGATCACTAAGTAAAATGGTACAGATGAAGAACAAAAATGCCCCCAAGACAGAGCTGTGGGAACCTTACTGTCATCAAGCAAAATCCCAAAATGAAAACTTCCAAGAACAACAAAGTCAAAACTTGGAGTTTCCAGGTCAAAGAAAAATATTGCAAGCAGCCACAAAGACTTCTTCAAGTACCAAGAAACCATAGCCAGGATCAAACATGATCTACTAGTAGTAGTAGTTGTTCAGTCACTCAGCCATGTACATCTCTTCGTGACACCACAGATCAGAGCCCACCAGGCCCTTCTATACTCTACTATCTCTTGAAGTATGTCCATGTTCATTGCTTCCATGATTCTCTTTCTCTATCTCATCCTGTCATTTCATTTTCCTTTTCATCTTTAATCTTTCCCAACTTCAGGGTCTTTTCCAGTGAGTCTTGTCTTCTCATTATGTGGACAAAGTATTTAAGCTTCAATTTCAGTATTTGAACTTCCAGTGGATAGCCTGAATTAATTTCTTTAAGTATTGACTGATCTGATCTCCAGGTTATAAAAGGGACTCTCCAGCACCACAATTCAAAAATGTCAAGTGCTTTCCTTATAGTCCAGCTTTCATAGTCATACATGGCTAATTTTGACTATACAGACCTTTACTGGTAAGTTGATGTCTCTGCTTTTTAATATACTATCCAGATTTGCAGTAGAGAACAATATCATGAAATATAAGAGGAATGTCTCCAGGAACAAAGGATGATGAATAGTATTAAATGCCACAGATGAATAGAGAAGCACTAGGAGTGAGAAAAGACCATCAGATATGGCGATTAAAGAGAATATGATGACAGAAAGTGTTCTCTAATATTTCTAGTGGAGTGAAAAGGTTGAAGATCAGAATTAAAGAGTATATATAGAGAAAAAGAAGTAGAAGCCACAAGGATGGACTCAGGGATGGTAGCTGGGAAAGAAATTAAAATTAGGGAATGACCATTTTGGGGATGGGGTGGTAAGGTCCAGTGAAGATCTATTTTTAAAGGCTGAGAGATCCACATAAATAAAGTCAGATCTAACCAATTGGAAAAATGTTAAGTATTCTTGGATAGATCGAGAAAATATAATAAAGAGACAATACTATCTAATCTATTTATTTAGTGCTATACCAATCAGACTCCCCAAAAACTATTTTAATGACCTAGAAAAAAATAACAAAATCATCTGGAAGAACAAAAGGTCAAGACTTTCAAGGGAACTAATGGAAAAAAAAATCAAATGAAGGTGGCCTAGCTGTACCAGATCTAAAACTATATTATAAAGCAGTGATCACCAAAACCATTTGGTATTGTCTAAGAAATAGACTAGTTGATCAGTGGAATAGGTTCGGTTCAAAGGACAAAATAGTCAATAACTTTAAAAATCTAGTGTTTGACAAACTCAAAGACCTCAGCTTTTGGGATAAGAATTCACTGTTTGACAAAAACTGGTGGTAAAACTATAAATTAGTATGGCAGAAACTAGGCATTGACCCACACTTAACACCATACACCAAGATAAGGTCAAAATGGGTTGATGATCTAGGCATAAAGAATGAGATTATAAATAAATTAAAAGAACATAGGATAGTTTACCTCTCAGAGCTGTGGAGGAGGAAGGAATTTGTGACCAAAGAACTAGAGATCATTATTGATCACAAAATATATAATTTTGATAATATCAAATTGAAAAGCTCTTGTACAAACAAAACTAATGCAGACAAGATTATAAAGGAAACAATAAACTGAGAAAACGTTTTTACAGTCAAAGGTTCTGACAGAGGCCTCATTTCTAAAATATATAGAGAATTGACTCTAATTTATAAGAAATCAAGTCATTCAGCCCTCTTTGTAGTGGCCAGAAAATGGAAACTGAGTGGATGCCCCTCAATTGGAGAATGGCTGAATAAATTGTGGTATATGAATATTATGGAATATTATTGTTCGGTAAGAAATGACCAGTAGGATGATTTCAGAAAGGCCTGGAGAGACTGACAGGAACTGATGCTGAGTGAAATGAGTAGGACCAGGATATCATTATACATGTCAACAGCAATACTATATGAGGATCAATTCTGATGGCCATGGCCCTCTTCAGCAATGAGATGAAACAAATCAGTTCCATTGAATAGTATGAATTGAACAGCTACGCCCAGCGAAAGAACTCAGGAAAATGAGTGTGAACCACTACATAGATTTCCCAATCCCTCTTATTTTTGTCCGCCTGCATTTTTGATTTCCTTCACAGGTTAATGGTACACTATTTCAAAGTCCAATTCTTCTTGTGTAGCAAAATAACTGTATAGACATGTATACATATAATGTATTTAACATATACTTTGATATATTTAATATGTATTGGTCTACCTGCCATCTGGGAGAGGGGATGGGGGGAAAGATGGGAAAATAGGAACAAAAGATCAATGCTGAAAAATTACCCATGCATATATCTTGTAAATAAAAATCTATAATAAAAATTTTTTTTTTAAATTTAAAAAGGATAAGAGAATTGGTCATACTTAAAGGCAGTAGTTATGAGCCTATAAAAAAGGCAAAAAGCCGTCCTTGACCTCAAGGTCCTCCAAAACTAATGCTTATGATGGACAAATAACTTAACCTTTTACAGGGCTCAGTTATCTCTGGTCTTTTCCAGTTCTAAATCAATGAACTAATAAACATTACATGACACTGACCATGAAGGTCACCCTTCCATAAGAAAATGGAAGGACAAACTGCTGACAGAAATTTGGAGAGAAAACTGAAAAATTGTTATTTTATGTTTTGAAATCAGTTTAAAATTAAAGTTACAAATCAAGATTAGTCACACTGTTATTTAATATAAAGTTTAAAGTATTTAAAATTGTTAAATGAAGATGAAACTTATTATCGATAAGAAGGAAACTTATCATTTCTTCCACAGTTTGAAGGTTGAAGTTATCATGTAAGTAAGCCATCAGAGAGAATTCCACCAGATATTCAGATAGAGATATTCAGATAAGGGAACTCTGATGAGTGAAAGTAACATTTCCGGTCGAGTGAAAAGGTTCTCTAAGTTCTGTATCACACTTCTATGACAGGTGTATCCAGAAGTCAATATTTGTAGCCTCAGTCTCAGCAAACAAATCCAATTAATTCACAGCCAACTTTCTTCTCCAAGTGAATTTTTTAATTATTTAGAATGGAAAGAGAATGAATATGTGCTATTCTAATGAGGATTTTCTACATATCACCAAACTATAGCACCTGGAATTGTCTCCTCCTGCCACAGAATTGATTCACCTACTAAAGCAAGGCAGGCCAATCCAAAGAGGGGTAAACTGATATCAGGGTACCTGAGTGTGACTTTGGGGCTCAGCCTTGAATCAGCCAGCTATGCAAAATAGTGCAAGGGCCTGAGGAGTTATAGATTAATGAAATAAGAAAAGGATGAGGTTGGATGGCACTGACAGCTACACTCTCTAATGTTCTTTTTCGATGGGGGTGACAACAGTAAAGTAAGACTGAGGAGAAAACTCCTATGGATGGAATCACCACTTTAGGATATGGCAAAGGGCAACCAGGTCATGCAGTAAAAAAGAGAGCTAGACTTGGAGTCAGGAGGACCTAAATTGAAATCTAGCTCTGTAATCCTCGGCAAGTCACTCAGCCTAAGTTTCTTCAGTAGAGGGAAGGGAATGGACATAACAGCCCTTCAGGTTTCTCAACCTATAGTCCTGCAATTCTCCATTTTCATGGAGCCAAATAAACATATTTCCATATACTGTGAGCAAGCAAGAGCAAGTCCATGTGTTCCAGTGCTGTGGCAAAAGGCAGGATTCTCAAACTTCTATTTGTCATTTCCTGGCATGTAGCCTCAGGTGGGTCCCATCATCTCTTAAAGCTTCAGTTTTCCTAATCTATTAAATGGAACAGCCAATTGACTTCCCTGGATAAAGGATAGCTATATATTTTTAAATGTTTTATGAATCCAAGGTGCTCAATAAATGGGGAGCTGTGAATTTTAACTTTTACGATTTCCACTCAAGTCCTCTTCCCATGCTATTTTCTGACAGAGGGTCACCTTGTGAACTTCTAGAGGGCAACCCCAGACAAGGACAGACTCTAGCAGGTGCTACTAAGGGCCCGGAGAGAGACGAGGCACTGGCATCAGAGGAAATCATCCAGGCAAGTTCATAAAGACTAAATGCCAGAAAATGCAGCCAAAGACTGCATGAGGCCTCAGAACGTCACAAAAACTAATCAGCCCTGAAGTCACCATGTGTGGAAGGACTTTTTTAATATTTGAAAAATACAGTAGGAGGTATGTGTGTGCGAGGGCACGTGTCTGTGTCACATCCAAGACAGACCCCATTCTTCCAAGCACTCAAGCACTGGCAGCCCCTTTCTGGTGAATCACCAACAACAGCCTGAGAACATTTCCAGCTAGGAGCGAGCTGTCAGCTATTCCCCCCAACAAGGCGTCTTTCTTTACCTTTCAGATGGTTTTCATGTCTCTCTTTGCCCAGATGTTCATTTGGGGTAAGCCCCCAGGGCTCTCTTCCCTCATGTGCCCCCCCTTAATTTGGTTCTGATTTTACTGCAGAGGTCTCTGACAGAATCTGTCCTATAGGAGCGAATTCCAGACAATGTACTATGATATCAGAGTCATATTATGACTTCAGCACCAGACTGAGTAATAAGGAGACAGAATAAGAGGGGCTGGGCCCTTTGGGAAACTACAAGACATAAAGGACATGAACCAGAGAATCCAAAAGAGGCAAAACGGTCTTCTTCTAAAATTTCACCCTCATCTAGTGGCAGTTTCGTTGTTTAGACATGTCTGACTCTTCATGACCCCAACTGGGGTTTTCTTGGCAGAGATACTGGTGTGATTGGCCCTTTCCTTTTCCAGCTCATTTTACAGATAAGGAAACTGAGGCAAACAAGGTTAAGTGACTTGTCCAGGGTGACACAGCTAATGTATCTCCAACTGGATTTGAACTCGGGTCCTCCTGATTTGAGGCCCAGCACTTGATCCACTGCACCACCTACACGCCCTCCTTAACGTATTAACACTACATTTACTCTAGATGTACACCTACATCACCATCTAACCATCTCGTCTCAAAAGCAGTCTACAGAAGCCAGGCTGCTATTTGTGTGTGAATATGGAAACATTCATGTTTGTATTTGAAAGCCTTTTTGAAAGTGACTGTGCAAAAATAGAAAAATTTGATTATATCAAATTGAAAAGTTTTTGTACAAACAAAACTAATGCAGACAAGATTAGAAAAGAAGCAATAAACTGGGAAAACATTTTTACAGTCAAAGTTTGTGATAAAGGCCTCATTTCCAAAATATATAGAGAATTGAATCTAATTTATAAGAAATCAAGCCATTCTCCAATTGATAAATGGTCAAAGGATATGAACAGACAATTCTCAGACAAAGAAATTGAAACTATTTCTAGCCATATGAAAAGATGCTCCGAGTCATTATTAAACAGAGAAATGCAAATTAAGACGACTCTGAGATACCACTACACACCTGTCAGATTGGCTAGAATGACAGGGAAAGATAATGTGGAATGTTGGAGAGGATGTGGGAAAACGGGGACACTGATACATTGTTGGTGGAATTGTGAATACATCCACTATTCTGGAAAGCGATTTGGAACTATGCTCAAAAAGTTATCAAACTGGGCATACCCTTTGATCCAGCAGTGTTACTACTGGGCTTATATGCCAAAGAGATACTAAAGAAGGGAAAGGGACCTGTATGTGCCAAAATGTTTGTGGCAGCCCTCTTAGTAGTGGCCAGAAACTGGAAATGAATGGATGCCCATCAATTGGAGAATGGCTGAATAAATTATGGTATATGAATGTTATAGAATATTATTGTTCTATAAGAAATGACAGCCGGATGATTTCAGAAAGGCCTGGAGAGACTGACATGAACTGATGCTGAGGGAAATGAGCAGGACCAGGAGATCATTATATACTTCAGCAACAATACTATATGATGAGCAATTCTTTTTTTTATTTTTAATATTTTATTTTATTTTATAACAACTTTATATTGACAGAATCCATGCCAGGGTAATTTTTTTACAACATTATCCCTTGCACTCGCTTCTGTTCTGATTTTTCCCCTCCCTCCACCCCCTCCCCTAGATGGCAAGCAGTCCTATATATGTTAGATATGTTGCAGTATATCCTAGATACAATATATGTTTGCAGAACCGAACAGTTCTCTTGTTGCACAGGGAGAATTGGATTCAGAAGGTATAAATAACCTGGGAAGAAAAACAAAAATGCAGATAGTTCACATTCGTTTCCCAGTGTTCTTTCTTTGGGTGTAGCTGCTTCTGTCCATCATTTATATGATGATCAATTCTGATAGACGTGGCCATCCTCAGCAATGAGATGAACCAAATCAGTTCCAATGGAGCAATAATGAACTGAACCAGTTACACCCAGCGAAAGAACTCTAGGAGATGACTATGAACCACTACATAGAACTCCCAATCCCTCTATTTTTGCCTGCCTGCATTTTTGATTTCCTTCACAGGCTAAGTGTACACTATTTCAAAGTCCAATTCTCTTTTACAGCAAAATAATGGTTTGGACATGTATACTTATATTGTATTTAACATATACTTTAACATATTTAACATGTATTGGTCAACCTGCCATCTGGGGGAGGGAGTGGGAGGAAGGAGGGAAAAAGTCGGAACAAAAGGATTTGCAATTGTAAATGCTGAAAAATTACCAATGCATATATCTTGTAAATAAAAAGCTATAATAATAAAAAAATAAAATAAAATAAAGTGCAGTTGAATCATCAGTGCCAGGTGCAGTAACTGCAAGGGGGTACAGTCAGTCAGTGGAGGAGAGCATAAGCGAGTAAATCAAGGCAAGCTCCTGGAATTGCTGGTGGGGGCATCTGGAAAACCACTGAGACATAGGAACTTTGTGGGGATAACCTGATATAAGTCAATGGGGGAGCACCTCAGAGACCAAGGTTTGGTTCTGCCCAAGCGCTGAGAACTGCTTGGAATTGGGGATATGGAAAAATATGCCAACAGGATCCCAGTTAATCTTTTGAGGACAAGTAGGGATGTTATGTCAATTTTAAAAGGTTCTACTCTCATTTTTAGACTTTGAACGATAGTTATTTCTTTTTGGAGTATGAAAACTGATTATTTCTCTAATATTATTAATGACTTAACTAATGTATTAGGACCAAGTTTTTTCCATTTTTCTCCTTTCTCATCCAGAAAACAACCAGAATGGGAAATCTTAGGCCAAGATCTAATCAAAAAGTAAAAGAAATTCTAACATTAGGATAAGAGGTTAATTCCTGCTCATTGTGTTTGTGCAGATAGGTCTGAGAAATTGATTTTCCTTTTTGTCAGATAGATGATATGGAAATTAATAAGCCTCTTTGATAAAGATTTGGATAATCTAAGTCATGTACCTCAAGACCCTCACTGTATGTGTAGCCTATCCTCTCATTGCAATATTCATTTTTTCATTATTTAATTGTTAATCAATCAGTGTTCATTACCACCCTGATAAATATCTGCTCTTCAAAGTGCAAACCATAAGCCCACTGATATGAGGCTCCTTTGGTCTAAGAGAAACAGCCAAATAATCATCCTTTTGTTAATATATGTGTTAAAATACGTTTATTAATAAAACAATTAAATTACCCAGAAATTACATCTCTCAAATCTTTTTAAGTGTAACAGTTTATGGCAACCATGACAGATCTGGTATAAGATATCCTAGAAAATATCTTCCTTTTTGAGTGCACACAGGTGATTGGTCACCTAGAAAGAGGGCCTTTTCTCAGAAACTTTTACATAGAGATTTTAACTCTCTCCTCAATCTGAAACTTTTAACCTTCAATCATCTTTGGGTAAGCATATATTATCCTTATGCTTATTCTAATTATTTGAATTATAGCTTTCTGAATTTTTCCACTCCCATGAGAAGGTCCTCTTCACAAGGCTACAGGGACACATGTTGCACACAAATGAACCTGTTAAAGAGGACTTTGAAAAGAAATTGTATTTGAATTGAAATTGAGTTTTCAGGGTTGCTGGCAGAATTTAATTTGAGGTTTGCCCCCTAGAAGGCTTGTATCCACTTTGAAACTGGAAGTCTGAACCATTTCGATCTTGCTGTAATTAAGCAAGCATGGATCAAAGTCCTTTGGAAAGAGAATTCAACTGAAAGTGCTAGGTTTAAAATTCACAACAGCAAGAGATAAAAAGAGAAATCCCATTTAAAATAACTGTAGATAATATAAAATATTTGGAAGTTTACCAGCCAAGACAAAGCCAGGAACAACATGAACATAATTGCAAAACACTTTTCACACAAATAAAGTTAAATTTAAGCAATTGGAAGAATATCAAGTGCTCATGGGTAGGCCAAACTAATATAATAAAAATGACAATTTATCTGAATAATCTATTTATTCAGTGCCATACCAATAAAGCTGCTAAGAAATTACTTTGCAAAGTTAGAAAAAAAATTACAAAATTCATCTGAAAGGACAAAAAGTCAAGAATTTCAAGCGAATAGAAAAAAAAATGCCAAGGAAGGTGAGTTAGCTGTACCAGACCCAAAACTGTATTATAAAGCAGTGGTCAACAAAACCATTTGGTACTGACTAAGAAACAGAGTAATGAATCAGTGAAATAACTATAGTGGTTTAGTGGTTGATAAACCTAAAGACCACAGCTTTGGGATAATAGCTTAATATTTAACAAAAATTGCTGGGAAAACTGGAAAATCGTTTGGCAGAAACTAGGCACTGACCCTAATAATACCCTAAGCCAAGATAAGATCAAAATGGGTTCATGATTTAAGCATAAAGGGTGATACTATGAGCAAATTAGAAGAACAAGGGATAGTCTACCTTTCAGATCTGTGGAGGGGGAAGGAATTTATGCCCAAAGAAGAACTAGAGAACATTAAAAATGTAAAATGGATAATTTTTATTACATTAAATTAAAAGGTTTTGCACAAACAAAACCGATGTACCAAGATTAGAACAGAAGCAGAAAGCTGGAAAAAAAATTTACATTCAGTGCTTCTGATAAAGGCCTCATTTCTAAAATATATAGAGAATTGACTTAAATTTGTAAGAATACAAGCCATTCTTTTATTGATAAATGGTCAAAAATATGAACAGACAATATTCAGATGAAGAAATTTAAGTCATTTCCAATCATATGAAAAAATGCTCTAAATCACTATTGATTAGAGAAATGCAAATTAAGACAACTCTGAGGTACCACTTTATCCTGCTTAGATTGGCTAACATGACAGGAAAAAAAAGACAAATGTTGGCAAGGATGTGGGAAAACTGGGACAGTAATGCATTGTTGGTGGAGTTGTGAACAGCAATTTGGAATTATGCCCAAAGAGTTATCAACCTCTGCATACCCTTTGATCCATCTGTGTTTCTACTGGACTTGTAACCCAAAGAGATCATCAAAGTAATAAAATGTGCATGTGCAAAAATATTTGTAGCAGCCCTTTTTGTAGTGGCAAGGAACTGAAAACTGAGTGGATGGATGCCCATCATCTGGAGAATGGATGAATAAGCTACGGTATAAGAATGTAATGGAAGATTATTATTCTGTAAGAAATCTTGAGCAGACTGACTTCAGAAAGATCTGGAAAGACTACATGGAATGATCCTAAGTGAAGTAAGTAGTATGAAGTAAGTAGTACCAAGAGAACATTGTACATAGGGGAATAAGAAGATTATAGGATGAGCAAGTGTTATGGACATGGCTCTTTTTAACAATGAGGGGACTCAAGGCAATTCCAAAAGACTTGTGATAGAAAATGCTATTCACATCCAGAGAGAGAACTATGGAGACTGAATGTGGATCAAAGCAAAGTATATTTACCTTTGTTGTTGTCATTGTTTGTTTGCTTTTCTTTCTCATGTTTTTCCCCATTTTGAGCTGATTTTTCTTGTGCAGCATGACAAATATGGAAATATATTTAGAAGAATTGTGCATATTTAACCTATATTGAATTGCCTGCTGTCTTGGGAAAGGGAAAGAAGAAAGGAAAGGGAGAAAATCTGGAATACAAGGTGTTGCAAAGATGAATGTTAAAAATTATCTTTGCATGTATTTGGAAAAATAAAATATTATTTTAAAAAAAAGAAAAACAATTTGAAAGGCATCTGCATTCCAAATGTTCATTTGGACTATTTGTATTCCTCTTCCCTCTGGTGGTGAACCCTTCCAAGTTTGTGCTGCTCTAATTAGCCACAGTTGGACACACTGTGTACTTAGATTCTAACATGATGATATTTTGGTTGATGGATGATGTCATCCTTCCAGAACGAAGGAAGTGACCAACTAAAATTATAATTCTTAAAATGCTATTGAAATAAGATCTAGAGTCTGGAGGCTAAAGTTTGCATTCCATGATAGTCAACATCCTACTCTTTATTTTGCCACTGGACCCAGGTATGGCTCTGGAGAAGACAGGGAGGTGGGTGACTTGGCACATTCCACCCCACCATATGTCATGACATCACCTCCCTGATATCATGGTTCTCTCTGAGAACAAAAGACAAACAGCAATTCATGCTATGTACTAGCTATATGACATCACTGTTTCTGTGAGCTTCTGCTTCCTTCTCTCCAAAACGGTGATGATAATAATACCTTCCAGATCTCAAAGAGCTCTTGTGGGAAAAGTAATCAAAAACTTCAAAATATGACAGAAATATGAATTCTTATTTATCTAAAAGCACGTCATAAACAAAAAAAATCACAATACGAGGTCAGCTGTTATGACTTCATCAGAGATTATTATGTGAACAATGGACACTTTCATCTAAATCCAACATACATAATCTTTAGAAGCTATTGAAACACACAGCACTAGGCAAAGCAGCAGAAACATTGCTTTCAGCTCCCCCTTGTGATAAGTCAGTGCTAAACATTTTCCTTTAGGAAATCCTGCAGATGTAATGCTGGCAATTTCTAACGGTTTTTTAGGGAAACTCCAAATGATGATTTACCCACCCAAGCTCAGAGCCTGGATCCAGATTCAATTAATTCTATCAAAACTAGTATCAATTATTTACTCAATAAATAAAAAAACAGCATACATTAATGACAAAATTGTAGAGGGACAGAGGAGCCCAGCTGTTAGTTTAGCCCTTTCCCTGGAAAATGGTGATTGAGCACCTGCCTGAACACCTCTACTAAAGATAGCTCAGGACCTCCCAGGCAGCTTCTTCTATTTGGGGACAGCTCTTTTTATGAAGTTCTCCTTGACCCTGAGATGGTCTGCCTCCTTCTCTTTGCCAATTCTTTTTTACTTATACATGTTTTTAATTTGCCATGGGAGTTTTTCCTTGGATATAAACCCCAGAAAAGCTCATCTTGTGCTTGTGAGGTTTTTATCACATTCATTTCGGAGCACATCCCTATCTTAAGAGGCTTGACAGGAAAGGATTTCCACAAGTAAGGATGTGGAGGGGAAGTTTCCTGGAGATGGGGACCATTTCAAAAAGGAAGACTAGATGATTTCTAAGGTACCTTCAAGTTCTCATTTTATGAAGATGGTTTCTTGAAAACAAAGTGTCAGACTTTACATTTGTGCCGATTAAATTTCATATTAGGATTCTTCCAACAAACTTAACATATTTTGGGATTACCATCCAAGTATTTTAATTATTTCTCCAACATATTTGATAAACGTACCACTTTTGTCTTGATCCAAGTCACAGGTAAAAACATGAAACACACTATAGTCAAGAACAAATCCCTGGAACATTCTAGAAGAGAGCTCATTTCAAGAACATATAAGGCAATTAATGACCAAGCAATCAGTGTAATGATCCTGAATTTTAAAATAACTAGGTCTGGTTATTCAAACACTACTAAATTCAATCAATTTGGATCAGTGGTACAAGCATCACATCTTCTAGTTCCTTCTATCCCCTAAATAATAGTTCAGTGCTCTAGGACTTGCAACATGGATTAAAAGGCACATTAATTCTCTCATTGTCTCCCACAGATACAATCCCCCAAGAGTCATTTTGTTCTGCTATTTCTAGTCTAAAGCTTTAAGCGACTTATACTAGATAAGATCTAGACCTTTCTACCATGTTAAATATCTCTTAAATATTCTATGTAATCTTTCAATTGCAGAAAGCACACTAACAACACAAGATTTTAATGTTGATGAAATGCTGGAAAAGGGTGGAGCTGCCAGTTTCAAGAGGCAGAACCTGTCTCACAATTTTTTTTTCACAGGATCTTGTCAGCATGCTTTCCTGTGTGGAAGTTATGGGATCCTGGGCAAGTCACTTGCTATCTGCCTCAGTTTCTTCAACTGTAAGATGGTCAATGAGTCAACATTTATCAAGTGCCCATCATGTGCCAGGCACTGGGCTAAGTGCTGGAGATACAAATACAATGAAAAAGAAAGTCCCTACCCCTCAAGGACCTTATAATCTAATGGAGGTAAAGCAACTGAACAATAGTCAAGATAACATTTTCTCTAGTTTGTTCTTTAAAAAAAAATTAGCTCCTACGTGGCTCTCTTCAACAATGAGATGATTCGAACCAGTTCCACTTGTGCAGTGATAAAAAGAACCATCTACACTCAGAGAGAGAATCTGGGAACAGAGTGTGGAACACAACATAGCATTCTCATTCTCTCTGTTGTTATTTGCTTGCATTTTGTTTCCTTTCTCAGTTTTTCTTCCTTCTTGATCTGATTTTTCTTGTGCAGCAAGATAAGTATATAAATATGCATATATATATAGGATTTAACATGTATTTTAACATATTTAACATGTATTGGACTACTTGCCAGATTGGGGAGAGGGTGGACGGAAAAAAAGGAAAATTTGGAACAAAACATTTTGCAAGGGTTAATGTTGGAAAAGGAAAAATTACCCATTCGCATGTTTTGTAAATAAAAAGCTTTAATAAAAGAAAAGAAAAGGGGAACTTAAAAAATAATCAAATTAGCTCCTAGTTTTAATGTATTAATCCAATGGTTTGCTTTTACTTTTGTTAATTCGTCCTTTGATTTTCAGGATTTGTATTTGCTATTTAAAAAGAGGCAGACTCACTAACAGGCTATTGCACTAATCAAGCTATGATGTGACAGAAGCCTGAGCTGGGGGGCAATAGTGTCAGAAGACAGAAGGGGGCATATTTTTAAAAAATGTTGTACAGATAAAATCAACAGGCCTTGGCAGCAGCTTGGATATGGGAAATGAGAGAGTGAAAAGACTAGGATGGGAGAAGACTTCTCCAGGGAAGTAAAGATGCCATACACCACTCAGCAGAAGGTGAGAAACTGAAAATGCAGAACAAGAAGATGCTTTTGAACACAGGCAATGTGGGAATTTATTTTTTAGACTATATTTTTGTTAGGAAGGTTTTGGTTTTTTAAATTGCTGGGGAGACTTGAAGGAGAGATTCATGCCTGCGCAGTGGTGGGATATGCCCCATGTGCACAGTGTCTCTAGTGTCTCCCCATGTGGAAATCTTATGGGTAACCTGCTTCCTGTTTCTGGGAAGGCTGTAATAACACTCAATAGAAGGGCTTAAATGAGCTTCTGTAACTGGTTTCAATCAGCTGATCCCAGAGTGAAAAGTGGGCTTTTTCACTGACTGTGAGGGCATCCACAAAAGCCTGGCTCTTGAAAGAGCTTAGTGGCTGCTCACATTAACTGATGGAAAGAGTAGAGCTCAAGACCTTGCAAGGTCTAAAGAGTGCTACAAGTCTCGGGGCTCCAGCAAGGTCCTGATGCCCCCAAAATCTGAATGACTGGATCCTCCCGTCGTCTCAGGGCTCTAGAGTCCATGTTTGCAGGCAGAACAGCATTAATGCCCTGAGAACCAAGCCCTCATCTGGCAGCAGGGTGCCTTGTGGCTGGTACCACGTTGGGACTGGTGCTGTGAAGGAGTGAGCCTGCCCAGAGAGAAAGGAGGTATACGGAGAGAAGGCAATATGCCAGTATCTCGGTGTCCACAGGACACACACAGCACAGGCAGAGGCCACATTGAGGGGAGACTGTCATTATCCAATCATTTTAGGAGGGCTCAACTCTCCATGACCCCTTCTGGAGTTTTCTTGCAAAGATCCTTGAAGTGATTGGCCATTTCCTTCTCCAGCTCATTTTACAGAAAAGGAAACTGAGGCACACAGGATGAAGTGACTTGTCCACTGTAACATAGCTAGGAAGGATTTGAATTTAGGAAACTGAGTCTCCCTGACTCAAGGTCAGTGCTCTAGCCACCACTTCACCTTCTCTCTTAGAGAAGGCACTGGCAATTTGGGGGCTAGGAAAGGCCTTTCACAGAAGGTAGGATCTGAAATGATTCTTGGAGGAAACTTAGAAGCGAAGAGGGAAAGGGGGGAGCATGCAAAGCATGGCAGCCTTCCAGGACAAAGATATGGGGATGGGGGATGGAGAGCCATGTAATCAATAACAGGATTGTGAAGCTGGACTAAAGGTGTTTTGAGAAGAGTCAATCAGAAGAAAAGTGGGAAGATGGAAAAGGGCAAAGGTCAGAGAGCTTTAAATGCCAAGGAGGGCTCTATCTTTGACCCTGGAGAAAACTGGGAGCCAATAAAGTTTATTAGCAACAACAACAGCAGCAATAAATGATAGACTCAGACCTCTGCTGCTAAGGGAACGCTGAGGAGGCTGGGAAGGGCCCTGAGACAGGGAGGCCAGGTAAAAGGCAGTAAGGACCTGGACCAGGGTGGGAGTGGAAAGAGAATGTACAGAAGAGAAGCAGGGAAGGCAGAAAGGGTGGCCCTGGCAATGCTGGCCAGGAGTAACAAGCTAAGAGGAACTCGAAGGCTGCAAAGCTGGGTGATGGTGAAGATGGAGGGGGCGCCCTGGACAAAGGAGTGTCAGAGGAAAGGTAATGGATTCTGTTTTGGACATGCTGAATTCTAAAGGTTTATGGGACCACCCGATTCAAGAGAACAACAAAATAATGTGTGACTGGAGAAGAGACTAGGGCTAGATTCACAACTCTGGGATTTAGCCATCACCATGGGAAGTGGTAAGATGAACAATTTCCAGGAACAACCAACAGAGTAAGGTAATTCAATAGGAGAGAAGGAAATGCACACTCATGAAGTAACTACTATGTGCCAGGTTCTGTACCAAGCAGTTTACAAATATTATCTTATTTCACACCATCAGCATCAATCAAAAACATGTATAATGACTTGAGAAACAATGGAGAGAGAATACTCCAAGGAGGATGTGGAAGATTTCTGGCTATCTAAATGGCCACAAAAAGTTCAATGTAACAAAAGCAAAAGCTGACTCAACTCAAAGGTTTGTGAATATAATGAATGACAGACTGACTGAACCAAAAGATGACTCCTCCAATTATATGCTTCTTTACTTAAAGAGTTTAGATTACTCCCCTCCCCAAAAAGTCTATAAACTACTACAGAAAAAAAAATACTGAGAGGCAAAAAGGGTGTGCCAAACAGTTCCAGGGTGCAAAAAGCAACTACCAATTCAGTGACTATGAACAAGCCACTCAAAAAATCCTCAGCATTTACACCTCCATTATGACAAGCCTTTGACTTAGTTCCACACTTATGGCTTACTGGTGGTACTGGCACCAACACCTTAATTTTAAAAAGAATTAATATAAAAATTGCGTATTTCAAAAAGAAAATTTAAGCTCACTAAGGCTCTGTTTCACTTTATATCCATTACAATCACCCCAAAGAACTGAATACAGGTTTCATTACAAGAAAGAAGCATATATTAAGTGCCTAATCTGTGTTAGGCTCTCTACTAAGAATATATATAAATACACATATATAAAAAATTATAAATATACATAAAAATATATAAAATTACTTTTGATCAAAACATCTTAATAATCATTTCATGAGCATGGAGTATAGAAAGTACATGACTCAATAAAAGAGCACATTATACAAGAGCTATTTCACCTTGTGAACACTTTCTCCAAGGTTATCAATCTATAATTTGAACTCACTATCTGTAAAGCATTTGGCACAGTGCTTCACATTTGATAAATGCTTATTCCTTTCCCTTTCCTATAAGTGCAAAATTCTTCACAAACACCAAAAAACAAGGGTAAAGATTCAAGGCTTTGACCTTAATCTGAAGGTGATGATGAGTCAACAAAAAAAGGCAATGCTTACTCTTCTCAAGATCAAACATAATGAGCAAAAGGTTCAAGGCATAAAAGCCCAAAGAGAAGCTAAGGCTGTGAATTTTAATAGACTGTTATCCTAAAGTTAAAACTAAAGCAATATGACACATACAATACAGTATACACAATGGAGTTGATGGAAGATAATATAAGGGAGGAGGACCCTCACAGCTAGAAGGCCTCCTATGTATTCAACTGAAACGAAAACTCCCAGATCTCTCTATTCAGCCCTAGTATATCTCCTGACTTCCAGTGACACATCACCAGCTGCCTACTGAATATCTCAGTGTCAACATGCAGCAGGAATCCTAGACTGAACATGCTCAGGATGTTACAACTCATTGTTTTTCTTCCAAAGTCACACTTTTTCTGAATCTCCATATTCCTATCAAGAACACCATCCTCCTCCTAATTACCCATGTTGACAATTTCCAAGTCATTCTTGAGTTCCCTCTCCCTCATCCTATCTATTCAACCTATTACCAAATTCTGTCATTTTCACTTTCATGATATCTCTTGTATTCATCTACTTCTTTCCACTCTCATAGCCATTAATCTAAATCAAGCCTCCACTACTTTTGCCTCAACTAGTACAAAAACCTGCTAGCCAGTCTCCTTGCCTCATGCTTCACTCAGTTACTTAAGTGATTTCCCTAAAATGGAGCTCACTAATCATAGGGTCTAGTGATTCTTTATGAGTCAACAATCAAAGAGAAAATCCTGTTGGGCATTTAAAACTCACTTTATTAAAGCCTGGCCCTCTCCCATCTTTCCTATCTCTGTGCTCCACGATTTAGCAACATTGACCTATATGCTGATTTTCACACTGGTTGTCTCCATGCCTAGAACATTCTCCCTCCCAACTTCTGTCTCTTTGAATCCATGGCTTCCTTCAAGACTTACTTAGGTTCACAGGACAAAGTCTGAAAAATGTAAAGGGCTGAAGCTCTTGAGTTCATGCACTGAGATCGGACAATCTAGCACTTAAAGCTAACTACTGATTGAACAATACTCTATAAGCATATGCTTTCAAAATGGCCCTTCCCACTATTCTGTGTTGGCTCGATCTGTTGGTGTAGGGATTAGAGGGTGGAGTAAGACGAGCCAGAGTCACTTTTGGGCAGGAGACGAAGAAGAGAGGTATGGAGATTCCTGTGTCCATTCCTCTCATTTTGACCAAGAATAAAGACCAAGGACTTTTGCTTATCCTGACTCCAGCTGATTCTAAAGTATCCAGGATGTTAACTTGGTCTTCACAGAAAAACCCAAAGACTCAGTTTCTGGGATAAGAACTCACTATTTGACAAAAACTACTGGGAAAATTGGAAATTAGTGTAATATTCTTCTCCAAATATGATGTTCTCTGGGAGCAGCAGGTTTCTTGGGGGGCTTCTAGAAGCAGTCTTCGTTTCACTTCAAAGTAATCACCCCAAATGCAGCCAAGGATTTATCCTTTATTGTCTCCTTCAAAAGTCTTATCTCCTTCACTTGGGGCTCGGTTAGTTTTCTGGAGGCCTTCCGGATCTTGGTTTCAGTGTTCTCCACAGGACAGCCTGCCACCACTTCTCTTGTCTTCCTTCGTTCTGCCCGACTGCCATCTCTGACTTGTGAATCTCCTCAACTGAATCCTGGATCTGAATCTCCTGAAGTGCATTCTGGTTGAGGCTCTTAGCTTGTATGTGCTCTCTTAAAGGTGTGAATCTTGTAGAACTTTTAATAAGTACTAAGTACATTTAGAGAACTGGTAAGCACCCTGCTGAACAACCATTGTCTCTATCAATTCCACTGACTTAGCACCTTGTAAGAATCCTAACAAATTAGTATGGCAGAAACTTGGCATTGACCCATACCTAACACCATATAACAAGATGAGGTTGAAATGGGTTCATTATTTAAACATAGAGTGATATTATAAGCAAATTAGAAGAGCATAAGATAGTTTACCTTTCAGATCTGTGGAAAAGAAAGGAATTTGTGGCCAAAGAAGAACTAGAGTACATTATTGAACACAAAATAGATAATTTTAATTATATTAGGTTAAAAAGTTTTTGTACAAACAAAACAAATGCAGACAATATTAGAAGAGAAGCAATAAACTGGGGGAAAATTTTTTTTTAAATCAAGGGTTCTGATAAAAGTCTCATTTCTAAAATATATAGAGAACTGACTCAAATTCATAAGATTTCAAGCTATTCTCCAATTGATAAAGGGTCAAAGGATATGAACAGACAATTTTCAGATGAAGAAATTGAAACCATTTTTAGCCATATGAAAAGGTGCTCTAAAGCATTAATCAGAGAAATGTAAATTAAGACAACTCTGAACAAGAAGAGATTATACAAAGATCAATTCTGATGGACGGATCTCTCTTCAAAAATGAGATAATTGAGACCAGTTCCAATGAGCTTGTGATGAAGAGAGCCATCTGCACCCAGTGGGCACCGAATGTGAGTCACAACATAGCATTTTCACTCTTTTTGTTATTGTTTGTTTGTATTTTATTTTCTTTCTCAATTTTTTTCTTTTTTATCTGATTTTTCTTGTGTAGCACAATAATTGTCTATGTATACATATATTGGATTTAACATATATTTTTACCATATTTAACATATATTGGATTACTTGTCATATAGGAGAGGAGAGGGGGGTAGAAGGGGATTTTGAAATACAAAGTTTTGCAAGGATCAATGTTGAAAAATTATCCAGGGATATGTTTTGAAAATAAAAAGCTTTAATAATAATAATAATAAAAGATTTACACACACACACACACACACATACACACACACACACACACACACACACACACACACACACACACACTGTCTCTCCCTTATCAGACTATAAATTCATTAAGGCCAGGAACCACTTTTGTAAGTACTTAGTAATGCTTATCTAGTTATTCCATCACAAAATCCTCTTCTTTTCAAGGAACATTAAAATGAAATAGAATATCACATTTATGCTGTCCTTTAGGGTTTTTAGGTAAATCATGGATCATCTTCCCTGGAAAAGCCCTCTGAGCTCATCCAGCTCACATTCTAACCTCACTTCATCTGAGGCTCATGGAATGATTTGTCCAAGTTCATGCAGCTAACTAAAAACAAGATAAAACAAAAAATCCAGGACTCCTCATTGACAGGAAGCAAAAACACTTAGGCACGAGCCCTGGCATTTCCTCATCTATAAAGTGAAGGTAACATCTCCCAGGGTGTTACAAGGAAGGTGTAACTGAAAGCTCTGATTCCTACTCAAAACCCAGAGCTCTCTCTACCTTTGATGACCATGTTAAAACACAGGAAATTCCACACAGGTGTTCAGAGACAAAAGAATAGACATTTAGAACTAAGACTAATTTCCTTATTAGGTCCCAAGACCCAAGTCACAAAGATGCTTTTACCTCAAGAGGGGAAAACCATGGTAAGCCATATCCCAAAATCTAGGATTAACAAAACTTCTCTTCTTTTTTCATGAGCACCCTCTACATCAGAGTGAGTGCAGGATAGGAACCAGGTGGTTGGCTCATCCCATTTCTGCCACGCATTCGCCATGACTTTTAAGCCAGGGAATTTCCTTCTGGATCCCAGACATCTTAATGTAAAGTGAAAGCTGTGGAGCAGCAGATGATCTACAATCTTCTCTAGTTCTAAGATTTAAATATATCGAATGCATGAAGTCTAGGGCACATCAACATAATTTCACAGCATCAGAAAGAGTTATCTGACCTTGGAAGACCAGTAATAAAGAGGTACACATGAAAGAATGGGAAAATATTCTTTTAATTCCTAGTATTTGAAAGCAGACAATGGGTATAATTCTGGGCCTTCAGTCAGGAAGTCATGGCTTCAGATCTCACATCAGACATCAACGGATGACTGGGTATCACTTCATATGCCTAAGGCAATTCCCTTGGATGTATCTACTGTTGGCATTGGTGAAGGGACTTTCATAAGAAAGGGGCATTTTGAAAGCATGAAATAATGAGTGAATTTATCACTGAGATTAAACAAATTCAGTCTTGGAAGATGTCTAAGGATAGGCCAGAAGGACAGCCAGTAAGCAAAAGCAAGTTCAGATCTTTCAAAGAAAAGACTCGATAACTTTTGATGTCTTCTGTGCACAAAAGTAAAGAAGACAAAAAATGTCTGCACCATACACTGACCAGCTAAATCAAGGGCCTAATATGGAAATATTAGTCCCTGCATTTCACCCCATTATTGGCCTGCCTCAACTAAATCTGTCCCCAAATCAAGGCCAATATCCTTTAATTCCTCACAATTCTTCCTTTTGCTTTAGTATGCTTTAGTATGAGGTTTTAGATGCCATGCTCTAAATCTACTTCTTAAATCTGATTTGAAGAATCCTGATGAAATACCCTGATTTATCCAGGATAACCAACCCAAATCCTCTGACAGAAAGCATGCACAGCAACCCCCCACTATAAATAACTCCACTGCTGTTCATGAGAGCCCCATGCAAGTACCTCCTGTGAGCACTGACTGCAATTCCCGATTTCCTTTAAAAAAAGAGAGAGAGAGAAAGAGAGAGAAAGAAAGTCTCACTGCTATATAATCTTTGGAATCTGGAAAAACAGCAGGCATTTATAAAATGCAAACACAGACAAAGGCAAGCACACATGAACAGGAATGATCCTGGCTCCCTGAGTCAAATGCCCACTACAGTGAAGAGGAACCTTTTTAAGCCCCCTCCCCTTTGTTTGGCTGTTTAGCTTCCTACAGAATGCATCCTGATGAGGCAAAGGCCCCACGTGTAGCCTGGCCAAAGGACTTTACCTGACAGGGTGCTCATCATGCGGACAGCCTTGGCCCTCGCCAATTCCAAAGCACCCAGCCACTGCTGCCTCTCCACTTCTGATCCGGCCTTTAGGTGATAGGTCCTGCCCCCATAGGAGAGCCAAATATTACAGGAATCCTCACGGTCAAAATGAGCTGTGGACAAGTTGATGGTTGCACGACAGTTGTAAGCCATCTCCCCCTGATTTCTGCATGATGACAAGAAAGGAAACTGTGTAAATCTCCCATAATTCACATTTACACTCCTAGGGGAAAATGAATAATTATACAAAAATAAATGAGGGCTGGCATTACCAAAGTCTATGCCATTTTTAACATAGACAAAAGTCCTTTCTCTGTCTCTGTTTCTCTTTCCCTCCTCTCTTCTTTCTTCCTCTTTCCCTGTCTTTGTCTGTGTCTGTCTGTCTCTTGTCTGTGTCTCTGCATTTCTCTTTCTCTCCCCACCACGATTCTCTCTCTCAGGTCTTCTCTTTTTCTCTCTCTTTTCCTCTCAGCCCTCCCCCTCTTAGTATTACTCCTAGTGTTACTAGCTCAGTACAAAGCTGGCTCTTTGATAAAAGGCCTCTAATTTGTTTTCCCAGCTCCAGGCTCTTTCATCCCCAATCTACCACATTAGTATGCATAAAGCACAGGTACAGCACAGGTACAATACAGGTCAGCCATCAACTGTATTCTCTAGCCCACATCTTGTCCACACTATAAAAAAATTTTTGTCAAAAATCTTACTAGGATTTGGGTAAACTATATCCCCAATCAAAAAGAGATTTAGGTTACTATGATATTTGTTCTTGACAGAGAGCTTCTTTTTCTCAATCTTCACTAACCCTTCTTGTAAACAATTAAGAATTGTAGACAATTCTTTCCAGAATTTGAAAAAATCAAAATCAGGCTCACTGGCCTGGTAGAGCCTTAAGATGCTAATATTTCTTCAGGACTTTTTCAAATTTCACTGACTTTTATTCAGCAATAATATCCACCAATTTTTTTCAATATCCTAAGATGTAATTTTCTAGTGCCTTTAACTTGCCTGTCAGAATCAGCCTGGTATTCAAGGTCTTCCATCATGTGGTCCAAATCTTCTCTCATATACTCTATGCTCCCTAAACACAATCACCCAGGTTCTTCCTCTGTTTCCCTATTTCATTTTTTATTACCTCTTCCAGACTACCATCTTCACTTGCTGAAAGTTTCTACATCCTTCAAGGCCCAGTTCAAGCTCTGCCTCCTTCAACAAGCCTTCCCAGATGGCCCTATAGTGGCTAATGAACTCAGCATTCTGGAATGTTTTCCTTCTGAAATATTCTGATCTAAATGAAAACTAGATGTGGTCCATTCTTCCTTGGTTTGTTGTAAACCCTTTGGAAGTAGAGTACATGTCTTACTGATCTTAGAAGTTCCCTGATATTGGAGGAGAGGAGTCTAAAGGAGTCTTCCTGACTCTAGGTCCCGTACTCTATCCACTTATCACTGCCCTGACCCACCCTATCCCACTTCAAAACCACTCTTTGTCCTGAGTTCAAATATGGCCTTAGACATTTACTAGCTATGATCCTAGGCAAATCACTTAACCCTCTTTGCATCAGTTTAATTCATCTGGAAAAATGAACTGGAGAAGAAAATGGCAAGTCATTCCAATATCTTTGCCAAGAAAACCCAAAAGGGGTCACGAAAAGTCAGACATCCCACGCTATCCTAGATCTTTTATAGACAAAGTGATATTTGATGATTCTAGTGGATAGTGAAATTATTGGCAAAGTGGAAAGAGTGCTAGGCCTGATGTCAGGAAGAAATGAATTCAGATTGACTGTATAATTCTGAGCTGGTCATTTAATCTTAATCTGCCTGAGCTTCCGCAACAGTAAAATGGAAATAATAACAGCACCAATATCTCAGGATTGTTGTAAAGATCAAATGAAATAGTTGTAAAGCCGTTTCTTACTAAGTACACGTGCCTGACATATAGTAGGCACTTTATAAATGCTTTTTCTCTTCCTCTGCCTGTTGAGCCATACCGCTATCATCTTGTACTTAAAATTCAGTTTTTGAACCCAAATATTAGGTTTTACTTTTAATCCTATTAAATTTCAACTTAGAAGCAACATGGCACAATAGATACAAAGCTAGCTTTGACCCTGGACTCAGGAAGACTTCCATTTATGATCTGTCTCTGGGTTGAGACTCTGAGTTTCTCAGTGCCCAAATAATTCTTGCAGACTATAAGCTGTATCGCATCCACAGAAGGAATTTCCTTATTGAGAAATCTCACTGTGGGACCACAACACTCTGTTCCTGAGTGATTTAAAAGTGAATTTAGAATACTGAGATAAGAATTTATGGCCCGCATAACAAAAGTAATCAGTAGAACAGAAAAACTGGAATCTGCAATGGAAAATCTTGCCAAAGAAACAAATGAGAACAACAGATTGTTGAAATGAAGGAAAATTTAGAAGAGAAACTAAAAACAAGAATATTAAAAGAACACTTGTTCACTATGCAAGCAAAACAATGAAGACAGGATGTGTGGAGAAAATCTAAGAATATGACAGAACAAAAAAATTTAACAGCATCATAAAGAAGGAAATAATAAAAGAGAACTGGTTGGAACTTCTAAACAAAAAATAAAAATTACCAAATGAAAGATACACAAATCCTTTCTGGAAAAAAAAAAATCTAATGCTGAAAACTCCAAGATACATGGTAGTTATATTTAGCAATTTTATTCACAAACAAGTTCTACATGCCATCAAAAAAAGACTTTCAAATGCAAAGGAAAGGACACGCACATAACAGGAAATTATTCTATATACACTAGAAAACATAGGAGGAAATGGAGTACTATGTCCCAAAGAGCAATGAAGCTAACAATAAATGGGATTGACTATTTAACCATAAATGAAGAAAGATGAAGGATGAAAAACAAAGAAGCATATCAAACGTTTTTAGAAAGAAAACGAGAACTGAAGAGATTATTTGATTCTCAAATTCTCCAAACAACAGAAATTATGATTGATTGGTTGATTGACCTTTGTTCTTAAAGACAACAAAAATGACATCATTATGTTGGAATCAACTGTGTGGCTGACTACGGCTGATCAGACCAATAGGAGCTTGGAAGGCTCTGCTACAGACTGGGCACCAATAGTTCCTACGAACATTTGGAATAGAAATGTCTCTAGATTTGTACATCTCACATTCTTTTGAGCTACTATAATTCTGCTTCCCACAGAACAAAGCGCCTTCTTTGATGCAGGCATACTATGTTGGATGATTTTTTGCCAGTGTCTCCCATGTCTCCCAATCAATTCCAAAGTTCTTCAGGGAGACAATGAGAGTACCTGACTTCCACGTGAGTGCCTGCCTCATGGGAGTTCTCTGTCAACAATCTTTCAGGCAAACGTATGTGGCCAGCCGTTAGAGCTGTGCGCTCGAGAATCTGGATGCCTGGCAATTTAGTTCGAGAAAGGAACTCGGCATCCAGGACCTTATCTTGCCAGGTCATCTTCAGACTCTTCCTAAGACAATTCAAATGGAAGTGATTCCATTTCCTGGTATGGTGCTGGTGGGCAAACAACAATGAAGTCAGCAAAACAGACCTTCAGTTTGGTGGGCAGCCTAATATCTCTTCTCTCCCACACTTTCTTTCAAAGTTCCCAGACACTGAGCTATGTCTGGCAACAACCTCATCATCTACACGGACATCTCTGCAAAGTATAGCACCAAGTAAATGTCTCCATTTGCTGAAACCAATGATTCCAAATATGGACGATGTGATGCTAATTGGGGGAAATGCTGTGTTTTCTTGGTGAAACAAGCCAAGAAAGTAACAGCAGCAAAAGGACCACAGAGACATGGGAGACTTTTTTCTAACGGTACACAAGGAGACAGGGATGAAGGTAACCCACGATACCCCCTTTTGCACAGAGAATCTGAAATGAAATCTGCATCAGTAGTTGTTTGTGTTTACAAATGATTCATATTAAGAAAATGCCTCTTTGTAGAGGGCTGAAACTCTGAAAAGTTGTACTTGAATCAGACAGCAGAGCACTTCATGCTAATTACCTGTTCACAGTAAATATGCATACATACATTTAGATGAGATGGTGATGTGTTGGCTCTCCTCACCATTGGTGCTTGCTGAATGTGTGGTGGTGAGGTAATCATAAGCAAGGATTGGAGAGCGGAGGGAGGGAGTTCAGAGTCACTCTGCCCCAGGACGAGGAGGAGAGAGACTTAAGGCTCCAGACTCCAGAGTCCAGGAATCATCGTTAGCAAGCCTCATGGCAGCTAGCCTGCCTCCTTCACTTCTCCCCTCTGACTGATCCTGAGGCCCTCCAGGGAGCTAGCCTGGACATTATACCTCTTAACTGCCTGCTGAGAGATAAATACTGTTAATAGGAAATGCATCTGATAAAATTTCCTCCTTTGCCTGTTTACCTCTCCATTAATAATAATAAACTCCCACTCCTCATTCATTTCAGAATTTTCTTCTGGATGTCCTGTGACTTTCATTTTTCGGAGAATGTTATTCCATAATGACTGCTTGGTAAAATCACATGAAGAAAACTCTTTTAAAATTTGGGGAAAGGTGGGGCAGTGAATAGAGCACCAGCCCTGAAGTCAGGAGGATCTGAGTTCAAATCTAATCTCAGATACTTAACACTTCCCAGCTGTGTGACCCTGAGCAAGTCACTTAACCCCAATTGCCCCAGCAAAAATAAATAAATAAATAAAATATGGGGAAAACTCTTTTAAAAAAGAGAATGCAGAACACTGTAAAACATCATTTGGCAAAGACTGTCTGTTTTGTTCTCATGCTTTCTTCAAGAATGTCCTTCTGTGATGAACCTTGGATTACTCTAGAAAACTTGGTAAATACAGGTTGTTAACAGTTAATATCTTCTTGCCCTCCTCTATCCATTCCTTCTTAAATCCACCTTATTTCTCCACAAATCCCACGCTTCTATTCCTAAAATATAAGTAAGACCATGTCAGTCTTATGTTCAAGAAACTTCAGTGGCTCTGAATAATTTTTAGAATATAACACGAACTTCTCTGTTTAACAGTTGAAACCTATGACAATATGACTCCAGCCTGCCCCTTCCTCCCTTGCTCTCCCCCACCCCTTGCTTCCTGTTTGTTGTTCCCTATGTACATACCATCTCTTATCCCCCTGCCTTTGCACAAGTTTTCCCCTATGACAGAAATCCATGCCACCTCCCCTTTACCTGTTGGGATCCCTCAAGGCTCAGCTCGAGAACTGCCTGCCCAGTTTCAGATATTTGTCTTATATGTTCATTTGTCTGTGAACATGATGAATTCCCAGTACCCAGAATACTGATAGGAGGCAGGAACTCTTAAATTTGCGTCCTCCTCAGACCCTGGCCAATTCACTTGTCTCTTTCCTCCTCTGTAAAACAGTCACAGCATCTGCTTCACCAAACCCTGGGGAGGACCAAATGATGTGTAGAATAGTAATTACATCTACAGTGCCCAGCATGGTGCTTGACACATATCAATGTGCCATAGTAGTGAATTCTAATTAATAGAATACTACATAAATTGTAATTAATATATCAAAATATACTAGATTTGTACAAAGTCAACTATAAAACTTTTAATCTTTACAGAAATAAAGGCAAACAAGAGAGGTAATATGGTATAGTGACTAGAGAGTTGTGCTCTCCTCAAATTGGGAAAGCCCAGGCTCATATTCTGCCTCTGACTCACAATCTCTCAAGGACATGAGGCAACTTTCTCAGACTACAAATTGTAGAATAGGTGCCAAAGGATTTTCTTCCTAAAAATTCTCTAGACCAATTAAATTGCAGTTTTAGTCACAAAAAAAGGAAGGAAAAATAAAATAATTAGGGTAATATTCAGTGATCCCAATTAGGATGGAATAACATAAAAATGATATAATAGATAATACTTCATAATTTTATACATTTAATGTTACAAAGATCAACGTACTAGCCAATTACTCTATGAAATTAAAATAATGTTCACATGGAAAAAACGATCAATAAAATCAATAGGGAATTATAAAAAAGAAAAAGTTGAAGAGAATTGAATTCCCAGATTTCAAATCATTCTATAAAAAAGCAAATCAAAACTGTCTTGAATTTAAAAACAGAAAATAGATCAGTGAATAAGAGAGTTTCACACTAGGCATTCACAAGAGTTTAAATTTTTATGACTGGCCATACAAAACATTTACTTCAAAGAAAATGTGACCTCAATGTTATGTGCTTTCAGCACAGATCCCAAACTAACCAGGTTTATCTATCCTGTGCAATGCCAGTCCATGTTTTCCACAGATTTTTCCAAAGAATGCACAATCATGACAAAAGTTTTTTTAATATATATTCTGAAGTTCCCAGTGGACCACTGATCTGTTATCCTTCATTTCTTTCACAAAACCAGTCTGTTTTCTCTTTTCCCAATCAAACTACTCTTTTTGTTTTTTGTCCTTATATCTGAGTACTTGGGAGAGTTTCTGGCATACATATAATAAATGTCCAATAAATCCTTTTTTTTATTTATTCACCTATGATAGAGATTTGGGAACTGACTGCAGTCCTGGGACTTTTAGTTTATAAGGACAAATGTTCATATTTAGCTCTTAGAACAATTAGGAACTTTAATAATCTGGAAAGTAGATATAAGCCATACCTAGAACATACTGCAGGGGTCCTCAAACTTTTTAAATAGGGGGCCAGTTCACTGTCCCTCAGATTGTTGTTGGGCCGGACTATAGTAAAAACAAAAACTTTGTTTTGTGGGCCTTTAAATAAAGAAACTTCATAGCCTTGGGTGAAAGGGACAAACGTCCTCAGCTGCTGCATCTGGCCCGTGGGCCGTAGTTTGAGGACCCCTTACTAAGGTATGAATTCCAAACAAGGAATGGGGGCTTCAGGAGCAGAGCAACAGCAGAACTCCTCTTCCCACCCTCCACCCCTCAATTCAATGAGCTGAAAAAGAATCAGTAGCAACTGGTAAAAATCATTAAACATCTATTGAGTGTCATTGAGGAGAGAAGTAAAGATAAATCACCAGCATTAGGTGAAAAGAGAAACTAGAAGAAGAAAGTGAAAAAGAGAACTGGGCAGCAAAGAGGAAAGAAACTGAGCACCAAGAAACACCCCCGGGCATTTCAAAACAGACACTAAAGCTATTCCCTGAACCTCCCTCTGAACTTGGGGAAGTTCCCCAAAAAGCCTGTTTACTCCCATTACCACCCCATTTCCTCTCTAGTAATTGGAAGTACAATTTATTCTGCTTGCTTCTTTTACTTTTGCCTCACTCCTGAAGAGACAACAGAATCAAACTAAAATTTTAATCAGAGTAGAAACAAATCTCTGCCTGGATGTCATGAATTTCCTGACTGGGGGCACCACGCTATGATAATTTTTACAAAAATTCCATAAAATTAAGGAAACCTGGGGTCATTTTATTTTACCTCTAGCTAAAAAGCAAGTTCATCGTTTTAATAGATGGGGCATCAAACTCTCCAAAGGAAAAGTGGAGCAGGAAAGAGTAGTTAAGTGTACCTTCCACTGCCAACACCTGCACAAGTAGTAAAAGAGGAAGATGCAGAAAGATCAAGTGCTATCCAAAAAAAACTCTACCCCCCATCACAGTGCAAACCCCTTCTAGGACTCATCATAGTGTATGGGGTGCCCAGAAGGTGAGTGATGATTTCTACCTCCAGAGTTTAAGGGTTCTGAGAGAGAATATGGATTATGGCAGTTGGTCATCCAGTGTGCTTCCAACTGATTATCAGCCAGATTTAATTAGTCTTTTAGAAAGGGTAATTGCAAATAAGTATATCAAGGCAATCATTATAGAAATATACCCTCCAAATTGGGGGACTCCTCTTCCCTTAGACATACCATGGAAAGGCTGGGCTCCAATGTGGAGAATACACATTGGCCAAAGAGTAAAACACTCAGATCCTGATTACCAGAAGTTCTTCCCTCCCCTGGTATTGTAATGAAGTTTTCCTTAGTATAGGTGTTGGCTGGACTCTGTGGGCCACTGACTCCTTTTCTGGAGTCCCAAAGTGGCTGTTTCTCAGTGTATCTACTTTTTCCTCAGCTTGAATACAATTCCACCATGAGTGATTTACTGTCAGAATGCCTATTCTGAACTGTCTTGTGTTAAAAGCAGAATCAAAGGAGGGCCCTGTTCTTTTAAGCAATCACAAGACATTTCCAGGGGGGTGCCATTTGTCTTTGTTCAAAGATAAAAACAGTTTCTTCCTACAAAATTGATTCAATTAACTTACATCCTTGATTAAATAATTAAATCGACAAGTCTGAGCCTTCCGTGTTTCCATTAAATGAAATTTTCTCAAGAATCTATCTTAACAGCATTTCGGGAACCTAGTTCATTAACTGGGACTACAATATGGTTTATTTGTAGCCACTAGGTGTCTCTCCACCACTACAGATCACCCATAACCCCAATTTTTCAATAATTGCAAATTTATAAGATTTGCAGTTACAGAGTCTTACCAGAATATGTATGCTGCTAAGGACAGAAAGGAGTGAGAAAGGGAGTAGGAAAGGAAGGGAAGAAAGGATAGATGAAAAAGAGTAAAAACCTTTTAGAATCTTGATCAATGAACTAATTAATTTTGACAACAAGAGAATTTGAAGGAAGATTCTAACCTGTCTACTGGCAAAAAGAAGAGTCGATTATAGCAATGAAGCATTATGTGACTAATATGATCATTTGTTTTGCCTGACTGAATTACTTATTACAAAGTGAGGGTCTAAAACGAGAAGGAATTTCAGAGGCCATCTTGTTTAACCCCTTCATTTTATTTAAATATGCTACTTTAAAAAAAAATTATTTTTTCCCCAATTACATGTAAAAATAATTATTAACATTCATTTTTTTACACCTTTTGAATTCCAAATTCTCTCTCCCTTCTCTTCCTCCTCATTGAGAAGGAAAGCAATTTGTCATAGATTATATATGTATGGCCATGCAAAACATCTCCCTATTAGACATGTTGTGAAAAAAAAAAAGACTAAAAAAAAAATCCCAAGAAAAATAAAGAAATTGTTTTAACAAGTATGTTTCAATCTACCAATCTGCATTCAGACTCAGTTCATTCTCTGGAGATAGATAGCATTTTTTACCCGAAGTCCTTAGGAACCATCTTGAAATCATTGTATTCCTGAGCAAAGCTAAATCATTATTATAATTAATATTGCTAAAATGTTCTCCTAGATCTGCTCACTTCATTTTGCTCATATATGTCTTTCCATAAATCTTTCCCTTCATTTTAAAGATGAGAAACTGAGGCTCAAGTGGCTTAAACAGCTTTCGCAAGGTTACAAAGATGGTATCAGAAGTAGAATTTGAACTTGGATCCTTTGACCACAGAGCAGCAAGAATGTTGGAGGTTTTTTCCAAGAATAATTGTAAGGTCTATATGTACAAATATATGTAAATGTATGTTTATATGTCTATGTATGAACACACACATATATGTACACATATATACACATATATAACATATAGCACAGTCCTTTTTGTAGTAGCAAAGAACTAGTGTTAAGTTTCAATGGGGAATTCACTGAAGAAACTGTGGTCTCTGCATGTAATATATTATTGTCATTAAAAAATAACTAAAGAAATGGATAAAAAGAAGCCTGGGAAGAGCCAAATAAAGTAACACAAAGCAAACTACACAGGACCAGGAGAACTACTTATTGTAATAATTTCACACTGTAAATTCTGAAAGGCTTAAGTCTGATTAATGTAATAACTGACCAACCATCAACCCAGGACCAATGAAACAGGCTTCTCATATCTTGACAGAGAATGGATTAGAGGTAATCCTTGTGAGACGTGACTAGTTACAAAGAAGGCCAAGGACTATTGGAGAGGAGGAAATGGGCAGAATTAGGAGAGGGAAGCTAATGACAGTGATGACAAACAATGAATAAAAGAAGAGAATGGCAGAGCAGCATTTATAAAAGGGGGGTTTCAAAATACAACACAGACATAGAGACACTTTGGAACTCATGTGGAACTGAATATATATACTCACAATGAGATTCGGTGTCATACATGATACTTTTTTCTATTCTTTATGTATGGGTATATATATTAGTGATTTTTAAATGCAAAAGAATAAAAGTTTTACTTTTTAAAAGAATACTGGTGTTGAAAGGAGAAGTTTTTTTGCACCAAGTAGCAACTTCCTAGATGCAATTCAGCTTGCTTTTTTCTTCTTAGGCATGTATCTATGCTGCTCTGGAATTATTCTTTCCATCCACATAGAAAATTTCTGGTAATTAGATGAAATGATTCTGTAACCAAGTCTAAAAGAGTTGCCTGTTGAACTGAGAGGCTAAGCGCCTTGGTCAAGGTCACACAGCCAAGCCACAAGCAGAGGCAAGGGCGGAACCTGTCCACAACATATATAAAGGAATGCACATGAGAGCCAATTCTCTTTTAGTCAACAGTCAGCAAGTCATCGAGCATTTATTGAATTATGTACTATATCCTGCACTAAGCACTGGGGATACAAATAAGTAAAAGGCAAGAAGCTCAGTCTAATGGGGAAAACAATTGTAAAAATAAAATCTACACGTGATAAATGGAAAAGGTACTATCCATTAAAGAAAGGCTTCTTGCAGAAGATAAGATTTGTGCTCCAACATGAAGGAAGCCAGGGAAGCAAGAAAAGGGAGATGAGGAGGGAAAAACTTCTGCAGACAGCCAATGAAAATGTCCCAGGTCCAGAGATGGAACACACAGTCCAAGGAACCAAAAGGAAGGTTATTGGATGGCAGAGCGGGCAGCAGGGAGTAGTGGAAGAAGACTGGAGGGAGAGGATGAGGCCATGGGGGCTTTAGAAGCCAAACAGAATTTTATATCTCATGCTGAAGGCAATGGTCAGCCATGGGAGTTGGCTGGAGTGACATGGTTAAATTTGGTGAGACCTGCATTTCAGAAAGATTAGTTAGATAGCTGAGAAGATGGACTGGAATGGGGCAAGACCTAAGGTAGGGACACCAACTGGCTAGTGGTGGCAATAGTCTGCCCATAAGGTGGTAAGGGCTTGTACCACGTGGTAGCCGTGTCAGAGGACTTAAGGGCCTGTATTTGAGAAATGTTAGGAAGATAAAATCCTTCGGCTTGGACGACAGATTGCAGGGTGGGATTGAGAGAGATGAGAAATTGAGGATAATCCTTAGGATACCAATCTGGGTGACTGGGAATCCGATGATATCCCATACAATAATAGAGAAATAACAGGGACATTCACTATACATACTAAGTATGTGGGGGAAAAAATATACACAGACACACATATACACATACATAAACAACATGCATCATGGCATAACCATGTCATTTCCTAATTCTACCAGAGGCTAGTGGAGCATGGACAGAGCACCAGGCCTGAAGTCGGGAATATATAAGTTCAAGTCTGAGCTCAGTATACTCACTAGTTAGCTATGTGACCTTGGGCAAGTCATTTAAACTCTGCTTTAGTTCCCTCATCTGTAAAATGGGAATGCTCATAGGACCTACATCCCAGGGTTGTTGTGAAGGTCAAATTGAGATAGTAATCACAGTGTACTTTGTACAGCACCTGGTATAAAAATGTTAGCTATTGTTATTGTTATTATTATTAGTTTCTTTCTCCTCACCTCCAAATTATTTTTACTGACTTTGTATATATTTTGCTCCATTTATATTTATGTATTCTTTCCCCAGTGGAATATAAGCTCCTTGACTAATATGGAAATGTCCTGGGCTCACTCTAGGCTGCTTCCACTTCCTGCCTGGTTTCAGTTCCATTGAATAGTTCTGTCTTTTTTTTAAATTGTACTCCCAGGGCTTAGCACAGTGCCTGACATGTAGTAACTTAATTACTTAATTAGTAACTTAATAATAAACAATAAATGTTTGCTGAAATGGAATGGATAAAACTTTTCTTAATTGAAAATAAGTGAGAGGGATGACAGAAAGGACAGTCTGTTGGAGGAAATGGGATGGAATGGGCTTGCTCAAACAGGTCATCACTTAAGAAAAGCTTATCCAAGGAGCCAAGGAGGAGTCAATCAGGGCCCCCAGTGTGACAGTGTCCCTCTATCTCCTGCTGCACTGGCCTCCAGCCAGATCTCCAACCTCTATTAGGAAGGATGACATCCTTCGTCTAAGGAAAAACATTCTCATATCTTCTCAGACTCTCCACATCCCGATTATTCAGAAGCCTTGTAGATTACCTCCTAAACCCCATTTCTTATCCTTCCCATTACCCAGTAATTCCTTATTTCCATCCCCCTCAACCCTCCCAGCCCTCTGAAATGCATACTCTGTAAGCAACAAGCATCCCTTCCTCTTGGATCTTTTCTTCTCCTTCTAGATGCGGGCTATTACTACTGAAGCCTGACTTCCTCCAGATGACATTGTTCCTCCGACCACTCTTTCCAGTCCTGGCTGTACTTCATCATTCTCTCCAGCTCTTTGGTCGAGACAAAGAAACTGGAATATTCTTTGTTTTCCACTGCCTCTTCCAGTTTCTCCTCTTACATCCATCACTTGCTTCCTTTGAGGTTCTTGCCTTTTACACCTATCACACCCTGATCCTGATAGCTATTGCTTATCTTGTCACTCTCTTTCCATCCTCAATAGGATCAGTACTTGGCTCACAATTTTTCTCTCCTCAACTCTGCCCTCATACTAGGAAACTCCGACAATCTAATTAGTTTGACCTTCTCTCAAATTAAGCACTCAGTTTCTCAGCCTCCTTACTTCCCAAGACACATACCTCCATTCATCAGCCACATAAAGATATCCATATGCTTGATCTTGCCACAACCCACAAATATACACCTACATTTTCAAGAAAATCTCTGTATCCAGCCCTAATCTATCAATTTTTCACCTTTCCCTGTGACTTCCCTTACATAATCCTAGTCTTCATGACTTCCAATCACTTGACCCGTCAGTTCTCCCCCAGTTCATTTCCCCTATCTCTTTTCCCTATCTCAAGCCCTTGATGAACCAATGCAACTCTACACTAGCTTCTTTTCTTAAATACCTAGCCTTCCCATCATCTCACCAATTACACCCTACCAAACATCAGCCATAGATCACACCATTCAGTGCCTCCACTCCTACACACATGCTTCTGGAGGAAGGAAGAGAAAATCACATGATGATTCTGGTTGGGTCCTCTACAAAGTTATGTTACACACCTCAACTTGGCCCTCACTGCTGCTAGCCAATACTTCTATACCTGTCTTATCAACTCACTCTTCCATTCCACCATTGTCTTTACAACACTTTCTTTTTTTAAATAGTATTTTCACCAATTATATGTAAAGACAATCTTTAGCAGTCATTTTTACAAAATTCTGAGTTCCAAATTTTTCTCCTCTTCTTTCTCCTCTCCCCTCAATTAGGTTATATATGTACAATCATATAAAAATATATTTCCACATTACTCATAGTTGTGACAAAAGAAATAAAACTAAAAGGAAAAATATAAAGAAAGTGAAAATAGTATGCTTTGATCTGCATTTAGAATCCATTAGTTCTTTTTCTGAATGTGGACAGAATTTTCCATTGTGACTTCTCTGTAATTATCTTGGTTCATTGTATTGCTGAGAAGAGCTAAGTCATTCATAGTTGATCATGATACAAGGTTGCTGCTACTGTGTACCATGTTCTAGTTCTGCTCAATTCACTATGTATCTGTTCACAGAAGTCTCTCCAGATTTTTTCTGAAATCTGCTAACTCATCATTTTTTACAGAACAACAGTAATCCATTACATTCATATACCACAGTCTGTTCAGCCATTCCCCCAATTGATGGGCATCTCCTCAATTTCTAATTTTTGCCACCATAAAAAGGGCTATTATATTTCTTACCACTTTTCATCCCTCCTCAAATTTCTCATGACTCCCCACCCCACCCCCAACTCTCTCAATTGAAAACCATTCCTCATATTTTGCTGAAAAAAAATTAAGGCTATTTGTCATGAGCTCTTGCCTCTTCTTCATCTCACCTCACCTGAGTATCTTCTCCCATTTCTCCTTCACCCCTGTCTCACATGAAGAGGAAAGCTTATTCCTTATCCAAGTTAAACCTCCCTATCTGTTTGAGCAATTCCATTCCATTCCATCTCCTCCAATAGATTGTCCTTTCTGTCATCCCTATACTTTCACTTATTTTCAATTTCTCCCTGCCTGCTAGTTCATCCTCTACTGGCTCATGCCTATAAATATGTCTGTACCTCAACCATCCTGAAAAAAAATCCTCATTTGATCCTTTCTTTTCCACTATTATCCCATAGCTCTTCTACCCTTTGCAGCTATACTGCTAAAAAGGCCCTCTATCATAGTCACCCCAATCTTCTCTCTTCTCTTTCTCTTAATCACTCTCTCCTCAATGTTCTCTTCTCTCCAGGATCTCAGGATTCTACTCTCTCCAATTTCTCCTCCTTCTTATCTGACTACTTCTTCTAAGTCTCCTTTGCTAGGTCCTTCTCCAGACAACATCTTCCAGTGCAGGTGGTCCTTTAGGGCTGTGTCTAGAGCTCTTTTCTCTTCTCTTCCTTTATGCTACTTCCCTCAGTGATCTCATCAGCAACCATGTATTTACTTATCAACTCTATGCTAATGAATCTCAAATCTACCTATCCTGCCCACAACCTCTCTGCTGATCTTCAGCAGACATCCAAAGGTGGACTGGAATTATACTAGAAAACTTATGCTAAATATGTCAAAAATAGAACTCATTATGTTTCCCTCTAAATCCTTCCTTCCTTCTACCTTCTCTATACTGCAGAGGACAATCGCATCAAACCCTGCTGATTTCACCTATGCTGCATCTCTGGCATATACCTAAATATGTCCCCTTCTTTCCTCTTTCACTGCTCCCCTCCCAGTACCAGCTGAATCTTCATCCTTGCACTTTGGCAATAGCTGCTGACGGGTCTTTCTACCTCTAGTCTCTCTCCACTCTAGTCCACCCTCCTTTTGCCTACCAAAGTAATTTTCTTTAAATTCAAGTCTCATCCCTGTCATTTCCCTACTCAATAAAATTCCCTCTGACCTTCAGAAGCAAATGTTCTATTTGGCCTCCAAAGCCTTTCAGTATCCAGCCCTCCTTCTCATACTTGCGAGTCTTCTATACATAACTATTTGTCATGTACTCTTTGATCCAGTGACAACAGCTCTCTAGCTGTTCCACCACCAAGACTCTCCATTTCTCAGCTCTGTGAATTCTTAATCCTGTCCCTCCTTCAATTCAACAACTGACCCCCTTAGCTTCCTTTAAATCCCAAGTAAAATGCTAATTTTTAAAGGAAACTTTCCCCAACATTTCTTAATTCCAATGGAATCTCCTCTTTAAATTTTTCCTGTTTATTCTGTCTCCAGTTTGCTTTGCATTGTTGTAATATGTCTCTCCTATTAGTATGTAAGCTTCTTGAGATCCTGTCTTTTACCTCTTTTTGTAATATGGGTTGTTTTGGTGTTTTTTTTTTTTTTTTTGGTAATTCCATGTATCTTTTATTTAAACACATAATCCAGAATACAAATCCACAAGTTTCACCAGACTGCCAAAGGGGTCTATGAGACAAAGTTTAAAGACCCCCTGATTTGACCAAACCTCCTAATTTTAAGAATAGTTAACACTTAAGGGGGTTGCAATGTTCTCTTCATACATTATATCATTTAATTTTATATTTACAAGCAACCCAGGGAGGGGGAAAGAAACTTGTCAAAAGTTGATCCTATTGCAAGTTTATAAGGATAGCCCCTACTCAAGGTCTCCTGTCTCCCAGCCCACAGCATTCTACTACATTAAGTTTGCCAGGGCTTTTGAGAAAATGGTGTGTATGAGCATTACTCCAATCTCCCTTCAGAGGTTCCAGATAATTAGATATGGAAGGAGCGCTCAATAAAAGCCAGAAGCTTAAAGTGGCTATCCAAAAAATAACATGTTCTTAAATGAAGTCAAGGCTACAGAATGAAGGTGAACTGGTTGGGCCACATGCAGAAAAACGGGTTCAGTTCAGGTACATTTTCAAAGGGGTATTGACAAACTAAAGCCGCCCCCCTCTCTTTTTTAAGTGACCAGGGCAATGATGGAATTCAAAACATAGCATCTGAAGGTATACTGAAAGAAATGAGGATGTTGACCTAGGTCTAATTCTGTCTTGACACCCACTGGAAAAGCTGATGTACTAGCAGAGGAGTTTTTAAAAGAACTGAAGGATCCCACGTGCAGCTACTAAACATCTCAAGACTATTTAAAAATACCCAGAGGGTCTGCCCTAAATATTCCACGCAGAGATTTCATTCCAAATGACCTAGACCATAGAAGCCCATCATCAGGGCTTTTATTAATTGTTAATTTTGTTAATTGGGTTGTTACATAAAGCATTCTTATAATGTAAACTTATTTGCATGTGGAGGCTGCTACTGATGCTAACTATCCAATAGTTTTATATTTTAGGAAGAGAAGAGGCAGTCTTTAAGAAATACACTGTATGACAAGTGTCTCCCAATTTCTCAAACTGAGGAACCCACTAATTCCCAGATACATTGTAGATTTTTGTTTTTAAAAATCTACTGAAACACTTGGTTTCACACAAATCTAAAGATACTGAAAAAATAATGAGCTTGAGATTATAAAGTACCAAAGGGATAATTGATTTGCCTCTAAAGAAATTTATATTTCTAAATTATTAAGTTTCCAAAAGTGAAATGCGTTCACATTCTCAAATCTGTTCCTTTCATTTTTTCCATTTTCTGGGCTCCTTCCCTGTCTTCTTTCTCCATTATTTTCCCAGGAAAGTATCTCTCTCATCCCCTACACACACCCATGTGTGCACGTGAGCAAGAAAGCAAAACAACCAACAGAAAACACAGACATCTGTGCAAAAATGATCTAGATTTAATTGAGACCTAATCATAAGATCCACGATGAATTTCATAGTAAATCACAGGGGAAGAGTTGGAAGAGATCTTAGAAATCATTTTATAGGAGGAAACTGAGGCTCCAGGGAGAAAAGTGGCTGACTCAAGGTATTGGGGCTTATCACCTATTAGCAGCTGGTCTGGCCAAATCTTCTAGTTCCAAAATAGGAGTCTCTTTCTACTATTACTCCAGAAAAATGTCATGCTTTGTAAGAATAATTTTTATTTATAGCCTTTTAAAAATTTGTCACCAGAATTTCTCTCTTTCCCCTCTCAGAGTACCATTTCAATAATAAATATTATTTTATTTTTTCTACTTATTTAAACTTATGAAGAATTTTGAAAGCCAGAGGAATTTTATATTTGATTTTGGAGGCAACGAACGTAGCAACTGAGATTTATCGGGGGGAGGGAGGGAGGAGAAGAGGGGGGAAACAATTGTTACCCCTGAAACTCAGAAATATCACTTTGATAACTGAATGGAAAAAAATCTAGAGGGGGGAGACTTGAGGTAAGGAGACAACCACAAGGCCATTGTAATGGTCCGGGAGATGAGGATCTGCACCAGTGGTGACAAAGTCAGAAGAAAGAAAGAGGACATTCAAGAGATTATATAAAAGCTAAAAATAAATAAATAAAATATAGAACTTGACAGGACTACAGAGCATGACAGAAAGTGAAGAGTCAAGGATGGCATGTGGATTCCACAAATGGAATAATGGTAAAGTCTTTGATAATAATAAGGAAGTTATGAGAGTATGAGAGTGGGGGGGGGGGAAGGGAAGGGAGATATGAGTTCAGTTTTAGACATTTTGATTTAAGGTGTCTATGAGCTGGATATCCATTTTAAAATGTCTAGCCAACAAGTGGAGATAAAGTTAGGAGATGAGGGCTGGACAAGTACATCTGAGAATCACCTGCATAGAGTTTCATAAACCATGTGAACTAATGAAAGCAAATGAAATAGTATAAAGTGAGAAGAGAAAAAGAACCAGGTCAGAACTTTGTCACATAGGTACATCTATGGAAGAACTATAAAAATGATAAAGAAAAAGTAGTTAAATACAACAGTTAGAAAGGGAGAATGCTAGTATTTGCATGCAGGAAAGGTTCTGTATGAATGCTTGAGCTACATCTTGAAGGAAGAGGAGGAGTCTTTGAGGCAAATGAGATGAGGGATTACACTCCAGGCATAAGAGATAACCTGCGAAGGCACAGGGATGGAAGGTAATGTCATATGTGCCAATCAGAGAATAGGGGGCAGTGAAAATCTACTTAGAAGTTACTTAGTCTTTTTAGCCATCACTGTTCTGAGACTTAAAATAAAGTTGAGAATTATGAATGAAATAGTAGGTGAAATCAGTTGGCCATCAGGGACTGATCCTCCTTGACTTAATTTTTTTATCTTCTTGTAGACTTTCCAAAAGGCCTTTTTAATATTCACTTACAGAACCTCAAATAACTTAAATTTGAGTCTCAATGTGAAGTTGATAACCTCTCTCCCATCCATCATCCCTTTCTTTTGGGCACCTAATTTTCAAGGATTTATGTTGTTGAAAAGTGTCATTCTTTCTTTCAATATATACTGCAATCCCTTTTTACCCAAATAAATGATTTCCGAGGGGCAGCTAGATGGAAGAGCAGATAGAGCACTGGCCCTGAAATTAGGAGAATCTGAGTGCAAATCTGGCCTCAGACATTTAATGCTTCCTACCAGTGTGACCCTAGGCAAGTCACTTAACCTCAATTGCCTCAGCAAAAATAAATAAATAAATAAATGGATGAATGAATGAATGAATGACTTCTGAAAGCAGTTATAGCCAAAAACCACCATTATGTGGTATACAATCCTTTGATGGTTAATCTCACCAAATTTATCTGGGTCATTATTAAGGTATGTGATTATTTAAAGCCTCAGGAGTTGGTAATATGCCCCCACCCAAGTTTATGATCCATTGGCATAATCTTTGAGTTGTCATTTCAGATTCTTCATGATCTCATTGGCAAAGATTTTTCTGAACAAAGATCTAGGAGTAATCTGCCACTTCCTTTATTTTACAGATGAGGAACTGAGGCAAACATGACTTGCCCAGGGTCACAGTTAGTACAGTTTTAGGTCCACATTCTATCCACTGGGCCAATCTGCCACCCTTTGTGTACTCTGAATTAACCGTACATCATCGTGAGGCATGAGAAGACACTTCTTTGAAAAGATGAGAAACTCATTTAACTCCTTACTACACCCTAGTGAAAAGGAGCGTGCTGAAGTCGAGTCAGGGGACCTGGTTTTAACTTCCAGTTGTGTGCTCCCAGACAGGTTTGCTTTTTCACACGCTCTTGTGCATCTAGGAAGGGGGCTGTCTGTTCAGGGCCCGGGGGCTACTAGAGCTGAGGGTCTTCCTTTCATCACCTTCATGGTGCAAAGATATCAATGGATGTCTCTCCAGTTGTCTGCCAGTTATTCCTCCCTCTCACCGTGGGAACTGACCCATCTTTTTTCCAGGTCATATATCTCTTTGACGACCTACATCCTTTATTTTTTCTTGTGTAATTCTTCATTTAGAATGTATGGCAGCTGGCTCATGCCCACCATGTCACTTCTTTACTGCCCTTGGTGTGATCCTCAACTTCACTTCTTCAATGAAGTATGACTTACAGCCAAAGGGCACTGAAAGGGTACAGAAATTTAAAAGATGAGTTTTTGTTCTAGCAAAAAGCTCGACATAATTTTTAAGAACATGCAATTCCCCCAAAGCAATGCAGCCTTCTGTTAAAAGTACTATATAAATACAAGCTAATCTTATCACAATCAGCGATGATACAAAGCAAATTTGCTAAGTCTTGACATAAAGCAGCTATGTCTTGCTTGCAAATTTCACATTAAAACTGAGATACACTGAACATCTACCTTTTCTATGGATCTGCAGCCAAGCCAGATGCCTTTAAAGCAAAGCATCCCAAACCTTAATTAGCAAAAAGAGCCTGTCAGAGAGGTACAGGGACATAAGCAAATTAGGAGAGCAGAGAATACCTTACCTATCAAATCTTTGGAGAAGAGAGGAATTTATGACCAAAGAACTAGACAACATTGTAAAAGGCAAAATGGACAACTTTGATTACATCAAATTAAAAATGGAATATCATACATCAAATTAAAAATGGAATATCATAGTTCTATTAAAAAATTATTAACAAGCTGAATTTAGAAAGGCCTAGAAAGATTTACACGAATTGATACTGAACAAAACAAGCAGAACAAGGAATACATTGTACTAGTAACAAAATTTGTGCAATGATCAACTATGAAAGACTTAGTTCTTCTCAGCAGGTCAGTGATTCGAGGCAATCCCAAAAAACTTTAGATTGAAAAATGGCATCTGCATCCAGAGACAGAAACTATGGACATTCAATGTAAATCAACACATGCTATGTTTACTTTTTTTCTTTTTTCTGCTGTTATTTTTTCTCGTGGTTTTTCCCTTTTGTTCTGATTTTTCTCTCCCAATATGATTCATAAAGAAATGTGTATTTTTTAAAAATTAATGTACATGTATAACCAGAAAAAATAATTAAAAAGGGGGAGGGAATATTTGCTAAATGATTAAGTAAATTATCCTACTGATATATTATAAAAACTTCTCATTTATTTCCAATCAATGAAACTTTAAAATTTGGGGCATACTCTGAAGAAAAATTATCTCATTTTATTTCTTATCTGTATAGGCAAAATGAACTTTATAGTCTACGTCTTTCGATATTGAAAAGGAGTTAGGGAAAGGTTTACTGGAAAGCCAAATAAAAACATGAGGGAATGAGCAGAGGTGAGAGAATCAATGGAAAGGCAGAACTGCCAGGACTAATCAGAGAATACAACGTTTTGTGACAGACCATCTAAAATAGCTTTGTTAGAACTGTCAGGTCACAAACTATCATGTCAGAATGGACATGGTAGACTTCTTCCTCAGGGCAGTAAAGTACAATTCTTTTTTGGGAAGAGGGAGGAGGCAATTAAGGTTGTACAAGGTCACACAGCTAGGAAGTATAAAGTATCTGAGGATGGATTTGAACTCAGATCCTTCTGACTCCATGACCAGCCTTTTAAATCAGGGCTTTAAATCACTATGTCATCTAGCTGCCTCAGTATAGTTCTTTTTAAGGAGACTATGAATACAAGATTTCACAGTGAAATCACAAATTAAAACATATGGGTCTTAGTGGCAAATAGTCACAATGAAAATGGTAGAACTAACTCAGAAAATCAACCAAGCATATAATTTACTTTTTTTCTAATCATAAAACTTATTTCATTTATATCAATTTAATAAACATGTTCTTAACAATTATGTTTGGATTGTTCATGAAAATTTCACAAGACATCAAGCAAAGCTAATTCTCATCTCAAACTATTTCTCTCAAGCATATGCATGTTAGGTAAGTAACAAAAAAATAATAATAATAAATCACAAAAGCCAAAAACTTTTAAGAGCTAAATATATAGTTATTTTATTATATTGCTGTGTTTAATATACAATAACTTTATGATATCAAGTAATTCATTTTTATTGAATCTTTATATTTGTTCTTAGATTGTCCAAACCATTTAAAGAACGAGTGTTACAAAAATAATAAAAAGAAACAGCATGTCACTCTATTGCTCGGCCTGCTTAGCTAACATGGCTGCCTGTGCCAGATCATTTTTATCCATGACTGAGTCTCCTGTACCTGGAGTGAGTAGCAGTGGCAGCAGATGGACAGGAGTTCAGCCATATGGACAGGAGCAATGCCCATACTTTTGGGAATGTTTCCTCTGGAGAAATGAAAATTTAGGAAGGATATAATCAGTGTGTGTAAATATTCAAAAGGCTACCATATAGAAAAGGGACGTACAAAGGACAAAGCTAGGAAAAAAATCTTTACAGCCAGTAGACCTGTGTCAAATTTATAACAATACAAATCATTCCCCCAATGATAAATGATCAAAGGATATGGACAATTCTCAGATGATAAAATTAAAGCTATTTATAGTCATATAAAAAAATGCTCTAAATCACTATTGATTAGAAAAATGTAAATTAAAACAACTCTGTGTGTCAAACCTCTCAGATTGGCTAAGATGACAGGAAAAAGATAATGATAAATGTTGGAGGAGATGTGGGAAAACTGGGACACAAATGTATTGTTGGTGCAGTTATGAAATGATCCAACCATTCTGGAGAGCAATCTGGAACTATGCCCAAAGGACTATCAAACTGTGCATCCCCTTTGATCCAGAAGGGTCATTACTGCATCTGAATCCCAAGGAAATCATAAAGGAGATAAAAGGACCCATATGTGCAAAAATGTTTGTAGCAGCTCTTTTTATGGGAGCAAAAAATTGAAAAATGACCAGATGCGCATCAATTGGGAAAAGGCTGGACAAGTTGTGGTATATGAAGGTAATAGAATATTAATATTCTACAAAAATGGTGAACAAGCTGATTTTAGAAAGGCTTGGAAAGATGTACATGAACTGATATTGAATGAAACAAGCAGAATCAGGAATACATTGTACATAATAACAGCAAGAATGTGCAATGATATACACTTCAACAACAATACTGTATGAGGATGTATTCTGATGGAAATGGATATTTTCAACAAAGAGAAGATCTAATTCAGTTCCAATTGATCAATGATAGACAGAATCAGCTACACCCCGAGAAGGAACACTGGGAAATGAATAACTACTTGCATTTTTGTTCTTCTTCCCAGGTTATTTTTACCTTCTGAATCCTATTTTTCTTGTGCAACAGGAAAACTATATGGATCTGCATACATGTGTTGTATCTAAGATATACTTTAACATGTTTTTAAAAATAAAATAAAAAAGAATGTGCAATGATAAACTATAAAAGACTTGGTTCTTCTCAGTGGTTCAGTAATCCAAAGCAATCCCAGTAGACTTGACAGAAAATGCCATCTGCATCCAGAAAAAGAACTAAAGAGGTGGAATGTAAATCAACACATGCTATGGACACTTCTTTTTTCTGTTGAGTTATCCTTTCTTCTGATTTTTCTCTCCCAGCATGATTCATAAAGTATTGTGTATTAAGAATAAATAAATTTACTAGAAAAAAAGACCAATAGCCATTCCCCAATAGATCAAGGTCAAAGCATGTGAAGAAATAATTCTCAAAAGAAGAACTGCAAAGTATTCACAACATGAAAAAATGCTCCAAGACCACTAATAATAAAAGAGATGAAAATCAAAACAATAGTGAGATTCCGCCACATACCCTGCAAATTGGCAAAAATTACCTCCCCAAAATGACACAACAGTCAATGTCAGATGAGTTATGGGAAAACAGTCATATTACTTATAGTTGGTGGATTTGTGAAATAGTACAACCACTTTGGAAAGCAATTTAGAATTATACAATAAAGTGACTGGGCTTATACCCCCAAAGAAGTCATGTTAAGAAAAGTTACTATGTATACCAAAATAATTATACCAGCACTTTTGTGATAGCTAAGAATTGTAAACAAAATAGATGCCCTTCAATTGGAAATAGCTAAACAAAATACATGAATATAACACAATATTACTATGCTATAGTTAATGAGATACATGATATACAGAGAGAACAATCAACATGAACTGATATAGAGTGAACTTGGTAGAATCAAGAAAACGGTATACACAATAACAACAATATAAATGGAAAGAAAAATGGCAAACCAAAAAAAATCAAAAGTGAATGTGACAAAATTATAAACATCAAGCATATCTTGAACACAGAGCTATGAGAAGATATCCCCAACTCACCTTCAAGCCATTAATTTAAGAAGATAAGAGTATTAATGTACTATATATGTGCTCAGACTTTTTCAATGTATTGATCAGTTGTACTGATTTTTTTTTCTTCTTTTAAAAAATGAAAGAATAAAAGAAAGAGGGGGGGAAGAGGGAGGGGAAGAGGGAGGGGAAGAGGGAGGGGAAGAGGAGGGGAAGAGGAGGGGAAGAGGGAGGGGAAGAGGGAGGGGAAGAGGGAGGGGAAGAGGGAGGGGAAGAGGGGGGGAAGAGGAGGGGAAGAGGGAGGGGAAGAGGGAGGAAGAGGGAGGGGAAGAGGGGGGGGAAGAGGGGGGGGAAAGGGGAGAAGAGGGAGGGGAAGAGGGAGGGGAAGAGGAGGGGAAGAAGGAGGGGAAGAGGGGGGGAAGAGGAGGGGAAGAGGGGGGGAAGAGGAGGGGAAGAGGGGGGGGGAAGAGGGGGGGAAGAGGAGGGGAAGAGGGGGGGAGAGGGGGGGAAGAGGGAGGGGAAGAGGGAGGGGAAGAGGGAGGGGAAGAGGGGGGGGAAGAAAGGAAGGAAGAAAAGAAGTGTTGGAATACACAGGAGAGCTGTTGGAATACATGGGAGCTACCTGATAGTGGCTGCTGGAGTTCCAACCCAGAATGGATCTCCTCTTGTCAGAGAATGATACAAGGAAACTGAGAGGCCGTTGCGTTGTCTAACCCCTCTCCTCTTCCCTCTGCCTCCAATTTATCTCATTCTCAATCCAAAACACCTGTGTCACCAAAGACTGCCCTGCAACTCCTTCAGATGCTATGATCCACAGCTGTGGAGGCTGTCGGAGAATTAACTCGTCCCTTAACAAAGAAGGAAAGAAGAAAGAAGGAAGAATGGAGGGAAGGAAGGAAGGAAATGTTCCTTTCTTCCCCATCTTTGTTTAATGATTTGGAAATCATGTTATTCCCAAAACATCTTATTAATTTTACACATCAAATATTTTTAAAGTTATCTCCAAATAAAAATAAATAAATGAATAATAAGAAAATGTTTCTTGATATAGAGAATGGCTCTCTGGGAGGGGAAGGGAAGATGGAGATAACTATGATATGTAAAAAACAGAAGATATCAGTAAAAACTTATTTTAAAAAATCTCATAGAGATCAGGTTAAAAACCTTTGAAGATTATTTTTCAGGTCCCTTCCACCCCTGGGGTCTATTATTTTTAAAAACACAGAGATACTTAACCAATCACTTATGAAAGCTTCTATTGGACAAAGTTCTTGGTAAAAAAACATGTCTTATGTCAGACAATGTAATGAAGGGAATAGTTTCAAAGACTTGTATAAACTGATGATGAGTAAAGCAAATAGAATCAAAAGAACATTTTCTACAATGACAACATTATAAAAACTAAAAGCTTGGAAAGACATAGGAACTCTGATCACTGCAGTGACCAGCTAGGATTACAAAGGACCAATGATGAAGCCTATGTTCACCTCCTGAAATAGAGATGATGGCATCAAGATTGTAGAATAAGAGTTTATTTTCTTAAATTTCTTACAAAGATTTTGTTTTTCTTTTTCCAATAAGGGCCAACAGGAGGAAAGAAAGAAAATCAATTTTTGCTCATTTAAAATTTATTTAGCCTAACCATTAGTTACACCATTATTAAAGTACTGATAAATATCAGCACTCAGAACAATATGCACACTTAATAAGGCCCACAGCTTCCTCCTAAGTCGTTTACACCTGATTAATAACAGCCTTTAACTGAGACTCATTTGCTTTAATCACCATTCTTCACATAACTACCAATCTTTGTGTCTAAATCACCACTAGAAGACCTGGGCTCAGATTTTGGCTCCACCACTTCCTAGGCTACTTTAGGTTAATCACTTCTTTTTTCTGAGCCTCCACTTCCTCATTTTCAAAATGAGAGCAGTAACAGTCATATCATCTACTTCATGAGGCTGTCAAGAGAACCACTGGGATAACCAACTCTTACCAATTGTCAAGCATTGTAATAACTATTAGATTAGAAGTTCCTCTCCTTTAAGATAGGAAATGTCTGATCTTGATAGCTGTATCTCTACTAAATCTTTTCATCTTTCCTAAAAAGTTCATGATTCTCCCTCTCTACAAGCCTCTAATGCTTCCTGCCACCAGCTCTTCTTTCAGCTGTCATATGAGATGCAAACTCCACAGGACAAATGATCCATTCCAACCATCTTCAGCAAATTGTCCCTCTATCTCCATTTTCTCATCTGTTTTCAGTCTCTCCTTAGATATAAGTAGACATTTCCCCTTATCTCTATAGCCTTCAGAAAAATTATCATTTGATCCATCCATTCCCAAGACTACTGTCCCATAACTGCACCTCCTTTTTATGGCTTAACTACATCTACAACAGATGTTCCTTTCCTCTCATTCTCTTAACTCCTTGTAATCTGATTTCCAATCTATCATTTAACTAAAGCTGTTGTTACACTAATGATTTCTTAATTGCGCAATCTTCATCTTTCTTGAGCTTTCTGTAGCCTCTTACATTGTCAATCATCCTCTTTTTCTAAGTTTTTATGATGCTGCTCTCTTCTGATTTTCCACCCATATATTTGACTTCATGTGAGTCTCAAGTCATTACTACTCACCATGAATGGGTACTCTGTGCCCTCTTCCTTCTCCCTCCATAGTATTTCATTTAATGATTTCATCAGCTCCCATGGGCTTATCATTTCTATGTTTATAATTCTCAAATCTACTTATCCATCCCAACAACAACAGGTCCCAACCCAAATCTCACTTGGTAAGTGTTGGGGTTTTGATGGCTCAGAGTAAGTGTAAACAGCACTTGTTTCTATTTTGGCCAGAAACCCTAAGAGTCTTCCCCTCCCAGATTAATTTTCTTTCTTTTTTTTAACTAGGTAAAAGAGGCCTCATTTCTTACCTAGCCTTAATCACTATATTACTTCAGTCAGACTGAGACCTGTTAAAGGCCTTAGCTTAAAAAGGCCAAGGTCTCCCACTACATTAGGGTCCAGTTGTCCAGATCTATATCTAGCCTTTGAGCCAGATGGCTCCAGAGTGAAAAAGTAAGACTGGTGGGTGTATACAACCCTACCTCCTTTAAATCCAAATCACTTGCAAGTCAAAACATCCTCCTGATATCATTGGTCCTCTTTGAGAAAAAATGCCATTTTTTTAACATTCTTTTTAAATTTTTAAAAAATTTTCAATATTTACTTTTATAAAATTTTAATTTCCTTTTTTTTCTTTCCCTTTTCCCCCCTTCCCCCCTTTTGAAAGTAATTTGATAGAAGTTATACATGTACAATCATATTAAACATATTTTCACATTAATCATATTGGGAAAAAATCATTAAACAAAAGGGAAAAACACAAGAAAGAAAAAAACAAAAAAAATTAAAATAGCATGTTTCAATCTGCATTCAGACCTTTCTTTGGAGATGGAAAGCATTTTCCATCACAAGTCTTTTGGAATTGTCTTAGCTCACTGCATTTCTAAAAGCTAAGTCTATCAAAGTTGATCATCACACAATGTTGCTTGTTCTCTTGGTTCTGCTCACTTTATTCAACATCAGTTCATGTAAGTCTTTCCAGGTTTTTCTGAAATCTGCCTGCTCATCATTTCTTATAGAACAATAGCATTTCATTATATTCATCTACTACAATTTATTCAGCCATTCCCCAATTGATGAGCATCCACTCTTTGCCACCACAAAGAGAACTGCTATAAAAATTTTTGTATATGTGGATCCTTTTCCCTTTTTCATGCTCTCTTTGGGATACAGACTTAGTAGTGGCACTGCTGGATCAATATGCTGTTCTCCAGAATGGTTGGATCATTTCACACCTCCACCAGCAATGCATTAGTGTTCTAATTTTCCCACATCCTCTCCAACATTTATCATCTTTTTCTGTCACATTAGCCAATCTGAGAGTATATAGTGATACTGCAGAGTTGTTTTAATGTGCATATCTAATTAATAGGGACCTGGAGCAGTTTTATATTTGACTACCGATAACTTTAATTTCTTTATCTAAAAACTGCCCCATATCAACAGGGATATAACTAAAATCCCATCTTTTATAGGAAGCCTTTTCCCAGATAATCCCCTCTTAATTCTATGTACTTTCCCTCTGCTGATTATCTCCAATTTATCCTGAATTTAGCATTTGTATCTAGTTCTTTGAGTGTTGTTTCCCCATTCGAAGGTTACCTCCTCAAGGTCAGGGGTTGTCTTTAGTCGTTCTTTGTATCTCTAGCACATAACATAGTGTTTAACACAAAGTTCTTTGTCCTTTTTTTCTTGAAGAGGATCAGTGATAAAGTATACATCATAACTACTGGAGATGGCCCTAGATGCAGTGGAGACTTGGTCTATTTAAGCTAAGGTCTTTTACAGGTCTCATTTTGACTGGGATAACATAGTCAATGATTAAGGCTATTATTTTGTTTTTTGTTCTTGAACCACACCATGATATAGGGAGGTGATGCCATGATATGGAAATGAATTGGATTTAAGTGAGAAAGAGCTGTATAAAGTCACCAGCCTTACTTTCTCCTTCAGAACCACTCTAGCACATAATAGGCACTTAAGGTTTATTAAGTGTCTACTCTCTCCACTTGCTGATCTTATAAACTCCCCTGGTTTCAATTAATCAAGCCTACCGAGACTGATGATCTATATATTCATGCATCAGGCTCTTTTAAGCCAAAGTTTCACACCACCAAGAGCCTACTGACACTTCAAAATAGAAGGTTTCAACATGATCAAAGGTAATTATCCCCCCAAAAAAGTTTTTCTATTACCCTCTATAACCTCTATATAAGTCTATAACCTGAGAATGATTTTCCTGATTCATCAACTTGAGAATAGTAATTCCAAATCCACTAAGTTATATTTATCCCCTACTTTCCACTCACATGTTTGCTAATTGGTCTCTCTACCTCAAAATTCTGTCCCTTCCCCAATCCATCCTCCATACTTCTGTCAAAGCACTATTCCTAAAACACAGTTTAATCATGTCCCTGGCTCAGTACCAGGGGCTTCCTACTGAGTCCTTCAAATCCAATAAGAGTTTTTCTGTTGGGCATTTGAAAACCTTCAAGCCCCATTTCCTGTACAAACTGGCCTTTGTCCTGCTCCACATACACATTGCCTTGACTACTTCATGCTTGGAATGCACTCCCTGCTCATCTCCTAGCCCATGCTAGATTCCCTTGAGACTCAGTGCAACTACTCATCAGAGAAATGCAAATTAAGACAACTCTGAGACACCACTATACACCTCTCAGATTGCCTAAGGTGACAGGAAAAGACAAGGACGAATGTTGGAGGGGATAGGGGAAAACTGGGACACATACATTGTTGGTGGAACTGTGAAAGGATGCAGCCATTCTGGAGAGCAATTTGGAACTGTGCTCAAAAAGTTATTGAGCTGTGCATACCCTTTGACCCAGCAATGTTTCTAATGTCTCTATATCCCAAAGAGATCTTAAAGGAAGGAAAGGGATCCACATGTGCAAAAATGTTTGTGGCAGCTCTTTTTGTAGTGGCAAAGAACTGGAAACTGAATGTATGCCCATCAATTGGAGAATGGCTGATGGTACATGAATGTTATGGAATATTACTATTCTGTAAGAAACGATCAGGAGGATGATTTTAGAGAAGCCTGGAGAGACTGATGTTGAGTAAAGTGAGCAGAACCAGGAGAACATTGTACATGACAATATCAATATTATACAACGATCAATTCTGATGAACTGACTCTTTACAACATTAAGATGACTGATGCCAGTTCCAATGATTTTATGATCAAGAAAGCCATCTACATCCAGAGAGAGCACTGTACAGTTCTCACTCATTTTGTTGTTGTTTGCTTGCATTTTGTTCTTGTTTCATCTACTTTCTTTTTTTAATCTGATTTTTCTTGTATAGCAAGAGAATTGTATAAATATTTATACATATTGGATTTAACATATATCTTAACATGTTTAATATATATTGAATTGCTTGCCATCTAGCAGAGGGGCTGGGGGGAAGGAGGAGAAAATCTGAAACACAAGGCTATGCAAGGGTCAATGTTGTCAAATTATCCATGCATATGTTTTGAAAATAAAAAGCTTAAAAAATAAAAAAAGGGTTAATGTTGAAAATTATGCATATGTTTTGAAAATAAAAAGCTTTAATAATAATAAGGTAAACCATATCTAGCAGTGTTTTAGATATTTAATCTAATATCTTGCCATTAGTATTATCTTTAATGTAATTATTCATTGTTATTATGATTTGTTTTTTTGACCCATTCATTGTTCAGGGTATTTTAGCGTCTCTGTTTTGGTTTCTGTCTTTTACGTATGCCCCCTTGATTGACTGCCGCTTTAGTTGCATTTTGACCTAAAAATGTGCTAGCTTGAGAATAATATTTATTTTTACAAATGTACCACATGATGTTGAGAAATATGTATATTCTGTAATTTTCTCCTTCAGAAGATGGTGGAATTGTTTTCTTATCTATTTGACTATTCTTTCCTTTTACTGGATTGTTTAATCCATTCACATTTAATGTTATGAGAATTAGGTTTGTGATTTCCATCATTGGTATCTTAGTATTTCTTAGATTTCTAAAATCATTTTTTTTGGTCAATATTTTATCCCTGTGATTAGTTTTATTTAAAGTATTTTGATGTTGTGGAAATATGTATAGAAGAATTGTACATGTTTAACATATATTGAATTACTTGCTGTATAGGTTAGAGAGTAGGTGAAAGGGAGGGAAAGAAATTTGGAACATAAGATTTTGCAAAGGTAAAAGCTGAAAATTATCTATGCATGTGTTTTGAAAATAAAAAATCTTTAATAAAAATTAAAAGTATTTTGATGCTTAAAAAAAAAAAATTACTCCCTGAGGCAAGCAGGGAAGGGCATTGACAGAGAGAAGCTCAACTTTACAGTTAGTTCCACCCCTGTGGAGGTCTGGGTAAAACCAGTTTACTGTATCCAATCAGAAAGCCAAGTTATGTCAAACCCCTTAGATTAAATTTCCTCTGTAAATCTGTCCATGGCTTATGCCATCTTTGCTGAATTTCTTTTGGGTTAGCCCACCATAGTGTTCTGCCTCAGGGTATCTTTTTCCTCAATCCTCCCCCATACCTCATGGTTTCTTTCTCCTTTTTATAGCTAACTAATTCTTTTAGGGTGCTAAACTCCTCGATGGATACAGCCTGCCAGTCAATGGTGTCCTCCCACCTCATGGAAAGTTTATCTTCCTCCTGGTTAATTGGGAACTTGTCTTTTCCATCACTAACTGTTAAAGCCCCTTTCCTTGCTAACTATATGCTCTCCCAAATCCATTTCATATTTCCCACTCCTGGTGTCTGTTTTGCCTCTTCAATTTGTCTGTAACCTCTTCTCATAAATAAAAATACCTTTTGGTAAGGAGAACGGCCCTTGTGAATTCTTCACATGTGAATTGCTACTGAACCACCCCATCATTTGATGCTTACATCAATCTCATCACTTACGAGGCATGTTTTGAAAATGCGATTTGTTCCCTCTGCTAGAGTAGCCTCTCACCAATGTCTTCCCCCCTTTCCTAGCAGTGGTTTGACTTTGCCAGTCTGGGCTCTATGGAAACTGGGGCATCAACAGAGCAGCAGCCTAAGGCCACTGACACCACCCCAACTGACTGCAGTGTCTAAGTTCTTAACCACTGAACACATATATAAAACTGCGCAATCATAGGAAGTTTTTGAATATTGTGTCCCAACTCTATTTTTCCCCATTAGCCCTGTGGTTTTTATTGTTCCTTGTTACATAACATGATGCTTTGGGGAAATATTTAAACTGAGTTAAAGTAGAATTGACTGTACTTGTATGCAGGAAAGGCAAGTTGGTATAGCGAATAGAGAACTGGCAGTGAAGCCAGAAGACCTGACTCTATCTGATTTCTGGCACAACCTGGCTGTGTAATCCTGGGCAATCTCTCAGGGCTCACTGTAGACAACATCCAAAAACTACAAGTTGCAGCAAGAGTTGCTACCTAAATTGACAAAGGGAGTTTCCTCATCTGAGAATTCCCTTCCTTATTTCAATAAAATCATGATTGTAGTCTCTATTCTTACCTTATGAAACTACATATCAGATATGTCTCCCCAACTCCCCAAAGAATATAATCTCCTTGAGGGAAGGGACTATTTCATCTGTGTCCTTGTATACCAAGTCTATATAACAGTGCCTAGCACACAATAGGCATTCAACAAATGCTTACTAATTGATTGATACTGGCTACTGTGCAAATAATTGATAATAACTATGGGACAGAGACTTGATTTTTATATGTGACCACAACAAATCTAAAAAAATGAAATTTTAAAAAGCCAAACTTTTTTTTAAAAATGCCTTGTAAATACAAGCAGCAAAACTGAATTATCTCACTACTTTAGGCAGCTCAAATAGCTAAAAGCACCATTATAGCACCATAAAAATGAAAACATCATTGTATATTAAATGTTTAACTGCATGAAATACAGACAAGACTGGGTCTCTTGGAACATATTTTTGTGAGGGACTTAAGCATCCTAAGCTCATTCTCTAGAATTCAAGGCATCTAATGATATTTTTTTAATCACAACCTCTTTTTCATTTTTCTTCTCCCTTCCCCTTTCTCTGTTTTTTTATACTAAAGAAAAGCACAACGCCTGCTTTGAGGGAAAAGATTCAGGCCTGTTGGTGAGCGGAATTAAAGTTAGAAAATCTAACAGTGACAAGTGAGCAAAATCACCTGACAATATTAAAACAAAAATAGCCAAGAAAAACACTCCTTCTCTTCCTTTCTCCTTCCTCTCCAAAGATCTAGTTGCCCACAACAGAGACTATACCTGGGACTGCAAACATCCAAACAGCCCTCACTATCTTTCCCCACAAAGCTCGCTCCTTCTCTTTCCAACTTCCTTATTACTCTGGAGATCTCCACCATTCTCCCAGTCACTCCAGCTCCCAACCTAGTTGCCAGCCAGAGCCCTCCCTCACACTAAAACTCACAGTCCCTCTATCATCATGGCTCCAACAGATCTCCTTTTCTCAACTTCTCCCTGCCCTGGTGGCTGCCAGAGTCCTACAGAGCCTTGTCAGCTTTAGCCCAGATTACTGCAGTGCCCTTGTGATTGGCGTTCCTGTCTCATGACTCTGCCCCTTCCAGGGTCATTTCTGATCTTGTCACCTCCTTCCCCTAACTCAATAAATTGCAGTAGCTCGCTATTTCTGCTTCCACTATCAAATACAAAATTATCTGTTAAGCACTCGGAGACCTTCACAGTCTGGCTCCTTCTACCTTTGTAGTTCCTTCCACCTTCTCTCCCCCCTACGCTCAATGACTGAACTCCACAGCCTGGACTGCTCTCCCTCATCCCCTCCTCCAGACCTCCTACAGCTCAAACCCACATTCTCCAAGAAAGCCTTTTCTGTCCTTCAATCCCCCCCTCCAACGATGGTGCCCTCTTTCTGAGATTATCTCCTATTTACTCTATGAATCTTAATAGGCCTGATATGCTCTATGAACAAAGTTGTTTGCAAGTTGTCTCCCTCATTAGATTGTGAGCTCTGTGTTTCTGCCTTTCTTTGTGTCCACGGCACTTAACACAAGGTTTGCTATATACCAAGTACTTTTTTAAATGCTTGTGGACTAACGGATTGAACTTCCTGCCCCTGGGCACCCTGGTGACTGCCTATTCCAGAACACCAGCCTCTCTTTATTTCACTTCCTCCTCTCAAGGCAGTCCTGCACAGAGGGCTACCACACACAGCTAACCTGTCCTGGGCCTGCCCCTCGGGCTGGAGCTGTGAACCAAGCCATTCCCTCATGCTCCCAGATGAATTATGTCAACCTACTTCCCATATGTCTAAGCCTGCTCACTGTCAACAAACTGATCCTCAATCTGTGTGAGGGCAAGGACCATCTCTGCTTCTGTATTTGTATCCTGAGCTAAGCATTTAATCACTGCTTCTTCATGATGCACTGATCTCACTTGTTCTTAATTATATGCTACTTTTCATTTTACAGAGCGCTTGAATGACTTCAGTCTACAATCCAACAAGCTAAGAGAAAAAAGGCAAGGAGAACTAGGTGCTACTGACAAAGGAGGTGTTTTCAACAGAGGCTCAGAAGTGAATGACAATGAGTTGAGTACATGACACGTCATGTACATGACGTGTGTGGTACACAGCCCTCCTCCCACTCTACCCCACAGATGTCTGAGAATTCCAGCACAGGGCAGAGAGAATTTTGACAAAAGAAGGCCAAATAATTTGACTACATTGGCCTAGCACTCAGTTAAGCCCCTTTCAAACTAAACATTAGAAACACTTAATGTCAGCTACAAATTTCTATGGAAAAATTTATTTTGCTTTATATCTTAATTTCAGGGAATACCCATATTGTCTACCTTCTCCCAACATCATAGGCACTAATGTTAATATCAGATTAAATGCTTTTTCATTAGACACTCCCACACAATGCTCAGTTAAATCTGATCCCAATAAGTAAAGCTCTCCTTTCTCCCAGCAACCTAAAAAAAATTAAAAACATAGAAAAAATCCTGCATTTGCTCTGAAACTGATTTCTGCACTAGAAGTTAATATGGAAGAGTAGAAAAAGAACTTATCCAAGGCCATTGGCCAAATAAATAGTATTTAGGACTGTGGAGGGTATGGGGGTCATCCTTCAATCTTTTAATATTATAATCATGGCTTAGCTAAATTCTGCCAGCATCCCTGAAGACCCATTATTTCACTGATGAATTCCTCCTAGAACTTCAATTTAGGGGAAAGGTTTAGAGTCCAGGGGTCCTCAAACTACGGCCCAGATGTGGCAGCTGAGGACATTTATCCCCCTCACCTAGGGCTATGAAGTTTCTTTATTTAAAGGCCCACAAAACAAAGATTTTGTTTTTATTATAGTCTGGCCCTCCAACAATCTGAGGGACAGTGAACTGGCCCTCTATTTAAAAAGTTTGAGGACCCCTGGAGGCCAATCATGTTTCATGTTTCCCCTTCCCTCCCTTCTTTTCAGCTCCCTTTTATGTGATATCTGCCTCTGTTAGAATTAAAGCTCTTTGAGGTATCTCATATTAGTATCTGACTAGCATCTAGTACAGAGCCTGACAAAACAAAGACATTTAATTAATGTCTGCTGATCTGACTTGATTTGAACTGGTATTTATTAATAAGTCCTTTTATCAATAAGCAATCAAAGGACCTTGGACGAATGGCTATAAATTGATATCAACAACCATAATGAAAGAATTCTCCAAATCACAAACAATAACATTTACACAAACCAGAACAATCTTAAGGTTTCCCACATACTTAGAAAATTGGCAATGATGACAAAGATCATTATCAGAAGGGTTGTGGAAAGAAAAACCAATTAAAACCTTGGGAAGAGAGTCAGGAATTGGTACAACCATCCTGGCAGGAACTATGAAAGCAAAGTGACTAAAATGCCCATATTCTCTGACCCAGAGATTCATATTATAAATATATATGTATGTGTATATATATATATGTGTATATGTATATATATGTATGTATATGTACACCAAAAAGGCCCTTAACAAAAGAGAAGAGCTCTATATACAGCTTAATCTTTCTAGAAGCATTTTTTGTGGGAGCAAAGAACTGGAATCAAAATGGAAACTAGGAAATGGCTAAACACTTGTATACATGACTGTAAGGGAATATTACTATATTATATAAAAAATTAAATGATGCCAAAGAATTATATGAACGAATGCAAAGTGAAGTAAGCAGAACCAGGAAAACAATATGCACACTCCCTGCAACATCAGCCACCAAAAGAACAATCACCAAAAAAAAAAAATTTCCCAAAATCGAAATGTTGCAAAAATATAAAGAACAATCTTAGGCCTAAAAAAAGAGCCATAAGAAGATATGCTTCCACCTATTTCTTTGAAGTGGTGGGGTCCATGAGTGTGAAACATTTTGTATAATGTCAGGTTTTTTCCCAAAACTTTTTCTTCCTCATTTAAAAAATATACTTTGCTGTAAAGGAGAGTTCTCAAAGCAGAAGGAGACAGAAGGAAGCAAAGGAATACAGGAAGAAATCTTAATGAAAGAAAGCCACATTTTATATTCTAATCACTACTTTGAGGAGCAATCCACTTGGGAGGAAAACACATTCAAGCATGAATTAAAAGAAATGACTAGTCAAAAGACAAAAGAGACCTGGGTTTGGGTCCTGAAGGGTATGTAAGACTGAGACTGAGGGATAGGGGGAATGCATGCATAGGGAAATATCATTTACTTTTTGTGTGATCTTAGATAGTTAATTTCCTTTTTCTGGACCTTAGCTTAATCGTCTGGTAACTGGATTAGATGGTCTTAAAAGTTTCTTTCAGCTCTGATGAACTGTATTATATGAATTTGTCTCTAGCCCTCATATTCTATGACAAAAACATTCAAAGCAACAGATCAATAAATTAAACCGTAAATTGAATACAAGGATAAAGATTGAAAACTTCAGATACTTTTTAAAATAACCGCATTATTACACCATTTTTCAATTAAGCAATTCAAAAAGCAGAAACTATAGGAATGTAGCCCTAAGACAAAGATTCTACTTCCAGCTCTGGGGAGATAAGATAGAGATGAACAGACAGTCAGACCAGCATGTGCCAAGCACTGTGCTAAGCACTCAGGATACAAGGACAAACAAGGGAGTCCCTTCTACCAAGAAACTGATATTTTAATGATGGAAGGGCTTGGGGTACAGAGAAAGCAGAAGGAATGAAAGGAGATATGCAAAAGGACAGAAGAAAAAAGGAAGATTCTGGAACCATGACTGAGTACTTTCCTAAAACGGGGGTCTCAGAAAGAGAAGATGATCCACCCCAGGGCAGAAATTTCTCAGGCTGGCAATATGGCAGACACCAAGGAAAACGAGTCAGGGTGAGAGAGTGTTAAAAGAATTAGTCTCCTTTTAAGCACAGTGATAAAGATTCAATTAGCTGACAAACTAAATCAAAGCATGATTCAGGAGCAAAAAATAGTCTCAGAGCCTTTCTCCAGCAAAAGATTTTCATCTGCCAAAAATGGAAAATTGCAGGAAAGGTGCCTTTACAGTGGCATCACATAGGAAACTCAGAAAAAGACAATCTCCCCCTCTCTTCTATCTTTCAGAAATTCATATATCAGTAACAACAAAGCGGAGGTGCACTTGTCACTGTCAGCCTAGGACATGGTGCTCCTGTTTCAGAATTTAATACCCTTTTTCTCACTAGATCACAGTCATTAATTTCTTCAGAGTTAATTTATTAACATATATTTATTAATATATAACAGGTCAGATTCTGGATACATCTGTTTTTATGAGAATCAAAAAATTTCATCATTGAAAAGAGGCCCCAAAAAGTCATCTGTCTAGTCCAACATGTATTAGAAAAAGAAGCCTCAAAATCAGGTTTAAGATATTTATGGGACATCCAATTCAATGATACACAGAGATTTCTTTATTTCAGCACTTTCCCTTTGTGTCCTGCTTATTCTCTAGAGGTCACTAGGTGCCATAGTGCCCAGGACACCTCTTTCTGAATTCAATTCTGGCCTCACATGCTCTTAGCTGAGAGACTGTGAGCAAGTCATTTCACCCTGTTTATCTCAGTTTCTCCATCTGTAAAATGAGCTGAAGGAGGACTTCTAGGAAAACCCCAATTGGGGTCCGATAAGACTGAAAAACAACTGAACAGCATTTAGCCCGGCCATAGCCTGCTTTGCCTATATTTGCTTATGCCTCCTAAGTTCCTTGAGGGCAGATTTTCTGTAGCCTCTTTTGTATCTTTTTTTGCCCGGCACACCAACTCTGTGACCCCCTTGGGGTTTTCCTTGGCAGAGGCTGCGGTGGCTGGCCATTTCCTTTTCCAAAGCATTAAGGCAAACAGAGGTTAAGTGACTTGCCGGGGATGACACAGCTATAATCAGGCATCGGGTCCTGACTCCAGGCCTGTTAGGGGCCAGAACTTGAAACAAGGTATTAAGTCAGTGGAATTGATAGAGACAATGGTTATTTAGCCTGGTGCTTAACAGTTCAGTACCGGTACTTAGTACTTCCTTTAGTTCCACAAGATTCACACCTTTGATTAGAGAGCATATAAGCTCGGACTCAGCCAGAATCAGAACGAGGGAAGACAGAGAAGTGGCGGTGGTCCTCCTGTGTCCCGGACAGAAACCAAGACACATTCAGAAAACCTCAAGAAGCTGGCAGAAGCAGAGAACACAAAGGACTGGGGGTGGGAGCTCAAGCTCTCAGAACCAAGGAGAGAGATGGGCCTCTGAGAAAGCTAACCAGGCCCCAGAAAGGAGATAATAAAGGATTTGGACTTTAACTCCTGGCTACTCGTATGGTGATTACTGAACTGAAATAGAAAGCTTCTCCCTGAGACCCCAAGAAAACCCAACAAGAGAACATTGCACAGGCCTAGCCCTCTACCCTCTGAGCTACCTCGTTCTGTACAGAATGTAAGTGGTAGATGAATTTTGATTGCTGGCACTTGGATACACGCCAGATTTCCCAGAATCGGGAACTTATTGGACCACTCACTTCACTCTTGCTGTGAACTTGAAATGCAAATAAAGAAAAACTTTCTCTGGATGAGACTTTACAACACTTATAAAAAAACAATTCAATTAGGATTATGCATGATGTCATTTTCCTCCAGATATCACCAAAAACTCCACAGAAACAAGCTTTCATCCTCATTAGATATAGGTCTCAGGCCTAAATCATCTGAAATTATTCTATTAAATTGCTGACAGATATTTTTTAGAGGTAGTTTATTTCAATTTCTAGACAAAATTTTTCTTATTAATTCTAATGAAACTATTTTCTACTTAAAACATAAAACATTTCTTTATACCGAGGAGCTAGAAATTTTACCTTCTTGAGAAAATTAATGATTACTATAGCTATTATGTTTATTTCATAAATTTTGAGTCTAGAATATTACTTTTGTCCCCTTTAAGCTCAGTAATTTCTCCCTTTATAAAACGAGTAATATACATCACACTGAGGTAATACTAACCTTTCACCTTGAGGAAAAAACAGTGGTTCACTTCCTAATTTAATTCAAGATGTGTTTAGTGGTGTTTTTATGTATGGTTAGCAAGACTAGGGGAATGGTTCACCAAGGCTTTCTTCAAAATGTGATTAAAGTGCATTGACAGTTACGAAAGTTCTAACTATGACGTTTATGGCCACAGATTTTTAAATGCTTGACAAAATGAATTCACAAGTGAATTCTACCAAACGTTTAAAGAACAATTAATTCCAATACTATATAAACCATTTGGAAAACAGGAGAAGAAAGAATCCTACCAAATTTATTTTACGATACAAATATGGTACTGATAACTAAGCCTGAAAGAGCTAAAACAGAGAAATAAAAGTATAGACCAATTTCCCTAGTGAATATTGAAGCAAAAATTTTAAATAAAACACTAACAAGGAGATTATAGCAATATATCACAAAGATCAAGCAATACTGATGAGATTCTCAGCAGCTGGGTGCAGTTGGCAAAGAGAAATAAGAGTACTGATGGAATAACTGTTCTCTTGGGCAGGTCCTACCTTCTATGGAAGTGGTCCAGTCAGAATCCAAGTTATGTCAAGCCCCTGAAGCCCAACCATGTCCTGTCAGAAATCCCAGACATGTCTCTTAAGTTAAATTTCACTTATATAATCTATCTATGGCCCTCATCATCTTTTCAGAATCCCCTTTGGGTCAGTCCTCCATCACACTCTCCCTCAAGATATTTTTCTCTTTACCCCTCCTCCATGTCACATGGTATCCTCTCCTCTGATCTCCTCACTATTCTCTCTTTTCAACCCCCACCATGTCTTATGGTGTCTTCCTCCTTGTAGCAAACGAACACTTTTAGGGTGCTAAATCTCTTTTAGGATTTAGCCTGCCAACTTATCTCTTGCCAACAATCTCTTGGGGTATTTCTTTTCTCCTGGCTAATTGAAAGTTTTCCACTAGAAAATTTGCCGTTTCCATCATTATTTATTAAAACCCCTTTCCTTGCTACATACTCTCTCACTTTATTTCACATTTGCCATTCCTGATGTCTACTGTATCCCTCTTTATCTGGAACTGGCTAAAAAATAATAGTGGACCCACTGGAATACATTAAGTACGCAAGACAGTGGTAAATGACCACAGAAATCTATTGTTTGATAAGCTCAAAGACCCAAGCCTCTAGGGTAAGAACTTGCTGTTGGACAAAAACTGCTGGGAAAAGTAGAAAACAATGCAGCAAAACTAGGTATAAACCAACATTTTACACCATATGTCAAGATAAGGTCAGAATATGATTTAGATCTCATAAGCAATTTAGAAAAACAAACAATAGTCTACCTGTCAAATCTATGGCAAAGGGAACAATTTGAGATAACTTTACAGCCTAGATAATCTTGATAATAGTAAATTTAAAAGTTTTGCACAAACAAAACCAATGCAACCAAGATTAGAAGGAAAGCAGAAATATGGAAAATAATCTTTACAGCAAGTATTTCTAATGAAGGCCTTATTTCTCAAACATAATAAGAACTGAGTCAAATTTATAAGAATATGTCATTTTCCAAATGATAAATGGTCAAAGGATATGAACAGGCAGTTTTCAAAAAAACCAAAGCTACCCATAGTCTTTAAACCACTTTTGATTAGAGAAATTAAAACAACTCTGAAACACCACCTCACACCTATCAAATAGGCTAATATGACAGAAATGGAAAGTGATAAATGTTGGGAGAAGATATAGAAAAACTGAGGCACTAATGCACTGCTGGTGAGTTGTGAACTGAGACAACCATTCTGGAGAGCAATTTGGAATTTTGCCAAAGGACAGTCAAACTGTGCATATCCTTTGATCCAGAGGTATGGCAAAGAGAATATAAAAAAAAAAATAAAAATAAAAAGGGCTTAAGAGGGTCAGAACATAAAAAAATAAAAAGGGTCTATGACAGCCTATTTAAAAAATATTAATAGCAACTCTTTTGTAAAGACAAAAAATTTGAAAATTGAAATTATGTCCATCAACTGGGGCTAAACAAGCCGTGGTATACAAATATAATGGAATATTATTGTGCTATAAGAAATGACAAGCAGGATCCTATCAAAAAAAACCTGGAAAGATTTAAATGAATTGATGCAAAGTAAAATGAGCAGAATCAACAGAACATTGTACACAGTAACAACAATCTTGATGATCAACTATGAATAATTTAGTTATTCTCAGTAATACAGTGATTCAAGAGAGTTACAAAGGACTCACAAAAGAAGATGCTTCCATATGCAAAGAAAGAACTGATGGATTCTGAATGCATATTGAAGCACATGATTTTCACTTTATATTTTTTGTAGTTTTTTCCCCCTTTGATCTTGTTTCTTCTTTCACAACTATGATTAATAGAAAATGTTTTAAATGTTTGCACATTACTAACATAAATGATTGCACATAATTTGGCTTGCAGCTTTAATTTTTACCTAATTATATGTAAAGACAATTTTGACTTACTGACTGAAGGAAGCTAAGGATTCTGTGAGTCAGAAATGAGGACAGATTGTATTCCAGACAGGGGTGACAGTCTGTGCCAAGTCCAAAAAGCAGGAGATAGGATGCTGTATATTGAAAACAATTTCACTGGAAACCAGAGAGTGCACAAAGAAAAATCACTTTTGCAAGCAGCCTGAAAAATTAAGTTCAAGTCAAGTTGTAAAGGGCTTTTAAAGTCAGAATATGTCATATTTTATCTTAGAGATATTTTAGAGAGCAAGAGAAAAATGCTATGATCAGATCTGCACTTGAGGACTATGGGAGCCATTTGGAGTGTCCACAGGAAGGGAAGAGACTAGAAGAAGGCAAACCAATACACAGATGAGAAGAGAAAACCCAACATAGGGAAGGAAGCATATGAATGGAGAGACATTGGTCAATACCAATTGGCATTGGCAAATGATTAGAAATAAAGGGTGAGAATTAATGAGGAGGCCAGGTTAACTCTTCAGACTGAAGCTTAAGTGACTAGAAAGGCTTAGAGAAAAAAATCACAGAAACGAAAAGATTTGGAGGATAAAAAGATAGTAGCCTTGGGACAGCTAGGTAGTGCAGTGGATAGAGCACCAGCCTTGAAGTCAGAAAGACCTGAGTTCAAATTTGATCTCAGATACTTACTTCATGGCTGTGTGACCCTGGGCAAGTCACTTAACCCCAATTGCCTCAACAACAACAACAACAACAACAACAAAAGATAGTAGTCTGAAAAGGTAGAAAGGATTACTTTGTTTGTTTGTTTTTTGAATGATGGAGCAAGAACTGGAAACAATTGTAGGCCATGAGAAAGGAGCCTGTAGATAAGGAGAAATTAAAGAGGAGAAAGGCTAATAATGAAAGTGTACAAAGTCAAGCAAGTGACCTCCTCAGAGACTGGTACAAAGGCAGAGACAGTGGAGGATGATAGAGAGAATTGCAGAGAGAGAACAGAGGAGAAGAAAGAACTCAATGGATAGCCTCTTTTTTAGTAAAATGGGAAGAAAGGTCTACGGCTTCCAGGGAGTGAGGGGGGCAAGGAAGGCCTAAAACAGGAGAGTACGCCAAGCATTCGGAGAAGAAGAAACCTTAGTCATACTAGATCTTGGGCTGATCCTCCCCCAAAAGAAGTGGAGAACTCAGAATTGCTAACAAGCAGTACTAGCCCATGGCTACTACACTGAAATTCTGTAAACCTGCAAAGTTCACACAGATACAGGCCAAGTTCTTTGAGGCATCCCTCTGGCTCCCCATTCATCCCAAGTTATGTGCCACCTCCAGGCCCGTGGCTCCTCAGAGAAGAACCGTGTGGATGGGCAGGTCTCCAAATACATAATCATTATTATCATTCGAGAACAATATTTCTATAGTGTTGCAAAGCACTTTCCAAATGTTATCTTATCTGATCTTTATAACAACCCTGGGAGGTAAGGGCTATTTTTATCAGTGACCACATGATGCCAGACCCGAGCTTGGAGGGCAGGAGCGGGCAGAACAGACAGAAGAAGCTTCTTCTAAAGTGTGAATGAACATGAAATTCAAACTAGAAAGCTTATTTAAAACAAAACAAGCTATTGGATGCTAGGGGAACTGTGGTTATGTAATAATAAAAAATAATCATAATAATAGTGACCTAGAAAAACATTATTTCTGACCCCTACCACAAATCAGTGTGATCCAATATGGCTCAAGAGGATATTAAATGTGTAGGGTTTTATAAGTTACTGGGAAATAACTAGAAAGAACACCGAGTTTCAAAGGCTTGGATTCAAGTCTCTGCTCTTCCCCTATTGAAGTGTGGTTTCTACAAGGTCATTTTACCTCTCGGCCCTAGCTCACTCCTCTAGAAAGTGGAGATGACAATATGCATCTTCCCGTCCTCACAAGGATGTGATAAGGCTCGAGAGAGCAACGCATTCAAAACACTCTGTGCTAGTTATTATTACCAAGGGACCTAAAATCACAGACCTTTCAAAACAAAAACAAGTAAGAGAAAATAGAAAAAAAATCAGACAATAATTAGCTTAACTCATAGACTTCATGGGTGGTGATGTATGTAGGTCACTAAACAAACGGGCCAATAAACCAACAGAATACATTTCAGCCACCTCCTAATTTGGTGACATCTGGCAGGTCAATTAGCACATACTATTTTGCCAGTTTCAGGTCAAGGCTAAAGAGGACATTCTCTCTTTCCTCAGTGCACAGGAATACAATACATCCAGGAAATAGCATTGCTCCCCTTTGGAATAATTGTCTATTGATTCTGGTTTAAGCAATTTGCACTCCACAGATGATGTCCTTTTTGACAGACCTAGATAGGTAACCCCATCTCCCAGAAGGCTCCCACAAGAGAGCAATGTCAAGTTCCACTTTGCTTCCTTAAGTTCCACGCTCTGACCTGAGCCCCTCAGGATTAGACAGGTTGTGTCAGGTACCTCAGGTACCTTGAAGGTTTTATTAAATATCTTTTTCTATAGCCACTGACTGGAGTGCCACTGGCTACATTATCCCAATTTATATGGGGACAAATTCCATTTAAGTACATAACATTGGTTTGGTTTGATATAGTAAAATAAAATAGACAAAAATTTCTCTCCAACATCCCTCCAGTGTCTATAGGGCGATTATACTTTTAACCTAGCTCAATTTCTACACAGCACTGGTCCCACCAAATTCATATCCAAAGGTATCGTTGCTTATATGTGTTGTCACATAAGTCCTGCCATTGTGAGCATCAAAAATGCTGCAAAGCCCAATCTGGATTCTGACTCCTAGATACCTATGGCTTGCTCTCTCAGTCTTTAAAAGCCCCAAGGTCAGAGTCTCTACTCCCCATACCTAAAACAGAAACAAACAAACAGGCCAAGAAGGCCCCATTTCTGGCAGATCCTATGGCTTTAGAATAAGAAAACGCCCTACAATCCTTCCTCTTCATTCAAGGACTCTCACAGCACCAGGGTGCAATAAACCTTCTTGAAGATGACAAAGTTATAGCTACAGAGATGATAAAAAAGATTCCTCTCGAGGAGTAGTTAGGTGGTGCAGTGGATAAAGCACCAGAGTTCAAATCTGGCCTCAGATACTTAATACTTTCTACCTGTGTGACCCTGGGCAAGTCACTTAACCCCAATTGCCTTAGCCAAAAAAAAAAAATAAATCCTCCCCAACATAATGGTAAGCCAATCAGAACAAGTTACAGGAAGCGCAGGCGGGCTCCATTCTCTCTGAGCCACTTCCTTTATGTACCATAATAATTTTCTTAGAAAGAGCTCCCTTAAGAGATCACATTTGAGCGAGTTGATGAACCAGAGCCCCATTACACTTACATAAATTAAACAATCCAGCATTCATTTATTAAGCACTACCAAGTCACCTGAAAACAAAGAACTTTCAGAATAAAGAGTGAGAAACAGCTCCTGCCCCTCAAAAAATAAGCAGTCTAGCAAGAGAGAAAAGACATGCCTACAAATAACTAATATAAAATGGAATGTGTCCATAGGAAACGATGAAAGCACAAGGCCAGAGCACAGCTCTGCAAACTGTAGAATAGTAGGGAAGTGTGGATTCTTGTTATTATCTCAATAAGAAGTAGTGTGGACATGAGGATCACAATCCAATATTTTAAGTATTTTTACTATAACCTGAACAAAGGTGGAGAGTGAGGCAGCCGGCCCTGATCTCTAATGGCAAATCAGCTTAGAACAGCTCAAAGAGCTTCAGAGCGGGAAGAGACATTGAAGGTCCCAAGGCCTCCAAGCTCCAACACAGTGGAGCTCCTGAATCCCAGGCCCAGGCCTGTGACTACTTACACCCAGGATGGCAATCTTATATCCCTGCTGACTAAAGTTGACTCAAAGTCACAAGTTAACATGTTCTATGTTATACTGTGGTTTTGTTATTTTGCTCAATTTCTCCCAATTACATTTAAATCGGAGTGCTCTGGGTGGCACGTGGCCATCATTTGGACCTCTGCTCCATCTGTCACACTGGGGAAAGGGGGGAGGGATGGGGTTGGTGACTTTGCACAGTTCTACCTCACTTCAAGCCAATTCACACACGAGTCAGGCAGAATCCTGGGATGCTCTGGTCCTCTTTGAAAACAACATCAACTTCTACTCTCAAAAGAAAGGCTCCTACAGGACCAATACTTTTACTTCAGTGACAAAAATCTCTGCTCCCTCAAACCTACTTTCAGGTCATTCAGGCCCTAAACCTAGCAACCTCAGATAATTAGAAAAGCATTTATCAAGCACTACGTGTCAGGAATACAAAAGTAAAGAGACGGAAATAAATGGTTTTGACGAAAAATGTAGCCTAGTGAAACAACGTTCTTCACAATGTTTCTGAATGGTCAGCTTGTTATATTGTTTAGCAATGTTCAACTCTGTGAACCCCAAGGCCCATAGCCTACCAGGCTATTTTCTATTATCTCCCAAAGTCTGCCCTGCTCTTGTTTCATGATACTCCCCATCTCATCCTCTGCTATTCCCTTTTCCTTCCACCTTCAATCTTTCCCAACATTTTTTCCAACGAGTCCTGTCTTTTCATTACATGGCCAAAGTATCTGACCTTCTAGGGAATCGCCTGTATTGATTTCTTTAGGTATTGACTGATTTGACCTTCTGGCTGCACAAGGGACTCTCAAAAGTCTTTTGCAGCACCACAATACAAAAGTGTTCATGGTGCTCACCTTTCCTTCTAGTCCAGCTCTCACAGACACAGACTGCTACTGGAAAAATCATGTTTGGATTATAGTGACCTTTGTTGGCAAGGTGACATCTCTTAGCAGGCTGAGCAGACTTGTCGTAGCTTTCCCTTCAAGGAGCAAGCATCTTTTTTTCATAGCAGCAGTTGCTGTCTGCAGTGATCTCTGAGCCCAAAATATAAAATCTGACCCTGCTTCCATTTCTTCTCCCTCTATTTACCGGGAACTCATGAGACTAGATGTCACGATTTTAGTTTGATGTTTTTTTTTTTTTTTAAATGTTAGCTTCAAGCCAGCTTTTACACTTTACTCTCTCATCCTCATCAAGGGTAATTACGAAGTCATAAAGTAAAAGCTACCTTGTCAAAACTGATTTTGTGCATTAATGGAGAAACCATGTCTAAATTGAATCCTCTTGTTCACAATGGGACAGTGTCATTTCCTTTCAGCAGGATTCTGGGGTGCTGCTGGTCAAAGCAAAGGTCTTCCTCAGATTTAGGCTCTACATGAAGGAAAACTAACAATTAAAACTATCCTAATCAGGGGCAGGAAAATAACATATACAAAGAAAGCAAATTAAATGGGAAAAAAGTGAAAATCCAAACTAAACACTGTAAAATTATGACTAAATTTGGTCCCTCAAAAAAGAAAAAAATAGCTCCCTCCTTTGCAGAAATAGGGGGCTACAGGTGTAGAATGCTACATATTGAGTTCATCTTGATTGATGACATTGAACAGCCTTTGTCCCCTGGAGCTCCTCCCTCAAACTTCCAACTGAAGACAAACACAATTGAAAACACAACCCATCCAGTGCAGTTTCAGCAAAGCCGTGGCCCCCAAAGAGCCTGTCCCTAATCTGAATGTCCTTCCTTTGCTGGTCAAAAGCATCTGCTGTTAACTGCTGAATGTCCTCAACTATCAGAGGGCTCGCCTGGGTCACAAATGGCCTGCAACTTGGAGGGAGGAAGAATCTCTCTGGAGATGAAAATGATGACATCAAATAATAGTCCTTCAATGTTTTCTAAGCCAAACAGTGAGAGCCATAAAAGCTTCCCTGGGATTTTCAAAGGTATTCTGTTTCTACCAGATCCAGCTCTAGCCTGCCTATGGCCTTTACCTCTGCCCCTGAGACTTCCTGGGGTCCTCTGCCTTGGTCTAAGCATCAGCCCAGATCCAGTTCATTCTCCTTGGCCTCCTCATTCTTGAATCATTCCAGTTTGCGCTCCCTCCAGGTCTTAGGCTCCTCTCTTCACCCCAGCACCTTCTCCAGTGCTCCAAAGGACATCCCCAGAGCATAACCATCTTGAATATCCAGCTCTTCCCTCCTATCTGAAATGCCCAGAACTGTCCCTTCACCTGTCTTCTCCTGCCTGTTGTGAGGTAGATCCCTGAAGCCTCAGTGGACTCAACATCAAAAGGTGGGATAATGAGGAAGGGTTCTAGAAACGATTATTTCCTTATCTCGATGGAATTCCTTCCAATCACTAATAATCTGCTTGAACTTATTCCTCAGAGGTTGGCGTTCTCTGACCCAATCATATTTCCCCCATCAGTGATTCTGACCTTGAGGCTGTCATTGCTCAAACCCTGTCCTGTCCCCCCATTGGCTTCTCCCAACTTCCTGTTCCCCTCAACTCAACCCCCCAACATTCCCCTCTCTCACCATTCCTAGAATACTGCTGGAAAGAGCTCAACAATTTACACATGGCCTAGAAATGCTTTCTGCATCTGCCAGGATTTAGAGAGAATATTTTTAACTCCTGAGAAGACGGCGCAGCAGCTACTTATCCAAATACTGCCGCTTATAATGGAGATAACTAAGCAGCCATCCGTCCTGCCCCTTCTTTTGGTTCTTCAAGTTCCAGCTGCTCAACCTGGAAATAATAAAGGGCCGACGTCTATGTTGTGTTGAGGCGTCACAGCACTACAGAATCTGGGCCTTGGAAGGGACTTCAGAAGCCACTGAGTGGGAAAGGTCACTCTCTTAACCTATCTGACCAGCACTTGTCTGAAGACTTTTAATGAGAAGGAAAACCTCCTCTAACTGGCAGGGTGAAGAGCAGCAGCAGTTGGGAGAACGGTTTGCAAGTAATGCCAAAAAGAAAGTGATTTTCACTTTTATAACATGCAATAATGAAGAAAACCAAAGAAAGTTAAGACAAGAAAGACAATCTTGAAAAAAATATTCAGAATTCATTATATATATAGTGGGAGGGTTTTTAAAGCAAGCAGTGTGAAAGGGAGATGTGGTTTCCAAGAGAATCATCTTTTGTGTTCTGTTGTGTGTATGGAAATGTTCTTCTGTTGCTGTTAAACTGGAATTTAAAAATTTCTAAAAACCAAATGTTTTAAATAAATTTTAGGGCTAGATGTGGCAGCGCACACACCTGTAGTCCTTGCTGCTGGAGAAGCTGAGGCTGATGCATTGCTTCATTTTGCAGTCTCAGCCGCAGGGATCTCAAACCAATAAATGCCCATCCTAACTCCAGCACCAATATGGCGAGCCCCTAGGATTGAAAGACTAATGGCCTTTGTGAGGACCAACTGGAAGAAGAATTGTTTAAAGCTTTCACACCAAGCAATACTGAGAGTGGACTTATGAATGCCCAAGGCACTTCCAGCCTGGGTTGAGATAGGGAAACCCGGGCAATCAGTGAATAAATTTTAGAAATAAATATATTTTTTAAAGTAACTGTATGAATCACTTTTTGTCCACTGTATTATTTGTTTATCTAGATCTTGGGCAATTAGGTGGCACCTAATACCAGGCCTAGAGTCTGGAAGACTTGAGATTAAATCCAGCCTCAGCCACCTCCCAGCTGGGCAATTCATGTAAACCATTCTTTGCCTCAGTTTCTTCAATTGTATAATGTCTATAATAATAGTACCTAGGTTTGTTGTAAGATCAAAAGAGATAATTATAAAATGTTTAGTATTGTACCTGGCACATAGTAAAGTCTGTATAAATGATAACTTACTAACTGCACCCAAGCTATCTTAAAGTTACTGACATTTAACCCTGATAAATTGCTGGATTATTCAATGCAATCTTTAACTGCTCACAAGCCAAGATTCGCTGAAATCATGACTATAAAGTTCTTGATGACAAAGGATCATGATATCTCAACTTATAAATAATTTAATTGTTCACTTAGATTTTATTAAAAAGTACAAATTATGTAACCATGTGAAAACCTAGGAGTCACTTTGTTTCAAGATGAAGTATGAACCATGAACAAGGCTTAAGGTGTATTTGGTACCCCTGAAATTTGGAAAATGGGGAGGGAAGAAGGTTGTCTCTTCTAAATGCATTTTTAAACCAGAGATAATGTGAATTTCTTCACTTTTTCAACCCGGAACTGCCAGAATATAGGAATCGCTACCTAATTTGTTTCAAAAGCTATCCAGATCTTGCTGATGCCTAGACAATACTGACAGATATATTCCAATTATAAAAATTGATTCCCTGACTTGTAGCCAAGCAATTCTTCACTTCATCCCAAGTGTTCACAGGAACATTTAATCCACCCACATTCACTCACTCTTTTACTCAATAAATCAAGTCAATAAGGATTTATTAAGTGCCAACTAGGTGTCCAGCATTGGGCACAAAACAGCTCCCGCCTCAGAGAATTCACAAATTAATGGGGAGTGGGGGGACTGTAGACAATGATGATAAAAGCAGTACAGATTGGAGATATTTAATAGAGGAAGGACATTTGCATTAAGGAAATCACCAAAAGGTTTCCCATGAAAGGAGGGATTTTATCAGAGACTTGAAGGAAGTGGAGAGATGGAGATAAGGAGGGAAAGCATTCCAGGCCTGGGTGCTAGTCAAGGAAATATCCAGAAGGAGGAAGATGGAAGGAGTTGGAGGGTCTGCTGTGCTTGTAAAGGGGGAATAAGGTAAAAGAAGTCAAATCTGTCCTGTGTTCCTCTTTTGAGCACTTAGCACCACACCCTAGGGGGGAATACAGAGAGTGACTAAATGGAGTTTCTGCCAACTCCTTCACAGAATGAAAGAATTCAGGATCTTTAACACAAAGAAGAGATTAGGAAGGATAGAGAAGGGGAACCTAACAGTCTTCCAATATGGGCAAAAAAGGACAAAAATGTGGTTTTTGTTGCTCCAGAAAGCAGGGCTGGGACCCCAAAGGCAAATGTCACAAGCCTACTTCTGCTCATCATACAGAGCAAGTGGAGCCCTCCAACAAGAGAAGTGTTGCAGATCCAGGGTGCAAACCCCAACTTCTTGCACTAGACGAGACATCAAGCTCTGGGCTTTCTAAGGTGCCTTCAACTAGGACGCTATAAAACACTGTAAAGTTTTACAAAATGCTAAGCTTGTTTAATAGAAAATGCTCCTTCAAATTAGTGTCTGGAGCAACAATCTTGTTACTTTTTTCCTTTACCAGAAGATCTATTCACCTTCACATACAGATTACAAATAGAGAAAACTTGTAGGAAAGGAAGAGGTTCACGATTTATTGTCTGAATTTATGCAAACCTTGTAGTTGCATGGATTCTCCAACACTGATCACTAATTCTCACCTTAAGATCATAGACTCCTTAGCTAATAGGATCTGTGTCAACAAAGCGGGTCACTTGGAAAAGCACAAATCCTATGCAAGTGAACGGGCACAAGGAACACGCCTAAAAATCCAGCCTGCACATCATCTAGACAGCACAAAGAACTTTACAATTATTCCCACTCTGGAGGCATACGGATCAGAGACCCCAACAGAGCCTTTTACACGCTGGATGGACATCGGGTCCCTATGCTGGGACTTGCCTCCGCTCTTCCTAATGGAATCATGTAATAACATTGGCTATAGTGTAACCACATGTTCTATGTTGTTTTGGAGTGAATAAGCAAAGAAGTGGCATACATTGTCTCCTTCCTACTTAACAAATGACCTTTCCCCAATCTCCCAGTCACAAAAGGCTCCCCAAGAAATGCCCAGGACTTTATCCCAAGGTGTCTTTCCCTCTTCTGATGCCACAAAATTCTGAAAATCTTCCCAAAATGAATTTAATTCTATGTCCCCAAAATCTGTGACACGGGGCTTTGAGAAAGATCGGGCAGTGGTAGTGACAAGAACAATGATAAGCATTTAGGTAGCACCTTAAAGTTTGTAAGGCTAAAATGAGAAAGCAAAGCATTTTGCATTTAATCCTGGGAAGAGGGAACTATTGTCCCCAATTTACCGAAGCGACAGTGACTAAATCACTTCCTTGCCCACATTCACACAGCTCAGAATACTAAAGGAGGGTTTGAATTCAAGTCTTCCTGACTCCAGACCAGGAGCACAACCCACTGAGCCACGTGGCCGCCTCTAACAGGTTAAGCCGCCTACAAGGGGCAGATGTGCTCCCCCATAACATGAATGGTAGCAGTGGGGAGACCCGATCTATCAAACCTCTCTGGGCACAGCCTGGCATCTGCCCTGGGCCCTTCACCATCTTGTCGCTTTCCCTCCGCCTCCCCCGCACCCGGACAAAGGACCCCCCAAGAGACAGCAGGAGGGAACTCCTGGGGGCCCGATGCCCTTCTCCTTCCCCGGGAGGGGCCTTCAAACTCCGCCCCCCCTTCAGATGCCCCGCCTTTGAACCCTTTCCCATCCTCCTTCACAAACACGGTCCTAAGTAAGACCAGGATGACCAAGATGACCAGGTCACGCCTTCCTGCCCCTAGGCGACACTCTCTTTATGGGGGAAGGGCCCCCAAGTCTGTCTTTCTGATCCCTAGCCTATATCCCCGGGCCTAGTGCACACCCCCAGTACTCCAAAGCAGAAGTTCTGGGAGTGATATGGACACGCCCCCCCTTCGGGCAGCCTCCAGAACACTCAGTTCACATCAGATCCTCCCAGTTACCCCACCAGCAGGGGGCTCCCGCGTGCAGGCGCCCCGACCCAGGGCACCTCCTCTGGGGGGCGCTGTGCCCTTCCTGCCGGACCCATTTCGAAGGCGCAGGCGCATAGCCCACCGTCCCCACCCACCCAGCCAGCAGGGGGCTCCCGCCACGCAGGCATCCCGGACCAGGACACTTCCACCCGGGGGTGCTGTGCCCTTCTGCCGGAGCTGCTTCGATGGCGCAGGCGCACAGGCCGCGCCCCCGCCCCGCCCCTACCTGTAGTAGGAGAGGAGGCCGTTGCTGAGCACGAACCAGCGGCGTTGGTAGCCCTTCAGGTAGTTGGTCCACTTGAAGAGCCAGCCCTTTAAGATGTCCGGGCTGCTGCCGGGGCTGTCCTCGGCGCCCGAGTGCTTGTCCGCCAGCGCCGCCGCCCCCGCCTCCTCCTCGGGGGTCTCGGGCGGAGGCGGCAGCGTCGAGGCTAGCGGGGGCAGCGCGCTCATGGCGGGCGCCTCGGTGTGACACGACAGGCAGGGTACAGCACTGAGGAGGGACGCGAGCCCCCGGGCGCCCCCTCCGCCTCCCGGGCCGTCCCCGCCCGCCGCCGCAGCCGCTTTCCCCATAGACGCCCCCGCGAGCCCCGGGCGGAGCCGCCGCCGCCGCCGCCCACCCCCGCGAGCCCAGCGCCAGCCTGGGGAGCCCGTCACGAGGGTGGCCCCCGCTCCCGCCCGGTGCAGGACTCCCGGCGGGGGCGGGGGCGACAGCGGCGGCGACGGCGGCGACAACGACAGCGGCAGCGGGCCGCGAGGAGGGTGTCCCCCCCAGGGCCCGGCAGGTGTGAGGCCGGCGGCGGCTGCGGTGAGACTGGCACGTGGGGGGCGGGGTCGTCACGTGGGCGCCCCTCCCGCCTCCGGACTCGAGCCTGGGATCGGGAGAGAGTGCGCGCGCCGGCGCCGCCGCCGCCGCGTGGGTGGGGGGCGTCACGTGCGTGAGCGCCCCTCCCAGCCCTCCCTGCACTGAAGAGAGGAGGAGGGGAGCAGCAGCAGCAGCCCTTCCTTTCTCCCGCCCCCGGCTCCGAGTCTGACTCTTGAGAGAAAGCGCGCCGGGCAGCGCAGGTGTGAGGCAGCACGTGAGAGCGCCCCGCCCGCTGAGCTGCCTCGAGCTCTGATTGGCTGAGTGAGCCAGGCCGGCGGGCACGTGGGGAGTCCGCCCGCCCCGCCTCTGCCGTGGGACACGTGCAGATTTTGACCTAGCTGGCGCGTGCCCTGCGCCACCTACTGGGAGAGCTCGGAGAGCTCCGAAACAGGGCAGCCGGTCTTGTGCCGGGCCTGACTCGGGCGAGCTCTTATTGGTGGAAGTGAGGAGTCCTCGCGCGCTGCGCCCCCTGCCGGGCTCCGGGCTCTAGGAGCGTGCTGGCTGCAGCGCCCACGTAATGAGCACGCCGGGTCTAAGGGCCTCTGGTCTGGGCAAAGTCACCTCTGACCTCAGAGCAGAGTCGCAGCTTGAGCCGCTCAGACGGGCCCTCCTTGTCTGGCCAACCCTGGTGGCGGCCCCTAGGGCAGCTTGAGAAATGGGCTGCAGCCTGGCGGCCTCTTGTCTCTGAAAAAGCCGAGCCCTAGAGGTGGTATTGTTTGCCATAAGGTTCCGGAGCTGGGGCTTGGACCGGGTTGGCCGGAGTCCTGCCAGTGCCCTCCCCACCAGCGTTGCTGAGCAACAGTGCTGTTCCTGAAGCCCCATCCTGGCACGGCGGCGGGCACAGATGGCGGACAGAAGGCTGACAGAGCCTCGGAAAGGCAATACGCAGACCTTGCCGCAGAAAGAGGAGGCCCCTAGTATAGGGGGCAGAGGGCCGGCCTCCCCATTCACCTCTCGGGGTTCCAGGGACGGCACAGCCTGACCCATTGGGCATTTGGTTTGGTTTTGGCAAAGTTGTGCCGGCCTTTGTGGATCGAGGAAGCCCCAGAATACTCTGAGTTTGGTTCAGTCGGCACAGTGCTGTCTCCCAGGCAGCCTCCCCCTCCCCCTCAATCTCAGGAGTAATCATCTCCTCCAGTCTCTACCAGAAGGTCCTGAGCTTTGTAGTTGTATGAGAAATTCCCCAATGACCTCGCATCTTCACATTTGCTTTACTAAACCTTTTGTTTGTGCTCATCACACAGTAACCACAGAGGTCTCATTCTCTTAGTGCCTTTGGGTCAGAAGGGATGACACATACGTGCCTAGGAAGACTCCTTTGCTAAAGCCCATCTCTCCTCACCTGCTATTTTCATCAGTCTGCCCCCATCTGGAATGCAGCTCTCCCTTAACTCGGCTCCAGCTCTACCGTCCTCGAGCAGCTTTTGCTGCTCTCTCCCTGCCTCCACCCCATCCACTGCTAGTGTCCCCTTTCTCCAGCCGCTGGATATTTGTATCTGTTCGGTATATACTTATGTGTACATACTGTACACTCCAGAAATAACTTTTGGGATGATTGCAGATAAGGTATCTGAGGCTTGGGAAGGGAAATGACACAATCAGCAAACAGGAGAAAGTCTAGAACTGAGATTTTTTTCTGCCACCACCTTATCCTTTCCATGGATGAAAAGAATCCACAAAAAAATGTAATTTAATAAGGGAGGCAAGCACTATCCATTAAGCACTTACCACATATCAAGTATTAGGGATACTAAGGAAAAAGACAATCCCTGTTCTTCAGGGAGAGAAACAAACTGTGGGCAATGAAAATATAAATTTTCAAAATGGGAGATAATCAAAGTGCTAGCATGAATGAGGGATCAGAAAAGACTTCCTATGAAAAGGATTTTAGCTGAGACAGCAGGAAAACTAGAGATGGAGGTATGGCTTTTGTATTTTGTTTTAAGCCTAGTGACTGTCACAGTGCTTATAGTACTTAATGCTTGATGCAATAGATCATTCTGTTTTAGAAAAACTGAGAAAGTAGCCACATGTAGTTTAGTAAGTAAGTACTATTCTTTTGTCTCTTTTGGAGAAGTATCATCTATGATTTTTGATAATTCCTCCTTTCTGACATATGTAATAAAATATTCTCATTGCCATCGGTTAACAAGCATGTATTAAGCACCTACTGTTTGCCAAGCAATGTGTTACACTGGAAATGCAGAGACAAACAGCATGGCATGGTTCCTATCCTTAAACAGCTCATATTTTCATTGGGGGTTGACACATAAATTACTAAATAATTAGTAAATGATGCAAGAGATGCTGAGAGATAGTGCCTGCAATCTCTTTTGTGCTTGGATTGGTTTAGCCCCTTTTCAACCTCATATATCCCAATAGGGATCATAATCAAGGGTTCAAAGATTCTGATCATTGATTATGAAAATTGTTTTAGAAATATTGCTTTGACCATTTGCCAATTTCATCTGGCCACTTGAGTTTCTGTGACTCAGTATCGTACCATTACCCACAGACTGGCTTTCATTTCCATAACTTTGGGCTGGGGGCGGGGGGGTTGTTTAGACAGCTATTGGGAAATCCCATTGGCAGCTGAGAGAAGGTTTTAATTTGGGAGAGATTTAAGACATAAAGTGCAACTGGGTTGCTTTAGGGAAAGTTCAGGGCTGAGGAAATGAGAGCTAGAACCTGTAATGGCAACGTCAGAGGATAGGTTTGAAGAGATGGCGTGAAAATAGAAACACATTTGCTATTAGAGAGTGAGTGCTGGAGAGTCAGGCCAACACTGAAGTGGAGAGTCTGAGTAACTGGGAAGATGGCAGTTCAGACAATAACAGGAAAGGTGGATTGTGGTTGAACACCTTTTGGGTGTCCAAAAAGCAAGTGTCGCAAGACAAACTCAGGAGAGTTGTTTCGAGTGGACCTGAAATCCACCGTACCTGATTATTTGGATGTGATCTCCCTCATTCTAAGTTCCTTGAAGCCATGGACTCCCTCACCCAATTCTTTATGGGAATTTATCCTTGGAACAGTGAGTAGAACACTGACCTGTTTGAATCCTGCTACAGACACTTCCTGGGCTGTCCTGAGCAAATTGCAATTCCCTGGGGCCTCAGTTCCCTAACCTGTAAAGTGAGAGGATTGGATTCTGTGGCTTCTATAAAGTAGGGAGTTCTGCATGCATTTCTACAATCGAGTGCATTTGAATTCTGCTTCTTGGGCAGGGGCCCGAGTTCTAATCCCAGCCCGGACATCATTTTGATATTAGAAATTGAACAAGTCACCTCCTACACTGGATCTCATTTTCCTCATCTACCTAATGAGAAGGTCTGGCTAGATAATGTCTCAAGTCTCTTAGAATTTTAGGATGACAGTCGGCTTCTAGAGTGAGAACTGAACTTGGAATCAGACTATCTCGGTTCAGGTCTTTTCACAATTTGCCAATCCTGGCTGTGGGCGGGCCACTGAATCTCAGTTTCCCCATCTACAAAGTGGTTCATCTTCACCATCCAGGTGAGGGGGACGGGGCTTTGTAAAGCAGTCTAGGGAGACGAGCTTATCGTTGCAGATGTGGTGAGGAGGATTCTACTCCGTCCCACGTCTTCTCGCTCCGCCTCCCCCACCTCACCTAAAGAATTATACTCGGGGTTTCAGAATTTAGCATGGAAGAGCTTCATTTTACAAAGGAGCCACCTGAGGTTACCTCAAATCACATGGGCAAGGGAGCGGCCAACTAGAGCCTGTCCCGATGCCTGCCTCCTCCCCCCCTCTAAATTTGGAAGCCCACAGATATGATGCCACAGAGAGAGAGAACCAAAGGAAAGTTTAGTTAAGCATTCTCCAGGAGGGTCTGCGAGGCTGAAGCCCAGCTCCTCCTCATCCCCTCCCCAAGACTAGGACCCTTCTGTGCTGGTTAGGAGGTATTGAGCATGCTTTTCTTGATCTTGGCGCTTTTCAGAATCTCCTTTTTCTTCTTAGGCTGGACCTGGAGCTCATTGTGGTGCTTGTGGATGCTGTCCAAGTATCTCTGAATGGGCAGTGCTTCCCGACGCCAGCGGTTCAGCTTCCTCAGCTGGTCCGTCAGGAACTTCTTCTTCAGGTGGTCATAGAGGTGGGCCATTTTCTTCTTGGTTTTGTCAGCTGCTCTCGTCTTAGAGAAAACAGTGGGGAGGTCAGGGGAAGAAAAGGGAGCCCCTTCACTCCCTCCCCCATGCGCCCTCAACTGGGCATCTCCCTCACCCTCACAAATAGCCCTTTCTAGGCCCCAGACCTACCTGAAGCACCCATGACAACTCAAATATCCCCACTAATGGGGAGGGAGGGTCTTCTACTACAACAGTCCATCAACTTTCTTTGCCTAGAGCAGGGATTCCCATCAGGGCATGACAGGCGTGTCTGACATGGCCACGTTGGGGGAACATCTATTTTGTTTCTCATGTGCCTGGCGAAATCTAAAGTGATCTTCCTGTCACAGCAAAGAGAGAATATGGAAAGGTCCACAGAAAAGCTGTGAGGCGCAAAGGCCAAGCAGGATTGGAAACCCTGAGCTTGATGGAGCCCCTGGCCTGCAGCGGCCTGTGCCTCTCCCAGAACTCGGCCTCCAGGTGAGCTGCACTGCCAAGCCAAGGACAGGGGGCCTCCGGGTAGCCAGAGCTGGCACTCCTACTCCTGCCTCCAGATCATCCCCTGTGCCAAAATGAACTTCACCTCTGCTGTCCGGGCAAGAGATCGCACCCTCTGGTAAACTGAGGCGCTCACTGGACTGAGAGAAGATGACCCACTGCGAAGGGTTTACGATGGCAGAAATCAAAGGTCCCAAGAGGCGGGTTAGATTGGCAACAGTCATGTCTTTCAAATTCAGGGCTCAGGGCAGCTGGGAGTGCGGCAGATAGGGCACTGGCCCCGGAGTCAGAAGAGCCGAGTTCGGATTCAGCCTCAGAAGCTTGACACTTCCTAGCTGTGTGACCCTGGGAAAATTAACCCCAACTGACTCAGGAAAAACAAAACACCCTCTCAAGCTCGGGGCTTGTTCTGATACAACATATGCACCTGTGCCATATCTGAACACATCTGAAACTAAAAACTGAGAACAAAAAACACGTCTAAGTCTAGCAGACAGAAGCAGGGCATGGTGGACGGAGACACAAAGACTGGGATTCCCAGCCTGCCTCAGACACCGCCAAGTTCTACAGCCGTGACAGAGGCCTGTGACAAAGCCAGCTCTTGGGAGGAGAAGCAGGCACCTTTCCCCTGGGATCTGGCTAGAACCTCAGCCAGCTGAATGGCTAGAAACATCCTCTCTTCCTTGGGGACTCCAGGGGTTAATGGCGGGGTTCAGTCATCACCTCTAAAGAAGTGACTCTCAGGCCTCTCTCTGCCACCATTGCTTTCCTGAATCGTCTTCTAGTTTGCCCGAGTCTTCCCGCCAGGACGTCCACAACCAGACTCATCCCCACCTTCTAGCCCCAGCCAGCCATTTCCCCTCCTGCCTCCCAGAAGCCTGAGACACCCCCGCTTCCGGTCCAGTGCTACGTCTTGTGACTTCTATCTCCAGAGCATTTCTTGAACTCATTGCCTTCTCTCTAATCAGGTCCTTATCACCTCCAAATCACTGCCAAAATAACCTTCCCCAAGCACAGATCTGAACGCACCATTCCTCTGTTCAAATACCTTCAGTGGCCCCAAGGTGAAATACAAACTCCTTAGTCTGGCCTTCAAGGCCCTCTGTAATCTGGCTACTTTTCTGGCCTTATTTCATATTACTCCCACTTCTAAAGTCCCAGAAGGAGTTGAGATGGATACTAGAGGCCATCTGGTCCAACCTCTATCTGATAGAGGAGGAAACTGAGGCACAGAGAAGTTGTGCTTTTTCCAGGGTCCCCCAACTAAGTGGCAGGCTTAGGGCCTGAGTCCAGTATTCCTGACTCTAAAGTACTTTCTGCTACCCTGCCATGTGCTCCCCAATTTCAGGCCAGTTGAGTTCTTATTCCCAGACACTCGCGTCAACTCCTCCCTCATGCCTGGAACCCTCTTCCTTGCTCAGGGGACTTCTTTGGCCAGGCCCTTCCCAGGTCTTCTCTGCCATTTCTTATTCTCCTAGAACATTCCCAGGTCTCCTGCTATAGGAGATCCTCAACTTGTGGGCACTGGTGCATGGAAAAGTGGCCACAGGAATGACCTAAGGGGGACCTAGGGATGTGTATCCGCTATGTTGATGTATCTGGCCGAACTTCCCTTTTCCCCGTTTTGTTTTTTGGTACAAAGGATAGCTCAGTGGGGAGTGAAGGGGGAGGGACACATCTGAAACTGAAAACTGAGAACCAAAAAAATTTCTAAGTATAGATGATCTGGGAAAAGACAGTCAGTCCCCGTGGATGAAGTCCCCGTTATGTTCCAGCCGCCCCCTCTGGGAAGTCAGAGTCCAACAGGGGGTGTACATAAGAGATAAGGGTGGGCTAATTAACAGAATGTCCTGAGATCGAGTGGGAGTGGGAGCTGTTACTTTGGCGTTGAGAAGAGGAGGGGGTCAGCTAGTGAAGATGCCCCGAGTGCAGATGTTATGCAGGGCCTCTGGGAGCCAGGAAGAGGGCTTGGTATCCGCTCCTCGAGGTGACAGGGAGCCACGTGCAGAGTTTGCTGACACGGGCAGGGCAGAGTGACTTAGCGGCTAAGGAGGGGGTGCCCTGGAGAGGGGATCCTCGAAGCAGGCAGACCCACAAGAGGCCGACCCCTGGCTCAGGTGTGGGCAGCGAGGGCCTATATCAGGGGATGGTCATGTCAGAGAGGAGAAACACATTGTTTAAGTGGGATCTGTTTTTAGATTGGACTATGGTGGGGGGGAAGAACACGGAATCAAGGAGGACACCCGGGTTGGGAACATGGGCAACTAGTATCATGCCTTCATAGTGTTATGGAAATTAGGAAGAGAGGGTTTGGAGGAGAGAGGAGGACTTCCACTTTGGACACATCACGATGATCAAGATGGCCAGTCTAAAAGGCAGAGAGCCTGGAGGTGGAGGAGGAGACTTAGATAAGGAGGTCCGAGGCATCAGCTGAGAGATGATCATTCAAACTATGGGATCTGAAGTCAGCAAGTGAAAAGCGGCAGAGCCCTCAGGGAGGCCCACAGTGCAGCAAAGATTGAGTGAGGAGTGGTCAGATGGAGAGAGAAAAGCTAGAGAGGAGAGAGCAATCAGCCGCATCAAAGGCTGCAAGGAAGTGAGAGGTCAAGGAGAAATTGGCCTGAGAAAATGCCACTGGACTGGGCAAAAAGAGATTACTGGTCACTTTGGAGAGAGCAGCATCCCTGGAACAGGAAGCTGGAAACCCTAGGACAGAGCGGAGCGTGTGCCCTATAGTGAGCAGGATCAGGACAGAAAATTTCATATTCAGTATGGTGGCACTTTGGGGACAAACTGGTTACTTGCAGAGAGTTTGAGGGAGTGGGCTCAGGACCACCTGGATGCCTCTTCCCCTTCCCTCCCCAGCAGCAGGTAGGAGCCACTTGTGTCCTTTGTACAGAGAGGGAAAATCGATCGAATTTTCCTGCCTACCCAAACGTCAAAGAAGGGCTGAGCCAGGCAATCACTTCCTACTATTTTGCCCACTCTTTTTTTAAATTTATTTTTTAAAAGAGAGACACACAGAGAGAAAGAAGGAACTAGAAAGGGATAGCACACATGGGCCCTTGACCTCCCCTTGCTCTTTCCCAGCTTTTGGCTGGGTTGGACCACTGACTCCCCGACTTTTAAATACCTCCTTGGCAATCATTACAGAAGCTCCCATTTTGGAGAGGTGACGCACAAATAAGGCTAGGCCTGAGCCGGGATTCTGGACCCAATCCCCTAACTCCCACTGCCCATCCACCCCAACAGCCCCTCCAAGGGGCTGGCAAGAAGAAGGGGAGAGGGGCCAGGAAGGGGAAACTGTGGCCCACTGTCCCCTATGGCAAGCCTCCTCACTACATTACCTCCAGTTCATAGACTCGCTGGGCACTGAGGTTGTCTCGAATAATCACTCTGGATAAGTGACTCTTGGGTAAAAATTTTTTCACAGCCACCTCACTGGCATTCATCAAGCTAGAGAGGAAAGGGCAATACAGGTCAAGGATGCCCCTGGCAAAGGCCTCAGAACCTGACAAAGGGAGCTGAACCCATAATTCTCTTTGGAGGTGGGAGTCCCAGGGGCCTAAGAATCAGGCTGTGGGAGGTGGAGGTAGAGGGTGTTTTGGGGGGAGGGAATGCTAGGATTTTGAGAGAGCCTTGGGTGGGTGTTCTTTGGGGGAAGCCTAGGAGAAGGGCCGAGGGAAGCAGTTCTAAATGGAAGGCAGATTCAGAAGGCTTTAAGGAAAAATCAGAGATCAGAGTTGAAATGGGTTGGGGACAGTGAAGATTGCAAAGGGTAAGGCCTTTGTTAGAGTGGAAGTGGGGGTGAAAGGGCAAGGGAATAATGGAGGGGATCAGATGAGCTCTGACCAAACTGCCTGAGAAATATGAAAGGAATCATTAAGGAAGGGGGTGGGAGTGGGGGTGGGGGTGGGAGAGACTAGGGTCCTGCCTGAGTCCAGGGCTTACAAAGCAGGGCAGGACCTAAGTTCAGCATGGCTAGGTTAGAAGCCCTCCATTTGTGCCGGCTCCTGGGCCTGAGGGTCTATGAGCCGGGTGAGGGAGGAGGAGGCTGTATGTAGTGCCTGGAGGTACTGGATCAAAGGTATGGGGGGGCGGTCAATTGAAAGTGGGGTACTCGAGTCCTCGGGCTAGGAGTTGTTGAGTCCCAAGGGTGCGGAGTCGAAGGTCGGGGGTCCTTGGGGTGCGGATTGGAAGTGGGCCGGTCAGCACCTGAAGAGCACGGGAGTCTGGGAGGTTTTGGGCTGCAGGAACACCACCACGGGCTCCCCGGTTGACTCGGGCCGACGCAGCTCCATGGGCTGGTTCAGAAGCAGGGGGACTCAGCGGGCGAGGGCGTGGCTATGGCCAGGCTAAGCAGGGGACTCTTCCCCAGAGGCTGCAGCGGGCTAGGAGGGCAGTTGAATGGAGCCCAAGCTGACCGGAGATCCTTCGGTCTCTCGCGTGGCCTTGGAGACGCGCGGGGCGCCCGGGGTTAGAAGACTGAAGTCCAGAAAGCTAAGCTCCTCCGTCCCCGAAGCGTCCGTTGCCCGGGAAACGGGCCCCGATTCTCACGGGGTGGGGGCGCATGCGTGCGAGGCTGGATTGTCCCCGTGCGGACGCCGTAGGGCGGACGCGGCTCGTTGCCTAGGAAACGAGCAGGGACGGGAGGGCAGGATGGAGGGAGGTGCGGGAGCAGTGTGTGAAGCGGCGGCAGCAGAGGCGGCGCGGTGAGCGGGCGGCAAGCGGAAGCTTCATCACAAAGACGGCGGCGGCGGCGGCGGCAGCAGCGACGGCGGGATCGAGGACGCTGAGAACTGGGTGAGTCTGAGGCTTGGTTGGCGAGGCCGGAACCAGAGCTCCTGCCCCGCCCTCCTCCCGAGCCATCGGCTCCTTCGCCCCGCCCCCTGCTTTGTCCACCCCTCCCTCTCCGCCCTTTCCATCGGTCCCTTCGCCCCGCCCCCTGCTCTGTCGTACTCTCCCCTCCCCACCCCACCCTCTACGCCCTACTCGTCGGCCCCTTCGCCCCGCCCCCTGCTCTGTCCTACCCCCTCACCCCTCCCTTTCTGCCCTCCCCCAACCTTGCCCTCCCCTCCCTTCCCTTCCCGTAGGTCCCTTCGGCCCTTTCTCCGCGGCCGCCGCCCCTCCCACAGGCACTTTTAATCCCATCAACCCTTTCGCCTCAAGCTCTTACCGTAATTCCCAGAAAGGAACTGAAAGCCGCCTCGCGAAGGCGGAACCTTTCTCTTGGAATCCAGGTGCCCAGGCTAAAGAAACCCATCCCTGGAATCTTGCATCTCCTCAGGCCTCAGTTTTCCCGTCTATGCATCGAGAGGCAGTTGGTGCAGGGAGAAAAGGCCCATATTTAAAGTTGGGGTGCAGCCCCCATTTATTATGCTCCCACTGTGTGTCAATGTCCGAAGAAGGAAACTCTGCCCCACCCCGCCCCCTTATTGGGGGTCCCCCAAGAAAATGGGAAAACAGGAGGCATCAGGGACACCAGGCGAATGAATGCAGATGCCCGCCCAGGGATCACTGGCAGAGGATTGGGGAGGGAGCTGGGGGTCAAAAAGTTTCGGGTTACCTCGGGCTAGAGGGAGAGAATGCAGCAGGGACAAAGCCATGGGGGGCGGGCCCTTCGAGAGAAGAGGGGGGCCGGGGCTGGGGGGGTTCCAGTCCTCCCCCTTTCAGTCTAGCCTTGCCTAGGCCCCTAGCCGAGCCGCTCCCCTCCCTGCCTCAGTTTCCCCTTGGGAAGGACCGTACTAATGGGCCTCCGTGCTCTTGGGGGTCATCCCTTCTTCCCCGCAGACACGAGCACCGAGATTCTGCTACCTGACCTGGCCACCTAGGATCGTCTTGGTCTGGAACGCTGCCAGAAACGCCCAGAGGTAGGTCCGTGTGGGGGTTTCCCGCGTGTGCTCCCCCGCCCACCCGTGTGCTCCCCCCCCACGAGATCCTCCGGCTTACTGGCCTGGCCCCCCGGGACAGCATGAGTTGTAGGGGGGGTGAGCAGCGACCTTGGAGCAGAATTCTGTGCAGGGCCGGCTGTGCGCGGTCATCTGTCCTGAGGGAAGCAGACGGTGGGAGGCGGTGTCGAGCCCTTGTGCTCCCAGCCCGGGGCCCATGCTGCGCCCATCACCCTCTGCCCAGCCTCCGGCCCCTGGTCTGGCCACCCGCTTCCATTAACCATCCTTCATCCCCCAAGGAGAGGGGTTTGAGCCATAACGGAACAAGGTTCCGACCTCTGCAAGCCCCACAGAGGAGTCTTGAGTTCAATGCTGTAGATGAACCGGATCCATTGTAGCTTTTGGAGCAGCCATTGTGGCTGGAAATCAGCACTTTAAGGGGACCATCTGGCCTCTACACACAGTGGAGTTTGTGTAGGGAGAGACTGGGGAAGATCTTCACAGGCCAGCGCCTAAAGCCAACTTCTAATAACATCAATTCAGGGAGGATTATTGTGCAGGCTTCCCTCTGGGTTCAAACCATCAACTTGTCCCTAGTGTAAGATGAAAGAGATATATGGCCAAAGAGCCATCCATCTGAAAAAGATCTGGGGTTTTTAGTGGACCACAAGCTCCTTGAGGCAGATTATGGGGGCCAGAAAATGGTAATGGGATTTTTGGCTTCGTAACCTGGCTTAAAGTCAGGGAGGACCTGGGAAGTGATAGAACATAACCTCTTTGAGAGTGGGACTGCTCCCTTGGGTTGTTACAGCTCTAGTGACTCGGCTTGTGTGGTGCTGAAGGACCCGTTCGCTAATCACTATCCCTGTTCTCCTGTGCCCTGGTCAGACCACATTCTCATGAACAATTCTGGGAACCGTCCGGAGCCATCCCGAGGAGGCAGCCAGCATGGCGAAAGGCCTCCCACTCTTGCTAGGTAAGGATTGCTTGCAGTAATGGGGGCGTTTAATTTGGAGAAGAGAAGGGGAAGACCTGAGAGCTCTTTCCAAGGACCCAAATGCAGTCATGTGGAAGAAGGATTGGGTGCGTTCTGCTTGTCTGCCAAGGGCAGACCAATGAGGAGAAAGAGCTGGAAGATGAGGGCAGGAAGCCCTTCCTCCGAGCAAGAGTCGCCCCAGAGAGGAGTCGGTTTCCCCTCCCTAGAAGGCAGCATTGGAGAACCATTTGTCAGGGTGGCCATATAGGGCATTTCCTTCAGGTGCAGGGTGGCCTCCTGGTGACTCTGGGTTGTCCACCGACAGCCTGGCCAAGTGAGATTTACGCCCGGTCAGAGAGGCGTTAGGATCAGTCACCCACACCCAGAAAGCCAGGTCGGAGTCCTTATAAACTGGTGTCCTCAATCTCGACAATCGGGGAAGCTTCCTTGACCACCGCAGCCCCCGTTTGGTTCTTTCGATCTGGGTATCTGAAAGGCCATCAGAGAAGGCCTGATCCAAGCCCCGTTGCTGCTGAGGCAGGTGATCTTGAGCATCTCCCTAGGCTTTATTTCCCTTAAAACAAGAGAGTTTGAACCACCATTTCTAGAAAGCAATTTGGAATTATTATTTTTTTAAATTGTCAACATGTTCATCCCTCACAGTATGTGTAAAGGAAAAAGAACAAAGAGAAAAAAACTTCTCATACCTGATGTACAAAACGTGCTTTGTGCCAAGAACTGGATGCAAAGCTAACCGGCATTGGGGAAATTTTTAAACAAATTGTATGGAGCACATGAATGTTCTATTAATATGCCATAAGAAAAAGACAAATTTCGAGAAACACTGAAGGAAGTGAAGATTTCTGTGAGCCGATGTAGATCAAGTAAGAATCTGAACAGCGGTGTAGCCAGTGACTAATCCTGGAGGGAAGGTGAGCTCTGCTCAGTGGCTTCCCTGAGCAGACATGGTTACCCACAGGGAGGAAGAAGATTGAAAAACATTTCATTGTCACAGAGAAAGCTCCCCTCCTTGAGGTCCAGTGGGCCAGATTTGTCTGACAAAACCTCCGTGAGGTAGCACATGGCTAACAGAAAGGAGACCAAGGATGGCCTATGACAGGAGGAGGGAGCTACCGTTCCAGGAGGGGATTCTGAGTTTTCTGGAAATGGTCAAGTATTAATAGGTAGTTAATAACTCCGTGCTTTCCGAGCGCTCTGCCTAGAAACAGCAGGGTTGGCCCTGGGTAAGAAAGAAATGTCTCCTGCCCACGATTTCTTCGTGTTATCAATCCATAGTTTATCCACAGCCTTTCCACAGGTCCAGGGGCCTGAAATGTCTGGAAAGAACCATGGAAATCAAATTGCGGAATTATGATGACCAAGCTTGACCTCAGAGAAAAGTTGAGGAAATGCACCTCCATCTTGTGCAGGTTCAGGCACTGCCAAGAGAGTCACTGGTTTGGCAAAATCGCTTTTTTTGTCTTTATTCTTTGTGACGAGAGATGGGCTGCTGAGGAGCAACAGGGAGGGATGTCAAAAAAAAAAAACTGTTTCACTGCTCAGCCTCTTGGCTAAGACTAAACACCGATGGTAACAAATAGAAGAAAATGAAATGAATGAGGCTGGACAAGATGATCTGGAAGGTCCTGTCACAGTGTCTTAATAATCACATGTTAAAGTTTATAAAACATTTCATGAGGGCTAGGTACCGGCATCGTCTCCCTTTCAGGCAGGTAGTGGCAGCGAGCATGCTGGGCAAGAAGATCTGAGTTCAGATCCCCACTCTAAGGACGCTCAGCAGTTGCACGACTTTGGACCTGTTTGATTTTACAATTAAGGAACCTCAGTGGGCATCAAGGACAATCCAGATGGGAAAACAATGGTCATTCAGCCCCTCCTGAAGACCTCGAGGATGAGGAAAAATAGGCAGCTCAGACCACTGTGGGTCCAATTGGTAGTCCAGTTTGCTGGTACAGAGTATTTGAAGGAAAGTAAACATGCTCCTGATCATGTCCACTTCTGGCAGGAAATTGAAGAGCTGGTTCCTATCCTGGCTGTGCTGCTTGACAATGGAAGGGGTGGGGGAGAACCTTGGGTCATCAGATTAGACCAGGGGTCCTCAAACTTTTTAAATGGGGGGGGGACAGTTCACTGTCCCTCAGACTGTTGGAGGGCCGGACTAGAGTAAAAACAAACACTTTGTTTTGTGGGCCTTTAAATAAAGAAACTTCATAGCCCTGGGTGAGGGGGATAAACGTTCTCGGCAGCTGCATCTGGCCCGCGGCCCGTAGTTTGAGGACCCCTGGATTAGACGAAGGCCCTTTCTGGTATCAGATCCCATAAACCACTCGGACTGTCCATGCTCTGCCTTGATGAGCCTCCATTAGGAGAACTGCATCTGAGACATACTGAGGTTCGTCTAGAGAAGGGCAACCGACTCATTTCCATCTAACAAATGTTAAGCTTTGCATGAGGCATTCCTGAGGATACAGTCACTAAAATACAAGTAAGTCTCGGCTTCCAGAAGCCTGATTTCTTTGGAGAAACATAACATGGAAATGGATGAAATTCTGCAAGATAACGTGATCAGAGCCAAGGAGCCCCACAGGCTCTTTATGGGAAATAGCCCCTGAGCTGAGAGAGCTGAGCCATAAAGGCTTCTAACACAGAGGAGAGGAGCAAGGGCCTCCAGGGCAGACCACAGAGAGGCCACCATGATGGGAGCTAATAAAAGCTGGCACTAAGTGCCCATGTGGCAGGCATTGTGCTGAGAGCTTTACAAACTCTGATCTTTGATCCTCACAACAACCCTGGGAGGTAGGTGCTATTATTATTTTACAGATAAGGAAAGAGGCAAAAGGCCAGTCGGCTGCCCAGAATGTCACTCGGGTCTTCCTGACTCTAGACCTGGTATTCTCTTCATTTTCAGAAAAACACTGATAATCCAATAATAATCAGAGGAGGAGCCCTAGACCAAGAAGGGATATATGAGGGTTAAGTGGTGGAACATGGGAGAATTGAGGATTTAGATGGGGGAGGGGAGGGGAACCGGGAGAACCATTTCCAAGTATTTGAAGGGCTCTTGTGTGAAAGGATTGCTCTGAGTTCTGCCTACAGGAGCCAGCCGTTGCCAAAAAACAACTTAAGGCTTTATCTGAAAAACTCACTAGCTGTGAAAGCTGTCCGCAAGGAGAAGGGGCCACCTCCAGAGGTGTGGGGGTCCCCTGTCAACAGAAGGCTTCAAGCAGAGCCTGAAAGACAACTTGCTGGAATAGTGTAGAGATCCTCCTTCAGATTGTGATTGGATGAGACAGCTCTGGAGTGGCTGCCAGCTCTGAGGAGGAGATGTTCTCAGAACAGAGTGATCCTGAGCCCCCGAGGGCATCTTTCTCTCTCTGAATTTTTCCAGCTTCTGAGGACAAAGAACAAAGAGTTGTATCTCACCATTTACAGATCCTTGTTAATGAGAGCACCAAAGGTCTCAAAAAGTGGATGCTGAGGTCTCCCTACTGGGAAGAGACCCAAGTTTCCCCCGCCCCAGCCTCCTGACACAGCCATAAAAACCACCCGTTCCCTCCTCAGCCAGATGTTCTGGCCGGCAGCAGGAGCAACCCAGCCCAGCCCAGCAAGCAGGGAAGGTCTGGGGGGAAGCCATGTGACCAGAGGCCGAGAGGTCTGGGGCTGGGTGCGAGTGTGTCCGGCACACGCGCTTCTCTGTGCGCACCCCATTTGCAGCGCCGCTGGCCGGGGGGCCGGCCCAGGAGCCCACAGGGTGGTCAGACTTGACTTTTAACATCTCCTTTCTCTCCTCAGTTTTCTTTAGACAGAGAGTAGCAGGAAGATGCAGCCCCCCGTCGCCGCTGGTTTATAAAGTTTGCCTTAATGAATACATCTTTGAACACTATCCCCATTCTCTTCAGGCAGCCTGCAGTCTGTGGCCTGTCCCAGATAACCAGCAGCCTGTACCTTGGCAATGGCTTGGCCGCTAATAACAAGGTCATACTGTCCAGCAACCAAATCACCACCGTCATTAACGTGTCCGTGGAGGTGGTGAATACTTTCTACGCCGACATTCAGTATGTCCAAGTGCCTGTGGCCGATACCCCGCTCTCCCGCCTGTACGACTTCTTCGACCCAATCGCCGACAAGATCCACACGGTGGAAATGCAGCAGGGCCGTACGCTGTTGCACTGTGCGGCCGGAGTCAGCAGGTCAGCAGCCCTCTGCCTGGCCTACCTCATGAAGTACCACTCGATGTCCCTGCTGGACGCTCACACCTGGACCAAGTCCTGCCGACCCATCATTCGGCCCAATAACGGCTTCTGGGAACAGCTCATTCACTACGAATTCAAACTCTATGGCAAAAACACAGTTCGGATGGTGAACTCTCCCTTTGGCGTGATCCCGGATGTTTATGAGAAGGAGGTCAGAGTGATGATCCCGCTGTGATGGTAATTAGCTTTCTGCTATTCAGGGTGAAGGGTGCAGAGCTGTCATTCACTCTAGACCACGGTCTGAACTTGAAAATAAACTCTTCAGCTCGAGTATTATACTTTGATCGATACAGAAAAGCAGATGACAATGTGAGGTCAAGGAGTGAGCTCTCCTGGGGCTTTAACCTTGAATCAGCATCTATAAAGAATAAAACTCAGTCACTACAAAAATTATCAAGAACTTAGTGATCGAGAACCTCCCCGTCTGTGCCCAATTCCCTGGGGCTAGTCAGGGAGGGTGGGTGAGCAGGGGAGGGTAGGCTCCACACATTGGCTCGGCAGAGGAAGAAGCGGATAGCTGGCCTCCGGGAGGTGATCCGGAAAGGCTTAGGACCGGCTGGCGGGTTGGGAAAACCCAGGCCTGGTTAGTGACTGGATCTGCTATCCCCCCCGAGGGCCAGGTTATGGCCTCCCTCCCCTTCCCTCCCTTTTGCCTCCCGGTCCAGTTCGTTTCTGGTTAGTCCAGTCTTGTGAGCTGACAGGACCCAACCCTTTGAAGGTTCCGAGGTTGACCAGTGACTGAAAGGGAACGTATCTCTCTGCCCTGAGCTGAGCCAGCTGATCTCTCTCCTTCCCTTAGAGACAGGATTGCCTCAGGCAGCCAGAGAATCATGCACACACAGGGATGCCCCATTCCTTCCCGCCCTCCCAAAGTTCACCCAAGCCCTGCCTTGGCCATCGTGATGCTGGGTAGGGAGGTTGGCTGGGACTTGGGGGCTCTGGCTTTCTTCCCTTGGGATGAACAGCTTGTATCAGTGCCTAATGAAGTCACAGGGAAACCAGTAAGCAGCACACTGTAGGTAGGGTGAGCCAGGCTGTCTAGCTTTCTCTCCCCTCCCCCCAGTGTAATGCTTCAAGCGGGATGATGTCTGATTATGTCCTAAATGGGTTAGGTTAGTAACAGGGTTCCCTGGAGCCCATTTTTTTAAATTGACTACAAAAATCTTTTACAACAAAGGATCCTTAATAAAACTTGTAAAATTTTTAAATTGCTTCTTTTTCCTTCTTGTTGAATTCTGATCCTCCCACTAAACTCCCTTCTAAAGGGCCAACGTTGAAGGGCCTGAACTTCATTCTGGCCCTTCACTTCGGACAGCCCCAGACCTGAATTATAGCCGTCTGCCAGATTTCACGCTAGGGCTTCCAGGAAAGGTCTAAGAGAGCCCAGAGGATGGGCTTAGGGAAAACTCAGCCCACCATAGGCCTTCTTTCGGTTTGGTACAACGGCAATCCTTTACACTTCTGGAGTGCTTTATAGTTCATAAAGAGACCCTGCCTTTGTTCAACCTTAGGATAGCCCCTAGGGCAAATTGGGAAGATTTTTAATATATATACTTAAGTGGTTTGAGCATTGTACCATGACATCTAGGCTGGAAGGCAAGAAGTCCTGAGTTCAAACCTCATCCTGACTGTGGAATTATGGGCTTTACCTATAATTGAATCTCTAGAATTAAAAGCTGCTTTCTGGGCCAAACACTTCCATTTTACATATAGGAAAACTTTTAAGTGAAAGTGTTGATTTAGAAAGTTTAGAAAAAAGTTTAAATGACTTGGCAAAAGGTATAGAACTAGTTAGTGGCAGCCAGGATTTGAACCCACAACCTTGGATACCAATTCCAATCTCTTTTCACTGTACTTCCTCAATGCACAGAGTTCTTGCATGACAAAAGTTATTGGGAACAAAACTCTACACTAGTATTTCCTACTAGAGACACTGGTCACCAGCACTATAAGGGATTGCTCAGAAAAAGAAAACAGTTGACATCTTGTAAAAGACGTGCATAAAGAACTGACTTTTTTTCCCCCCTGACACAATTGAGTCTAAGTGACTTGCCCAGGATCACACAGCTAGGAATTCTCCTGACTTCAGAGCTGCTCTATTCACTGTGCCACCTAGGTGCCCCAAGAGCTGACCTTTAAAATCAAGCAGCTTTGAGTTTGAATCCTGTCTGTGGCACAGGAATCCTGTGAGCTGGGCACTCTGTTCCCCACACCAAGGTCTCTTAGGAGATAGGTGCCAATCGGCAGTGGTCGAGTTCTCAGGAGCTCCAGGTACCAATGAAGGCACAGGTCCAGGCCAAAAAGAACATGGACTGGGCTTGTGTAAACAAAGGAAAGCTCACCTCCACATCAGAGAGGCAGGTGGGTTTGCAAAGCTGGTCCTCTGAGGGGTAGTTTTAGGGAACTTTCTCAGTGAGAGGGCTCTGCCTTTTTACCTATGGCTCACAACTTGTGCAGACCCTAACTCAGCCCTGGCCTAAATTCAGAGTCTTTCACTGCCTTATTTAAACAGAAATACAATTGAATAAGAAGTAGGTTAGTCCAGGAGGAAGGCAAATGACTTCTCTAGCGTCACACAGCTAATGGTAGCGGAGCCCAACAGGAACAGACATCTAAAATGTTTTGATTAAAGATCTCTGCCATTTTGCTGGGGTCTGTGGGCCCCTCCTCGGAATAGTGCATTTAAATAACTGGAGGAAATGCTAAGTTCCAGTCCGACATTACTGAAAAGGAAGATGTCATTTTCTCCCCATCTGAGTTCGCCATCACCAAGTGTTTTCCGGCTCCTATGAAAGCAACTCACCTGACTTGGCATTTTATCATTTTAAGAAAAGGACTTTTCTCAGAACAACTCTGAAGGTTAGCCTGACTTCTCAAAGGAAAAAGCTGAGCTTCTAAATTGGGAACTGATTTGCCCAGGGTCATACAACCAAAAGGTACCAGAACTTATCAGACTTGTAATTGGATCAACTGAGGCTCCACCAGGTCCCCTGCTACACCCTGTCACTTTTAGGCCGTGATTTTGTGAGATTCTACAAATGAAGTAATAAGCCATTTAAAAGTGAACATGATGCTCAGGAGCAGAAGGGTGGTCACACTGCCATGCGATGGACTAAAGTACCTGCTGATGGCCTAGCTCCGAACAGGGAATGGAGCGCTTCCGTTCACGGTCCAGGTGGAAGCCTCAAGGAGCTCTGGATGCTAGTGCCCATGGTCAGTGGGCTCTACCCATCTTCTGTCATTGTCTAGGATCGCCAGTGGTTCTATCCAAGAAGTCCTAAAGCAGGCGCCGGCTTTATAGAGACATTGTCTAAGAGAATGAACCTCTCTAGTTAAAGAAAGGAGGACAGTCCCCAGATTTTAATTACAGAATTATAGAGAACCTTGGAACATAAAATTAGGAATGGCAGGGCTGGGAGAGGCCTGAGAACTGGGGTGTTGGATGGGAGGGGCCTGAGAACAGGGGGTGTTAGAGCTGGGAGAGGCCTGAGAACAGGGGGTGTTGGGGTTGGGAGGGGACTTGGAACAGGGTCGTCAGGGCTGGGAGGGACCTGAGAACAGGGGTGTCAGGGCTGGGAGGGGCCTGAGAACAGGGGATATTGGAGCTCAGTGACCTCAGAAGCCCCTGTGGTCCGCATTTACAGAGATCCTAACTCAGACATGGCGACCCTGGACAGACTCGCCCAATGTTACCAAGATGGCTTCATCCTCTGTCACTGACTTGATTTTGCACAAGTCCTTTTCCTCCTTGGACATCATTTAGCACCTCTGTAAAATGAGGAGTTTGGATTTCATACTCTCGAGTTTCTGATCCCTGAAAGCTCTTGATCCTCTTGAACCCCAGAATCCAAGACCAAAAATCAGAGGATCTAGAAGATACAGATTCAGACCCAGATCTTCAGTTTAGAATATCAGCCTTCCAAGCACAAGATGGAGGAAATATGGCTCTACAACAACTCCCGTGAAAATGAGCTGGTGGCCTTTAGTAGATCACAAGCCCAGTGGGAGAAACAAGCTGACAATGAAAACCCCAAAAGTTAATATCTTACTCTGCACTTAAGAATATTCCTACGGAGCAGGTAGGTGGCTCAGTGGATAGAGCACCAGCCCTGAAGTCAGGAGGACCTGAGTTCAAATCTGGCCTCATATACTTAACCCTGCTAGCTGTCATCCTGGGCAATTGCCTCAGGGGGAAAAAAAATAGAATTGGCCAAACTGAAGAGAAGAATTTAAAAGGCAGAATCGGTTAAGTGGCCAAGCTCACTGAAAAAAATCATTCCTTAAAAATTAGAATCAAGCAAGTGAAAACTAATGAATCCCTGAGACTTCAAGAAACAACAAAATTAAAAAGAATGAACAAAAGCAAAGAAAAAGTGAACTATGTGATTGGAAAACAACTGATTTAGAAAACATCACAGAGAGATAATTTAGGAGTTATTGGATTACCTGAGAGCCATGATCAAAGAAGATCATGGCTATATTTCAAAAAATAATCAAGGAAAACTTCTCAGAAATCCTAGAACCAGAGGTAGAATAGATAAAGAATCCACTGATCACCTCCTGAAAGGAATCCCAAAATGAAAACTCCCAGGGATATTATAGCCAAATTCCAAAGTTCCCAGGTCAAGGGAAAAAAAATGCAAGTATCCAGAAACAAACAATTCAAATATATAAAGCCATAGTTGGAATAACACAAGATTTAGCAGCTTCCACATTAAAGGATCAGAGGACTTAGAATATGATATTCCAGAGGGCAAGGGTGTAGAGTACAAGCTAACTCCCTGGAGGGCTTCAGAGTCAACCAGAATCAGGATAAATGAAAGTCCTTGGTCTTTAGGGGGAGAAGTGAAGGAGGCAGGCAAGTTCCCACGAGGCTTGCCAAAAACCTATGCTGGATTTTGGAGTCCGGAGTCACCAACCTCTTTCCTCCTCATCCTGCCACCAAGTAACTCTGGCCTCCCCTTCTCCCCCCTCCAATCCTTGCCTATACGATTATCTTAAGAACAAGCATTCAGCAAGGACCAATGATGAGGAGAGCCATTATCCAAATATATGCTAATAGAGTCATTATCTCACATCGAATAGGTAATTAGCCACAAGTGCTTGGTTATCTGATTCAAGCTTTTTGGAGTTTCAGCCCTCTACACAAGGGAACTAGGATTACAATAAAGAATCAACTACCTAGCAAAAGAATCACTATCTAGATGTAATACTTTAAGGGATTTCGAAATGTATATTTAATGAAATAAAAGACTTTCGAGAATCTTTCATGAAAAGACCAGAGTTGAATAGAAAATCTGACTTTCAAATATAAGACCCAAGAGAAGCATAAACAGAAAAGATAAATAATAAGGGATTCAATAAGATTAAACTTTTTATATTTCTACATATATATATATATTCCGTACTTATACATTTACAAGATACTTGTAACTCCTAAGAATTCTATTAATATCAATATCAATTAAGCAATCGCAACTTTATCAATTTCAGTTAGAAGGTGTATATATAGACAGAGAGCACAGGTATGAGTTGACTGGTAGGATTTTTTTTTAAATTTTCAATAGTATTTTATCCTTTTAAAAACATACAAAGATAGCTTTCAACATTCATTTCTTATGATCTTGTGTTCCAAATTTTTCTTCTTCCCTTCCCCCATCCCAAGACAGTAAGCAATCCAATATGGGTCAAACATGAGCAATTCTTTCAAACATTTCCATATTTGTCATGTTGTGCAAGAAAAACCAGACCAAAAGGGAAAAAACTGAGAGAAAGAAAAAAACAAACAAGCAAATCCCCAAAAGGTGAAAATTCCATGCCTCAATCTACATTCACTCTCCATACTTTTCTCTCTGGATGTGGACGGCATTTTCCAACCCAAGTCTAGTGGAATTGCCATTGTTGAGAAGAATCAAGACTGATGGACTAATTTTTAAAAAGTAAAATTAGGGGGCAAGAAAGAGGGATGCACTGAGAGAAAGAGGAAGGGAGAATAAAATGGAATAATAAGTATTTGGGGGGGTCTTACCATTCAACCTGTTATATCTCACCTACCCGTATTAACATCCAGCTGACACGATTCCATCTTGTCCACAGAATAAAGAACTTTGCTAAATGTTTTCTTAAAATCTAGGCAAATTACACATAAATTATTCTTTGACTTACCAATCAGTCATCAAAGGAATAGAGTTAGTCTTACATCATCTGTTATCTTTCCCCTAAGTTTTAGTGATGTTTTTGGTTTTATAATATATCTTTATATAAAACTTCTAATATCTTTATTGAAATTGAACTCTTTTTTTTCTCTTTGTGTCTCTGTCTATCTCTGTGACTGTCTCTGTGTGTCTCTCTCTTTGTCTGTCTTTCTGTGTGTGTTCTATATAGCAAGACCCCACCCCTGTTCCAGGAACATGGATTCCTGGGAATCCCTCAGAGACTCAGTTGGATGGGTAGCCTTGATGCATGGAGGGAATAATGGACCGTATCCATTGGAAGATAAAGAATTCTTGATTCTAACCTGATGCAGAAAATCAGAGCTCGGTCTCTCTCTCATAGAACCATGACACAGCCTGAATTTGTCATAGCCAACGCCCTGGTTGTTCCTTCTCTGGCCTTCCCTGCCTAAGATAGAGATGTTGGCTTAGTGGGAAGAAGGGTAGAGATGGGAGACAGAGGCTGCCGTCACTTCCCTCCATTGTTGCCTCTGTGCTCCCCAAAACCTTAAGCCTTCCCTGTGTGAGTTAAAAATTCATCCAATACTTAGCTGTGTGACCCTGGGCAAGTCACTTAACCCCAATTGTCTCAGCAAAAAAAAAAAAAAAAAAATCCAATAAAATTCCATAACTTTTAGCATCACAGCCAGTCTAGTCCTTCAGCAAAACCCCTTAAAGTGCTGGGACATTTACAAAATTGTGGGGTGCTTGAAACGGGATCCTGATTTGAACTCACTGGGGATAGCCAAGTACCCCGATTGTCTCCTGACTTATCTTGGGCTTTAACTCTCGACCTATCTGCTCACTCTGGAGATTATTTTTCAGAGAAAACAGAAATAAGACGGAAGCAGAGGGGCTCTCTGTGCCAGCAGCCAGCAGCACCCCCAGCCCAGCACCTTCTCTGGCATCCTCACTTCTCTACTGAACCCCGAAATGCAGGTAGCTTTGTTTGCTTTGCACTCTTGGCCGGTCTCGGCTTATTCTGAGCCTCGGCCTTCTCCACGCAGACCTTAAAAAGGATCCCATCATTCCTTGGTGGGTGAAAGGACCCAGCCGACAACGCTAGAACCGGCATCAGTCGCAACCCTGCCTCTGGGCAAATCCCTGAACCTCAGTTTCCTCATTTGTAAAATGAGAATAATAATAATATCTACCTTCCAATATATGGTGGGGATCAAATGGAGTATTCTTGGCCATTTCCTTCTCCAGGTCATTTTACGGATGAGGAAACTGAGGCATCCAGGGTGAAGTGACTTGCTCAGGATTATATAGTAAGTGTCCGAGGAGGGATCTAAGCTCAGGAATATGAATATTCCTGACTCTGGGCCCAGTACTCTATCACTTTGCTCTTGGGAGCTTTAAGTTCCAAACAGGAACTTTCTAATTGCTACTGGAGCTAACAGTAAGCCAGTGGAATTTACTGAGCAAGAGGGTACCATGGACAGGTCCATCCTTTAGAAAAATCACTTTGTTAACTAAGGGCAGGAGGGATCAAGGAAGAGACCTGGGCCTAGAAGAGAGGGACCAAAGGGGAAAGAGACCTGGGATTGGGAGAGAGGGACCAAAGGGGAAAGAGTCAAGACCAAGAGACCATTCAAAGGCTAATGCAACAATCTGGATAAGTGGCAATGAGGGCCTGAGTGGCCAGGGAGGCGTGCCCGAGCTATTGAATGCAGAATTCCCATTTGGCAATGGATTGTCTCTATGGGATGGGGGAGAGTGAGGAGAGGATGACAGCAAGATAGCCTGGGAAGATGGCGGCCCCCTCTGCAGTGGTAGGGAAGTTCAGAAGAGAGAAGACAGTTTGGGGGAAGGACAGCGAGTGTTCGCTTCCAGAGCCCAAGAGGCAGCTGGAGTTAGGTAACTGGTGCTCAAGAGAGAGGGCAGGGACAGATATGTGGCCAGCAGAGATGTCCTTGAAATCATGGCAACTGCGGAAATCACCAGTGGGATCCTGTGGAACCAAAAGGGAAGAGAAGCCAGAAGGAGCCCTGCGGGCCACTCGTGGTGAATGGTCTTGGCGGGACTAATGAATCGGCGAAGGAAGCTAAGAAGGAGCCATTGAGGGAGGAAGAAAACCAGGAGGAAGGTGTACCACAAAAGCCTGAAGAGAAGAACGTGTTTCGGAGGAAGAAGGTGACCAGCAGTCTACTCGCCAGTAGGTCAGTCCCGGGCCCACTCGAGGCCCCAGTTCTTTCTTTTCCTTTGGCCGTCTCCCATCCCCAGAATGTTCTTCTTCCTTGCTCCTATCTCCTGGCTTCCTTCAGGACTCCACTCTGAAAGAGGCCCTTCCCAGCTCCCCTTAACCCTTTCCTGTATACCATAAACACACTTTAGTGCCTTCCCCTGAGAATACCTTCCAATCCCTCCATCTGGAACAGAGCCCCAGGACTGGAGGCAGGATGCGCTGACTTCAAATTGGGCCCTAGACACTTACTGTGTGACCCTGGGCCGGTCGCGGAAATCTCTGCTTGCCTCAGTTTCCCCATCTGTAAAATGGGAATAATAATGGCACCTACACCCTGGGAATCAAATGAGGTAATAATTGTAAAGGGCTTATTAGCACAGCACCTGGCACATAATAAATGCTATATAAATGTTAGCTATCGTTATAATTATATCTCGTATGCACATCATTGTTGGCAGGTCGTCTCCCCCGTCAGAAGGTGAGCTCTCTGAGGTATATGCTCAGGGCTTACCACAGTCTGGTACGTGGAAAGCTCTTAATAAATGCTTCTCGGGTGTCTGCCAAGGAGGGTGACGAGGGCAAGATGGCCAGGAGGTGGCCGTTGAGGGTCGTGGGGAACTTTGGAGATGAGGTTGGAAACAAAATGGCGGAGAGCCTAGGGGAGCTGGGGAGGAGGGGAAGTGGAAGCATCCCCTGTAGACTTTCTTAAGGAGTTTTAACTTGAAAGGGGAAACACGGACAATAGCTATTGAGAGCGGTAGGAAGAAGTGAGAAGTCGTTTGGGTTTTATTTTAAAGAATGGAGGAAACAAGGGTGTGTCTGTGGGCAACAGGGAAACGGCCAGGGATGGTGATGAGGCAGCATTTCTTAATGTTCTATAAAGCACTTTCCAAATATCTCATTTTATCCCCATCGCAGCTCTGGGTGGGGCGAGAAAGGTAGCTGCTATTATCATCCCCATTTTATGGTTGAGAAAACTGAGGGAGACAAGTTAGGTGACTTAGCCAAAGTCATACTGCTGTTTAGTAGAGACTGGGGGACGATAATGGCAGGGCTCTGCCGGGGAAAGTGGGAATGGCTCGGGTCAAGGGCGGGTACAGGGGGATTTGCCTCAACAAGGACAGGGCCACGTCTTCGTGTAAAATAGTGATGAAGGAAGGGATCGCGGGGGGATGGGTCTGAGTGATGTGACGTGACGAGGAGGGAAGGCGAGAGCTCACCATAAATGGCCTCCACGCGAGTCTACTTGTGATCGCTTCTGTGACTCGACGGCCTTCTTACCCTGGAATTCCCAGCAGTGCCTGGGGAGGAGGCGGACGTCCCACAGGAGCAGCCCATTCTCTCAAGCTGAGTTCCTCCTGGGCCGCCATTTTGGAGACAGGCCTGGGCCAGGCTTTCCCTCCCAGCTGTGGTTCTGCTGCCAGGCCCTTACAGAAACACCTTCTCTTCCCCATCCCTCTTGGAGCTTCCTCTCGGGTATCACCCTTCCTCTGTGAAGGATGGCAATGTGGCTGATGAAGTCCCCGGATTATGAGGACAGGGGTGAGGAGGACCGTGAGCCCGCGAGTGAACTCAGGGAGGATGAAGTGGAAAACTTGGGGGGCGCAGGGGGGGTCTCCAAGTAATGGCCACCAAATCACCAACGTTTGGCTGATTCACTTGCTTAGTATGAACCTCGAAGGAGGAGAGAGACAGAGATAAAGACAGAGAGAGACGGTGAGAGAGAAAATATGTGAGAGACAAAGAAACAAAGAGACAGTGAATGAGAGACAGAGACAGAAAGAGAAACAGAGTGAGAGAGAAAGTGCATGAGACAGAACGTGAGAGACAGAAAGAGAATGAGAGAAAAACAGAGAGTGTGAGAGAGACAAAAGACTGAGAGACAGAGACAGACAAAGAGACAGAGCGGAAGAAACAGACAGAGAGACAGGCACAGAGGATGAGAGAGAATGATAAAATACCCGAGAGACAAAGACACAGAGAGAGACACAAAGAAGCAGAGAGAGGCAATGAGAGAAACAGAGACAGAGACAGAAACAGAGAAAGTGTAGGAGACAAAGATTGGGACAGAGACAGAGAGGAAAAGGAAGAGGGAAGGAAGGGAGAGAAAGTGAGTGTGGGAGCCGGGAGTCTCCCCACCCCTGCTGCCCCAGGGAGTCGGGAGGGATGGAAGAAGGCCCGGCCTGTACAGGAAAGGGTGGCGAAGGAAGGCGAGTCATTGGGAAAGACCCAGGTCTCTGGAAGGCCGGAATGTGGACGGAGTGAGGAGGGAGAAAGCGGTTTCAGATTAAGGGGAGTTTCTGGGGCGGGCGGGGACCCGTGGGAGGCCGGTCTGAGGGACAGGGGGCGCAGGCTCCCCCACGGGCAGGGACGGAGGGATAGGGGGCTGACCCGGACGGGGCATCGGTGGCTGGAGGGGCTTGTGGAGGGAGGCCTGAGCCGGCCGTCAGTGGGCTCTGGCAGAGGGGGCGGCAGGTGCAGGAGGGGCCGGCGGAGGCAGAGGGGCCTCCCTCGGGCCCAGCCTCCCCCAAGCCGCTTTCGGCCTCTGACGCTGGCCGGCGTCTCGGCTTCGTGTCTCCAGAGTGAGTCACGGCAGGAGGGCAGGGGAGGGGCGGCTGAGCCCGAGTCAGGATGGAAATGCCAGCCGCCCCAGCGGGAGGCTCGGAGCACGGGGGCTGGGCAGGAGCCGGGCAGCTCTGAGTCAGCGGGTGATTCAGCCGGCCCATGTTCCTTCCTCCCAGGGCGGAGCGGGGAGGCCTCTGGGTCCGGAGCCAGGCCCTCACCTCCCCCAGCGGGGCTTGTGTGAAGCCCGGGGAGGGGGTGACCTGTCCCCCCATCAGGGCCGCTCCCCCTACTCCCCCCTGGCCGGGAGCCCCCCCACCCCTCGCTCTTCTTGGCAGGACACCCCGTTCCTGAGGCCCCCGGCCCCTTGCCCCACCCAGGCCCCCCAGCAGCTTCCCGAGCCGCCCAGTGCAGGGGCTTCGGGCTGGGACATCCAGAGGCGGGTGCCGGGTCCCTGTGCCCCCACGCGGCCAGCTCTGCCCCCACCCCAGCTTTTCCTCCTCTCACCAAGGGCCCAGGCTCCCAGAGGCCCTGCTCCCACGGGGAGCGGACAGAGCCCCGGGCCCGGAGCCAGGACGTCTCTGAGAGCATCTGGGCCACCGGGGCCAGTGGCTTTAGGGGTCTCCGCTTCATTTCCCAGTTACACGCTGGGGATAAAAGCAGCTCGGGCCTGGAGGCCTCCACTTCCTGAATTCAAATCCTGACACTTCCTGGCTGGGTGACCCTGGGCACCTACCTGCCTCAGTTTCCTCCTCTGTCAAATGGGGGCAGTACCTCTGCCAAGAAGACCCCCAGGACAGTTGCAAGGCTTGAGATAATGCACTTTATAAACACCTGTCAGGTCCTCATTGTAACCCAGCTGGAAGGACCTTGAGCCAAGGCCCGGGGCTGTGTGGTGGGGAGGGGTGGGGAAGGGGGAGGGGGAGGGTCTTTCTCACCCAGAGCATGGGGAGCCGCAGCAGGGGGCCAGGAAGCACCAGCGTTCAAAGTCTCCCTCCCCCTTCCCCCACACGGCCCCCTGGTCCTCAGGGAGCTTCCCCTCTGGGACTGAGCTGGGACCTGGAGTCGAGAACCGGGACTTTCCTCCCTGCTCTGGAGACCTGACCTCAGGCTGGCCGGGGGCGGGGGCGGGGAGGCCCCTGGCGGCCTCCCAAGTGGAGGGAAATAAGGGGAGGGGGCGGGGAAGACCCCTGGGCGTGGATCGGAGCTTCGCCCCTTACCAGGACACTGGGGCGGTCCCGCCCTCTCTGGGGCTCAGTCACTCCATCAGTAAAATGAGGAGGTTGGATTACAGGAGCTCGGGAGCTTCCGGTTAGATCTGTGATCCCACAAGCGGATCCCCGGGAGCTCCCCCCACCCCCTGTTCTAAGCCCCCCAGCCCTGCCCCCCTGCTCTGCGGCCCCTCCCACAGGCTCCCCGGGGACTCTGTGACTTGTCAGAGGGAGACGGTCAGTCTGACTCACAGCAGGCAGGACCAGCCCAATCTGCAGCCGCATTAGCGAGGGCCAGCTCAGGGCCCTCCCGAGGGCTAGCCCAGGCTCCAAGCGGGTGGTGCCTGGGCTAGCCCCCCTGCCCCCCACGGGCTGGGGCCTCCAGGCTGGGCTCCGTGACCTTTTCTGGGCCCCCGGGACCCTCCACGCCCCGTTCTGCCCCCCTTGGCCGCCCTCCTGCTGGGTAAGAGGCAGCTGCGTCGCCCAAGGAAACGAGACAGCGAGAACCAAACAGTGCTTTATTTGAGGACGGAAATAGCCCCTTCGCAGCCCCCAAGCCCGGCACAGGACGGGCACCTGCCCAAGAAGTCCCCTCCACGGCCAGACAGCCCGGCCTGGGGGATCGTCCCGGCCAAGGCCGAAGCCCACGGGGCGGGGGGGTTCCAGCCAGCGACCCCCCAGGAAACGGCCCCCTTCCCCTCCCTGGCTTTGGCAGCAGAGAGATGAGTGGGGAGGGGGCGCCAAGAAGCCCGGCCTGACCTGGTCTCTCTGGAGCAGCCCCACGGCCAGCCCAGGCTGGGGGCACCGGACGGCCTGGGGACAGACAGGGAATCCCCCCAGCCCGTCACCCTCACCAGAACAGCGGGGGCTGGCGGCTGCAGCAGCCGCGATCACTTTAGTCGCAGTGCTCACGCGCGTCGCCATCCTCCGCCGAGCCCTGGTAGTGAGCCGCGCTCTTTTAACAGAAGGGGAAACTGAGGCAAGGTCTGGGAGAGGGAGCGACCGGCCAGGCTGCAGTCGGACCGAGGCCGCAGGGGGAGCCCGGGACAGCCGCGGCACTGGGTTCTCCTTTGTAAAATGAGGGCGATAATCCCACCGCTGGCCCCTCGCGGGGCGGGCAAGCTCCTAGTCACCCCGAGGTCCTGGAACAGACAGCGCTCCGAGGGCCAGCCGCCCCGCCCCTGGAGGTTTTTCTGCAAGGCTCTTCTTGGCTGGGGCTCCCCCATGTCCCGGGGCTCCTCCTCTCCCAGGCTGGCGGTGGAAGCTAAGGACGGACTAGCCGGGCCCGGCGGGCACAGGGAGCACGGCTGACCTTTGGGCACAGGGAGCACGGCCGACCTTCACGGGGCCCGGCGGGCACAGGGAGCACGGCTGACCTTTGGGCACAGGGAGCACGACCGACCTTCGGGCACGGGGAGCACAAGTGACCTTCGGGCATGGGGAGCACGGCCGACCTTCAGGGGCCCCGGCAGGCACAGGGAGCACAGCTGACCTTTGGGCACAGGGAGCACAGCCGACCTTCGGGCACAGGGAGCACAGCCAACCTTTGGGCACGGGGAGCACGGCCGACCTTCGGGCACAAGGAGCACAGCTGACCTTCGGGCACTGGGAGCACGGCCGACCTTCGGGCATGGGGAGCACGGCCGACCTTCGGGCACAGGGAGCACAGCCGACCTTTGGGCACGGGGAGCACGGCCGACCTTCAGGGGCCCCGGCGGGCACAGGGAGCACTGCTGACCTTCGGGCACGGGGAGCACGGCCGACCTTCACGGGGCCCCCGCGGGCCGGCCCGCCCAGCCCAGGGCCCACCAGGAGGCCACCAGGTGGCAGTTGTGGTACAGAAACATGCCCAGCAGCGTGAGGGCGATGCCCACGTAGCTGAGGCCGCTCAGGCGGCTCCCGAACAGCAGCCAGGACAGCGCCAGGTTGCCCACCACGTGGAAGTTGCCCAGCACGTGCACGGTGAGGGCCGAGGTGAGCGCCAGCAGGGAGAAGCTGGCCAGGTTGTAGAGGACGGAGAGCAGGCAGCTGAGCAGCAGCAGCAGCCAGAGGCCGCGGTCAGTGGGGGCCGGGCCCGCGCCGGGGCCGCCCAGCTCCAGCACCAGGGCGGCCCCCAGCAGCAGGCAGAAGCTGGGCAGGGACGTCAGGTACAGCAGGGCCACCGAGTCCAGCCTCTCCTCCCGCAGCAGGACACCTGGAAGGGGAGAGGGGCGTCAGAGCGGGCTCCGGCCCCCCGGGCCTCGGTGACATGGGAAAGGTCCCTCCTTAGAGCAGGGGAAGCAGGTGTGGGGGAGGGGGCGGCGGGATCCAGCTGGTATCAGAACCTCTGCACACCCGGGCCGGAGCCCGGTCCCAGCCCGTGGGAGCAGCCTCTGGGAGACCCTGGCTGTCAGAGACCCTCTCCTGGCCCAGATCCCCCGCCCCTCACCGGCCCAGTGACCCCCATCTCCCCCCGGAGCCAAGGAGAGCCGGGCTTCCTCCCCCCCCAGCCTCCCGGGTCCTTGGCAGTGCCCCGGGGCCGCGGCCACGCTCGCTTCGGAGGCTTCTCGGCCGTCCTGGGCCCCCTGTCCGGGCCCCCTCCTCGCCCGCTACCTCGTTAACGTTCTTCCCAAAGCGGGTCACCCAGAAATGAACCACGCTCCCATTCAGCGGGCTCTGGCCCCCAAAGGGCCTCCGGCTGCCAGCCTGGATAAGTGGGCCGCCTCCGGCTGGGTCAGCCGCCCCCGCTCGCAGCTGACTCCTAAGCTCAGGGGCAGAGCCGAGGACGCGTCCTCCCTGGGCAGGGAGACCCCCAGGCTGCCTGGGGGACCTGCTGAAACCCACCCAGGGGAGCGGGCTCCCTCAGCCCAGCACGGCAGGACACCTGCCTGCTCTTCGAGGCTTCTCCCGCCCGATTCCCTTCTGACATCCCGCATTCCGGCTCCCCGGCCCACACCGGCCTCCATACCCTCCACTCCCTCCCCCGACTCCGGGGCTTTGCACTGGCTGCCCTTCACACTTGAATCCAAGCACATTCCTCCTCCCTCTCCCCCCTTACTCCCCTCCACTCCCGCCTCGCCTTCGCCTCAGGCTTCTCTGGCTTCCTTCAAAATTCGGCTCAAATCCCACCTGGATGCAGCCTTTCTGCCCTCCCCCCCAGCTTCCAGGGCCTTCCTCTCCCAGACAACCTCCCATTTACACCGAATTGGTGTTAGCGCCGGCCACTCAGACTTCCCCAGCAGAAGGGGGCCTTCTGGAGGGAGCTGGCTATTTCTTATCTCAGGTCAGTGAGGTACACATGAGGATGATGATGATAATAACAATAAATAGCTAATAAATAACATCTACTATGTGCCAGACACCATATGAGACACTCTGCACTTACACAGCACCTACTATGTGCCAGACACCATGCTTACATAGTACCTACTATGTGCCAGGCACCATACAAGGCGCTCCGCGCTTACATAGCACCTACTATGTGCCAGACACCATATGAGACACTCTGCACTTACACAGCACCTACTATGTGCCAGACACCATGCTTACAAAGCACCTACTATGTGCCAGACACCATATGAGATGCTCTGCACTTACACAGCACCTACTACCGTGTTTCCCCGATAATAAGACCTATCCCAAAAATAAGCCCTCCCCCGAAAATAAGCCCTATTGAGATTGCTACTGTAGTGAAGCCTGTGCTACACACTACATTATGGTACCCTCTGTATGCACTGTCTCTCCCCCCTCTCCTCCCTCCCCCCCGGGTGAAACGCACGCTGCACTTCAAGCTGCATCCAATCAGAGCTGCAGCAGTGAGCGCGTCATCCTGTTCTTCCCCAGTGATTTGCTTGCTGGTGCCATTGAGAGCATTAAAATAAGCCCTCCCCTGAAAATAAGCCTTCTGGTGTTTTTTTTTTCTGTTCAAAAAAATAATAAGACAGTGTCTTATTATCGGGGAAACACGGTATGTGCCAGACACCATGCTTACATAGCACCTACTATGTGCCAGACACCATACAAGGCGCTCTGCACTTATATAGCACCTACTATGTGCCAGGCACCGTGCAAGATACTTTACAGATATCTCATTTGATCCTTACAACAACCCTGGGAGATATGATCCCATTTTACAGAGGAGGAAACTGAGGAAAGTAGAGCCCGGGACTAGCTCAGGATCCCACAACATCGGAAGATGCATTTGAACTCAGGCCTCCTGAGTCCAGGCCCAGGCTTGAGCCCTGAGCCACCGCTGCTTCATCAGTGGGGGTGACTGACTGGCTGCCGGTGAGACCTGGGGGTTAAAACGCTGGATTCCCTGGACGGCCTTGGGGTGGCGCGAGAAATAGAAGAAAGAAGTGAACAAATGAGGGAGAAAAGAAAGGGAGACAGAAAGGAAGGAAAAAATGAATACAAAGCCCAGGCCCTCGGCCACGACCTCCCGGAGGCTCCTTCCTTGGGGCTCGGGGACAGTCTGGTTACCGTGGGGGCGAGGGAGGCGGGGGGCCGAGATCCCAGGGGCTCTGGAGTGCGGCGAGGGTCTGCCCTTGGTCCCGGCTAAAACAAAACCCAAAAGAAATAAAGAAAACCAAAAACGAGCCCCCAGTCTCGGCCCAGAACGGGAGCGCGGGGGCCCCAGCCTGGCTCCAGTGTCACATTTCTCCTTCCTTATTTGGCTTCTCAGGTAACCAAAGGCAAAAATAGACACTGGGGCTTTGGGACTGGCAGCCAGGGCAGAGCTTCCCTGCCCGGGGACAAGAGGGAGGGGCCGCTGCCTCCCGTGGGCACCGTGGGAGGCTTAAATGGGGCCCGTCCACCGCGCCTCTGCACAGATCTGCCCCGATATTCACTGGGTGTCGTGGGGTCCCTGTTCACTCACCGGGCCTGTTGGTGTGAGGAACGGGGGTCTGCACCTGGAGCGGGGGGCGGGGGGGAGAGTAAGCCGGCCGGGTCTGCACAGGACTGCCGGGGAGGCAGTTTGTACAACGTGTGTCTTAGAAGCAAGGCTGCGCAAGCACACGGGAGCATGTGAATGCTATATGGAGAGCGGGCACATGTATTGCACACGTGGACGTGCACACACGGCAGGCTAGGGTGCTCGTGTCTAAGAGGTCCAAGTTGCTCACTCTAAGCAGAGAGACCCGGGAACACTTGGGTATATACTGGCATATGTCTATAATGTGCATATGTATATAGAGAAAAAAGAAGAGAGAGCAAGAGAAAAAAGATAGGAAGGGAGAAAAAGAAAAAGAGAGAAATGGAAGGAAAAAGTAAACAAATGAGGGAGAAAAGAAAGGGAGAGAGAAAGGAAGGAAAAAATGAATGAAGGAGAAATAGAGAGATGGAAAAAAGAATGAATGAGAGAGAAAAAAGGAGAGAGAAATGGAAGGAAAAAGAAAGGAATGAGGGAGAAAAAGGAAGAGAGAAATGGAAGAAAGAAGTGAACAAATGAGGGAGAAAAGAAAGGGAGACAGGAAGGAAAAAATGAATGAAGGAGAAATAGAGAAATGGAAAAAAGAATGAATGAGGGAGAAAAGAAAAGGAGAGAGAAATGGAAGAAAGAAGTAAACAAATGAGGGAGAAAAGAAGGGGAGAGAGAAAGGAAGGAAAAAATGAATGAAGGAGAGATAGAGAAATAAAAAAAGAGAATGAGGGAGAAAAGAGAGAGAAAGGAAGGAAAAAATGAATGAAGGAGAAATAGAGAAATGGAAGGAAAAAGAGAATGAATGAGGGAGAAAAATGGTGAGAGATATGGGAGGGAAAAAATGAAGGAGAGAGAAAGGAAGACAGAAAAGAGAAAACAAAGGGAAGCAAGAGAAAGGAGAGAAGGAAAGAGAGGAAGAGAAAGAGGGGAAAATGAGAGCGGGACAAGAGAGAAAAGAAACGAAAAAGAGCAAAGAGGACGCAGCTTTAATAAAGTAGGAGCCCCCTGGGCTGCTGGCAGAGGGGGAGGGACGTTCAGAAGTCCTCCAAGTAAACCAGTCCTTGGGACAGTAGTGTCCTCCCCCCCCCCCCCCCATGCTCGGAACCCGAGAGCAAGGACCATCTTTAGCCGCTGGGCTCGAGCCCAGCCGCCCTGTGCTTAAGTGGGATGACCTCAGGCAGGAAGTGGCCGGTTGGCACCGGGGCAGTCCAGGCCTCCCCCGGGCTTCAGGCTCCGCACGGTCAGGACTGTGGGGGCCCCGGGGCTGCTCTCCCACTGCCGAGGCCCTGAGGGCTCCCCGGAGGCTTCTAACAGCGAGACTGCGCCGGGCGGGAAGGAGCCTCCGCGGAGGCGGGTCCTTCGCAGCCTCCTCCGGCCGGCGCTTGCCCTCCGAGAAGGGGAGCCCGGGCTCTGGGAGCTGCGCCCCTGGGCTCGCTTTTCTCTCATCCCCGGAAAGTTCTTCCTGACTTTACTCTCTTCAGTTTATAATAATTTTGCCCTTCGGGGCCAAGGAGAAAAACAGTTATCCTGCCGGCCCGGGGGGGGGGGGGGGGGGCGGGGGAGCCGGATTTGGAGTCTGAGGCTTGGATTCAAATGCCAGGTCTGCTCAGTCACTACCTGTACTGCCTTCCCTTCTCCTGGCCTAGTTCCTCTTCCCTACAGAGGTAGCCAGAGAACTTCAGGCTGGGAGGGGGCTTAGAGCAGGGGGTGTCAGGGCTGGGAGGGGGCTTAGAACAGGGGGTGTCAGGGCTGGGAGGGGACTTAGAACAGGGGGTGTCAGGGCTGGGAGGGGCCTTAGAACAGGGGATGTCAGGACTGGGAGGGGCCTTAGAACAGGGGATGTCAGGGCTGGGAGGGATCTAGAACAGGGGATGTCAGGGCTGGGAGGGATCTAGAACAGGGGATGTCAGGGCTGGGAGGGGCCTTAGAACAGGGGATGTCAGGGCTGGGAGGGATCTAGAACAGGGGATGTCAGGGCTGGGAGGGATCTAGAACAGGGAATGTCAGAAGTGGGAGGGGCCTTAGAACTGGGGATGTCAGAGCTGGGAGGGATCTAGAACAGGGGGTGCCGGGGCTGGGAGAGCACTCAGCAGAGCTGCACGGTCTAAGCCCCCCAGTTTACAGAAGCGGAGCTGGAGGCTTCTAGAGCTGCAGCAGCCCCCCAGGCGTCCCCCAGAGGGCAGGGCCGGGCTGGCCCCGGGCACGTGGGGACTTACTTTGCTGGACGGATTTGAGGCCCCGGAGGAAGGTGGCGGCGAAGAGGAAGCAGCAGCCGGTGTGGTGGAAGTGCATCTCGCCCATGATGCTGCAGGCAGCGCCCAGGCAGATGGGCCCCATGGCCGCGTACTGCAGCGGGTGATGGCGCTTGCCCAGGAGGGCCTTGGACAGGGCCAGGGTGAAGAGGGGCGTGGTGGTGTAGACCATCTGGGCGAAGTCCAGGTGCACGTAGGTGAGGCCCAGGTTCCCGCAGGCCATGGTGGCACAGAAGGTCAGGCTGAGCAGGAAGACCCTCCTCCTGGCCCGGGCCGGCAGAGGCCCGCGCGCCCCCCGCCCGGCCAGCGGGTAGCCCACGAGCACGGCGGTCAGCATGTGCAGGGAGGACAGCAGCAGCGGGTAGCGGAAGCCGTGCACGGCGAAGATCCACTTGTTGAGGCTGGACATGCCGGTGCCCGCCACCAGCCACACCAGCACGGTGGCCAGGATGCGCCCGGGGCTGCCCGCCGGGCACCGGCCCGGCCCCTGGGCCCGCGGGGCCAGCTTCCAGGGCAGCAGGAGCGGGGTGGCCGGGGCTCCATCGGCCGAGGTCATTCCGGGAGCAGACGCACATGGGGGCCGGGGGCCGGGGGGCCCGGCTGTCCAGCCCCTGTGCACGCGCTCTGGGTCCCGTGCCCGGCCCGTGGGGGAGGATGCCCGGGCGGATCTCTGAGCGCAGCCGCGGCTGGCGGCGGTGCCCGGCCCGGGCCTGCGGGGCCTCGCGCTCCGGCCTGATGCTCCCGCCGCGGCGGCTCCTGGACCTCGGGCTCCGGCTCCTCTGCCAGCGCCGCAGCCGCAGCTCTCCGATTCTAGCCCGGCCGGCCCCGCCTCCCCCACCCGAGACTGGCGCACAGCGGAGGGGGCGTGGCCAGACAGGCCCCGCCCGGGGCCCGCCTCCGAGGTCCAGGCCACACCCTCTCCCGCCCCGATCGGCTGGCCTTTCCCCATTGGCCAAAGCCGCCTGGTTGCCGTGGAAACCGCCTAGAGAGAGGAGTCGAGGAACCCTCCCCATCCTGCCCCACCCGGCTGAAGCCGCCGGTTGCCGTAGTGACAGTGAGATTTCAGACTGGGCTCCAAGGGGCGGGAAGTACAAGCTGGAAGGGGGTGGGCCTGGGCCCCACCCGGGGATGGACCAGAAGCACGTGCTGGGGAAAGGTGGGGCAGACGCGGGACTAGGGGGCCCCTTCCCCTCCCCTGGGTGTCAATCCGCATCAGCCCCTCCTCCGTAGGCGTCAGCCCCTCCCTAACAGTGTCATCTCCTTACGTCCCAAGCCCCGGCTTGGTCATGGTAGGGGTCCCATAACGTAAACAGCAGCTCTTACTGCTTCCCGGAATCCCGGGGGTCTACCCTCCCAGGTCGATTTTTTTGGGGGAGGGCCAGGTAAAAGAGAGCATGTCCCTCCTTGTTTTTTCCCCTCACTTCTTACCTAGCCATTTTTACTGATTAACTCTTGCCTCAATCAAATCCAATCCAATCAAGACCAGGCTCTCCATCCCCCTGCGTCCCGCCCATCTCCAGCCATCCGGATCTGTGTCCCGCCAGCGGAGCCTCCTCTCTGAGAGGACAAAGTGGGGCTGGGGCCTTGGCGGAGCCCTCCCTCCCTTCTACCCAACTCCCTGCATGTCATGGCAGAGCTAAGGGCAAAGCCCCCCACCCCCCACAGCCTAAGGATTCCTGGAGGGCACCTGGGGGGGCGCTAGAGCCCGTCCTTCACTTTACCCTCTGCCACCTGGAACTTGCCCCAGCTCCCCCAGGCTTGGCTAGGAAGCCGCCGGCCCTGCCCATCCTTGGCCCTGCCCATCCTTGGCCCTAGAACGCCCCAAAGGGCCTCCGCCCATCTCCTCTCTTCTGGTTAGCTTTCAGAAGAGGAGGGAGGCCGGGGCTCCCTTCCCACATCCTGCCCCTGCCCATCTGCAGCCCCACCTCTGTTGCCAGGGATTGCTGCCAAGCATCACGGGTGCCTCCTCTCAGGGATGCGCCCACCTCTGGGCAGGAACACATGGCCCACAACAGGAAGGAGAATCCTCCTCCCGGGTCTGGGCCTGGGCAGGGAGGGGCAGCCACGGGGTGGAGGGAAAACTTGAGTCACTGGCAGCTGAGGCTTGGCCGGGCCGCAGTTCCTGAATGCCAGCCACGAGCTCGGGGCCCTAATTTCCACCGCTTTGGGTGTCATCGCCCCAGGATTCTACTGGGAGCCTTTGGGGGATCCGGGATCCAGGGGCTCACCCAGGTCGAGGCTGTATTTGCCCGGGTCCGGCCCGAGTTTGTGGCAGCAGCCTCCCCCCCCCTCCCCCTGGTCCAGGCAGCTCCACATGGGAAGCGCTCCCCAAGGACACATGGAACGAATTTGCTCTGTCCCAGCTCTGCTGCTTTGGGTGGCGGGGAGGCGCGGGGTGGGTGGTCACTAAAAGGGGCCCGCCTTTCCACCTTCCCAGAAATGACTCGGCCCTTCCCTCCCTGCCCCTCATTAATGAGCAGCAATCACCCATCTTCAACATCAGTGATTTAATCATTTTGAATCGAACCAGAGACCAAAAGCCATTGTAGTGAGAGGCTGGTGCTCAGAAGGAAAAAGTCAAACCTGAGGAGGTGCAGGGAACGAGGGCAGGAGTCAGAGGAGGAGATGGGCCGGTGAGGGGGGCGAGGTCGGCGGGGGGCCTCCCAACTTGGAGATCAATGGTTCTTAGAGATAAAAGGACCCTCAGAGGTGTCGGCCTCCACTTCACAAAAGCAGCTCAGAGATGACGTGATTTGTCCACATTTCTCCTCGGTCAATAGTCAGCATTTGAATCCAGGTCTTCTGGTTCCCAAATCAGTGCCTCTTTCCCACCCTCCCCCACTGTTCCACAGTCCCTGTAGACCCGGCCCTTGCCAGAGAGGAGACTTGAATGTTTTGGCTCAGACATTTCCAAGGAACCCTGGGAAACCCATTGCCTGGGAATCTTGGCAGAAAAACTGGTTCTTCTTGGGCCTCAGTTTTCTCCTCTGTAAGTAGGTCCATAAGATGTGCAGCCCAGAATAGTAAGCAGAGAGCTAGATTGCCAGTCAAAAGATTCTGGCTTCAGATTCTGACACTCCCCAGCCCCACCCTGAGGGCCCTTCCTTGCTTTGGGCCGTTCTCCTCCTCAGAACCCTGAGGGCTGGGCTGGCTCTCAAAGGGCAAGAACCCACCGGATTCTGGACCTGGCGAGCCCCCCGGTGCCACAGAATGTGGTTGTTGGGAGGGCTGGGCCCAGACACCTGGCCTTTACAGGCACTCTGAGGTATCTACGGGAAGTCCCGGGGAGGTGATACCTCTGGATCTGGAGGGATTAGAGAGACAGCTAGGCCGAGGGGCTTGGAAAGGGGGGATTCCTTTGTAGAGGGCAGGGCCTACCATGGCCAGTGTCAAAGCGGAGGTTTGACACCATCTCTCCTTAACTGGTTATGGGTCATAAAGGGCTCTGGAAAAGGTCCCCCCGTCCCCAGGCTCTCCGGCACCAAGGGTGGCAGATGGCAAAGGGAGTGGCTAGGTCTCGGGATGTTGGAGCCATGGATGACGGAGCGGCCCTTCCTACCAGCTGGCCAGGCTCAGGAGGATGGTCTCCCCGTCCCGGGGCTGGTAGTTGGTAATACCTGCAGACACAGAAGCAGATAGGCTAGACCTGCCAAATAGGGACCCAACAATTTCCCCCCAGCACCAGGTCGCTCTGTTTCTCCAGGACTCCCAACGGAGGTTGGGAGGAGAGCATGAGGCTCTCTGTGTCATGTTGGCCCCCTCCCCTCCCTCCTCACTCCCCCGGGAAGACGTTCCCTCCCCGGCCAGGGCCCTCCAGCCCCACCTTGCAGCAGGGGTATGTCCGGGGCACGCAGCAGCTGCCAGTACTGCCATTCTCCGGGGGTCACACCCATCACTGAGGTTATAAAGGGACCAGACAGAGTGTCCCGAGTTTCGTACCTGTCAAAAATAGAAGCAGCTCACAGGGTCCTCGCTCCCAAATTGGAAAGCACCATCAAGTACAATCCTATCCCTCTACAGAGGAGGAAACCGAGACTGAGAGGGAACAGAGTGGAAGAGGCCATATTTGGGTCCCATTTTCTTCAGTTTCCATGGATTGGGAGGGGGAGAAGCCAGAGGATATGTCTGAAAGCAAGGATTTGAGCCCTTCCCTCTGAGCACCTCATCTTGTAGGACCCAGAGTATTGGAGAGCTGTTATGGTTCTTACAAGGTACTAAGACAGTAGAATTGATCTGATCCTACAAGGACATAGGCCAGAACGTGAAACAAGGTACTAAGTGGAACTGAGGAGACAATGGTTTAATCTCGTTTAGCATTGATCTAATCCTACAACAAATAATGGTTTCCTAGTGATGTAATGATTGGCGTGTACGGCATATAAGCAAGAAGCTCTCGGGGCCAGACACAGAAGCCCACTAGAAGCTCTCAGAGGAGACCGATTCATTCCAACTTCTACCTTTGTGCTGGAGGCATTCGGAAGAGGAGAGGCCGAAGCTGGAAGAGGCAAAGGACTAGCAACAGGAGCTCGAGGAACCCAGGAGAGAGATAGGCCTCTAAGAAAGCTAACCGGGCCCCAGGAAGGAGATTCAGAAGCCGGAGATAATAAAGGATTTGAACTTTTAACAGCTGGCTGTGTTTGAGGTGATTATTACACAGAACTGAAACTAAGGCTGCCTCCAGAAGCCCTCCAAGAAACCGGCTCCCAGAGAACCATTATATTTTAGAGAAGAGAACACTACAGAGAACAACTCTCCTTAAATCACTTTTCATTTCTTATTTTCTCCTTTTAATCTCACTGTAAATCTAGGAGGTAAATAAGGCTGCTGTGAGCTGCATTTTCCAGATGAGGAAACTGAGGCCCCAGGTGGGAGGAGGGTGAGAAAACAAGGTCTCACAGTAAGACAACAGGGGGGCAAAATTCGAATCCGAAGCTCCTGGCTCCCCATGTAGGACTTTTCCCAGCATACCTCCTTGAGTGATTCCTTCAGGGCAACTTAGGGAGTCACTAGAAAATTTTAGAAAACCGAGGAATTGTTTCCTAGCCTGAGCAGAGAGCTCCTTGAACTTTGGTTCTTATCTCGTTCCCCTGTTGGAACAGAGGCGTGAAGTCCACATGGGTACGGAGCACAAAAGTCACTTTAGTTCATGTACCAGTTCACATCTGGGGCTGGGAGAACCAGTGACTCTCCAGTCTCCCTCTACTCCCATTTTGCAGAAGAGGAGAGAAGAGGCTCAGAGCAGACTTTCCAGAGGCTCAGACATCTAGAGCTAGCAAGGACCTTGAACACTGCTGAATCCAACCCCCATCTCTTCATTTTACAAAGGAGGAAACTGAGGTCCAGGGAAGGAAGTGATTTGGAATACACTTAGTAAGGCACAGGCAGGGATTTGAAACAAGGTTCTTTGGGTCACAATAGAGTGCTCCTTCCAGACCCCGACACCAACAGAAAAAAGGGAGATAGCCGGCTCAGGAAATACCTGCATAGGGAGCAGCCAGGCCTCGGACAACCTGGCCTAGTGGAGAGTTAATGGAGTTTTATTAGCCACATGGCTTCTGAGCAGGGCACTAAAATCTCTCCTTATCTGTCATATGAGCACCTTCCACAGAGATTAAAAGGAGAAACGGATAGGAAATGCGATGTGATATAAGGGAAGTCCCCCTCTCACTCCTTTAGTCGCTCAGAGGGAAGGCCTCAAACTCCTGCTTCCAGATCCATCACCCTGGTTTTGGCCCCTCCCACAGTGAAAGGATCAAGTGAGATACTGGCCAAACTTCCAAATGCTCTCCGCATTATTATCACTATTAAAGTTCCACAAATCGCCAACTATGGGAATCGGACGAATTCAATCTATCCGAGGAAGTCGTCGTCTTCCACTTAACCACGAGCACTCAACCTCAGAGTCACAGTTTTCTGGACAATTCCACAATCCTCTGCCCTGGTCAGGCCACACGTGGAGGACTTTGATCAGTCCTGGGCAACCGAGTTTAAGAAGGGCATTGACAGGAGGAGGGTATCCAGAGGGGGTGACCAGGATGGGAAAGAGGCTTGAAATAAGATTAAGCCACTAAGACTGACTGAAGGAGTTAGGGATGTTTAGTCTGGAGAAGACTTGGGACTATGGGATAGGAATAATCAAGTATTGGCAGACCTACCTTGGGGAGAAGGGACTGGGCTTTTTCTCCTGGGCCCCAAAGGCCAGGACCAGGAGCAAGGAGGGGAAGTAAAGCTGAGAGTCAGGACACATCTTCTGACAGTTGGGAGATGGTGTCCCTTCCCTGGGGGTCTTTAAGCACAGGGGGACACACTGTCATTCTCAGCTCCCTCCCACCAGAGAGGTGGGCCTCTCATCCTGTCACTAGGCTCTGATAGATGAATTCTCACCTTCCTTTCCCTCATTTAAATCCAAGTTTACTGAGGGCAGGGCCTGTCTTGCTTGTTTGTCCTATACCTCTATAATGCCAGCACAACACCAGGGATTCAGCAGGACGGAGGGCATGTTGAGCAGTGGCGAGCATGAAGGTCAGAGTTCAAATCCCAGTCCATTTTTTATTAGCTGGGTGAACAAGGCATTTGTCCTGTCTGGGCCTCGGTTTCCTCAGCTACCCAATGGAATCACCACATTTGCAGGATCCATCACCCTTGAACTCGTAAACTTTACAAGGGCCCCATAGAAATGGGCACAGTTCTCATTTTCATTATAGTTAGAGAAAGCCTCTTACGTGAAGGAGTCCTCCACTTGAGCCTGATCCAGGACATGCTTTAACGTAGTCCCCTCAAGAATATGATACCGATGATGATAGACCACGTGCTGAGGATCTGTTTGGACTTTCAGCCAGAACCGAATTTCCTTTGGCTTCTGAGTCGGTGGGATGATGGGATCTACACCCAGGAGACCTAGGAGTGGGCCAGGAAAAACAAGGCAGTGAGGAGTCCCACAGCACCAAGAGACCCAAATGGATTCAGTTCAAAGGGCTGTGACTGGGTACCCTGAGTGCCCCAGACAGGCTTTAGGAGATCTCAGGAAGTGAGAGATCCCTTGGTCCCACCCTCAAGGACTCAGAATAATCAGCAAGATCAGATTCACACAGGGAGAATGTAAGGGTCCATGCCTCAGACACAGTGGACCTCAGGGAAGAGATCCCCAGGCCAGGGGCAGTCAGAGGAGACCCATTAGAGGCCAGAAATTGCCTAGATCCACCCACAGTGTCCTCATCTACAAAATGGGGATCATAAATAGCACCTGCTTCCTGGGGTATTGTGAGGATCAAATGCGATCCCTGTATGAAATGTTCTGCCAATAAGCTACTATTATTATTGATAATAGTGAGCTGCTGCCTTTGGGATTAGAGGCCCTGAGTTCAAATACTGTTTCTGTCACTTCCTGTGAGAAATTAGGCGACTCAGTTTCCCTCACTGTAAATTTAGGGGTTTGGTCTAGAATTCCTCTGATGTCCCTCAGCGCTTCAGCCATGATCCCGTGAATCTCAGAGGGTGGGCGCCAGATCAGCAAGCATTTATTAAACACCTAATGAATGTACAGTCGTGTATATTTCCATCTAAATGCTATTTCTGTCACTTCCTGTGAGAAATTAGGTGAGTGGCTGATGGCCCTCAGTTTCCCTCGCTATAAAATTTGGGGCTTGGTCTAGATGGTCTCTGACATCCCTCAGCTCTTCGGCTCTGATCCTAGTCTCTGAGGTGGGCACCGGGACAGCAAGCACTACTAAACACCTAAGGCGTGTACAGTAGTGGATGTTTTCATCCCTTATAACGGCAGCCCAGAGTGTGACATGACCCCTTCAGGACTGACCTCCCCCTTCTTCCCCACTCCTCCTCCTTCCCTCCGGCCTTGTCTCCTCTGCCCCCACCTCCCATGCTCCGGGTTCCTGGTTCCTCTGACCTCTGGAGTCTTTGCAGTCCAGCTGCCTGAGGCTCAGGTAGGTCCTTCGGTGGAGGACGGGCAGCAGCTGGGATAAGGGGAGGGGGTTCTGGAAGGCCCCTTCCTGGAGGCCCTTCAGGAGAACATCCCCGACCCGCAAGCAGGCCCTCTCTGACTCGGGCGAAGGGGCTTCCATCAGGGCCTGGAGATGGCAGGAAAAGGATAGACTGAGGAGTCCAGTCCCCAGCCTGGGAGAGTCAGTCTCATCGAGAACAGGAACCCCAGAGATGATCCAAAATGATCCAAATCAATCCATTCGTTTTATAAGGAACTGAGGTCTAGGGAAGGGAAGCAAACAGAGATGAAGGAGGGGGAGAGGGAAGAGAAAGGGAAGGGAAAGGGAAAGGAGAGAGGGAAAAGAGAGGGAGAGGGAGGAGGAGAGGAGGGAAGGGGCAAGAGGAAGGAGGGAGGGGAAGGGCAGGGAGGAAGGGAGGGGGTGGGAAGAAGGCAGAGATGGGAAGGGGAGAGGGAGGAGGGAGGGAGAGAGGGAAGGAGAAAGGATGAATGGGGAAGGGAAAGGAGGGAAGGGAAAGAGAGAAAAGGGAGGAAGAGGGAGGAGGAGAGGAGGGAGGGGGCAAGAGGAAGGAGGGAGGGGAAGGGCAGAGAGGAAGGGAGGGGGTGGGAAGAAGGCAGAGATGGGAAGGGGAGAGGAAGGAGGGAGGGAGAGAGGGAAGGAGAAAGGATGGATGGGGAAAGGAAAGGAGGGAAGGGAAAGAGGTGGGAATGGAATGAGGAGAGGGAGGAAGGGAAGGGAGGGAGAAAGAAGAGGAGGAAGAGGGGAGGAGAAAGAGAGGAAGAGAGGAAGGAGGGAGAGAAGAAAGGGAAAGGAAGAGGCAGAGGAAGGGGAAGAAGGAGGGAGAAGGAAGAGGGAAAGAGGTGAGGAGGAGAGAAGAGAGGGGAATAAAGGGGAGAGAGAGATGGAAGGAGAAATATAAGAGGGGAGGAGAAAGGGGGGAAGGAGGGAAAAGGGGAAAGGGAAAGAAGGGAAAAGGAGAGGAAGGGAAAGAGGAGAGAGGGAAGGAAAAAGAGGTGGGGAAAGAAGAGGGAGGAGGGGGAAGGGAGAGGCAAGGGAAAGGGAGGGAAGAACACAAGGATAGATGGGGGAAGGAAGGGAGGAGGGGGAGGAGAAGGAAAGGGGAAAGGGGAGCAGAAGGGGGACAGGAAGCACTCATGGTGTACAAACCCAGCTCCAGGTGCCACCTAAGGCCCTCTCCTACCTGTAGGGCCAGGGGCGTGCTGTAAATGTTTCCGAAGTACCCTTCTGGGGTTTCTTCTTCAAGAATTTTGTTCCTCATATGCTCCAAGACCCTGGAGATCCAAGAGGCCAGGCCTGGATTGAGGCCCGAGGCCTGCAGGCAGGACAGGGCCAGACTGGCCATGGCTGCTGTGTCTGGGGGGAAGGACGTCAGGTGCAGTTGAAGGGAGGATGTTCTGGAGCCGGGCCTGGCTCCCTCCTCCCCGCGGCCCCCTCGGTCTCCCGGCTCTGGGTCCTTCTGGGCCGGGACCCTCCCCGGGCCAACACAGCCCCTCTCCTGCCCCCACTCCCCCTCTGAAAAGCCGGGAACCTGATAAGTCAGCGCCGATCTGGCCTCAGTTCTGGCCTTGTTAGGTTTGTGGGGAGGAGGGGGCTGGCCCTGCCGGCCTCTGAGGCCTCTGGCAGCTCGGGGTCCTGCAGCCCAAAGCCCTGGGCCGAGGTTAAGGCCCAGCTGCCCTGGGTTCTGCTGCCTCTAATTAGATCATGGCCCTGGGATGTGAAAGGGCCCTGAGGGCGGCCTCCGGGGCCGGGCTTGTGCTCTGGAGGCTCCCAGGGAAGCCCTGAGCAGGCTCAGGGCCTAGAAAAGGCAGGAAAGCCCAGGGCCCCAGAGGCCTGGAGGCCCCGAGGGAAGGGCTTGCGCTGGCTCCCGTGGCAGCCAGAGTCACACGGGCTGGATCCTGGGAGCCTCAGAGCACGGAATAGCCGAGTGGAGCAGGAACCTAGAACATGGGAT